>NC_140662.1:7408068-8033068 GCF_978046115.1 Saccoglossus kowalevskii
GTGTGTGATAACAGTCTGATAGTGTATACCATGAGATGAATAAGGATATATCTGTCAAAGCAGCTTATCCAAATACATTAGTAATTTGCGATGCGATGTATCACTAAGCTTTTTGCGAACAAACACCATATATTTATCAGGGAATGGTGTCCCTGGGCAATCTGCAGAAATGTTATCTCCTACATTATTTACACAACACGGTAGAAGAATTTCAAATTCATCGTCATGTTTCATGAGTAAGCTGTGTTGGTGTTCGGAAACATCGCACAGTGGGAATAATGTGCTAATCATGTTGTGTTTTCTTATTCATTTAGAACTAAATCTCGTGGCTTTATGGTGAATGATAGGATGAGTGAAATTCGAGTGCTAACATTGCCTAATAGTTGACATTCATTTGTCCCTTTCAACAAGGTATTCGATATATCCACATGTGATAATTTAGAGTGGAGGGACACTATTCGATTTGTTGTACATGTGATAATTTAGAGTGAAGTGACACTAGTCGATTTGTTATACATGTGATAATTTAGAGTGGAGTTACATTAGTCGATTTGTTATATATGTGATAATTTAGAGTGGAGTTACATTAGTCGATTTATTATATATGTGATAATTTAGAGTGGAGTTACATTAGTCGATTTGTTATATATGTGATAATTTAGAGTGGAGTTACATTAGTCGATTTGTTATATATGTGATAATTTAGAGTGGAGTTACATTAGTCGATTTGTTATATATGTGATAATTTAGAGTGGAGTGATATTAGTCGATTTGTTATATATGTGATAATTTAGAGTGGTGTGACACTAGTCGATTTGTTGTACATGTGATAATTTAGAATGGAGTGACACTAGTCGATTTGTTATACATGTGATAATTTAAAATTGAGTGACACTAGTCGATTTGTTGTACATGTGATAATTTAGAGTGGAGGGACACTATTCGATTTGTTGTACATGTGATAATTTAGAGTGAAGTGACACTAGTCGATTTGTTATACATGTGATAATTTAGAGTGGAGTTACATTAGTCGATTTGTTATATATGTGATAATTTAGAGTGGAGTTACATTAGTCGATTTATTATATATGTGATAATTTAGAGTGGAGTTACATTAGTCGATTTGTTATATATGTGATAATTTAGAGTGGAGTTACATTAGTCGATTTGTTATATATGTGATAATTTAGAGTGGAGTTACATTAGTCGATTTGTTATACATGTGATAATTTAGAATGGAGTGACACTAGTCGATTTGTTATATATGTGATAATTTAGAATGGAGTGACACTAGTAGATTTGTTATACATGTGATAATTTAGAGTGGAGTGATATTAGTCGATTTGTTATATATGTGATAATTTAGAGTGGTGTGACACTAGTCGATTTGTTGTACATGTGATAATTTAGAATGGAGTGACACTAGTCGATTTGTTATACATGTGATAATTTAAAATTGAGTGACACTAGTCGATTTGTTGTACATGTGATAATTTAGAATGGAGTGACACTAGTCGATTTGTTGTACATGTGATAATTTAGAATGGAGTGACACTAGTAGATTTGTTGTACATGTGATAATTTAGAATGGAATGACACTAGTCGATTTGTTGTACATGTGATAGTTTAGAGTGGAGTGACACTAGTCGATTTGTTGTACATGTGATAATTTAGAATGGAGTGACACTAGTCGATTTGTTATACATATGATAATTTAGAGTGGAGTGTCACTAGTCGATTTGTTGTACGTGTGATAATTTAGAGTGGAGTGACACTAGTCGATTTGTTGTACATGTGATAATTTAGAATGGAGTGACACTAGTCGATTTGTTGTACATGTGATAATTTAGAATGGAGTGACACTAGTCGATTTGTTGTACATGTGATAATTTAGAATGGAGTGACACTAGTCGATTTGTTGTACATGTGATAATTTAGAATGGAGTGACACTAGTCGATTTGTTGTACATGTGATAATTTAGAATGGAGTGACACTAGTCGATTTGTTGTACATGTGATAATTTAGAGTGGAGTGACACTAGTCGATTTGTTGTACATGTGATAATTTAGAATGGAGTGACACTAGTCGATTTGTTGTACATGTGATAATTTAGAGTGGAGTGACACTAGTCGATTTGTTGTACATGTGATAATTTAGAATGGAGTGACACTAGTCGATTTGTTGTACATGTGATAATTTAGAGTGGACTGACACTAGTCGATTTGTTGTACATGTGATAATTTAGAATGGAGTGACACTAGTAGATTTGTTGTACATGTGATAATTTAGAATGGAGTGACACTAGTCGATTTGCTGTACATGTGATAATTTAGAGTGGAGTGACACTAGTCGATTTGTTGTACATGTGATAATTTAGAGTGGAGTGACACTAGTCGATTTGTTGTACATGTGATAATTTAGAGTGGAGTGACATTAGTCGATTTGTTGTACATGTGATAATTTAGAATGGAGTGACACTAGTCGATTTGTTGTACATGTGACAATTTAGAGTAGAGTGACACTAGTCGATTTGTTGTACATGTGATAATTTAGAATGGAGTGACATTAGTCGATTTGTTGTACATGTGATAATTTAGAATGGAGTGACACTAGTCGATTTGTTGTACATGTGATAATTTAGAGTAGAGTGACACTAGTAGATGTGTTGTACATGTGATAATTTAGAATGGAGTGACACTAGTCGATTTGTTGTACATGTGATAATTTAGAATGGAGTGACACTAGTCGATTTGTTGTACATGTGATAATTTAGAGTGGAGTGACACTAGTCGATTTGTTGTACATGTGATAATTTAGAATGGAGTGACACTAGTCGATTTGTTGTACATGTGATAATTTAGAGTGGAGTGACACTAGTCGATTTGTTGTACATGTGATAATTTAGAATGGAGTGACACTAGTCGATTTGTTGTACATGTGATAATTTAGAGTGGACTGACACTAGTCGATTTGTTGTACATGTGATAATTTAGAATGGAGTGACACTAGTAGATTTGTTGTACATGTGATAATTTAGAATGGAGTGACACTAGTCGATTTGCTGTACATGTGATAATTTAGAGTGGAGTGACACTAGTCGATTTGTTGTACATGTGATAATTTAGAGTGGAGTGACACTATTCGATTTGTTGTACATGTGATAATTTAGAGTGGAGTGACATTAGTCGATTTGTTGTACATGTGATAATTTAGAATGGAGTGACACTAGTCGATTTGTTGTACATGTGACAATTTAGAGTAGAGTGACACTAGTCGATTTGTTGTACATGTGATAATTTAGAATGGAGTGACATTAGTCGATTTGTTGTACATGTGATAATTTAGAATGGAGTGACACTAGTCGATTTGTTGTACATGTGATAATTTAGAGTAGAGTGACACTAGTAGATGTGTTGTACATGTGACACACAAGTAGTGCAAAGTACAATACATTGTACGTTTTGATTCTCGTATCTCGTAAATAATATGTTAAGTAGTCGTTCACTCTCGGTACAGTCGATTTGATATAAATGAACTGTGATTGATAGGTAGAGTTTAACGAGCATGGATATCTTGTAGTACGTTGTTTTTTTTCTCTCTTCAAATTAAAGCCAGGCATAAACAAGTTTGTAGAAGTGTGTTCGGTCACGTGTTTAATCGATTCCATACATACTTGAAATTGAGGCATATAGATTTACGAAGTGTCAATCCATTCTTGTTCTTACCTGATACTATGTAGTATGCCGGCAATGTTGTTCTGCACGCACGTGAATGCAGTTATACTAGTGCGGCACTGTTTGTCGTGGTTTTGTAATTGCTTATAAGCACGAATACATAGGAAATGTTATTAACAATGCTTTTTGCAATCCATTAGTGAAATTAATATCTCGGAGGATTAAATCCTACTCTAGTGCAGTAAATCACGCACATGGTTCTCCGTTGACGTTCACGGTGAGCATAACTACTACGTTACTTGACGCTGTGTTGTTAAGCACTGGCTAGATCACAGAACTTTAGCGGAAAGTGTAATTAAATATTCCCGAACCCCGATATATTAGAAATAATTTATTCCGTACCTAGTATTAGTTAGTGAATGTCTGCCAACCTCGCCTAGACTTTGAAGAAAATGCCGCCAACCTCGCCTGGGCACTGAAAGTACATCAGCCAACCTCGCCTAGAAACTGAAAACAGGTCTGCCAATCTTATCAAGACATAGGCGGTACGCAACTGTCGTGAGCACGCACATGTTTGTTCCTTTTACGATTAAACTTGCCCATTTTCCAGTCTGTCAAACGCACCCTTTTAACTCACAAACTGGCAAGACCACTTTACTTTCCTGTTTTAAAAAGCGTGTTAACAGGGTGTTAACTGGGGAAATATTCAACTTAACGCTTCTAAAGAAATGTGGAATTATGTTAATACATTAACCACATGACGTTCAGTTTATAAATCGCGTGTCTTGCTTTTTACGTGTTGTGAGTGATAGTGGTGGAAAATAAAAACAACGTATATTATGCACATCTCGATCCTTAATGTTATCCCAACGAATGTTTCACTTGTGAGTTCATTCATTATTTGTTTCTCATTTATTATATAAATTAATATTCTACGATTGTTCAGTGCGACAACGTCGGCCCCCGTACGTATGGTAGGTGTTCAACTCATAGTGGGATAGATGTACTAATTTTAAATTTGAATACCTATCTCTAACTTGTGTATTTTTAACTCACAAACATCTTTGCTATTGAAACTGATCAAGCTCTGGTATTTTCATTATGTAAAAAGTTCAGCAGAAAAATATTTAAATAATATTTTTAATTAGACGATATTAAACTTTTCCTTCTACATGTCGACATATATAGATACAAATTTGAATTAGTTTGGCCAAAAGTGCTGATTAGCGGATGAAGAAAATTCACTAGTACGAAGTGTCGAGCACTTTATTATCAATTCAATACCCTATTCATTACGATAACTAATTCATTGTTGCAGTGGGCAGAAGGGAAACAATTATGCAAGGGCCAGTATCGTCTCGTCAGTGCGTATTACACAAGATGTACTATCTGTGACGTGTATCTTATACGTGATGATCGTCCAGTACCCAATTACTGTGTCGCTAAAAAGTATTGTATATTACATGTAATTGCTAAGTCTACTGGCCCCTTGGAAAGCGATATTGACTGACGTGTCACCTTGTTTTAGTAGAATTATTTCCTAGAATCTCTCACATTATTTAAGATCAAACTAAATTATATGGTTTTCATCTCGATAGACGGGCTCAACTCTTTGTAAGTTTTAGAGCACCTAATAACTGTAGGCTGTATATATATATATAAGACGTGTCTGTAATCTTTATTCAAATCTTCCTTCTTTTATCTACCAAGATAATACTCGTGAGTGCACTTCAACCTCTCAAAGAGTGGGCACAATACCAGCCGTCAAATCGTCAAACGGAAATAGTTTACCCTATATCACCAAGCGATCGAGTCATGCCCAAAATATAAACAGCACAACATCCGTCAGTACACGCAAATCACCAACATCAATTCACACCCGTCGGTGTACGTCGAGCCCAAAGAGTTGACCTAATAGTTCGACTCGACGCGCGTCAAATCACACCAGGGAGAACAGGTGGATTTTCAAATAAATATATTATATTAATATTGTTAGAGTTGTTATGCGTTATACCTGATTGTTATAGATATAGTGTCTATATGCGTTATAATGATATTATTAAAAAGAATACGATGTAGATGCTTATTTGCCGACAGCTACACTCTTTCTATTTGACATGCATCAATTAACAATTCATCAAATATAATTTATGCAAGAAATTGCCAACAAGCTATATTATTTCCATCAAACATTAATTCCAGCTAATGTCTAAATAATACTAACTGTCCAGGGATGTGGTGTCTACGTCTAGCGTCTTTTTAGATATAAAGTATTTATGATATACTGTTTTGTTGTAAACTCTACAAGACATAATCCCATGTTGCATAGCGGAATATTATTTGATTGTATTTATTCAAAATGTTATTAAAGAAATCACAGAGGATGAAAAAAATCTGATATTATTTTGTGGGCATTAAACAACTAAAATGAATTCCATTAAAATATTTACAAGAGTTCGATATTCAATGTTCGTTTGATGTCAGAGCTAATTAAATAAAAACATTCCAAATCTCATTTCAATTTCAATATCCCTGTGTGAATAAACTAAGTAAGTTTCTCATCACTATTATTGAATATAATGTATATATTTTTATTTGATATTTTTTTTCTCACTTTCTATTGATGTTTTATAATTCCGGGCTTCGAAATGAATATACTAGCTTTCATAATATTTCGTAATTATATGAATATTTTATGTGATTATTACATAGTCACGAACTCGCTTTAATATTACTCTCGATGTTGGTGACTTAAATAAAATGTTATTCAAATTAACATGTAAATCAATGTAAAATGTGTATGTGCACCGTGTTAGCTACAGAAACATAAAACTGGACATGCAATTACACCAAATGTTTAAAGGCGTAATTGAAAAGAAAGAACATTTCACAGCATTTATCATAACACTCTTATAATATAGCACAAACATATTTAATATTGCCTGCTATATGTCTTGGTGTCAGAGTGTGAGTTCCACTGCATGTGTTGGTACAGACAGAAAACTGGGCAGGGTGTGTGCCCACAGCATGTGTTGGCACAGGCAGTGAACTGGACAGGGTGCGAGTTCCACTGCATGTGTTGGCACAGACAGTGAACTGGACAGGGTGTGAGTTCCACTGCACGTGTTGGCACAGACAGTGAACTGGATAGGGTGTGAGATCCACTCCATGTGTTTGCACAAACAGTGAACTGGACAGGGTGTGAGTTCCACTGCATGTGTTGACACAGACAGTGAACTGGACAGGGTGTGAGTCCATTGCATGTGTAGACACAGATAATGAACTGGACAGGGTGTGAGATCCACTGCATGTGTTGACACAGGGTGTGAGTCCATTGCATGTGTAGACACAGATAATGAACTGGACAGGATGTGAGTTCACTGCATGTGTTGACACATATAGTGAACTGGACAAGGTGTGAGCCCATTGCATGTGTAGACACAGATAGTGAACTGGACAGGGTGTGAGATCCACTCCATGTGTTTGCACAGACAGTGAACTGGACAGCGTGTGCGTTCCACTGCATGTGTTGACACAGACAGTGAACTGGACAGGGTGTGAGGCCATTGCATTTGTAGACACAGATAGTGAAGTGGACAGGGTGTTAGTTCCACTGCATGTGTTGAGACAGACAGTGGACTGGACCTGATGTGAGTTCACTGCATGTGTAGACACAGATAGTGAACTGAACAGGGTATGAGATCCACTGCATGTGTTTGTACAGACAGTGAACTGGACAGGGTGTGAGTCCATTGCATGTGTAGACACAGACAGTGGACTGGGCAGGGTGTGAGTTCACTGCATGTGTAGACACAGATAGTGAACTGAACAGGGTATGAGATCCACTGCATGTGTTTGTACAGACAGTGAACTGGACAGGGTGTGAGTCCACTGCATGTGTTGGAACAGTCAGTGAACTGGACAGGATGTGAGATTCACTGCATGTGTTGGCACAGACAGTGAACTGGACAGAGTGTGAGTTCCACTGCATGTGTTGGCACAAACAGTGAACTGGACAGAGTGTGAGTTCCACTGAATGTGTTGGCACAGACAGTGAACTGAACAGGGTGTGAGTTCTACAGCATGTGTTGGCACAGACAGTGAACTGGACAGGGTGTGAGTTTGAATGCATATGTTGGCACAGACAGTTGACTAAACAAGTTTTATTTTGGGTAAATGCACAGAAAGTGCCCATCTTATTGTTCGTTTCCAGATTCGCCATTATAAATCCGTAATAATCAAAGTTTTAACACCTTGCTGTCTTTTTTGTTCTATGTCCAAGGTTGATGAATGTGTACATACTATAATGAGCACACGTACAGTAGCAAAAACAATTTCCCCGAGCAATACTTACACGTGTGGAGAAATTACTACCTGTCATTAGGCATGATAATTACAATTTGTATTATTTCCACTGTTTAAAGTATTTGACTCTGGAGATTGCATAATACGCTGTCAGTTGGCGAATTTGGTTCATGTAAATAATGCTGTCCCCGTTGACAATGTGATATATGTTGTTAATACAGTTTCTGTGGACAATATGGTTGTCTTTAAACCATAATGCTTCTTTGATAACATTATCATCTTAGACAAAGTGGTCTCTGTAGACAATGTGGTCTCTGTAGACAATGTGGTCCCTGTAGACAACGTGGTTTCTGTAGACAACGTGGTCTATGTAGACAATGTGGTCTCTGTAGACAACGTGGTCTATGTAGACAATGTGGTATCTGTAGACAACGTGGTCTCTATAGACAACGTGGTCTCTGTCGACAACGTGGTCTATGTAGACAATGTGGTCTCTGTAGATAATGTGGTCTCCATAGACAACGTGGTCTATGTAGACAATGTGGTCTCTGCATACAGTGCGGTCTTTGTAGACAACGTGGTCTCTGTAGACAAAGTGGTCTCTGCAGACAAAGTGGTCTCTGCAGACAATGTGGTCTCTGTAGATAATGTGGTCTATGTAGACAAAGTGGTCTATGTAGACAGTGTGGTCTCTGTAGGCAACGTGGTCTATGTAGACAACGTGGTCTATGTAGACAATGTGGTCTCTGCAGACAATGTGGTCTCTGTAGATAATGTGGTCTCTGCGGACAATGTGGTCTCTGTAGATAATGTGGTCTGTGTAGACAAAGTGGTCTATGTAGACAATGTGGTCTCTATAGACAAAGTGGTCTATGTAGACAATGTGGTCTCTGTAGACAACGTGGTCTATGTAAACAATGTGGTCTCTGTGGACAACGTGATCTATGTAGACAATGTGGTCTCTGTAGACAATGTGGTCTCTGTAGATAATGTGGTCTCTGTAGATAATGTGGTCTATGTAGACAAAGTGGTCTCTGCTGACAATGTGGTCTCTGTATATTTTGGTTTCCTGTATATAACGTGGTTTCAGTAAACAACGTGGGCTCTGTAGGCAACGTGGGCTCTATAGGCAACGTGGTTTCTGTAGACAACGTGGTCTCTGTAGACAACGTGGGTCCTTGTAGACAACGTGGTTCCTGTATATAACGTGGTTTCAGTAGACAATGTGGTCTCTGTAGACAACGTGGTTTCCTGTATATAGCGTGGTTTCAGTAGACAGCATGGGCTCTGTAGGCAACGTGGGCTCTGTAGGCAACGTCGTCTCTTTAGACAAAGTGATCTCTGTAGACAATGTGGTCTCTGCAGACAACGTGGTCTCTGTAGACAACGTGACCTATTTAGACAACGTGTAGACAACTTGGTTGTCTTTTTTGCGATATACATATTTTATAATTGAATAAAGTATCATATTTATGAAGCGGGGCTTGGACTCATTTAACCTTTATATCGAGTTAATTTATCAGACTAGATTATATAATACTATATAATTAATTCAGTATTCCTATGGCTAAATTTTGCACTTTGTCATGTGTCAGCGACCTATGTCTCTAGAGGGCGCACTTTATTGACTTCCTTTGTATGAGCTTGATGGTTCATTCGACAAGCCATGGAGAAAGTACTTATATTGTTATAACGACACGTTGTCAACGAAATAAACCAAGTAAGATCACATTGGATAAGGGAATTGTTTGTATTTCAATAGTTATAACTTGTTTTTGGCCAGTGAGGTGATATAATACCATGCTTGGTGTTAATGTTGATGATCTAACGGCAAGTTTGTTCATATGGGTAGCTGTTCACGATGTGTATTCTCGATTGTCTCGAGTAGAGAGTACAGTGGACAGAATGTCTGTGCAGCTTTATTTTCACAATTGAGGGTCTCTAATATTGGATGTCCGGCAATCTTTGTGTGGACACAATGAAACTTGTTGGTTTATTAACTCATGCACTATAAATAGCCTTCTTTTGGTGAACACCAACTAAGCCAATTCGATATCCATCATGTTTATGAAATAGATGGGTTGACATGGAAACAGTGACGTCGAATGTGCCTTGAGTTGACTCGCTGTTACAATAATAGACGTCGTATATAGAATAGCATTGGCTGTAAGATACGGTAAAGAAATGCCACGGTGAATAGCAACATTTGACAAAACATCGAAAACTGGACTAAGGGTATGATTTTATTGCGTCTTTTTGTATGGGTGTAATTGTTTTGAGCATTTATGGTTTGTTTTGTCGTTATGTGTTTGTATTATTTCATTCAGCGTAGTCTAGTATTGTTCATACTCGGTTGTGGAGATTCCGAACACTTCACATTAAGTTTTATCGAGATCCCTTGTTCTAACGCTTTTTATTGAAACTTTTGAATTGTTTGCATTTTGTATTGTGATGTATGCGTTACGTAATCGTTTCTTCAAATACTGGCGAATTAGTACTCGCAAATTTCACGTGCTTGCATACGAGAGCATAAAACTGAAGTAGGCGATCCATCATGATCCAGGTACGGCACAATATACTGGTAATTTTATCCGCATCTTAAAACGTGGGCACATTATAACTAATATGTCTACTGGCAATACGTCAATCTCCAAATCTATAAGTGTATGTTTTCCGTGCGTTACAACGTGCAATGAGACTTGTTATTGTACAGATGTTCTTCAAATGCCATCTGTAAATATCCGGGTATTGTGAAACCATTTTTTGTAACATAGTCACTTAATTGCGCAAACGATTTTTAATGTTTGTTTTTTTTTGTTTTGTTTTTCAATCCAAAACGATGTGTATATATTATTATATTACTAACCATCCATATCTTCCACTTGTTATTTGCATATGGTAATCATTAGGAGTAAGACGTATCTTAAAATATTACAAATATAACCTCAATTCAATAGCAACATGCATATGACGTAATTCTTTAGTCTCTCTATATGATGCTAACACGTACATGAATATATTTATTGTTATAAAGTGTTTGCATGGCTTTATCATTGCAAGACACAGGCGTGATCATTGTGAGACGGTGACTCGACTATTGCAAGACAAAGGCGGGTTATTGCAAGTCACTCCTTGTGTACCTTTAGGGACACAACTCTGAAGCTGCTCAATAACTGTTCAGTATACGTCGTTACTTAAGTTTGACACAGTGTGTGATGTACGGTACTGCTGTAGAACGGCGGTGAGTTGTTTCCATTGGTTTAGTCTTAAACACCCCATGTAATCAGATGGTAGTCTATTTAATTGTACTTACTTTCAGCTCATTCTATATAAGATGTGCATGGTCATAAAATATGACGTTATTACCAGAATACCGCGAAGTATGCACGACCGACGCGTACCAGAGTGAATTCGGTCCTGAGTGCGTACTTTCCGGTGTAGTCGTGACAGCCTTATTTTTATACATGTTTCCTGTGTGTAGTAATAAATCTGTGAGATATAACAGCCCGAAACGCCAGCGAAAAGTGAAGATACCTGCGCCAACGAAAAGTTAGGACGCCGATGCGTTGCTGAGGACAATGCGACACCGTACTGCTTAAGTGCATACTTTCCGGTATTCCCTAGATCACCTTATTCTTATACATTTTGTCCTGTGTGTGGTAATATTTCTGTGAAATATCACAGTGAAAATGCCTCCGCCATCTTTTACGTTCAGTGACGTGGTTCTAATACAGCCACGCGCTACATTACTGCAGTGTCCGGAAGTGACACGAAACACGCAACACGTGCAGAGTTCTCTGTTATAAAGTATCATGTGAAATCAGACACTTGCTGCCTATATTGATAAATGGTGTCTTCACATACAATTAACACAGTGAGTCATCAAGCAGCTAAATGGTTATTCTTAACACTCTGCACCTTTTTGTCACTCAAATAATTGTTCTCAGCAAAGACACCTAAATATGTATTCCTACACCGCTATCGGGATATTTTAAGCACATACCAAATCATCGTAGACTTATTTAAATATTCGTAAGTCTATTTCTATATTAATTTACGGGTACATTGTGGTTTGAATGTGAGTCGTTTTATTAACTACTCATATTACAATAATAATAAACTTGCTCTGGTGTTCTTACAAAGCTTTGAGCGCGGTTTGTATTGCTTATGTATTATTAAGAGAATCGACCACTAATGCCAGAAATACGACTCGAAGCTGCACCTCGTATTTTGTAGTATGAAATGTCAGAGGATTAGTGTAGGAATAAGCAGTCTCTGTGCGTAGTAGGTCTGATGAATGCTATAAAAGATTAAAATTGAAGCTTTTAATAATATAGCTAGGAGAGGTCCACAAAGCTTGCCATTTACATGCGGGGAGGCTGTCTTGAGACATCGATTGCTTCTTTTATGGCACTGCAACCGTTAATTGGTTGGCAAATATACGTTTAATCTACCGATCATCGCGGTTTAAATAACCAATGGAAATACATATAAGGTTAGTCAATTATTATGATCAAACACATTCGTTTGAGTATACTCCGTTTTTTTTATTCGGCGTGGGGGTATGCGATCACATTTTTGTCTTTTGATTTCATGTTTTCACATTTTAAGTACTGTTACTTGTATCCGCCAGTGTTGTCGTCAAATCCAATGATTTAACATGTACGTATAAGCTTGCACATCCATCATATTGTTATATTCGAGTTAAATGAAGGAGGATTAGTTATGATGCATGTCTGAAACTACATTAAACTTGACTCGATGTATACAAGGTGTTTACAGTATCGACAAATGTATATTTATACTATGATATGTGATATGTGATATGTGATATATATATATATTCATGTATGATAGCCGCACATGTGTAAAATATATTTATTTATTAATTTTTAAGCGCAAGACAAATGAATTATGTGTTCAGAATTTATTCGTTTCAATAGGCAATATGGCGATTAAATAATTAATAATATTTTACAATATTTTCGGTGCGGTTACGTTTAATTTGAAATGGTTGATTTTTGATATATTATATGTTGCACTAATCTACTTAACTCAATGTCAGTGTTTTCCATTATATTGAAAGTTTTGTCATAGTTTGCCACTGTCAGTTTTAGATGTAGTTAATTATAACGATCACTTGTGTGGGTAGCTATTAAATATGTATTGTTGACATTATGCAGAGTGATATAGCTATAGTATAAATTATTAATTTACATCTCGTGTTATGTTGCTTCCCATTTCTGCAAGAAAACAACATTGCTATAAGTAACTGACCTCAGAATTTGATCTGATTTTAGTAGTGTATAGAATTGTTTTATTTTTTTGAACGCCAGCTATTCCCATACAATGAGTTGACACCGTTTATTGCATTGCAGCAATATACAACTGTATTTATAAACAGAAGTTATATGTGTATTGCATGGAAAGTCGCATTTAAGTGGCTATATCGATGTCAGGGTGTTACAAACATAATGCGATGCACAGTAGATATACTTAAATGATCGATTGATTTTACGGATATTCACGGGCAACAAGATCATTAATCTCTAGAACGCTATTTAATTAACCCATGCCACGTGACCGCGGGAAACAAAAAAAAATCACCAGAAAATGAATTGATTCGAAGCAAATCACCACCGTCTATCAAAACCGTCAATCAATAACTGAAGATCCTCAGTTGTCATTATCTTATTCAAGACTTCAAACAAATAACTTCAAACAAACCTGACGAAAAGAGCGATGATATCAATTTCAAAGTTCATTTATTTATTTAGGCGCACACATATATCCTCCGAAATGATAATGAAGAGCCGTTACCATGGCATTAACAGCTATATCATTTCTATATCGGATTATAGAAAAATGTCACTAAAAATTCAAGATTCTTTTCACTTGTAATCTCTTGTGGTTGTTAAAGAAACATTATTGAAAATACAATTTACATGTTAATGCACGCATTCCGGTGGCTAACAATTATAGCAATTGATTTTTTTTTATCTTTAGAGACTGGTTAGAATTAATAACATCAGTACGTCCTCTGTAGTACTTGTCAGTATATAATGGCATGCAATTATCTGTCTACAGTACGGTAGTCGCGTTGACGGGCTGACGTTGAAGAGACTTCAAACGCAAATGAACGCTCATTTCTCGTTGACAGCGAGATACCACGGGATTAGGTCCCACCAAGATAATAAATATATGTTCTAGTGTCTTTGTTCCCACTGGTTATATTCTACTCTTCCATGTCATTGCATCCGCTGTTTCAAATATCATGGTTACAAACATGTGCAAAACAAGTCTCGTGGATCTCTCGTTCTCAACGAGATCTCGGCAGCCATTTAAATTTAAGGTTTGTCTTGCTTGTCTGTGCAATTAGAGACAGAGAACGTTTACAGTTTTGCTATCATTATATCATTTTCTTAACACATATCGTACCGTTGCAGGATGTGAATATTCTACAATTTGATCATTACTCGTTTGATGAATGTTGTGCATCCGTTCCAAATAGATGGTAAAGTGATCGTGGTTTATGACAGTGTTTTTTTCATGTTTAGGGGGTACTAAAATTGACAAATACGAACAGCTGTCTCCTCAAATATATTAGTAACGGGCAAATGATCTTTTGAACTGTATTCATTGGGGCATTTATACGCCGAAAGGATAATTCCACTGTGGATTGAATGATTGTATCTGAATACACTCTGAGTGCCGAGAGTAAGAACCTGAAGTTAATACACAATATTGCAATGTGTGTTCTGGTAATAAGGCATTATTTACGTAGCTTATGATTATATAACTACCCATTAATAAAGAACATTTCCTGATCGCAATGATTTCAGTGAGACTTTTGAATAACAACACGCTAGTATTGTTCACTTTTTAATAATAATACGTATTTGACGTAACCATCATGGTCAATTGTTACGTAATCAATACACCATTGATGACTATTTCAATGAAAATAATAATAGGTTTTCGACGTATAGACAATACCATTTTAATTAGGTATTACGTAATCAATTCCATAGTAATAGTACGTATTGTTGATTACAAATGATATCACTTTATTAATCATTGATTACATCCAGGCACCAAATGAGACATTCATACTCCTACGTGAATCATGGCTTATCTCCTCGCCCACACCGGACAGCCCACACAATTTGATTCGGTTTGTAACATAGTAATGTCAAAACAAAAGTTGATTAGTTGCTCTTTTATCCGAGTATGTGAAGGTGCGACTGTACAGTTGCGTAATCGCGATGAGCCACGCAATGCTTCATAACGTGCGTTGCGTATATGTGCCGTATCTGTACACGATCGCAGTTTGTGTTTTTTTTCATTTCACCAGCCGACTTACTTCGATTTGTTCTCTAATCGGCTTAAAGTAACCTACTAAAAATACATTTCTCATCTAATATAATAACACGAATCATATAATTGTGCTGATTATCGTATTGTGTTCATTCTGCTTCGGTGGTCATTTTAATTGCTTTATCATCTAACAGACAATGGCTTAATTTTTAGTTAGATTGTCAGTTCTCACAATTTTGTTTGCAATTTGACAGGCGCTCATCAAAATCTTGATTCGAGTCAAATATCATTTCAATCGAATCAATGCGATAAATTGATCCGTGTGGTTATCATCGAGCGAAGGCTTAGTAAATAAAAAAAACACGTCAACAACTATTTTCGCAAACTTTGTTCCATGAGCCAATGATCGTGAATCTTAACTGTGTTTACTCGTACCCTTGTTTCAATTGACGCATTTTTATTTCCTATCTTCCATGTACTATGTTGTTATGATACACAAATATTATGTTTGTTTTTTTTCAACTGACGCATTCTCATCTCGTTGTTAAAGGGCTGTAGTCGTCGCGCCACGCATGCGAGAGAATGCGAGAGATATGTGGGTCTCATATAAACAAAGTTGGCGACTTTAACTGTTGCGCGGATCAACGAGTACAAACTGAGACGTTACCAAGCTTTGAGTCGGTATATTTTAGGTGATTGGAAGGTATGAAAGAGTCACCGGCGGTAAATTATGCCCACGCCCATGACTAACCGCATACTTCCAATGATTTTAAAAAGCGCATTGGATTGTGGGAAAATGTTTATCATCACAAATGTCGCACATGCGCAGCGCGACGGCCACCGCCCTTTAATTATGGAATTCTGATCTTATATTTGATTGGTCTGGTGTATTCAAATTCAAATCTTCCAACAAATGATGTTATTTAAACTAGTAACATGTTATATGCACTACACACTAGAATTATTGAGATTTCAAATGTGTTGTATTCGCACGTGACAATTAATAAATAATTCCTAACTTTCATTTTTTTTCTCACAGACGCGGTCTATTTAATGTAGTATTTCGTTTTCTTTTAAAACAAAGTATTGTAATTTTATATTTTTTACCGAAGTAATTACGACATATTTTATGAATACAACTGTAATTTATTTTTTACTGTCATGGCACTAAAAGTGCCTTTGAGTTCACGCTTAGCATAGGGGTTGATTATTCCAGCTTATGGAGTCGTTTTCCTGAGCTGTTAAGTTTTAATCCCACGTGGAACTGAACCCGAATGATACTCCATATACTCAGATTCAGCCTTCCAGGCCCGCACACGATTTCCTCTAATCTGGTTAATGTTACACTATAGTACGGTTTGTAATTGCTACATACAAAGTCAGGAAGTACAGCATTACCACATATAGTATCGATTATATATTGATAATATGTTAAATCTAGCATATTCAACTAATTTATATATTCGCAATTACGAACAAAGTATATCTACTGATAAGCCCTCTGATTTATATGAATTATTATTATTGTTTCCTGTGATTTGAATCCAATGAGTGCTTTCCATTTTGGAACACTTTGTCTTGGTAGGCTCATACAATGTAGGAGGCGATCACGTCCACTTTTTATGTTTATAGAACATATATTCAGTTTTTAGAACGTTTTCTATGCATCTAGTCAGATCTTCGTGTTCTATGCATCTAGTCAGATCTTCGTGTTCCATGCATCTAGTCAGATCTTCGTGTTCTATGTATCGATTATGAAGATTCCATTTCACTGTCCCGCTAAACGTTGCAAAAGACTGTGATGTTTTGTCTGGAAAGTCTGCATATTTTTGTTTTAATGCTGAGTGGGCAGCCGACCACGCACAGACACGATAACCATTGCGCCACAATTACGGCATGAAATTGCTGTTAAACCGAGGATTTAGATAAGAAAGTAATCATAGTACTTAAACGCAATACTGTATCTAGATCGCAGCGATTCAAGCACGGTACCGGAGGCTCCAATAATGCAATATTTGAATCACGCACTGTAATGTTAGTGAGAGTTAGTATATGGCAAGTACATAGGTTAAATAGGAGAGTCACCACCTGCGCCTGCGAAAGACGACTTTAGCGTAACGTTCTTTACAAATAAGCGTCTACATCTACACATGAGTCTTTGCGTTTTCAGCATGCGTTGTCGTCACCGCCCAGGAGACTCAACTCCCGCGCATGCGCAGGTGGCGACCGCGCCTCTTTAAATAACATGGTCGACTAATATTATTTAGCTGTTATAAACAAGTTCCTATCAATCTGTTAAGTCGCTGTAGTGTGATTTCGTATCAGTTCAATCATATGCGATACATGTTTCACGACGTATATATTGTTTGCATTACAATTCCATCGCTCATGTGAATCGCCATATTGTGACGTCATCTTATCACGTGACAATCTAATGCATGATATAACATACTGTAAAACATGTCTTTTTCGCGAGCATGTCTTTTTCGCGAATTTAGCGAAAGAACTGATTCGCTAATTCAAGATGTCGCTGGTGACTTTATTATCAATTCAAAATGGCCGCCAAACAAAGAAATCAACAATGACAAGAGAGATTCGCTAAATCAACATTTCGCTATTACGTCATTTTACCAAAATTCGCTAAAATTGCATGCCGCTTTTTCAACATTGTTTACAGTATACCCACTGTGATAACTGTGAAATGCTACGTTTATATACGATTAGGATATATGAATTATCACATGGCATACACATACATGCTCTTGCTATCAATAAACAAGCCCTGTTTGACTACGATGGACATCACGGAATATGGCATCATTGCGGTTACCACGGTGATGTGAACACAAGCAATCCGCATCCACTACCTGACCTTTCACCTGTACTCTTAATTGATAGTTTGAATTTAATATTTCAATTGAAAAGGCCGCGTATAATGTACCATCGCCCCCCCCCTGTATTTCAGATGACCTTTCGATAAAACATGCTTAACATCAATACACTAATGCGTTATGTTGTCACTATAGGAATAAATACAATGATAAATTGCTAATGAATTCTCAATAAAAGGGTCCTTATAAATCGGTATCATTGAATTGAGACATGCATTCAGTTTAATGTCGATGATTTTTATATACACATTTTTAGGACAGGAAACATGACATTTAAACCGACCTTTAGTGGTTATACATGTACCACAATAGTTTTCTTAATGTCCTTAAATGAGTGTTTCATCATATGCCACATAGAAAATAGGAAACCACAGAAACCAACTAAAGACGTTGCAAAACATACGATATGAACGCCATTACAGTACATATAACGAACATTTTATCGGAAAGTAATTTAGTGACCTCATTTTACTCGTCACCTTTACTTTACGTTACAAAAATAGCTGACTAGATGCATAGAACACGAAGGTGGCTGACTAGATGAATAATAGAACACGAAGATCTGACTAGATGCATAGAACACGAAGATCTGACTAGATGCATAGAACACGAAGATCTGACTAGATGCATAGAACACGAAGGTGGCTGACTAGATGCATAGAACACGAAGATCTGACTAGATGCATAGAACACGAAGATCTGACTAGATGCATAGAACACGAAGATCTGACTAGATGCATAGAACACGAAGATCTGACTAGATGCATAGAACACGAAGATCTGACTAGATGAATAGAACACGAAGGTGGCTGACTAGATGCATAGAACACGAAGATCTGACTAGATGCATAGAACACGAAGATCTGACTAGATGCATAGAACACGAAGATCTGACTAGATGCATAGAACACGAAGATCTGACTAGATGAATAAAACACGAAGATTTGACTAGATGCATAGAACACAAAGATCTGACTAGATGCATAGAACACGAAGATCTGACTAGATGCATAGAACACGAAGGTGGCTGACTAGATGCATAGAACACGAAGATCTGACTAGATGCATAGAACGCGAAGATCTGACTAGATACATAGAACACGAAGATCTGACTAGATGCATAGAACACGAAGATCTGACTAGATGCATAGAACACGAAGATCTGACTAGATGCATAGAACACGAAGATCTGACTAGATACATAGAACACGAAGATCTGACTAGATGCATAGAACACGAAGATCTGACTAGATGCATATAACATGAAGATCTGACTAGATGCATAAAACACGAAGATCTGACTAGATACATAGAACACGAAGATCTGGCTAGATGCATAGAACACAGAGATCTGACTAGATGCATAGAACACAAAGATCTGACTAGATGCATAGAACACGAAGATCTTACTAGATGCATAGAACACGAAGATCTGACTAGATGCATAGAACACGAAGATCTGACTAGATACATAGAACACAAAGATCTGACTAGATGCATAGAACACGAAGATCTGACTAGATGCATAGAACACGAAGATCTGACTAGATGCATAGAACACGAAGATCTGACTAGATGAATAAAACACGAAGATTTGACTAGATGCATAGAACACGAAGATCTGACTAGATGCATAGAACACGAAGATCTGACTAGATGCATAGAACACGAAGGTGGCTGACTAGAAGCATAGAACACGAAGATCTGACTAGATGCATAGAACACGAAGATCTGACTAGATGCATAGAACACGAAGGTGGCTGACTAGAAGCATAGAACACGAAGATCTGACTAGATGCATAGAACACGAAGATCTGACTAGATACATAGAACACGAAGATCTGACTAGATGCATAGAACACGAAGATTTGACTAGATGCATAGAACACGAAGATCTGACTAGATACATAGAACACGAAGATCTGACTAGATGCATAGAACACGAAGATCTGACTAGATGCATAGAACACGAAGATCTGACTAGATGCATAGAACACGAAGGTGGCTGACTAGATGCATAGAACACGAAGATCTGACTAGATGCATAGAACACGAAGATCTGACTAGATGCATAGAACACGAAGATCTGACTAGATGCATAGAACACGAAGATCTGACTAGATGCATAGAACACGAAGATCTGACTAGATGAATAGAACACGAAGGTGGCTGACTAGATGCATAGAACACGAAGATCTGACTAGATGCATAGAACACGAAGATCTGACTAGATGCATAGAACACGAAGATCTGACTAGATGCATAGAACACGAAGATCTGACTAGATGAATAAAACACGAAGATTTGACTAGATGCATAGAACATGAAGATCTGACTAGATGCATAGAACACGAAGATCTGACTAGATGCATAGAACACGAAGGTGGCTGACTAGATGCATAGAACACGAAGATCTGACTAGATGCATAGAACACGAAGATCTGACTAGATACATAGAACACGAAGATCTGACTAGATGCATAGAACACGAAGATCTGACTAGATGCATAGAACACGAAGATCTGACTAGATGCATAGAACACGAAGATCTGACTAGATACATAGAACCCGAAGATCTGACTAGATGCATAGAACACGAAGATCTGACTAGATGCATATAACATGAAGATCTGACTAGATGCATAAAACACGAAGATCTGACTAGATACATAGAACACGAAGATCTGGCTAGATGCATAGAACACAAAGATCTGACTAGATGCATAGAACACAAAGATCTGACTATATGCATAGAACACGAAGATCTTACTAGATGCATAGAACACGAAGATCTGACTAGATACATAGAACACGAAGATCTGACTAGATACATAGAACACGAAGATCTGACTAGATGCATAGAACACGAAGATCTGACTAGATGCATAGAACACGAAGATCTGACTAGATGCATAGAACACGAAGATCTGACTAGATGAATAAAACACGAAGATTTGACTAGATGCATAGAACACGAAGATCTGACTAGATGCATAGAACACGAAGATCTGACTAGATGCATAGAACACGAAGGTGGCTGACTAGATGCATAGAACACGAAGATCTGACTAGATGCATAGAACACGAAGATCTGACTAGATACATAGAACACGAAGATCTGACTAGATGCATAGAACACGAAGATTTGACTAGATGCATAGAACACGAAGATCTGACTAGATGCATAGAACACGAAGATCTTACTAGATACATAGAACACGAAGATCTGACTAGATGCATAGAACACGAAGATCTGACTAGATGCATATAACACGAAGATCTGACTAGATGCATAAAACACGAAGATCTGACTAGATACATAGAACACGAAGATCTGGCTAGATGCATAGAACACAAAGATCTGACTAGATGCATAGAACACAAAGATCTGACTAGATGCATAGAACACGAAGATCTTACTAGATGCATAGAACACGAAGATCTGACTAGATGCATATAACACGAAGATCTGACTAGATACATAGAACACGAAGATCTGACTAGATGCATGGAACACGAAGATCTGACTAGATGCATAGAACACGAAGATCTGACTAGATGCATAGAACACGAAGATCTGACTAGATGCATAGAACACGAAGATCTGACTAAATGCATAGAACACGAAGATCTGACTAGATGCATAGAACACGAAGATCTGACTAGATGCATAGAACACAAAAATCTGACTAGATACATAGAACACGAAGATCTGACTAGATGCATAGAACACGAAGATCTGACTAGATGCATAGAACACGAAGATCTGACTAGATGCATAGAACACGAAGATCTGACTAGATGCATAGAACACGAAGATCTGACTAGATGCATAAAACACGAAGATCTGACTAGATGCATAGAACACGAAGATCTGACTAGATGCATAGAACACGAAGATCTGACTAGATGTATAGAACACGAAGATCTGACTAGATGCATAGAACACGAAGATCTGACTAGATGTATAGAACACGAAGATCTGACTAGATGCATAGAACACGAAGATCTGGCTAGATGCATAGAACACAAAGATCTGACTAGATGCATAGAACACGAAGATCTGACTAGATGCATAGAACACGAAGATCTGACTAGATGAATAAAACACGAAGATCTGACTAGATGCATAGAACACGAAGATCTGACTAGATGCATAGAACACGAAGATCTGACTAGATGCATAGAACACGAAGGTGGCTGACTAGATGCATAGAACACGAAGATCTGACTAGATGCATAGAACACGAAGATCTGACTAGATGCATAGAACACAAAGATCTGACTAGATGCACAGAACACGAAGATCTTACTAGATGCATAGAACACGAAGATCTGACTAGATGCATAGAACACGAAGATCTGACTAGATACATAGAACACGAAGATCTGACTAGATGCATAGAACACGAAGATCTGACTAGATGCATAGAACACGAAGATCTGACTAGATGCATAGAACACGAAGATCTGACTAGATGCATAGAACACGAAGATCTGACTAAATGCATAGAACACGAAGATCTGACTAGATGCATAGAACACAAAAATCTGACTAGATACATAGAACACGTAGATCTGACTAGATGCATAGAACACGAAGATCTGACTAGATGCATAGAACACGAAGATCTGACTAGATGCATAGAACACGAAGATCTGACTAGATGCATAGAACACGAAGATCTGACTAGATGCATAGAACACGAAGATCTGACTAGATGCATAGAACACGAAGATCTGACTAGATGCATAGAACACGAAGATCTGACTAGATGCATAGAACACGAAGATCTGACTAGATGTATAGAACACGAAGATCTGACTAGATGCATAGAACACGAAGATCTGACTAGATGTATAGAACACGAAGATCTGACTAGATGCATAGAACACGAAGATCTGACTAGATGCATAGAACACGAAGATCTGACTAGATGCATAGAACACGAAGATCTGACTAGATGCATAGAACACGAAGATCTGACTAGATGCATAGAACACGAAGATCTGACTAGATGCATAGAACACGGAGATCTGACTAGATACATAGAACACGACGATAACTGACTAGATACTACTATGCATTTATTCAAAGCATATACAGTCTAATACAATTGTGGAAAAGTCAAGGTTTCCGCAGACGTCAAACGCAAACTGTATTAGATCTAAGCATTATTAGGTTACAAACAAAAGCGATTGATCTTTCAAAATTTACTAAAGTATTGGCGTAATGTCAAAGGTATTTAATATGCTGCAAGCAAACCGGAAACTTTTCTTTGTCATGAAATATTAACATCAGACAGCTAAATTAATTTTATAACAATTAAATAATATTACTATTTTTATTTGACTGTTTTGTGTGAAATATAGTGACAGGGCTTTAGATGTCACATGACATGTGAACCAGAGACTTGTGATCCTTGCAAATTGTGTATTTGTTAACTCATGACGAGAGAATGAAATGTTTCATCCCATCTAAATTGCTGTCTTCGTGTTTACAGGTGGTGTAGTGTGTTTGTCATCGGTTTACATTATTGCCATTACAAATAGCTTCCTCGTGGACGGCTGCTGAAATTTCATTTGTAACATCCGGGTAATGCTACAGGCAGTTCAAATCATTTAGTAACACGTCATTGTGTTTATTTATAAAACAGAAATTCTGTTTATTTATAATATCTTCAACGTATGTAGTCTCGCTGTTCCAGGGAAGATTTGTCCGTCTTTCTACTATCGCTGTTATAAATGGTAAGTGAGAGTTCAACACTTAGCGGGCAGTGATCACAGAATGGCTACAGCTCGTGGTGAGAATTTACCACGTGTTCACAAGTTGAAATTGAAAAATTCCCCTCGATAATCACAAAGAAAATCGTCAATGTTGATATAAAGCCAATGTTACCTTGTAATGTGTTGTTCACTGGTGCACTTTAACATCAGAATTTTTGTGCAGAGAACATTTTTTTTAATTTCTACCGTTTCTCTCGATTATCAAACAATACTTTCGTTCATATCATGGCATGACAACCGGTATAGTCTGTGTTAATAATGTGGGAGATGTGTTATTTACTGCCTGGTCCAACTAAATGTGTGTATTCTGGTACCCAACAGAATGGTCCCACTAAATGTGTCTAGTCTGGTACCCAACATATTGATACCACTTAATTTGTGTATTCTGGTACCTAACAGATTGGTCCCACTAAATGTGTATAGTCTGGTACCCAACAGATTGGTACCACTAAATGTGTGTATTCTGGTACCCAACAGATTAGTCGCACTAAATGTGTATAGTCTGGTACCCAACAGATTAGTACCACTTAATGTGTGTATTCTGGTACCCAACAGATTGGCCCCACTAAATGTGTATAGTCTGGTACCCAACAGATTGGTATCACTTAATGTGTGTATTCTGGTACCCAACAGATTGGTCCCACTAAATGTGCATAGTCTGGTACCCAACAGATTGGTACCACTAAATGTGTGTATTCTGGTACCCAACAGATTGGTCCCACTAAATGTGTATAGTCTGGTACCCAACAGATTGGTTCCTCTTAATGTGTGTATTCTGGTACCCAATAAATTGGTCCCACTAAGTGTGTATAGTCTGGTACCCAACAGATTGGTACCACTAAATGTGTGTATTCTGGTACCCAACAGATTGGTACCACTAAATGTGTATAGTCTGGTACCCAACAGACTGGTACCACTTAATGTGTGTATTCTGGTACCCAACATATTGGTATCACTTAATGTGTGTATTCTGGTACCCAACAGATTGGTCCCACTAAATGTGGATAGTCTGGTACCCAACAGATTGGTACCACTTAATTTGTGTATTCTTGTACCTAACAGATTGGTCCCACTAAATGTGTATAGTCTGGTACCCAACAGATTGGTACCACTAAATTTGTGTATTCTGGTACCCAACAGATTAGTCCCACTAAATGTGTATAGTTTGGTACCCAACAGATTGGTACCACTTAATGTGTGTATTCTGGTACCCAACAGATTGGTACCACTTAATGTGTGTATTCTGGTACCCAACAGATTGGTCCGACTAAATGTGTGTATTCTGGTACCCAACAGATTAGTCCCACTAAATGTGTATAGTTTGGTACCCAACAGATTGGTACCACTTAATGTGTGTATTCTGGTACCCAACAGATTGGTACCACTTAATGTGTGTATTCTGGTACCCAACATATTGGTATCACTTAATGTGTGTATTCTGGTACCCAACAGATTGGTCCCACTAAATGTGGATAGTCTGGTACCCAACAGATTGGTACCACTTAATTTGTGTATTCTTGTACCTAACAGATTGGTCCCACTAAATGTGTATAGTCTGGTACCCAACAGATTGGTACCACTAAATTTGTGTATTCTGGTACCCAACAGATTAGTCCCACTAAATGTGTATAGTTTGGTACCCAACAGATTGGTACCACTTAATGTGTGTATTCTGGTACCCAACAGATTGGTACCACTTAATGTGTGTATTCTGGTACCCAACAGATTGGTCCGACTAAATGTGTGTATTCTGGTACCCAACAGATTGGTCCCACTAAATGTGTGTATTCTGGTACCCAACAGAGTGGTCCCACTAAATGTGTGTATTCTGGTACCCAACAGATTGGTCCCACTAAATGTGTGTATTCTTGTACCCAACAGATTGGACCACTTAATGTGTGTATTCTGGTACCCAACACATTGGTCCCACTAAATATGTATAGTCTGGTACCCAACAGATTGGTACCACTAAATGTGTGTATTCTGGTACCCAACACATTGGTCCCACTAAATGTGTATAGTCTGGTACCCAACAGATTGGTCCCACTAAATGTGTGTATTCTGATACCCAACAGATTGGTCCCACTAAATGTGTGTATTCTAGTACCCAACAGATTGGTACCACTTAATTTGTGTATTCTTGTACCCAACAGATTGGTCCCACTAAATGTGTGTATTCTGGTACCCAACAGATTGGTCCCACTAAATGTGTGTATTCTGGTACCCAACAGATTGGTCCCACTAAATGTGTGTATTCTAGTACCCAACAGATTGGTACCACTTAATTTGTGTATTCTTGTACCCAACAGATTGGTACCACTTAATGTGTATATTCTGGTACCCAACACATTGGTCCCACTAAATGTGTATAGTCTGGTACCCAACAGATTGGTACCATTTAATGTGTGTATTCTGGTACCCAACAGATTGGTCCCACTAAATGTGTATAGTCTGGTACCCAACAGATTGGTACCACTTAATTTGTGTATTCTTGTACCTAACAGATTGGTCCCACTAAATGTGTATAGTCTGGTACCCAACAGATTGGTACCACTAAATGTGTGTATTCTGGTACCCGACAGATTAGTCCCACTAAATGTGTATAGTCTGGTACCCAACAGATTGGTATCGCTAAATGTGTGTATTCTTGTACTCAATAGATTGGTACCACTTAATTTGGGTATTCTGGTACCAAACAGATTGGTTCCACTAAATGTGTGTATTCTGGTACCCAACAGATTGGTCCCACTAAATATGTGTATTCTGGTACTCAACAGATTGGTCCCACTAAATGTGTGTATTCCGGTACCCAACAGATTGGTCCCACTAAATGTGTGTATTCTAGTACCCAACAGATTGGTACCACTTAATCTGTGTATTCTTGTACCCAACAGATTGGTACCACTTAATGTGTGTATTCTGGTACCCAACAGATTGGTCCCACTAAATGTGTGTATTCTGGTACCCAACAGATTGGTCCCATTAAATGTGTGTATTCTGGTACCCAACAGATTGGTCCCACTAAATGTGTGTATTCTGGTACCCAACAGATTGGTCCCACTAAATGTGTGTATTCTAGTACCCAACAGATTGGTACCACTTAATTTGTGTATTCTTGTACCCAACAGATTGGTCCCACTAAATGTGTGTATTCTGGTACCAAACAGATTGGTCCCACTAAATGTTTGTATTCTGGTGCCCAACAGATTGGTCCAACTAAATGTGTGTATTCTGGTACCCAACAGATTGGTACCACTTAATTTGTGTATTCTTGTACCCAACAGATTGGTACCACTTAATGTGTGTGTTCTGGTATCCAACAGATTGGTACCACTAAATGTGTGTATTCTGGTACCCAACAGATTGGTCCCACTAAATGTGTCTACTCTGGTATACCTCAGGTTAGCCCCACTAAATGTGTCTACTCTGGTATACCTCAGGTTAGCCCCACTAAATGTGTCTACTCTGGTATACCTCAAGTTGGCCCACTAAAAGTGTCTACACTGGTATACCTCAGGTTGGCCTCACTGATTGTACTGAACATGGTGGATGTACCAGTATCTCCAAATATTATATATTCTCGTGTTATCGTAATTCAATTTACATTATTTACATAGCTGTACATACCACAATAACGTGTTCACTCCACGCGAACCACATAATTTTCAGAAAATAAAAATGAAATCTAAAAGTTTCTTGCTCTCTTCCAATTGACTGCACACTCTACGATTACTGGACTGCAATTTAGTTTATGAAGGTAACTCCTCTCACGTACATCTTATCAGTACTAATCTTCGTAACCATTCATCACGCTACGTTATTAGGGCATCTACTCTCCTACTCGCTAGACAAGAGTACTCATGCTTTATTTCAGTTAGGCCGTAACCATGGTGATACCTTGTGCAAACACCGTCAATTCATTTAATCGCTGTAATCGGTATTGACGTGACTAATATTCCGATACATCATCATTTCATTAATGATATTACCGTAACCACTTACTCCCATCTTATGTCGGGTAAGGAGTAAGTTGCGTTAGCATCAACAATTTCATTACTATAGCAACTGTTTTCGTCGCGCTGTTATCATTTCGGAAAAGATTGGTAATTATTTTTTTTCCTAACAACGTCTATTCGCACAATTTTATAGTAATTCATTGGAGCGCAATTGACTGGCTGGCATCTATAATATCCGTGTCATTCGGTATAGTAATCATTTAACAATGATGATGTTCTATGCAAGGTGTGTTACTTTCTATAATATGAGTATTTCTATGGAAGATGTGTTAGATTTCTATAATATGATTATTTCTATGGAAGATGTGTTACTTTCTATAATATGTTTATTTCTATGGAAGATGTGTTACTTTCTATAATATGTTTATTTCTTTGGAAGGTGTGTTACTTTCTATAATATGTTTATTTCTATGGAAGGTGTATTACTTTCTATAATATGAGTATTTCTATGGAAGATGTGTTAGATTTCTATAATATGATTATTTCTATGGAAGATGTGTTACTTTCTATAATATGTTTATTTCTATGGAAGATGTGTTACTTTGTATAATATGTTTATTTCTATGGAAGGTGTGTTACTTTCTATAATATGTTCATTTCTATGGAAGGTGTGTTACTTTCTATAATATGATTATTTCTATGGAAGGTGTGTTACTTTCTATAATATGTTCATTTCTATGGAAGGTGTGTTACTTTCTATAATATGATTATTTCTATGGAAAGTGTGTTACTTTCTATAATATGATTATTTCTATGGAAGGTGTGTCATTTTCTATAATATGATTATTTCTATGGAAAGTGTGTTACTTTCTATAATATGATTATTTCTATGGAAGGTGTGTTACTTTCTATAATATTTTAACTTCTATGGAAGGTGTGTCAGCTTTATATAATATGATTATTTCTATGGAAGGTGTGTTACTTACTATAATATATTTATTTCTATGGAAGGTGTGTCAGCTTTATATAATATGTTTATTTCTATGGAAGGTGTGTTACTTTCTATAATATGATTATTTCTATGGAAAGTGTGTTACTTTCTATAATATGATTATTTCTATGGAAGGTGTGTTACTTTCTATAATATTTTAACTTCTATGGAAGGTGTGTCAGCTTTCTATAATATGATTATTTCTATGGAAGGTTTGTCATTTTCTATAATATGATTATTTCTATGGAAGGTTTGTTACTTTCTATAATATGATTATTTCTATGGAAGGTGTGTTACTTTCTATAATATGATTATTTCTATGGAAGGTGTGTTAGCGTACTATAATATGATTATTTCTATGGAAGGTTTGTTAGCGTACTATAATATGATTATTTCTATGGAAGGTTTGTTAGCGTACTATAATATGATTATTTCTATGGAAGGTGTGTCATTTTCTATAATATGATTATTTCTATGGAAGGTTTGTTACTTTCTATAATATGATTATTTCTATGGAAGGTGTGTTACTTTCTATAATATGATTATTTCTATGGAAGGTGTGTTAGCGTACTATAATATGATTATTTCTATGGAAGGTTTGTTAGCGTACTATAATATGATTATTTCTATGGAAGGTTTGTTAGCGTACTATAATATGATTATTTCTATGGAAGGTGTGTTAGCGTACTATAATATGATTATTTCTATGGAAGGTGTGTTATTTTCTATAATATGATTATTTCTATGGAAGGTGTGTCATTTTCTATAATATGATTATTTCTATGGAAGGTTTGTTACTTTCTATAATATGATTATTTCTATGGAATGTTTGTTAGCGTACTATAATATGATTATTTCTATGGAAGGTTTGTTAGCGTACTATAATATGATTATTTCTATGGAAGGTGTGTTAGCGTACTATAATATGATTATTTCTATGGAAGGTGTGTTATTTTCTATAATATGATTATTTCTATGGAAGGTGTGTCATTTTCTATAATATGATTATTTCTATGGAAGGTGTGTTACTTTCTATAATATGATTATTTCTATGGAAGGTTTGTTAGCGTACTATAATATGATTATTTCTATGGAAGGTGTGTCATTTTCTATAATATGATTATTTCTATGGAAGGTTTGTTACTTTCTATAATATGATTATTTCTATGGAATGTTTGTTAGCGTACTATAATATGTTCATTTCTATGGAAGGTGTGTCATTTTCTATAATATGATTATTTCTATGGAAGGTTTGTTACTTTCTATAATATGATTATTTCTATGGAATGTTTGTTAGCTTACTATAATATGATTATTTCTATGGAAGGTGTGTTACTTTCTATAATATGATTATTTCTGTGGAAGGTGTGTTACTTTCTATAATATGATTATTTCTATGGAAGGTGTGTTAGCTTACTATAATATGATTATTTCTATGGAAGGTGTGTTACTTTCTATAATATGTTCATTTCTATGGAAGGTGTGTTACTTTCTATAATATGATTATTTCTATGGAAGGTGTGTCAGCTTACTATAATATGATTATTTCTATGGAATGTTTGTTAGCTTACTATAATATGATTATTTCTATGGAAGGTGTGTCAGCTTTCTATAATATGATTATTTCTATGGAAGGTGTGTTACTTTCTATAATATGATTATTTCTATGGAAGGTGTGTTACTTTCTATAATATGTTCATTTCTATGGAAGGTGTGTTACTTTCTATAATATGATTATTTCTATGGAATGTTTGTTAGCTTACTATAATATGATTATTTCTATGGAATGTTTGTTAGCTTACTATAATATGATTATTTCTATGGAAGGTGTGTTAACTTACTATAATATGATTATTTCTATGGAAGCTGTGTTACTTTCTATAATATGATTATTTCTGTGGAAGGTGTGTTACTTTCTATAATATGATTATTTCTATGGAAGGTGTGTTACTTTCTATAATATGATTATTTCTATGGAATGTTTGTTAGCTTACTATAATATGATTATTTCTATGGAATGTTTGTTAGCTTACTATAATATGATTATTTCTATGGAAGGTGTGTTACTTTCTATAATATGATTATTTCTATGGAAGGTGTGTCACTTTCTATAATATTTTTATTTCTATGAAAGATGTGTTAGCTTTCTACAATATTTTTATTAATAAGGAAGGGGTGTTAGCTTTCTATATCACGTGCACAGTGACGTCAGAAATCACGTACCTATTGGTGTTGAGTCGATTAACTGTAGTACGGTGACATACACTATTTCAAACTATTTGATATGCTTCGATTTTCGTCTCGTGCCACACTCCATGTGAGTATAATTATTATTTAATTCCCCGTATCCCATTATCGTTATTAGGAGTGTCTTAATCTCTGTCTAATATTGTATGAATTCTGGTAATACATTTTGAAGTTTCAATGCAGTCAATCCAGTAATGGAAAAAAGCAATATGTGACTAGACTCAGCTTACCGTATAATTAGTTGAATGTGAATAGTACTATTATTTCTTACATCAAACAACCATTTCAAAAGCCAAGTTCTTTGAAATTGATACTATGGCTTTAAGGTAGTTGAAAAGAATATATTCAACTACAGAGATGGTAATTTGAAGGTTGGACGGGCATATTTGACGAAATGGATACCGGGGCTTCCTCTCGGTTAGCCAGATTTGTCGTTATCTTTCGTGTAGTTTTAGAATTACAAAAGTCAGCCCTGGTGGTCGAACACTGATTCTTGTGATTTGTATCTTCTAGAATAATAGAGTTGTGTTTATTTCGGATAATTAAAAATCCGTTGGCTTTTTGTTTTGTTTTTTTCTTGAAAATGTGTTACACACCATATATGTTACATACCAGGAGTGGTGAATAATATTAAACACAATGTTAGGAGTAAACGGGAATGAAGTAGGGAGTGGACACGTGTGTTGGGCAAGTGGGCAGAAGGGGAGAATTGTAGAATGTCTATATACTCCATTTATATTATAAACTCAACAAATAACGCAATTAGTTTTGCATAATGTTTGACGTAATAGTACAGAGCAGTAAGACAAAATATCATACGCCGTTAAATAAAACAATCTTGCATCAAACAGATGCTAAATTATGCGCGGACGATTTATTTTTAGTATATAACGATCAAAATGACAGGATAAAATACCGCAGTTATTATTCAGTCTGGCTTGCATGTATGATATACATTACATATCCCTTTCAAAATACAGAATATGTCGAGGTTTAGCGTCATGAGTGGCTAGTGTCCTGTTCTTTTCCTGTAAAAACCATGTCAAATATTGAAGCATCAAAGCGAATGAAAAGAAATGTGAAACCTTCATCTAGAATAAGACCAATACTCTACAGGATACGATATCATCTTCCCTACAGGATACGATATCATCTTCTCTACAGGATACGATATCATCTTCTCTACAGGATACGATATCATCTTCTCTACAGGTTACGATATCATCTTCTCTACAGGATACGATATCATCTTCTCTACAGGATACGATATCACCAATTCAACATGATACTTTATCACATACTCAACAAAAATACGATACCACTTAATCGACAGGATACGATATCACCTACTCTGCAAGATGCAATTTCAACTACTATACAACATACGATATCACCTTTCTCTACAGGATACGATATCACCTTTCTCTACAGGATACGATATCACCTACTCCAAAGGATACGATATCCCCTAATTCTAAGAATACGATATCACCTACTCAAAAAGATATGATATCACCAATTCAACAGGATACTTTATCACCTACTAGAAAGGATATCACTTAATCGACAGGATATAACCTACTCTAAGTGATACGATATCACTAACTCTAAAGGATACGATATCGCCTGCTCCAAAGGATACGATATCACCTACTTCACAGAATACGAAGTCACCCTTCTCTACGGGATACGATATCACCCTTCTTTACAAAGGATACGATATCATCTACTTCACAGAATACGATATCACCCAATCCAAAGGATACGATATCACCTACTTCACAGAATACGAAGTCACCCTTCTCTACGGGATACGATATCACCCTTCTTTACAAAGGATACGATATCATCTACTTCACAGAATACGATATCACCCAATCCAAAGGATACGATATCACCTACTTCACAGAATACGAAGTCACCCTTCTCTACGGGATACGATATCACCCTTCTTTACAAAGGATACGATATCATCTACTTCACAGAATACGATATCACCCAATCCAAAGGATACGATATCACCCTTCTTTACATACTGATAGGATACGATATCACCTACTTCACATAATATGAAATCACCTACTTCACAGGATACGATATCACCTACTTCACATAATATGAAATCACCTACTTCACAGGATACGATATCACCTACTTCAGGGGATACGAAATCACCTACTTCACAGGATACGATATCACCTACTTCACAGGATACGAAATTACCTACTTCACAGGATACGATATCACCTACTTCACAGGATACGAAATCACCTACTTCACAGGATACGAAATCACCTACTTCACATGATACGAAATCACCTACTTCACAGGATACGATATCACCTACTTCACAGGATACGAAATCACCTACTTCACAGGATACAATATCACCTACTTCATAGGATACGATATCACCTACTTCACAGGATACGATATCACCTACTTCATAGGATACGAAATCACCTACTTCACAGGATACGATATCACCTACTTCACAGGATACGAAATCACCTACTTCACAGGATACGATATCACTTTATCGACAGGATACGATATCACCTACTTCACAGGATACGATATCACCTACTTCACAGGATACGATATCACCTACTTCACAGGATACGATATCACCTACTTCACAGGATACGAAATCACCTACTTCACAGGATACGATATCACTTTATCGACAGGATACGATATCACCTACTTCACAGGATACGATATCACCTACTTCACAGGATACGATATCACCTACTTCACAGGATACGATATCACCTACTTCACAGGATACGAAATCACCTACTTCACAGGATACGATATCATCTACTTCACAAGAAACGAAATCACTTTATCGACAGGATACGATATCACCTACTTCACAGGATACGATATCACTTTATCGACAGGATACGATATCACCTACTTCACAGGATACGAAATCACCGTTTTAGTTGCGACATAGATGTATTTAGTAATTACCTACCAAATATTGTTTCCTAAAATTATGAGTTTATCGTCGTATTGTATTCGTGTGTATTCTTGAAATGCCAGTTACCAGGGTTACCCGGGTTGAGTTGATATTGAATATCTACATAAATCTTCTCATGTAATCTAGTATGCACAAAAACAAATATCTTTGTTTTTCTCAAATCATACTATTGCCTTTGGCGTTTTACATAGATGCATCTGGCGTCATGTTCGTTCCTTGGGCTCGCTTTGTAGGGGTGGTAATGACGCCTAGATTAGATTCTTACTGACGGTCATTCTCACACTAGTATACATGATGTTTTCGAAAAAGTAAATCCCATATTGGTGATTTGTGTGGGTATATTAAATAACAGGCAATTAGACGGAAATATGTTCTATGGATATATGTATTAGCAGTGGTTGTATGTACTGCCTTTTGATGGACACAGGTCTCCCCATCCCTTTCTGTTCTCGTCAGACATTACGTCTTGTTTTTGCCAATATTCAAAAAGATTTCTTGTTTGTAGGCATATATTAAACAGGTCATATATTTTGTACTTGTGAGATATTTTCTACGGATTAAGCATAAGCTTCTCGTACCATGAAAGTAAGATTATCCCCGTAGCCAATGTAATCTTCTATCAACTCACCTTACGATCAACACGAAAATCTTATATTAGTTATGATGTGTATTGTGACTATAATTTAACTAGCTACCATTTATTTGGAATACGGAGATTTTAAACACGTTAGGACTGAATACATGTATTATGTTATAACAGCTATGTACTTAGCTACGTGTGAGGATACACCTCTGCCCCTAGGCGGTGGTCGTGGCGTAAAAAAAAACTAAATGATCTTAACATATGTTACTCAGGCCTAATTATTACATTTCATGAGATATGATGTCCAAGGTGGTGGTTGTCATAGAAACCAATAACTTTAAAAACTACATTTATAATGCAGTCCAAGAACATGACACAAATAAATGACATACATATACGACAGTTATTATCGATGGATTAGACTCTCGTGGTGGTTATTGTTTTTCAGCCGAAAACGAAACGCACATTTATTACGGGGCAACAGATATTATTATTGCATTGATCAGGCCTAATGTAATTCATGGGTGACGGTCATGGCGGTTGTTATGGAAACCACGTTTTACCATAAAATAGTTGTATGGTCACTGGCATAATCACATTCAATGTAAGGCGCACCGCTGTACGAAATCACTCGTTGTTTAATCAGTGTATCAAATGTATTCAAATATATAAGTCATACGTATACAGGTACGGTGTATGAGGAATATCAGTATAGGGAGTATATCCATATCTATTAATGTCATGTACACAGTGTAGTCTCTGACCTAACCCAACGATTGGTATTTTTATCTTGCAGAAGTAGAATGCGTACGACGATTATGCTTATATTCTCAGCGGTACTGGTAGCTGTCCTTTTTACACATACATCAGCCCAGCCACAATGTTGCCGGGGTGTGGGATGTAAGATCCCACCCAACTGCAAATGTCCATTTCAGAGCATTATTTGTGATAATCCTACCAAGAACGTCCTCACTGCTGGTAAAAGAAATTATCTTCCTATTTCTAAGTCAAACGAACTATCGACGTATCAACGACCTGTTAGCGATGCCAAAACGTAAGTAAATCTTTTGATAGTGAGAATATTCGCCACTTCCTGTGGTGACTACCCACAATTCACAGTTTTTGTTAGTTTTTGCATTGTCTGAAATAGTTTCCAGACGCTGGTATAAAAGGCCGAACGAAAATTTCATTCATAACTTTTTTTTTCAAAATTACAATGCATTACTGTTGTGCGCTTTCAACTGCGATACCTGCCACCCCGCCCTCACCGATACTCCTCGTGTATATAACTACACATTTTTTCATCCAATTATTTTAAACAAATCCTGGTATTAATGTGTCACTGACAATGTATATAATGCTCGCTTTCTCTACAGCCTCATAACACATTTAAAATCCTCCTCTGATTCCACATTTTAGGCGCTGTTTGCGTGACAGTCCTTAAACCGCTCACTAACTGTTCTGCCTCGTGTTAACCATTGATTTCTCGCCCATCCCTTCAATGTTTATTGTGAGGATAGATAATACTAAGACCGTTGATGATGTTATAGTTACATTTTCAACATATATAGTTAGAAACTATATACTAAAGTATGTCGCTGCCATCGTCGTTGTTCACGCAAATATCGTGACTGTAAAACTCTACAATGAGGCGTCATCACTTGATCATTCGATATTTTGTAACATCGTAACATGTTAAAAACTACTTTTTGGTACCCAATTTTCGTTAAACCGAGCTTGGAGTCGTCATACATGCCTGTATAGGCTATTCACATTGAATACTTTCACTTTTAGGAACGTGGTCACAAGTGATGATATAGTCAACTTAATACGAAGCTCGCCAAGTCTGATCAGGAAAATAGTGAAGGCCATAGATTTAAACGGTGAGTATCTTTTTTTTAATGTTGAATATGAAATACTTGAATACTAGCACGCAAGATGGTAATACTAATGGGTACTTTTCCGTTCACTGCGAGATCCCGCATATTGCGTGAACGACGCTGACCGAAAGTCTGGGGTAAAATGATTTGATTTTGAACTTGAAATATAGCACGTTCTTAAATGTTGGGGTGGTCGTCGCGCCACGCATACGATAAAACATGGCGACTTTGACTGTTGTGTCAATGAGTACAACTGAGACGTTACCAAGCTTTAATTGGGTAATTACTTTGGTGATTGAAGGTATCGAATGAGTCATCGATGGTACTTAGTGCACGTCCCGCCAAGGTCAAAACTCGTACTCGTAAATTGCATTAGAAAAGCGCATTGAATTATGGGAAAATCAATATTTATCAACACAAATGTCGCACACGCGCGGCGCGACGACCACGACCCTCTAAGCGCTAAGATACCCCAATCTGCTATTGCGTTTGTCGAACCTCACGCGGTGTTTTGACGCCACTACGACGCTTTATGGCCTTCACTTGTCCTGTTTCTACGTTTGCTTAACACGGGTCTCGCAGTCAACAAAAGACTTTCTTGATTTATATGGTAACTATGTTGTGTAGCGCCCTCGCTCGTGAAACTATGAGATAACACGGACATGCACATTAAGGACAATAATGTCCCTATTCCATATTTTCAAAAAATGCATCAAGATAAAGAAAATGAAATACGGAAAACTGTAGCTCAACTATTGAGACGGGTAGTGTTGATATAGTGCTTTCAGTTATTCATTACCAACATAATTACTATTTTCAAATGATAAACATACGGCGCATATTTTCCGAGATTCCCATTCCCACTTCAGTGTAGTATTAGAATATGAAAAACTCATTGTGTTCTTTGACGGTGATGAATACTAAATTTGATACGATGTCGTGAGTCAATGAAATGCTTGATTAATTTTCTCAGAAGTTCGATATGCAAAGCTTTGAAGTCTGAAATCATAATTTGCTTCACAATTCGCCAAAAAAAATGGAGAATATTACAACTGTAATTTTATTTTCGGTTGGTTGTTCCCATGGTGGAGCCGTGCAATGGGTAGCCATATAGTTAAACCCAACAGATAACAACGCGAGACGTAATATAAGATGGGCTTTGTAGAAAACTGATTGATTCTCTTCAGCATCATTCTGAACTGATCATTCATAGTATGTGTATTAGTCGCACTCACTATTAGCGATGAAGCGATTCAGTGCAATTCTTTTCCACAATCTTGCGTTCTGGTAAAGTGCGCCGCGCCGCGTAGGAAAATGTGTTGTTTGTTGATTCGAGTCCCAGGACGAGAAGAAACACCTTATGGAAGAGCATCTTTATAATTTTGTTCTGTGATTGACAGCCCCCAAAACATATTGAAATATTTACCCATTTATTGTAAATGACAAACTACTTCGGATATGCTTGTCTTATACATGGTTGTGCTTTATCTTCATTTCCGATGTGTACCGTAACTCAGAACGTTGGCACTGATTCACTGCTACGAGTGAGCTGTTTTCCATATACGCTAAACACTGTCCTTTATTTGAACTCACCTTAATGCATTGTTTACATAAATACTAATACGAGTTGTATATCTCACTTATAGGTGACGATATGATCAGCAAAGCCGAGCTTCAAAGTCTTGTGTATGACTGAAGAAAAACGTTGAAAAGAAACAGATACATTTATTTATTTTAATTTATTTTATTTGTTTATTTATTTAAACATTTATTTATTTAATCAGAAAGGAAGCTTAAATTCAACCTTTTTTGTCCAAGCACTATAAGTTGTAGTGAAAGTAAAATATCATTTACTATACAATATTTACTGTTCGTGGGAATAGGAGACATAATTAGTGCTGTCATGATAGAAAAGATTTATAAATTTCATTATTTGCTTCAAATAATTCAGTAAGAAGTGAGCTTCATTCATCAACCACGTTTCACGATATGTCCAATGAAAACACATTGAGTAGAAAATAAAACCCACGATTAGGATTGAACGTTATAAGTACACTAATTTCTGTAGATCTAACGATGAAGAAATTTAGCACAAGTCATTTAGACTGTCTTTTGTTAACACCACATCGAATGAGACATTTTTGGACAAACAACACATACAGCAACTGCCAAAGTAAGAATTTGAGATAGCAAAGTTATTTTTTTGTAACCTTGTTGTGTAAATATACTATCCTTAATAAAGCATATTGACTAACCATCAACAGTAAAGCATAATACATAACTATATGTATGTTATTCAGACTGTTAATGCGATTTCTGAACAGTAATAAAATGTTTTTCTCGCTTTGTCTAACTCATATTTACTGAGCGCATTCGGCAGCTGTTCGAATTCCAAGTGCTAATGTGTTTTGTTCGTTTCTTGAGCTTTACGAAACATTTTTATTTACAAAGCAGACATCATGGCGCCAGCTGACAAATTACAACATTACATGTGGACATTTTTTTGGAATCAAATATTATAATAAACTATTATAGTAATAATATAATAATTTATTAATTGTATAATGGCCTCCGGCCCATTACAATCATGCAAATTAATTATTGACAAGAAATAAACTATTATACATTTTTTTTAAAGTAAAAATATTTTTCTTCTTCGGTGCACTGATTGTAATTGAATGAAAATGCCACATCAAAATTAATTGTCGTTTTACTAGCAACACCGCTAATGTCGCTGTATTGTTTTCGAAAACATTACAGTATAATTCATATGAGCAACATCCATACCACCTCACTAATTTCTCGATGTATCTCATATACGTGTTTTAAATAGTGTTTTCAAAGTCTGACTACCATAAACTAGTCTTTCAATTTCTCAAAATAGACTAATTACTGATTCATTGGATTATTAGAATTGAATTTAGAAAGTACACTCAGATAGCTATTTTAGTACATTTCAAATGTTGAGTTTAATTACTAATTTCGGACTTAGCCTTTTGAAGAGTATTTGATCGTGACAAGTATCATTCACAACCAGCAATTTAATTAGTGCCTCGTCAGTTTAGTTTAAGTGTGGGGAGAGGTAGTATTCACATGGATGCCGTAAAACAAAACCATTTTAAATATAAACCTGGTGAGTGGTTGAGTTCGCGATATGAATTGTTTTTGTCACATTACATCATACTACCATGATATCACACAATAAGTTGTCAATGAAAATGTTTCTGAGGCTCAATAAATGCTTAGAAAGTAGTAACGAATAATATAACCGCCCTGTTAATTAATCACTATATCTTTATAATGTGTTACATACGCTCGTTATATATTATCTGTGTACTTAAAGATATTGGTAACAACTGATTAAAGTTTATATTGTAGATTCTTTACATGCACTGTAACTTGTTTTTGTTGATAATTATTCCATAATCTTTTTTTTCAAAACACCGTGTGTTTTTTGTGTGGATAACATTATGAGGAGAAGAGAGAATCTGCAGCGTTTGGGCAATATGTTAACTGCTTGTGTGTGGGTGTGTGTAGACTCGTAACCTGTATTACAAATATATGCAACGACCGCTTGCATTACTATGTGGTGTAATCAAATACTGGGCTACCAGGCCAATAAGTCGACATGAAATATGACATGATTTGACGTAGAAGTATAGTTTACTGTATTTAGGCGTTACGGGGAAATACACAATGCCTGGTTGGGAATGTTTCCAGTTTGCCGAATTAAGGAGTGCATTCCAGTCACTGCCTAACGTTTGTTAATGAAGCAAAATATTGCCCTTTACAGTCCCACATAGACTTCTGAAATGGTGTCTGGATAGGCTTTCACAAAACAACTGGACGAGCCCACACTAGGCCATGTCTCTCCGATTGTGTGATTTTGAACTTGGCAGATATAGTTTCCTGGTAGTATAGAGTAGTCTTCAACCAACTGAGTAGCCCTTGTCTGAGCGATTATGTGAGCGAATGCATGACACGAGAGTATTATCTGACTTGGAATACATCAACGACAGCTTCATTTTGTATTGGTCAAACACGTACAACCGGATGTTTTTGTATAAGTGCGTACACGTGTTTGCATATTAAAATATCGTTAGTGGACAACGTTACGCTGTCACAGACAGTCACGGTTTCCAAAATTGACAGAAATGTATCTATGTATTTAGGGTCGGTGGGTATTATCTAGATAATGCCCCATGAAACGAAGTGTTAAAGGACGGTGGTCATCGCAACAACGCATGCGCGATATATGGGTCTCATATGAACAAAGATTGTGACTTTGACTGTTGCAGACCAACGAGTAGAAACTAAAAGGTTACTAAGTGCAATTAGGTAATTTCTTTGGAGATTGCAAGGTAAGTTATTGGCGGTAGTTAGTGCACGTCGCGTCCAGATCAAAGCTCTTCGAGATTTTCATTAGAAAAGCATATTGTAGTGTGGGGATATCAATGTTTATCAACACATGCGCGGCGCGACGACCACCGCCATTTAAGTATTGCAGCTTTGAATTGAGGTGACAGTAAAGAATTAACACAGTCTACCAAGAACATGGAAACACCAAATAAAGTACGCTAAGTCTTCCTTACAATATTATCCGTCTCATTTACTTCAATGTCTATATGAGTGAACTGAACCATAACGTATTGTCTGTCGCAATCAATGTATCACTCATCTATCCTGTGTATCCTTGTAAGATACTGCCATTCATGCTATACTTTTGTCGTTTCCAATATATACAAATTGAGCACAAACAAAAAGATACTATTTGCATATAAAACATTGCTGTTCTTAACTTGCCCTAAGATAGGAAATTGTCAGCGGTTTTAGCGTCCAATATTTAGTTATACACCACCTCACCCTTGTGACGTAATTACCAGAAAGAATATCATGGAGACCAATTTTCTAAAGTTTTCACTCAAATTTGCTGTTGGAAGCAAATCAGATAGAGCGCCACCCTACGACAAGTTTGAGTATTTTCTGGAAACGTAGTTTTGTTAGATGTTCTCTGAACTGACACATTTCATTACCGCATAAAATTATAATATTGAATGCGATTCAAATAGATTTTCACGATTTGTGGGACTTGAATTGAAGTAAGTTGATAGTGTTGAAAGTGTCAAAGGTCAGAATGCGTCAGCAAGAAATAGGACAATGAAATTACATGTGGTTCTGTGAAGACGGCAGTCCGTGCTGGCTAGACTTTAGACTTTACTACTACTAGAATCTATTCTTAACAGCAGTATGGAAACGCTGTTTGATAGAAGACGATTGGGAATTTTATACATTTATCAGAAATAAAACAGTGTTATTAAAAATGGTAACAATTACGAGATTTAGAGAACAGTTTTCTAAAGAGAAAATTTACTGCCATTTATTCTGAAATCGTCAATGTAATTATTTTGTCATCGCCAGAGTTACATACGTTTGTTTATGAATTTGTTGCTGTTGATACGTGTTACCGTACTACATCCCCTGATGGTATAGATGTTGTAATATGTGATAGAGGCAATACATACGACCGTAACAAGATCTCTACTGGTTTATTACTGATGTGGTCGATAGTCTCATAACGAACTCGAGAAGGCGTTGCTTAATGTATGTCACACGCAACGTATTACCGTAATTGGTATAGTACAGGTGTGATGGTTCAAATACCAAAATGGCAACAGTAACATAAAGACTTCCCTGGCGGCGATGATAACATACGAACACGGAGTCAACAGATGAGGTTTCAACTGGTACTGGTATTATTATACTCTGCAAACATCAAGTACAATAACTCGGTAAAACTCCAAACCTCCAATAACTAGATACTTAAACTCCAACACAATTCAACGAGATCTCCGATCTGATCTCAGTGCTGAACAACTCCCCTATATATACCCACACTGTCTATAAATAGACCATTACATCAGCATAAATAATGAGTCTGGAACTTACTACAAATTTCTAGAATGTTCCATTACCTATTCAACCAGTTTCTAAAAATTCCACCCAGACACAGTACGGTTCTTGAACATTCTCAGTCACACGGAAGTGGTAAACAAGTCGTATGCGACAATGTAAATCCAAGTAATAAGTAGATTGTTATGATAGCGACTTCAAGGTTTGTTTAAGGTGTCTGTAATGTACATCTTGTTTCTGAGCTTCTAGACAATATTGACTTTGTTCCTCAGTAGTTTGAACATAATTAGTTGTAATGAAGGCAACACTTTGTGGATAGCATTTTTCTGTATATATTTCAGTACTTTGCGATGTGAGTGTACAATGGTTTCTATGTCATATGTAAAGTAGTGGAACCACTGTGTTGCAAAACTATAGCTACACCTTCGCGTAATGTTGCTCTATCTCAATTAGAAGTATTAATGCATAAAAATCTGTTTGATCATCTTGGTGAAGACAGGATACTAAATAAATTTGGCTCATTATAAAACTTGAGCATGACATCCGGGCTAAGAATTCTTTCAACTGTGCTAATGCATCTCTCTGGAAATTCCCCCAACACTGTTGTACTCCATTCCCAATGAGTTGTCAATGGTATTGTCACCTTTTTTTAGGAATGAAAGGTGAAAGATAGATAATCAGCCGCATGAATTTGATATGTCTATCATCTTAATTTTGTCCGCATTTGGCTTCAAGTTGTTGCCAGAAATCTTCACTCCATGATACATCACCTTATTTTGAACTTAAGTTTCTTTACCATTGTACTTAATGTAATATTCCCGAGCTTTGTTCAGTGCATGCTTCACTGCTGTGTATGCTATCAGATACCAAATGATACCATAATAACGTCATATTAAGGTTTAAGTAATGACTATATCGGAACAGTCTGTCGCAGTTTTAATGTAAACCTTTTTTTACATTCATTATACAGCCTTACTTATATTAGTAACCTTCTGACACTTTATAGACCAGCTCACAGTCTGTGATGATTAAATTCATCAACAAAATCAATTGGACAGGATGCTTTTAATTACCTTTTGGTATTATTGAAGTATTACACCGCGATTAGTTACAGAATTGGTTTGTACTTGCATAAAAAGCTAACACTGTTGATACTGTTGCACTTACTAAAAATAATGTTTATACGTCCTTGGTAAATAGGAAAACTTTCGTTAATACGGCAAATATTAGATCTTAAAGTAGTTACCTGATCTTGTGAATCTAATGGGATAATAAAATCGAGTTTGTGACACAATGAAACTGCTACAATAGGTTGAATTATGACACCTGCACATGAAAAACAGATCAAGAACAGCGAGCTTCAAGTGGGTGTAAATCACTCATGTTACTATTCAAGTAAGACAGATGCCAAACAAGCTTCTTTTTATTAGAGAATTTTATGACATCATATTTCTTAGGATTGAGTTTGAGTTCCCAATCTTGACAACAGAGGGTGCAGTAATGTAGATCAAATTCTGATGATTACAGTTATTGGTGCATGACACTGGCTATGTATAGTACGAATTTATAATTAAGAAGACTTTTGATCAATGGGCTCCAACCGCCATACATCATATGTCTTAGGTATCACTTACTGAATGATGCATTTGGTATGTGTTCCGATCCGACTGTCATTTCAACATGAAACCTTCATACCAATAAGACCCTCAACTATAAAAAGCCAAGTGACTGACCATATCAGTATGTCTAACAATGATCTAGACTAGATAAACCCGATAAAGCTTGATAGCATGTGAATAATTGCAGTCAGTGGATCGGATTTTGATATTACAGATTGCATCCGAGCACGCTTGTTACAGAAGATTTGTACCCCATCGTGGAATCACTGCATTACCTCAGCCAATGGAAGCACATAATATAAAACATATGAAAGATAACCCTATCCAAAATTGATTATGCTAAACCATACACGCTACACATAGATGCAGGTGCTCTAAATTTCTAAACTGGGTCATTATTGGCAGCACATGTTTAGAACCTAAAAGTGTTCACCAAAAATGAAGTACATATGACAGGGATAGAAACAAAGCAGTTGAATTGTGCCTTAATTAGTTCTCCCATGGTATCATTGGTTTGATACAAGCAAGACTTATCATTGTATAATAAACCAATAGTTTAAAACACTGCCTTGAGCAGCGAGGACCATTCAGTATTTGCAAAACACAAACTGAGACATGTAAGGTTCAATGACAAGATATGAAAACACTTTTGCAGTATGATGCCATTGATGAATCAAGCACTAGTGTTATGGAGGATTAATTGGATTTTCATGGGATAGATAGAACCATAATCGAAGTCGACTACCAAAAATATTTATAAATTAAGTATCAGTAAGATTGAAAGACAAAGAAAAAGTAATCACCCATGACAAAAAGATTGGTGAAGTTATATCAGCACTATTAGATGAAAGTAGATTGTTAATATTAAGTCCAATTAAAGAGTAGACTTTTATTTGCAAGGGAATTGCCACAAGCAATGTACCTTACTGTTACTATGGTCAAATACATAGTTACCCTAATGCACATGTTTCCATACAAGTATGAGTTCACTACCATATGCTGTTGGTGTGAACCACATCAAGATGATGGCACTACAGGAACAAAAACATTGACAAACTAAAGTACATAATTGTTAAAACAGAATTCAAAACATCCACAAGTTTCATGAGAACTGTTTGTTTATGGGTACCACATTGAAAGATGAAATAATGAATATATATAATAACTAAATTTGAGGGAAATATTCCTGGAGATTGGGAAAATCGCATCTGTGAAATGGTTGTAGCAAATATTTAAATGGCAATAATTCGAGCAGTCAAAAGTAGATTACAACATATTTGCTGATCAACAAAGGAGTGACAAGTTGTCCAAATGTAGGTATTCAGCATAAAAATATCTATAATTCTTTGTTCTTTATACTGATTGAGTTTTGTTGTGTTTAATCAGTGATTCAAACACATCTATAATTGTTTTAATCACTCTAAGAAGTTAATCTAAATCAGATTTCAGGTTTCCGTTCGTCAGTTATTCACATGGGTAAGTAAGATGTTTCTGCAGGTCATACAAAGTAATGCAACTTTAACAAGAAAGCATGAGTTGAAGAATGTTTTTTTAGACGAAATGGACAGCAATATCTATAAATCATACTTGGCAGTTCACGAAAATACAGGTGATCAAGTGAGAAGGAAACTTGAGAAAAAAGAAATTGTAAGACTGACCGCCAAATACTGCCAAGTGTAGGAAAAGTATGATAACACAGGGCAATGGACTGCTTCTTTAGTCAGATGTTAGTGATTTGTTTTTGCTTTCGCTGGCTCATTTTTTAGATTAAATCAGGATAGGTATTAAATACAACATATTTTACTAGATTCTAACAACATTTTATGACTTTCCAACTTATTTTTGCGAATTGAATAAAAAAAATAAACGTGTTTTGCTATTTTTTTACTATACATGTAGTTTAAGCTGTCACATAAAATATGCTGGTAATGTTACTGCGTATATTGATGTGTGACTTTCTGAACAACGTTTTTGACTTTTCCAAACATTACAGCTTTCGAGGCAACTGTCATGACATTCCATCTATTGTTGTTTTTGAGGGTAACAATCCTGTTCAACAGACAATTCTGTTCATTTTTAAACTTTTCTATCAACTTGCTCGACATCTTCACAACTTTCCCCCTACATTTTTTGTTTTCCAAGCAGCTTTTTACACAACTTTTGTCGACTATCTATGAAACTTTTAACGACTTTTCTACCATCTTTTCAGAATTCCCAATGAACATTTCGACTTTTCACTCAACATTTCTGACTTTCCAGGAAACAACAACTTACAACTAACTAACTAACTAACTAATTTTTGACTTTCTGTCAACTTTTCATGCAAGTTTTATCAATGAAAGTGCTGTTTTCAGCTTTTTCAACTTCCCAACAAATCTTTTTACTTTCATCCGCCTCCAAAATCATGTAACACTTCCCTGGTTAACATGGTAAAATTATCAAATAAAAGCCAGCATTCTCAGGTGGCGACCGGGAAGTTTCTGCCTCATATATTAATTTTTTTTTATAATAAAAACCAAATTATTTCAATGCCAAGTTTTACACAACTTTCTTATAAAGTTTCTGACTTTCCCCCAAACTTTTACAACTTGTCATGTAACATTAAGACCTTTCAGGCAATCTTTATTACTTTCCAAAAAAGTTTATTAATTTATTAATTTCTAGCCAACTTCTTCGGCAACTTTAACGACTTTAAATGTGCATTTTATGTTATGTTTTCACAAATTTCCAACAAAGTTTTACCACTTACCGATCAACTTTTTTGGCCAATGTTTTGCATTTTCTTTTGCGCATTTGCCGTGAAATTTTAACGATTTCCATTCAATCAAAATCTTATTTTTCGCATGTGCAACCAACGTTTCAAAATTTCCGACAGTCTTTCAATTTTTGCACTATACTTTCACGACTTGCTAACATAACAATTAAAAGTCACATTAGGTGTCACCTGGTGTTGATAAACACACCCAACCCTTTTATGACAATCCTCCAATTATTGTTCCAATAAGACACCGAAGAAAAAACACTGATCATGTTGAACTGTCGAGCTACACTTCCGATCAAATTTTCCATCTTACCAGGTTTTTTTCAGACTATCACAACTCCCCACGAAAGTATAACGACTTTCCTACTATCTTTTTTGTCTTTGCTATATATATTTGCTTTTCCAGCCAAATTGATAACAATCCTTTAACTATTCACCCAACTACCCAGCCTTTCAAGCCAACTTGTTCTATTTTCTAGGTAACTTTTTTGATTTTCTCAGCAACTCTTACAACATCACAACTAATTTATTTTCTAGACAAATTTTCCTATAAACTAGATTTTCAAGACACATTTAAAATCTCTCTAGTCAAGTTATCAATATTAGCAAGCAAGATATAAATGTGTTTAGTCAACACTAGCCAGCCTTTTCAACTTTCCAATCACTTTTTCAACATCCTTTCTTCAATTATCCAGCACCTATTTTAAGTGAAGATATAATGTGAACGAAAAACCAATATTTTAATAGATACTCCATACTGTAGATAAAATGGGATTTTATTTTTTTACTAAAACAACCAGTACACATACATTATATATTAGAGAATTTCATTGTTTCACTGAACCAATCCTCAGACATGTGATACAAAAACAGTGTTTAGTATACCGTTTCTATCAATATACAGTATTAAATAACAGTATGACACGTCTTTCCAGGCAACTTTTCTGATTTCCTACACAACTCTTGACTTTCAATGCATGTTACTGAACTCTTCTGGATGACTTTTCATTTTTTCCGTATTTCCAACAAAATCTTACCCAACCTTTTCTACTTTCCGGGCAACTTTTCAACAAACTGTTTTATATGTTTTATGTAACTTTTACATTTACAAACTAACTTTGCCTCCACTTACTAGTATGTTTTACAAATATCCACGTAATGTTTAAAAAACTTTTGGGACGAGGATTATACCTAACAATTTTTGACTTTCCAGGCAACTTTTACAATTTTCCAAAACACATTTTTGAATTTCATCTGTTCTTCAAAGGGATATTTTCCAGCTAACTGTTTTAATTTTTCAGGCCAATTATTTCAATTAACTTTTCTCATTTATCAATCAAACTTTTTCCAGTCAAAATTATGACATTCCACCCAATTATATCGAATTTATAAACAAATTTTAGGTATCTCTATGATTTTCCACCAATCTTACCAACAAACTGTTTGGACTTTTCACTATTCAATATTCAGTTCATCTCCAGCCATTTTAAGCAATAAAATTAGGATTTTCAAACTTTTTTGAAATTCCAACTTATTTTGAGTCTCCAGTTTTAATATTCTACTCAAAGTTTGATTTTCTAAGCGAATTTTATAAACTTCACAATTTTTCATTCAAATTTTTGAGATTTTCACCCAACTTTTAAGACTTTCCATATAAGTTTAATGTCGTTCCAGGCAACTTTTCCGACTTTCTAATTATTTTTTTCTTTCCAAATAACTTGTTCCAGGCAACTTTTACAACTTTCTAATGACCACTTCCAGCATTCAAAATGTCACAAAAAATATGCTACAAATTCTACAAATTTCCATATAAGTTTAATGTCTTTCCAGGCAACTTTTCCGACTTTCTAATTATTTTTTTCTTTCCAAATAACTTGTTCCACGCAACTTTTACAACTTTCTAATGACCACTTCCAACATTCAAGATGTCACAAAAAATATGCTACAAATTCTAAATTCCAAGTTTCTTTCATAGTAATTGTAATCACAGTAGTAAAAGCCATCTAAAGTCCAATGACAGAGATTGAGATCTTCTCAACACCTTATGCCAGAGATGTATATTGTGCAATACCAATACTCTCACCTCTCTGTAATTAACAAACACAGCAAGCTTTTTTACAAAACGCATCAAGCATCCATTCAATCATTCAATATCTATATACAAATGTAGAATATACTTGAATTACACAAACTTATATAACTACCATTGATGATTTATTTCAAATAAACACATGAAAAACATTTTATAATAAACCAAATCATCATTCAAATGAAATTCAGTATTAAATCAGTTGACTTCTGTTTGGGACAAAAGAATGCTTAAATTATGTGTCCCATGAGAGAATCAATGAGCAATCATCTCAAAAAATGAATATCTTAATTAATTTAATTCCAATCACATCACTGCATGCATTATGTGGTTAACAAGTGGTGTGGTGGTATGGCATTCTGTACAACCTAACCTTAGTATTACACAACTTTTTTTCAGCTTTTTCCTGATAATTAGGAGAGATAACAACCAAAAGAATACATAGTAAGCAGCATGAATGTGATTCTATTTGTGTTTCACACTATATTGCTTCTACAGAATGCAACATTAAAAACTGGAATGCAAATAAAGGAAAAATTAAATTATCACAAATACATCTACTCACAAAACACTAACGTCTACTATTTAAGGTGACAAATGGATAATTAATAGATTGTAATTTAAAAATGAAACTACATGTTAGAGAGAAGTATTAGCATAATTATGGATGACATCTTAATTACTATAGTGTCAAATAGCACCACAATCTTGACACAAATAAGAATCTCAGCCAAAGCCAATCAATTAAAAACATCTAAAATTTATCAAAGAAACTAGGTATAATGAGGATTATGTAAGTTTTACAGAAAACATTCTATTCATACACTGTATGCTTGAAAAACAGACTTTTTGAATGGCTGAACCATTCATGCATGTACTACAGTAGGCTGCCATGCTGGATGTAGCTAATTATCCATTCCGGCTCAACATCCGGTGAAAAGTCTCGTTTAAACCTAAAAACAAAAAGAGGACATAAGTAATCATTGTTATATATAAAATATGTTTGCGAAGTGCAGTCCCTAAACCCCTTGGTTATTATCACTGATTTTTCATCACTGGAGTTATTCCCATCCCAAATGTTGGTTCCCCGGACGTCTTTACCTATCTAACCATTAGACTGAATGAATTATTTTATCAAAAAATCATAGAAGATTAAGGGGAAATAGGTCATTTTTGGCCTCAACTTTTTTTTTTTTGCTTTTATTGTTCAAAGAAACTAATACTAAATACGCTCATTAAGTATGTGAGACACCACACAGACTGAGTATGAAGACATGTGAGACACCACACAGCTGAGTATGAAGACATGTGAGACACCACACAGACTGAGTATGAAGACGTGTGAGACACCACACAGACTGAATATGAGGACATGTGAGACACCATGTGTGTGACCTTAATGGGTTGTGTGAGAGGCCAACTCAATATTGTCATATGTAAATGAGGAATATTTTTTTATCAGAATACAGTTTAGTGTCGTGAAAATCCAGTCTAAATTGTGTTTAAAAACTGAATATTATAATATAATTTATATGTATTTTCACGCTTAATAATGTGCTATACACATTTGATGAAGTTCAGTTTTGATGATTCAGAAGTAAGGGTATCTCAATGCCATATTCTCTCTGGAAGATCGGTATTTCTACATTGAACTTTAAGTTCAAAATCAAACCATTCAATTTTAGCAACATATTCAGAATACTTACTCATATGTACATTTCACAATGGTGCCAAGCTGTTTCATGTAATCATCAGGTACAGGACCAGGACGTATACATTTGATTTCAGAATACTTACTCATATGTACATTTCACAACGATGCCAAGCTGTTTCATGTAACCATCAGGTACAGGACCAGGACGTATAGATTTGATTTCAGAATACTTACTCATATGTACATTTCACAATGGTGCCAAGCTGTTTCATGTAATCATCAGGTACAGGACCAGGACGTATAGATTTGATTTCAGAATGCTTACTCATATGTACATTTCACAATGGTGCCAAGCTGTTTCATGTAACCATCAGGTACAGGACCAGGACGTATAGATTTGATTTCAGAATACTTACTCATATGTACATTTCACAATGGTGCCAAGCTGTTTCATGTAAACATCAGGTACAGGACCAGGACGTATAGATTTGATTTCAGAATACTTACTCATATGTACATTTCACAATGGTGCCAAGCTGTTTCATGTAACCATCAGGTACAGGACCAAGACGTATAGATTTGATTTCAGAATACTTACTCATATGTACATTTCACAACGGTGCCAAGCTGTTTCATGTAACCATCAGGTACAGGACCAGGACGTATAGATTTGATTTCAGAATACTTACTCATAAGTACATTTCACAATGGTGCCAAGCTGTTTCATGTAACCATCAGGTACAGGACCAAGACGTATAGATTTGATTTCAGAATACTTACTCATATGTACATTTCACAATGGTGCCAAGCTGTTTCATGTAACCATCAGGTACAGGACCAGGACGTATAGATTTGATTTCAGAATGCTTACTCATATGTACATTTCACAATGGTGCCAAGCTGTTTCATGTAACCATCAGGTACAGGACCAGGACGTATAGATTTGATTTCAGAATGCTTACTCATATGTACATTTCACAATGGTGCCAAGCTGTTTCATGTAATCATCAGGTACAGGACCAGGACGTATAGATTTGATTTCAGAATACTTACTCATATGTACATTTCACAATGGTGCCAAGCTGTTTCATGTAATCATCAGGTACAGGACCAGGACGTATAGATTTGATTTCAGAATACTTACTCATATGTACATTTCACAACGGTGCCAAGCTGTTTCATGTAACCATCAGGTACAGGACCAGGACGTATAGATTTGATTTCAGAATACTTACTCATATGTACATTTCACAATGGTGCCAAGCTGTTTCATGTAATCATCAGGTACAGGACCAGGACGTATAGATTTGATTTCAGAATGCTTACTCATATGTACATTTCACAATGGTGCCAAGCTGTTTCATGTAATCATCAGGTACAGGACCAGGACGTATAGATTTGATTTCAGAATACTTACTCATATGTACATTTCACAACGGTGCCAAGCTGTTTCATGTAACCATCAGGTACAGGACCAGGACGTATAGATTTGATTTCAGAATACTTACTCATATGTACATTTCACAATGGTGCCAAGCTGTTTCATGTAACCATCAGGTACGGGACCAAGACGTATAGATTTGATTTCAGAATACTTACTCATATGTACATTTCACAATGGTGCCAAGCTGTTTCATGTAACCATCAGGTACGGGACCAAGACGTATAGATTTGATTTCAGAATACTTACTCATATGTACATTTCACAATGGTGCCAAGCTGTTTCATGTAACCATCAGGTACGGGACCAAGACGTATAGATTTGATTTCAGAATACTTACTCATATGTACATTTCACAATGGTGCCAAGCTGTTTCATGTAATCATCAGGTACAGGACCAGGACGTATAGATTTGATTTCAGAATACTTACTCATATGTACATTTCACAATGGTGCCAAGCTGTTTCATGTAACCATCAGGTACAGGACCAGGACGTATAGATTTGATTTCAGAATACTTACTCATATGTACATTTCACAATGGTGCCAAGCTGTTTCATGTAACCATCAGGTACGGGACCAAGACGTATAGATTTGATTTCAGAATACTTACTCATATGTACATTTCACAATGGTGCCAAGCTGTTTCATGTAATCATCAGGTACAGGACCAAGACGTATAGATTTGATTTCAGAATACTTACTCAAATGTACATTTCACAATGGTGCCAAGCTGTTTCATGTAACCATCAGGTACAGGACCAAGACGTATAGATTTGATTTCAGAATACTTACTCATATGTACATTTCACAATGGTGCCAAGCTGTTTCATGTAACCATCAGGTACGGGACCAAGACGTATAGATTTGATTTCAGAATACTTACTCATATGTACATTTCACAACGGTGCCAAGCTGTTTCATGTAACCATCAGGTACAGGACCAAGACGTATAGATTTGATTTCAGAATACTTACTCATATGTACATTTCACAATGGTGCCAAGCTGTTTCATGTAATCATCAGGTACAGGACCAAGACGTATAGATTTGATTTCAGAATGCTTACTCATATGTACATTTCACAACGGTACCAAGCTGTTTCATGTAACCATCAGGTACAGGACCAAGACGTATAGATTTGATTTCAGAATACTTACTCATATGTACATTTCACAACGGTGCCAAGCTGTTTCATGTAACCATCAGGTACAGGACCAAGACGTATAGATTTGATTTCAGAATACTTACTCATATGTACATTTCACAACGGTACCAAGCTGTTTCATGTAACCATCAGGTACAGGACCAAGACGTATAGATTTGATTTCAGAATGCTTACTCATATGTACATTTCACAACGGTGCCAAGCTGTTTCATGTAACCATCAGGTACAGGACCAGGACGTATAGATTTGATTTCAGAATGCTTACTCATATGTACATTTCACAACGGTGCCAAGCTGTTTCATGTAACCATCAGGTACAGGACCAGGACGTATAGATTTGATTTCAGAATGCTTACTCATATGTACATTTCACAACGATGCCAAGCTGTTTCATGTAACCATCAGGTACAGGACCAGGACGTATAGATTTGATTTCAGAATACTTACTCATATGTACATTTCACAACGGTGCCAAGCTGTTTCATGTAACCATCAGGTACAGGACCAGGACGTATAGATTTGATTTCAGAATGCTTACTCATATGTACATTTCACAACGATGCCAAGCTGTTTCATGTAATCATCAGGTACAGGACCAGGACGTATAGATTTGATTTCAGAATACTTACTCATAAGTACATTTCACAACGGTGCCAAGCTGTTTCATGTAATCATCAGGTACGGGACCAAGACGTATAGACTTGATTTCAGATGGCATATCTGATTTTGCAGACATGGAATGACACCAAAATCTCATCAGAATATGTACCCATTTACTACCTGCATAAAAATAACTCAAATTAAGCAAAAAATAGATATACTACTCATACCATACACCACACTGATGTTATGCTGAACTCTAGTGCCATTTAAAACCCATGTAGGATTTGTACAGTACAATCCAGGGGGAATTCTTAACTTCTGATTGAGTTGAATATCAGTTGGCTTTTCTTTTTATAAAAAACTAATAATTTATATAATAAATGGATACAAATAAACACCACATTGTAATGACATCAGTTCCATTTATGTTTCTCTATTGTAAACAGCTCCTATCAAGTTCTGCTTATATTGGCTGACAGGTCACTAATTATAAATACTGTAAAACATGTCTTTTTCGCGAGCATGTCTTTTTCGCGAATTTAGCGAGAGAACTGATTCGCTAATTCAAGATGTCGCTAATGACTTTATTATCAATTCAAAATAGCCGCCAAACAAAGAAATCAACAATGACAAGAGAGATTCGTTAACTCAACATTTCGCTATTACGTCATTTTACCACAATTCGCTAAAATTGCATGCCGCTTTTTCAACATGTTTTACAGTTGCACAGCAGTATTTAACATCACAGTTAGTTGTCTACATGTAGAGATACCATCCATGACAGATTAAATACACAAATAGCTGGGAAATGCACAATCGATAAACAAGAATTATGCTGTGACCAGGTAACCTGACACAGGGCTTTAACAATCACACACTATAAAACACGTCTTTTTAGCTAGCATGTCTTTTTAGCTAATTTAGCTAACCTGTAATTTCGCTAATTCAAGATGTCGCTAATTTAGAATAAAGTATAATTTCGCAATGAGATTGTTGGCATTTTAGCTAAATTAGGATTATGTTAATTCATGTATTAAATTAAATTTGCTGAAATTGCATGTATCTATTTCAATGTGTTTTACAGTAGTTGACTCTGCATACAAGACATGTACATTGTACAGTACAGTTTGGGCGGAACTTATCTTCCAAGCTGGCTATCTAACTAGCTTTAAGACAGCTTGAAACCAGCTACATGTTAAGTTGTGCTTTTAGGTTAATGAACTTGCCTTTATCATCATATACAATACCAATTTGATGTGGAAATGAATATAAGACATCAGTCTCATTCACAGCTAAGCTCTGTCTTGCTGCTACACTCAGTTTACTATAGCCTTCTTTTACTTCACCCAAAGTCTGAAACAATTCAACCAACAATTTTAACAATGTTAGATTGCACGTTATATAGACAAGATACACGTAGATGTGGTAGGTTTACACAATGTTAGATTGCACGTTATATAGACAAGATACATGTAGATGTGGTAGGTTTTAACAATGTTAGATTGCACGTTATATAGACAAGATACATGTAGATGTGGTAGGTTTTAACAATGTTAGATTGCACGTTATATAGACAAGATACATGTAGATGTGGTAGGTTTTAACAATGTTAGATTGCACGTTATATAGACAAGATACATGTAGATGTGGTAGGTTTTAACAATGTTAGATTGCACGTTATATAGACAAGATACATGTAGATGTGGTAGGTTTACACAATGTTAGATTGCACGTTATATAGACAAGATACATGTAGATGTGGTAGGTTTTAACAATGTTAGATTGCACGTTATATAGACAAGATACATGTAGATGTGGTAGGTTTACACAATGTTAGATTGCACGTTATATAGACAAGATACATGTAGATGTGGTAGGTTTTAACAATGTTAGATTGCACATTATATAGACAAGATACATGTAGATGTGGTAGGTTTTAACAATGTTAGATTGCACGTTATATAGACAAGATACATGTAGATGTGGTAGGTTTTAACAATGTTAGATTGCACGTTATATAGACAAGATACATGTAGATGTGGTAGGTTTACACAATGTTAGATTGCACGTTATATAGACAAGATACATGTAGATGTGGTAGGTTTTAACAATGTTAGATTGCACGTTATATAGACAAGATACATGTAGATGTGGTAGGTTTACACAATGTTAGATTGCACGTTATATAGACAAGATACATGTAGATGTGGTAGGTTTTAACAATGTTAGATTGCACATTATATAGACAAGATACATGTAGATGTGGTAGGTTTTAACAATGTTAGATTGCACGTTATATAGACAAGATACATGTAGATGTGGTAGGTTTTAACAATGTTAGATTGCACGTTATATAGACAAGATACATGTAGATGTGGTAGATTTTAACAATGTTAGATTGCACGTTATATAGACAAGATACATGTAGATGTGGTAGGTTTTAACAATGTTAGATTGCACGTTATATAGACAAGATACATGTAGATGTGGTAGGTTTTAACAATGTTAGATTGCACGTTATATAGACAAGATACATGTAGATGTGGTAGGTTTTAACAATGTTAGATTGCACGTTATATAGACAAGATACATGTAGATGTGGTAGGTTTTAACAATGTTAGATTGCACGTTATATAGACAAGATACATGTAGATGTGGTAGGTTTACACAATGTTAGATTGCACGTTATATAGACAAGATACATGTAGATGTGGTAGGTTTTAACAATGTTAGATTGCACATTATATAGACAAGATACATGTAGATGTGGTAGGTTTTAACAATGTTAGATTGCACATTATATAGACAAGATACATGTAGATGTGGTAGGTTTACACAATGTTAGATTGCACGTTATATAGACAAGATACATGTAGATGTGGTAGGTTTTAACAATGTTAGATTGCACGTTATATAGACAAGATACATGTAGATGTGGTAGGTTTTAACAATGTTAGATTGCACGTTATATAGACAAGATACATGTAGATGTGGTAGGTTTTAACAATGTTAGATTGCACGTTATATAGACAAGATACATGTAGATGTGGTAGGTTTACATAATGTTAGATTGCACGTTATATAGACAAGATACATGTAGATGTGGTAGGTTTTAACAATGTTAGATTGCACGTTATATAGACAAGATACATGTAGATGTGGTAGGTTTTAACAATGTTAGATTGCACGTTATATAGACAAGATACATGTAGATGTGGTAGGTTTTAACAATGTTAGATTGCATGTTATATAGACAAGATACATGTAGATGTGGTAGGTTTTAACAATGTTAGATTGCACATTATATAGACAAGATACATGTAGATGTGGTAGGTTTTAACAATGTTAGATTGCACGTTATATAGACAAGATACATGTAGATGTGGTAGGTTTTAACAATGTTAGATTGCACGTTATATAGACAAGATACATGTAGATGTGGTAGGTTTTAACAATGTTAGATTGCACGTTATATAGACAAGATACATGTAGATGTGGTAGGTTTTAACAATGTTAGATTGCACGTTATATAGACAAGATACATGTAGATGTGGTAGGTTTTAACAATGTTAGATTGCACGTTATATAGACAAGATACATGTAGATGTGGTAGGTTTTAACAATGTTAGATTGCACGTTATATAGACAAGATACATGTAGATGTGGTAGGTTTTAACAATGTTAGATTGCACGTTATATAGACAAGATACATGTAGATGTGGTAGGTTTTAACAATGTTAGATTGCACGTTATATAGACAAGATACATGTAGATGTGGTAGGTTTTAACAATGTTAGATTGCACGTTATATAGACAAGATACATGTAGATGTGGTAGATTTTAACAATGTTAGATTGCACGTTATATAGACAAGATACATGTAGATGTGGTAGGTTTACACAATGTTAGATTGCACGTTATATAGACAAGATACATGTAGATGTGGTAGGTTTACACAATGTTAGATTGCACGTTATATAGACAAGATACATGTAGATGTGGTAGGTTTTAACAATGTTAGATTGCACGTTATATAGACAAGATACATGTAGATGTGGTAGGTTTTAACAATGTTAGATTGCACGTTATATAGACAAGATACATGTAGATGTGGTAGGTTTTAACAATGTTAGATTGCACGTTATATAGACAAGATACATGTAGATGTGGTAGGTTTACACAATGTTAGATTGCACGTTATATAGACAAGATACATGTAGATGTGGTAGGTTTTAACAATGTTAGATTGCACGTTATATAGACAAGATACATGTAGATGTGGTAGGTTTTAACAATGTTAGATTGCACGTTATATAGACAAGATACATGTAGATGTGGTAGGTTTTAACAATATTAGATTGCACGTTATATAGACAAGATACATGTAGATGTGGTAGGTTTTAACAATGTTAGATTGCACGTTATATAGACAAGATACATGTAGATGTGGTAGGTTTACACAATGTTAGATTGCACGTTATATAGACAAGATACATGTAGATGTGGTAGGTTTACACAAGTGCATTTTGTAACAGCTGAACTGCATGTATGGCTCCTCCCACCAATTAACAGGAGATCTCTAATGCATTTATATGCTTGTACTCAAAGGTGGACCAAAGCTCAGTCTGGTATATTAGAACCAAGCTGGAACAACACCCTTGACTAGGTGTTCTCATTCAGACAGTAGGGCCGAGTCAATTGTGGGGGTTTGTTGGTCCTGAACTTGCTTGAGCTAAATGCATTTACATGTTGCCAATGCCAATCTAAGACTTTGATAAAATGCTGTTGTGTAAATGAACTAATGTATATGTATGATTCCTTGTGATATATACCTGCAAAGTAATTTAAAATAATTCACATAAGAATGTAGAAACTACTTGTAATCACTAACTACCATATTTTATCTATTAGAAGCACATTTAATAAGCACATATAAACTAAAAGAGTTGGATGTACATGGCAAATTAACCATAAACACAACTCTGTCATTTAAAGGGCTGTAGTTGTCATGCTGCATCAATATGGGACTCATAGAGACATACACAACTTGTGTGTAAAGTACATTGTTTGTTTACATGAATTCCAAACACGCGCAGCACGACGAGCACCGCCCTTAAGTAAAGACATGCGCTTATAATAGAGCACATGTATTTAGTCATTGTAGGAAATGATAAATTATCTGCATTTCGTAGATTAGCAGATAATAGCTATCTATTCTTATGTAAGTTATTAACAGGTGGAATTCCACCTGCTCTTATTAGTTAGTGGCTAAGTAGCCAGGTGCTCATGAGTATATAGTAGGAAGAGTATTCTATTGTATTCAGTTTTGGTTGCATTTGATGTATTTTTTTATTTACATGTATATATACACAGCTGTATATATATTTCCTAAAAAGGATGACGCCCAACGTCCACCCTTAGGTACATTTGACATTGCATACAGCTTTCAAGTTTCCAGATGTTTTTCTCCCTTGACGGTTTTTTATATCTGGTTTTTCCTGGGCACTCGATGTATTCGCAATAGGGCTTCAGCATATCAATTATTTCATGTATATTCACATATGTAAGGGAAATATCTGTAATAAACACGTGTGGCTCCTGGGTACTGCAACTACCGCATACAGCAATTCATGCTTGTCGTGTAATTTGTATGAATAATTGAATTGTAGATTACACTTAAAGTAGTTTGCTACCATTAAAAAAATCTCAGAAATCCTTGAAATCCAGTAAGAAGAGTCAGGTTACTGTAATGTTCAAAATGAATTTTTTTGAATAGTTTACAATTGGTTTTTATGGCAGAAACATTACATTATATCTCAAAATTGTGTTCGGTGATCTATGCACCTACATATGCCTGTCACTAGTATATTAATTTACCCCTGGAATAATGTGTTTACATGGAATCCTCAGGTAAATATTCCAAAACGTTCACTTTTTAGAATATTTTGCATGTTTTCTTGGAAACACATACTTCTTTCTCCGTAAAAACTTTCAATATGAATGACATGCATGTATGTGAATCATTATACAAACAATTTGGGATAATTTACTGTGATCAATTTGGTAGCAAACTACCTTAAAATTAATTTTTAACTGAAAACAATCCAGGTTGTGCTAAAAGTTCACCTGTCTCTCAAACAGTGACAATGATTTCAGTCACCACAAAACAAAAGAATGTTACATCATATGAGTACTCACTTGTTCATTCAGAAGTCCGTGCAGATTATCAAAGTTACCTTCAGAAATTTCATGTGAGACGTGAACTAGAGCCTGAAATCAAAGAGATTTTAATAAGATGATTTTCTATTCACCTCAAGATCCTACATATTGCGTGAAAGGAGTGGACCAAACGTCTGTCACAAAGATTGAACGATTAGATTTTGAATTCATGTTTCTTTTTTTATAGCTCAATGTCGTAATGGCGATCCTTGAGATGGGAATATTGTGTTGAGATACCCTTACTTCATAGAGATTGATCATCATCACATGTGTATATATGTGTCAATATTTTCGGGTTTGACGAACCCCACATTGTTCGGGAGTCAATACGACCTTTGTTTGTTCTGTCTTTTTGTTCGATTTCATGCATAATGCATGTTCTCGCGTCAACGTTAAAATCATATATTTTTAAGTATTGGTACCATACATCAGAACTAGAAATTAAAAGTAATTGAAGGAACACAGACTAGGAAATGTTATCCTGCAGCTAATTATTAATATTAATAGCCTAACTGAACTACTTAAAATTTATAATTGGCAGCCAAGCAGAGTTTTAAAAATTTTATTAATTTCAGATACGAGTGAGCACAAATTAGTTATGGAGTTTTGTGATGTGCCAAATGTGAGCATGGAGCATGGTTGATTTACTGAAAATTCAATGAATATAATCATGGAATATGTTGCAACACATGAAAAGCTGAGTTGAGTGGGATTCAAGCACAATCCTTCAAAACCCGGTTAGAGAACAATTTGATTTCTATTGTTTAGATGCTTGTTTTGATGTTTATTTTGTTTTAATGTTTCATCAGAGTGAAATTTGTGACAGACGCTGAAATTTGTACACCCCCCCCCCCTCGCATTTTTTGTTGGGGCATAAAAATAAATCCTGCTAGATAGTTACAAAGTCATGACTAATCAGTAACTCAAACAGATTAACACTGATATGCAAAACCATCAAAGAATTTTCTTGATCATTCAACAAGTAAAAAAAACTGAATGAATTTAGAAGCCAAAATTGAGTGTTTGGTATTTGGAATTTCCTTAAAATCGTGGGAACTGAGTGCAAAACTTGTCAGATTACTGACAGAATACTTTTAGCCAGGCACCTGTCATTTTAGGCAGCCAGTCCACATTTTTGAAAGGTACAAAATTAGACAAAATTTCTACAAACCTGTTCAATTTTGATTAAGAATTACCAGAAAATTACAAAATAACCATAAACAATCAACAAAACTTCAATTATAAGTTTGTGGTTACAGATTTGGAACTGCTTTCTTTTATTTCGATAAAATGTTTAAACAAGTATCTTTTATTCTCTGGCTATAACCCTGCTTGCAATACAAAGGTGAACAGACGCTTTGATGATAGTGACGTCACTGTCAGCTGACTAAAGCACCCACACCATTGAAATATAACGTGTTACTTTACATCAAACATTTATTAATAATTATATAAATTGGTTAAATCTTTCCATGTCATGATGGAGAATCTTATTTGCTTTGAATACTATTAATCCACAAAACAAATTACATGTATATTCAAAATGTCAACGATATTATCTACTAGAAGTTAATGTTCAAATTTGTACATGGAGAGCTGTATTATGCTGTACAAAAATGTATTGTCCCTGCTATGCCAACAGCACATCTTCTATTTCTTCTACACCCTAAAGCCTGAGACTTTGTTGGGATGAATACCCCACTATCTTCTTATAATCCCTACTCCAAGGGGACCGAAATACATGTACATAGATGTACAACTATACATGGTTGAATGGTTTGCCATGATTTATTTATCAGCGATAAACCACCATTCCCAATACTATGCAGGAACGTATAAACTAGGGGCAACGTTTCTGATTAAATAAACATCCTTGTGCAGTCCAAATTTAGAGTTACAAATACTGCTATACAGGGCACTGCATTGTAAAACATATTAAATCAGGTGAGTATATATTTTTTTAAATCGAAATGGCTATTCAATTTCAAAATCACCAACTCAGAAATGTTATGGTATTGTAACATCATCAAGAGTTCTAATTGATATTAATGAGTTCAAAATCATCCAATAAGCAAGTGCTTCATTTTGAATGAGTGGGTGGTCGCAGTTGTTATCTCAAGTGAAATCTTGTTCACGCATTAAGGGCATACTGTAGTCAGTGTTGAACTCTTAGACTAATACCTGTTGAGTAACTGTATAAAAGATAATGATCAACATTTGACAGCAAGCACAGTGAAATCTACATTATTACATATGTACTGCAGTTTATTTTGATTCGTCCCTGAAATCAAAATCAGTATTTCACACCTCATATGCAAATGATCTGAGAACAAACAAAGTAGTCCCTTCAGGAGTACCGTTTTTCGAAACATAGCAGAAATAAACAATATTTAAGAAGTACGATATTTTTCTCTTGGGGTACATGAATATACTTGCCGAGTGAAATGAAATTTGAACAACGGCAATGGTACTCTTTGGCAGTCACTTATTTTGACAAAAACTAATTTGCATATCACCCATGCAATAACGTTTTCGGCATTTTCACGGTCGATATGCAAATGAACATGGTATTTCCATTGGGTACCAAACTATTTTTATTTTATAAACACATTTTCGTCTGCTATTTTAGTCCGGTTCAAATCATTCAACAACATTTTTGGCATGTTAGGTGTATATCTCATTGAATACTACGATTGGGAGAACTCAATGTATGTTGACCACCTGGAAACTGAGTTTTATAAACCTTGAAGGGCTCCACCCGCCGTAAAATCAGCGATTACTATGGAGCCGCAATCATCAACATCGAGATACCAGGTTTCTGCTGGCAACGTTGTGGCGTTACTCAGTTCCAAATAAAGATTACAAATGCCAAATGAGCAACATTTTAACCGGTAACCAAGACTCAGTCAATCCACGACCAGCAAGCAATATCACCCACGAAGTTGTAGCGTGCAGCTCAGCGACGACCGCTGTCGACGAAAGTCATCTCGTCAGTGGAGTACCGCAGTTGCACGACATGTTTACCAATGCACAATTCTGTGGAGGATCTTTTAACTTCAACATAAACTGTGTAACATAGTCGTGGTCCCAACTAAACATCCATGAGTTATTTATTCGGACAGTGACTCAGATTAGACGTCTGATTATTTTAATTTCAAACAAACAGTGACACGCGTTCTCTGGGCACGTTCTACACTGACACGCAATGCTATGGCATAACACTATATTTGAACATATTAATGGGCAATGGAGTTTCCGACCTAAATTCCATCCCGGTTTGTTGCACGTCCTTTCTTTAATATGAAATAATCAAATATGGAACATATGTAATGATAACAGAACCCCACACCCTGCCCGTGGCTTTCGTTGCATATGGAAGTTATTTTCACTCGAGATGCGGTGTATTCTGCTGTACTTTCATGAGCGAACGGCTGCAGGATACACCGCATCACTCGTGAAAATAACTTCCATACGCAACGAAAGCCACGGGCAGGGTGTGGGGTTCTGTCATACATACATGTACCCCAAGAATTGGAAAATAGTGATGGTGAACGACATCATTTTACACAAATTATGCAAAGTAAGACAGCTCATGATAAAACATATTCAGAAATGTTGTTTGATGATAAGGCATTAATTTTCTAGACTGAAAATAGTTTATTTATTTAAATAGGTATTTTGAGCAGTGGTATTAAAGACATGTGTGTCGCTAGCTTTAATCCCACTCAACTCTGCCGTGAAATAATAAATTTATGCTCACAGTTCACATGCTTTGACCATGGAGGTAAAAAAAAGCATGCTTTGACGTTCTATGGTTACACTCACTCTCTAAGAATCCCATAATATTCACTCGCTACATATAAAACTAAAGTAGAGCTTTCTGCCATTCACTGTAGAAACAGTTTGAAATTTACAAATATTTACAAAATGAAGAGAATGGGTTTGTTGTGTCAACAATCGATTGAAAACAGTAACGCAAACAACACAGTGTCCACAAAATTACGATAATGGAGACAAACGATTAATTTGATGTTTATAATACCTTTTTGGCACCTTCTTTGAAATCTTCTTGGGTTATCTCTGGATCGAAGTACGCCCTCAACAGCATAAAAAACAGCGCATTTCTGATGAGCTTAAAGGGACTAGGTACAACTGTGATGATCCGTTTTATTTTCGTAGATTTATCGTCCGACGAGCTGCAGAAAAATCTATGCTCTTCACACAAATTTGGTAGAAGTGAGTAACTCTGATCAACAAATTTATGCCTTCCAAATAAGACGGGGGTGTTTTTGTGGCTTATACTAATAGTCCTTATTGGAAAAAACGAAGCAACTTGCCGAAGGGACTGCGTATGTCGGAAAATCAAAGACGTCGTTGCTGGCTGACATTTTATGGGATTCATTCTCGGTATACTTAGCACACAGTACGTTCTTCGCGATCGTTGATTCACGAAATCCAAACAGATATACTTAAAATACCTGTTTTGACTAAAAGTCCTATATTTATCCAATAAAACCGTCCTGCTCACGGAGGCCGCCATTTTGAATGATTCCCTGTTGAGTTTGTGATTGGTCGTTGTTTTCAACTTTGACCTTTTAAACTGAATCAGCTGTTGTTTGTACCACGGTCTTTTTTTGTAACCGTGTTGGTACAGATGGTTATTTATATACGGGTAGCTCTACTATACCATATTGTCGTAGACTCGATGTCCATGGAGAACAATGCACAAAAAGCCAAAAGGCTTATACTGCACAGGTTTAGCGATAATTGAGCACTTGGCGAGTTTTCCTGTAAGTCGCCAAATTTTGTGCGAGTCGAGTTACGGTAGAAGCCTACTCATAAATTAAAATACCCAGAATGTATTAATTTTGTAATAAACTGTACTCCAAAGCAATACAGGGATATTGACCTAAAAAAAAGTTGGGGCTCATCAGCCTTTTTTTCGAGAAAATGATGGATAAATTTTAGTGTGAAAGTCGCCATTTTGACACTATTATAACACGTTTAGCATAGGTTTCTATGGCAGAGATATTATGCAATATCTCAAAATCTAGCCTGGTGACATAGGCTGACAAAATCATGTATTGTTAATTATGGAATACTTTTTGTTGTTCTGGATTATTTAAAAAACCTTGGTTTTTAAAAGTGTCAAAATATACAATTTTTCTTAAACATTGTGTTCCATTGAATTGTTCTAATAATAGCAATTTTCAAGAAATATTAGGACACGTTTCTCAAAATACGTAACAGTAACACACAAAATAACTAGCTTCATGATTGTACATAATAAACTAATGAACATTGTCATGTGATTCGTGAACAATTTTGTCAAAAAATTATGACTAGGCTTCTACCTTGTTTCCTTGCGCTTTACTGTAACACTAACTGGCAGAATGTAGAATCAAGACAGAAAATATTCGCGTGGTTTTAATTTAGGTTTTACCGTTTCCACAATGAGCTGTTATCACCGTAAACAATGTTAAACTATTCTTCAAATGCTCAGTTTATCTTTCAAAATCAACTAATTTCTTAATTTAAAAAAAAATCCATTAACCTGCCAGTAAAACTGGATTTCCCTGGGGAATATTTGGAGATGTCGATGGAACGAATTAAGCGAGAAGCTAGGTCCAGGTTCAGAGTTGTCAGGAATCATAATCAAACGTACACACTTTGTGATACCGGAAGATGGAGAATGACTAGGTATTCATTCAATTCTGAGGATAGAAATTTAAATAAGTTTGGTTGGACTGTACTATTTTTGATTGACAGGCAGGATAACACATCAACACTTTCGTTCAGCGGCTACTCCAATGTTTTTCTTTCAAATGATTTGTTTCACTGTCCACAGTCCCCCAACAACTGTGCACTGTCAGACCGTGAATTATTTGAAAGGTATAAAATGTTACAAATTTGCTAAAATTTATTAACGACAGATGAATGAATATAAAATTCGTTACATATATTAAGACAACTCGGATTTATTCTGTATATGCTCTGTATAATCACGGTCACTAGAAGCACAGCCCCTCTTTAGAGGGATATATATAGTCTATAGAGGGACTGTGAACTTGGTCCGCTGCGACGACTGAGCTTGAACGGTATTTACTTTGGAGTTGGTAGTAATTGAAAATTAGTTTGTTTTAGTTCCATGGGTGTTCGTAAATATTTCGCCCCACTGTAAAAAACATTGTTTCACCCATGCTTCACATCTTCTCCCGCTAACAGTGTCACCCCACAACAATACTCAACGCCGCTCTCTCGACTGAAAATCCGTCTTGAAAAGTAATTGCGTTGCACACAAGACGAGGAACAAGTGTTATGTTTTGTAAAAGCACTACACCTAATAATCCACCTGGACGCAATATTTTAGTTCATCTCAGTTGTCAAAACTCAAAATGATCACAACTTCAACGACATTCATGTTGCTTTCTTACCTCGACAAATCCACACCGTGACCCGTGCCATGGACTTCCTGATTATATGATAATGCTACACCCCAACTATCACACAAAACCCAATAAAAACATCCTAAAATAACATACCCGAATTGATCCTGGTTTCATCGACCCGTGAAAAAATTATCATTGTTTTCAAGTTGAAAGTTCGGTTGCGTTCAATTGACGAAATCAATGACCTATATGATAGTACTAACGGTGAAGACACATCTTGTACACTATCTCACAACACGAAGGCCCACAGCTTCAATGAAATGTAACATTTTCAACTTGTAGACATAATCAGTGACGAGGGATCGAACAATGGAAGCAAAATGCCCTTTACTTTTTTTGTTTTTAAAAAAGTTTTATTGGGTACATTTCCATAGTTCTAATAAATACATTACAGGTTGTTTGAGAAAATACATGTTTTGTACAATGTACAGTATAAAGTATATCAAGTATAAGTATCAAACAAAACCTGAAAGTACATTCCTGTAATGTTAAATACAAAAGTTTATTTCACATATGCTATTATAAGAGCCCATTTTTTAAAGTGCAACCCTAATTTGTTACTCTTTTCCGCATTGATATTTTCACACTGATAAATTCGCTTAATAAAGGATAAGAAACCTATTAAATTTGGCTTTCCACCATTCATCTTTAAAAAAGTATACATGTTTCCTGGTCAGCAAACAAATGAAGTTTACCAGAAGTGATTTATTTGGATGAGAAATAATCATACAACGCTTGCTAGGGGGTGCCCCAATTTTAAGGGTTCTCCCCAACAAAATAACAAGTTTTTCCAAAATGCTATTGTATACCGACATCCACTAAAGATAGGCTCATAGCTCTCTGGTTCACTTTGACAGAAATTACACAGTCGAGTAGGATGCCTTAATGGATTAATTTTATGTAGTTTTTTGTTGGTGTATAAAATATTATGAAGAATTTTAAATTGGAATTCTCTTGTTTTAGTGTCTGTTGTAACTTTTATCATAAGGCTGTACATTTTTTTCCTATTCATTTTTAATTCTTTACATAATTTCTGTTCACTCACCGGAGCGACAAAAACTCTGTCTCTCATTTCTTTCTTTAACATTCTAGGTTAATGCCTTGTGGTTCATTTTTCTTATTTCTTAATTTGGAATGGCTGACACCAGTCCTAGCCACTTAAGTTTTTGTAACAGGGAGAGATTGTCATGGCTTATAGTTTGCAAGGGAATCAGATCATATTCATCAAAAAGATCTGACACTCTCAATATATCTTCTTACCTGAAATCGTCAAAATATATCATATATCCATCAATATTTTCTCATTGTTCCAAATTATTTGATTTGTATTCTCTCTATGAGATTTTGTTTCCCCTTCCCAAGTATCAAAACCCTCACTGAGAAAGTCACTCAACCGCACGGGCAGCATACTTGTTTTGTAATTACAGCTGAAAATGAGATTCCCACCAACAGGTTTGAATTGTTTATCTAAAAGCACTTTCCATGGGTGCTCAATATCTGGGTTTAAATAGCGTTTTATCCATGCAATTCTATTTATCTTTTTCAGGATATACACGTTAGGCACACTTAGGCCTTCCTGGCCCACCCCACTGACCATTGAATTCCTTGCAATTTTGTCAATTCCATAACATAAATATATGTAAATTATGTTATGAACTTCCTGGATTGTCTGCTTTTTAATCCTCATTGAGTTAAAAAATATATGTAAATTGTGACATATCAAAAGTCTTTATTACTTGTACTTTGCCAAATAAGGATAAAAATTACGTCTTTTCCATTGATTTAGTATAATTTTCATGTTATTGATTGACTTGTTTATGTTTTGCCTGTAATTATTGTATGAGAAGTATACACCCACAATCTTGATCGGCGAGGTGGGCCATTTAACCCCGAACATCACATCTTTCCTGCTTCTCCACTTTCCTAGCCATGCTCCCTCAGTTTTTTTGCTGTTTACTTTTAATCCTGAGTACCCACGAAATAATTCAAGCAACGAAAACAGCATCCTTACAGATTCAGTGTCTGACATAAAACATGTCATATCGTCTGCAAATGCAGCCACTTTGATTTCTGTCCCCAAAACAGTAATGCCTGAAATATTTCTGTGATTGCTATTAATAGCATTTCTAAGATTAAACCAAATAGCATTGGTTTAAAATATCCAGTGCTAAAACCATTATTCATTACACAGCCCTGATGTTATTATAAAATGTTTTGATCCATGTTTGAAAATTATGCCCAAATTTAAGTTTATTTAAAACCTTGAACAAAAATGCCAACTGACCATATCAAAAGCCTTCTCAAAATCGATGGACAATAGTAAAGCTTTTATATCAGTTTCTTTGGTAAATTGGAAAATTTCGTCTTATTAGTCTGACATAATCATGAATACTACGGTCTTTAACAAAGGCAGCCTGTGTTAGGTCTACCAGTTCCGTGAGAACCTTTTCAAGACGATTTGCCAGACATTTTGGAAGCAAGTTTCATGTCAACATTCATGATGAAATTGGGCGCCAATTTTTCAGATATAGTCTGTCCCATAAATGCCGTTTATTTACTTTCATGATTAAACATTGTCAGTGGAAATTAATTTTAGCTCGACAGTTAAAATAAGCAGCGTACAACTTATTGTTTGTTTTATTTCGATGCACTCAAAAATACGAACGATGTCAGTTTTCAAAACTGCATTTTTTTGGTCCTTGGCTTACTTCATAGTGATAAAATTGACAGTACACCCGACTATATTTGCGTGGCTTCCGTGTTCCCGCACAACTCGCCCCTAGATACGCTTTTGGGGTACCCGTAAAATAATGACATTTCATAACAATTCAAAAAGAAAATATTTTGTGTACGTTATTATAATCACTACTGAGTAATAATCAACAATTGTGAAACGTCACATGATCGGATTGCGCTACCCTGATTCTTTTAGAAAATACTTTCGTTAGCAATAAAATTAAAAAAATAAATGCATACTGAGTGTTTTTTGTCATCAGGCGAAATTTGTTTTTGATGAAGCACGGATCGATTGGTATGGCCAAAACGGCAAAAACGGTGTTAGTTATATATTATAACTTCTATGATTATATCATGGACGTACTAACACAGGATAAGCCACACTCGAGAAGTTTACTTTTGATGTTACAATGTGTTAAAATTCTTTTCAAACCTTTGTCTTACCAATCAACATAGTCCGTGGTTATATCACATTAGCTCTATAGGGGGAATGGACATTTTTATCGTGTGCAAAAAAAAAAAAAAAAAAAAACGGTTCAGTTGGAGCTCAGACAACTAATATTTTGAGGTTGGAGGTTGCACGTGTCGGAAAACAACAAGACATTGACTGACTGCTTCATGTGGTGTGACCCTCAGCTTTTGTTTTATTTTTCGACAATCCGCGAAATTTAAACCACCGCGAAAGGCTTGGATAGCCCAAAACCGCGAAATAAAAACACGCGAAATTGAATGTTCCTACAGTAATTCGTAAAGTATGTCGAGGTGAACAGCGTGCTTGCGTGAACCACCATCTTCGCCAGCGAAGGACCATATCTTCGGCCGAAGCCTCAAATTTCACCACGCGTTGCTAGCTTTTGTCTAACTTACTGATCATCAAAAGAAAGCGCTTAGTTCTGTATCTGAGGAAAATGTCCCTTGACTGTGTTGCAACGAAGACCGGATCGAGCAAGTCGATATGTTATCAGTTTCGACAGTTTTGTTAGTTTACTAAAACACAGTTTGCACAAATATTTAGACATTCCATCGTCCTCATTCACTTGCCCACAAACAATTTTCAACGTTGAAATAAGACATTTTGGAAACGCGTCAACGAATATAGACTTACTGTTCTCGACTCCGGGTGAATCGGCGCAAAGCCCGAACTCTGCGTTAATTAAAGCGCGGTGGTCGTCGCGCGGCGCGTGTTTGAATTTCATGTAAATAAACAATGTATTTTACACGCGTTGTATACGTCGCTATGAGTCCCATATCGAACAGGACGCGGCGCAACGACTGCCGCCCTTTAACATCACTGCACAAAGCAGCTTTGCATAGAACTCATTGCATATTCAAATATATTCGAACTACAAGACCCTGTGGGTTAACAAAGTTATGCGTAAGTCACTCGGTTACTTTAATCACTTTAATAAGACGTTTCACGCCCTGACTCCGAATAAAATGTTCAGTTACTAGTAATTAGATTAAAGCGCGGTAGTCGTCGCGCAGCGCGTGTTCGAATTTCATGTAAATAAACAATGTATTTTACACGCGTTGTATACGTCGCTATGAGTCCCATATCGAACAGGACACGGCGTGACGACTGCAGGTTCGTGTGCACTCAGAGTGAAAATATTTGTTTTGCTTTTTTTTACCCAGACAGTCGTGGCTAGATAGTGTTAACATTTCGGAGCTTTGTCAATGTTGGAACATACTCAAAAAACGATTTTAAAATATAGGGAACCGAGGCCCAAAAGTTTGTTTGCGTTGCTTTTTGATTGACAAGTCACTGTTGATGTTATATGCAAATGAGTTGCTGGCCTCAGTTAGGGAGCAGCGGTGTGTGACTTCCTGTCCTGGCTCCCTGTTTACTTACCCCACAGTCCGGTGTTGAGGGACTGTGCTTACCCCAAGCGCGATCAACTAGCATACTGCTGAAAAAAACAAACAAAAAAAAACAAAAACAGACAAGACGTAGACGCTTCCAGCATGCAAGCGGAATGAAACAAAACATGCAGTTGTAAATGATAAGTAAACTTTTTCACCTTTAAAGCAGGGGAGTCGTCACCTACGCATGCGTCAGTTGGCCATAGCGTGTCATTGTTTACAAACAAGCGTCTACCCATGAGCCTTTGCGTGTTTAGCGCGTGTTGTTATCGTCGCTTGGGACTCAATTCCCGCGCGTGCGCAGGTGACGACCCTCCCGCTTTAAATACTTTGATTTTTTATTTATTTTCATGTAGGAGGAAGCCCCGATAGGGCAATTTAATTTTCGTGCAAAACAAGGCCACAATTTCTTTTGTTTTCTTGGTGCATAGATTTCAAGGTTTTTCACATTGTGGGCGAAACTAAAAAAATGTTTCCACACATTTTTACTCTAAAGGCATTTTAACACTGAGCATGTTTCGTTTCGATGTAACGATTATCGTGCTGATAGAATTGTGATGCAATTGACAAACAACACTGCTGTTGCTGTCATCGATAACTAACTTTTCAGTGTCAAAATACACAAACGTAAAATTGTCGGTTAATTAAAAATAAAAAAAGTACCCTGGAAATTACATAAAAATCGGCAACGAGATATTCAAAGGTTAAATAGTTTTAAGTGCACTTTCACCTAAAATGCATGATTTTACCCCAAACCCACACTTAATATGGTATCATATTACATTATTGTAAACCATGCAATTGGAAAGTTTAAATAACACTCTTTCAAATGATATATAACTTGATGGGTAAAAGTTATATTTTACTCGTGTAATTATAGTAATTAGAGCCAATCAAAAATAATGTCTTCAAAACCTACATCTCTACCTTAAAATATATATGATTTGAGTTAGAAAATAGCAATCCCTTCCTAGATGTCAAAGCATTAGATTGTACAATAAATGACTGACTTTATAAACTTACTAGATCTTTTGTGTTCTGTGTTCTATAACCCGTTCAAGCCAGAAATAGTTCTGAAACCTCTTTCAGTGAAATTAGTCCAACTATATACGTTAACATAACGTTATTCCCTCAGTTTTAGTGTATTATGTGCGCCATTTTACTACTGTAACAATAACAATACCTTGCAAAACATAGTCCGCGATAAAATGGTTCGTATTTACGTTTTTACTGAACATTTGACATTAATGTAAAAAATGTCATACAAATTCAGTTGAGGACGAACAACATTTTATCCTAGATTGTGAATTTCTCGACAAAGAAAGAGGGGAGCTGTTTCAAGAAACAGGAATTAAAAATAAACTAAATAAAACAGACAATTTCATTAAAATAATGACGTGCTTCATACCCCTGGCAAAATAGGGGTAAAACAGAAATCAGGTATATGATAGCTATCATCTCTACGTTGGGAGCATCCTGTAACTATCATTAATTTGTTTTTAACATCTTTTAATTTTTATTTTATTTTATAGTTTAGCTACTATATTTTTTTCTTATGATTTGTATTTTATTTACCATACTGTGCCCTCTGATGGAATAGTAGTGTAATAAAGTTATTATTATTATTATTATTATTATTATTATTATTATTATTATTATTATTATTATTAATAAATAGTTCGGATGTCACATACGTTTTTTTCCTCTTTTTTTAGTTCGGTTTCACATGAAACAACCGCGGGAAAATGGCCTTGTGTAGTGAGGTGATAGACCACAAAATTGACAGAGGTACTATTGCGTAAAGCGCAAAGACATATGGGAAGGAGATTGCGCAAAGGCGACACGCCGCCATGTGAGGAGCTCCCCGATCTTAACATTTATGATACAGCAACTCTGATTGGTCTGATTAGTGGCGCCAGCTCCTTGGCGCGCCCAATCAAATGACTCAATTTAGCTGCATTGAAATACAGCTTTTCCTAACACGGTCACGCACATGTTCGTGGCCTGGTTATGAATGGCCGGTTTTAGCGAAACCGTGCGATGGTGAACCACGTAAATATGTCAGATTATACATTGAGGTAAACTTCATGGTTTATATGGATATTCTAATACATGTACACCAAAAAATAATCGCCATCGTGAAAGCCGTACAAGCGTTGTAACACGATCGGTCGCCTGTGGATCGGTATGATGTTTTGGGTTTTTAGCTTGAGTAATTTTCAGGTCATTGCAAGTTTATGACGGCACTTGCCGTGCGACCTTGATTTTGTAAATTTCAGAGGCCGACGTCTTCGTTGAAGTACCCTTTCGTAATTCTAAGAATGATTAAAATTCTACCAAACTCTAATGTTGGCGAATAAACACTGGCGTTATTCTTTGATGTCATGGCTGTATTTTTCTCGCTTTGAACGCTGAACGAAGGTCGTGACACCGGTCTCAAGGACGGAGCTACGTCACTATCCTCAAACGTTGCCTGGACCAATCATAAACAAGAATAGACAATGAATTTTCGGATTAACATCTTTGTTTTCCCCGACGCTGACCGACTTTCCCCCATGCTAACGAAAAAATCTTGTCTTCTACTGACTTCCCTATCCGGCCCGCCTTTGGGGATGCACATTTTTCAGTTTGCGCGTACTGTTTATATACCACCATCGACTAGTAGGAAAACTTGACTTGACTCAACTCGCAGAATGCCTTCATTCGACTTTTGGCGACTCGCAAAGTGCCTCTAGAGATACAGTGTATCCATACATCGAACAAGTGCTGGTTGGTACGACTTATGGTAAAATAGTTTTATATAATTCAAGGCCGAAAGTATACTGTCATGATCTGTGATGTGTGTAATTTAGAGCGGTGAAATGGCCATTAGCTCCTGAATTGATGTGAGAAACAGGTCAAATAGGGTAAAATTAGGTCAAACTCAAAATGGGATGGAAAAAAAAAATTACACGGGTAATGGAATTTGCAGAGTCTGCAATCAGGGCACAGAAGACATTTACCACTTTCTTTATCTTTGTATGTCAATTTATCATACAAGAAAAATAAGTTTTATTTAACATTAGAAATCTCGCTGAGAAACAATGTTGAATCTTCAACACTAATGAATAGTTTTCATTCAGGGGGGTTGAATTTCCTTTTTGGTGATACACTATAGAACATAAATGAAAATGTGGGAAATACCTCATCAGCTTTAATTAGGAAATATGTAACTGATTTATGGCAATATAGAAAAGAAATAATGAATGTAATTTAAAGATATGTATTACTGTTTTCATGATGCCGATATAAAGGTTGAATAAACATTAATTTAATATTATTATAAACATTATCAACTGAATTACTTGCTGCAATAAATTTAAATGAATTCAAAAACAAGACAAGTCACCTATTCACCACCAGTTCCCTCTTTTCCTCACAAATTCACAAAATTTATAGTCTACACTTTCCTTCAGAAGATTGGGTTAAATTTTTTGAGTAAAAACTGAAAATTTACTCAAATGTCGTCTGTTGGTGCCAAAATTAGGGTACATTTCCGGAAATATTGAAGAATATAAGAAAAAAGTCTGGTGGTGAAAAAGTTGAAGGTAAAAAGACTACAGTTGAGTTGTATACATCCGCCAGTATTCATCCGCTAATTAAGGCTTTTCATTCGTCAAGCTGTTCACAATCACCAATTGAAATTATTTATAAATATTTTACAATAAAACATATCTATGCCTTCATTAAAAAAAATGGTACACTTCCATGGTAGCATGAAACAGTATTATTTTGTGTGCCAGCTAATGTACTGTATTAGAGAATATTGGCCAAATATTATTTATTTATTTATTACAACTTTGCAGATATATAAAACATCACACTCAGAACAAGGTAAAACATAAAATGAATATACTGGGGTATTATGATGATGTCTTTTAGCTATAACAAATTATGATGTATTATTATGTAATCTCGCAATATTTTCGCTTAGGTTGACGACTGTAGACATGAGTGATTACTGCCAAGAGTTTTGTATCAATCTCTGAGCCCCAGGTGCGGATTGATGCTATGCTGGCTGTAATCACAAGTGTCTGCTGACGCCAACCTAAGAGAAAATATCGTTGGATTTTATATTAATTACATTCATATATTTCCGCAGTGCGGCATAGTAAAACGGAGGAGTGTTGATCCATGGAACTATTGCTGAAATGACACTGAATACAAATATATCATTGCGTGCACCTTGTATGATAATTTTTTAGTTGCCACAGTGTTATATTTTGTGCGGGCGTCTTGTGTACACTGTATGGTGATTCTGCACGTTTCTCATATTTGCTCAAATTTATTACCGGTAGTATTTTTTTAAAATTTAAACCTTTTTTGAGTGACTGAATAACAATATTGAAGATACACTCGTGAGCTTGCCAAAATGAATAATTGTTACCAAAATCTTTAGTTATCAGTCTGTAAATAACTAGGGAATCTCCAAACATTGCATACAATAAAAAAAAGTTTGACAGTGTGTGACGTCACACTGTGGTAATATCGGTTTTTGATCTGCCTAGTCTCGTGTCACACAGTGGTGATACACAAAGATATCCTGCCTTCCTTTTCCTGTCAATTTTATTTTGAGCATAATGGAGGGTATTATGATCCCTTAGAATGTATTGTTTACAAATCTAGCTTCTTTTTCTGTAGATATACTGTTAATAGTGATGGCAGGTGATTCCACTAACAAGGTGCAGATACAAATTTATAATAACATAACAAAGGAGGATTTTCTCAATAATGTGTATCCCCTGGTAAGATATTTTCTTTTCTTCATTTTTTACTATCCAGGAATGGCAAGCTGGATTCAAAGTTTTTTATATTTTGAATTATAGTGGGTGTGCATATACATTTGTATGTAAACTGTTATTACAGTATGAAATGGGGTCAAGATGATCATGACACAGATGAATGGGGGTGTAAATATATTTACCCAAGGAGTATGCTGCCAGCACCCCCAGACCCTTATCCCTTTTCAGACATTTTGTTATCAATGTATCCCGCTTCTCATTCTCAATTATTTGACATGACATTTAGTTCACCAGACATGACATTTAGTTCACCAGACATGACATTTAGTTCACCTGACATGACATTTAGTTCACTGGACATGACATTTAGTTCACCGGACATGACATTTAGTTCACCAGACATGACATTTAGTTCACCGAAATGACATTTAGTTCACCAGACATGACATTTAGTTCACCAGACATGACATTTAGTTCACCAGACATGACATTTAGTTCACCGGACATGACATTTAGTTCACCAGACATGACATTTAGTTCATCTGACATGACATTTAGTTCATCTGACATGACATTTAGTTCACTGGACATGACATTTAGTTCACCAGACATGACATTTAGTTCATCTGACATGACATTTAGTTCATCTGACATGACATTTAGTTCACCAGACATGACATTTAGTTCACCGGACATGACATTTAGTTCACCAGACATGACATTTAGTTCACCGAAATGACATTTAGTTCACCGGAATGACATTTAGTTCACCAGACATGACATTTAGTTCACCGAAATGACATTTAGTTCACCAGACATGACATTTAGTTCACTGGACATGACATTTAGTTCACCAGACACGACATTTAGTTCACTGGAATGACATTTACTTCCCTGGACATGACATTTAGTTCACTGGACATGACATTTAGTTCACCGGACATGACATTTAGTTCACCGGACATGACATTTAGTTCACCGGACATGACATTTAGTTCACCAGACATGACATTTAGTTCACCAGACATGACATTTAGTTCACTGGACATGACATTTAGTTCACCGGACATGACATTTAGTTCACTGGACATGACATTTAGTTCACTGGAATGACATTTAGTTCACTGGAATGACATTTAGTTCACTGGAATGACATTTAGTTCACCAGACATGACATTTAGTTCACCAGACATGACATTTAGTTCATCTGACATGACATTTAGTTCCCTGGACATGACATTTAGTTCACCGGACATGACATTTAGTTCACCGGACATGACATTTAGTTCATTGGAATGACATTTAGTTCACTGGAATGACATTTAGTTCACTGGACATGACATTTAGTTCACTGGAATGACATTTAGTTCACGGGACATGACATTTAGTTCACTGGACATGACATTTAGTTCACCAGACATGACATTTAGTTCATCTGACATGACATTTAGTTCATCTGACATGACATTTAGTTCACTGGACATGACATTTAGTTCACCGAAATGACATTTAGTTCACCGGACATGACATTTAGTTCACCGGACATGACATTTAGTTCACCGGACATGACATTTAGTTCACCTGGCATGAGATTTATGTCAACGGATTTGACATTTATGTCAACGAACTTGACATCTAGGTCACCAGAAATGGCATTTATACAGTGTTATGGATTTCTTAAAAAACAGTTTATTCAATAGCTGTCAAATATATGCACTATTGTATTTTCCTTTCAGACGATATATAGGTTGTTATACATGTAGTAGCAAGAACTCGTCTCTGTTTCAGATAAAGTGTGAATTCAGAGACTATTAATTTGGGTCTGTCTGTCTATTTGTGCATCTATACAGATGTCTGAGAAATGGTGTCAAATATATATACAACTCCTGCACCTCCATTTCTTGTCCCCATTTCATCCTACTGTAATAACATTTTACATATGCACATCGACGTCTAATTCAAAATGAAAACAGATTGGAATCTAGTTTGAAATTTGATGCAATGACCATGTATGATGACTTACACATTACACTAATACACAAAAATTTTGATTGACAGCGATTTTGGTCCTTGAATTTGCTAAATTCTGATAATTAAACATTTCTGAAACAATAAACCAGGTGATTTCATTCAAATTTTTCATGAGGATGCTTTGTCATATTGGGCTGTAGGTGCATGTCATATGCATGACAAAGTCGACACAGCGGAGCAGTTCATATCGTCGTCAACTTCACAATTTCAACTTCTTCCTCAAAACCGCAAGTCAGAATGTTTTCAAATTTGATATGCAAGTACCTTGGATGGTTCTCAGTTTTGTTCATTTCATGTCAAAATCTCAAATTCTATATTTTTGGTGAATATTTTTGTAATTTTTGGTAAAAAGTGATATTTTCGACTTCTTTTTAAAAACCAAAAACCCAATTGCTTTGATATTACATTTATAGCTACTACTACATGTGGACCTCTCTCAGATTTGTTCATTTTGTGATATCTTTAATTTTCTAATTTTGATGAATATTTTTGTAATTTTTGGTAAAAAGTGATATTTTCAAATTCTTGTTGAAAACAGAAAGTCTGATTGCTTTGATACTATACATATTGTTCATTTTATAATATCTTCAGTTCTTTAATTGAAATGTGCCTTGCTAACAGCAGAGCTATCTCAGCCAACAGGCTGCTTGTTGTGAAATTGGAACAGAAAAGGCCAATAGGTGTCCATTTTGTTTTTATTTATGTCTATGCCGATTTCTCAGTAATATATCATCTTATTCAGTTGAAAGTTTGCACACAAGTACTACATTTGTATGTGACACCGTAGAATGTGTTATTTTGTGATTTCTTCAGATTTCAAACTGATGGTCATTTTATTTAAAATTCAAAAATCAGTCTCTAAACATGTCTGGAATCGTTTCTCAGAGATGAACAGGGCGATTTGATTCCAACATTGTATGAAGATAAGATTTGAACGGACATTTTGTCTAAGATTCTGAAATTGCTGTCAAGTGTGAACCATTTCATTCAAACTTTGTATCAAACATAAGGTTATGTGCATATTGAAGTTGATAGGCGTACAATATATTGAGAGATGCTTATGTACTGAAAAATGTTTGAAAAATGATCTGATCTTATTCCAGCTGTTTCTATGCTTGCATGATTTTGTTTAAACTCAGTCATTTTTGTGCTAAAACTCGTCACATCATTTTGTTTTTCAGATCATATTCAAAATGGCTGACATGTGTTTTCATGAATGCCTTTCCACTCTGACATATGACTCTTCATTGTCAAAGCTTTATACACTTCATAAACTTGCTAACTGATTGGGATTATATAATTCAATTACTTATACTTTTGTCATTCATCTAATATGTACTTTTCAGAGAGTGCCAGTGGTACTGAGAGGATTGGATATTGGAACATGTACCAACACTTGGACCGTTGATTATCTATGCCAGCATGCTGGAAAGAAAGAAGTAAAAATTCATGTCTGTCAATCTGCACAGATGGATTTCCTGAGTAAAAACTTTATTTACAAGTGAGCAAGTTACAGTAAAAAACAGAAAGATATTCGTGGTTGAAAACTGTTGACAATCATGACATGCAATATGACAGTCTAAATGCTGGTGGAACCATGACTCATGGTTGAGTTGTCACATCGCTACAGTTTTACATTTTTCAGGATTTTCAATGTATATTGCTAACAATATTTAAACAATATTGAGAGTGTAAATTGTCTTCATTTTCACAGTGACTGTTACTATGACATCAGGTACCATATGTTGGATATTTTCAAATAAATCAAGTACATTGTGAAATGTATCATAATAAAGCAATGACATTCAAGTCAATTCCTAAAGAACTTGTGGAGTTACAATAACAATGGTATATATATTTGCAGAAATAGAATTCAGCATGGCTGAAGTGAATCCCAACACTCCAATCACTGGTGGCGATCTAAATCTTGTTCCTGTCATTCCCACTTTTATCACTGCAATACCCTAATTTGCATATATCAAAACATACAATATGATTAAAGATGGTTTGAAGTTAGAGTTGCACATGGGGGGGGGGGGCAATAATAATTTATTAATTCTTGCACGGTATATAAACTCACATTAATTTCTCGTATGCAGTTTCGATTAAATAAAACAGACTTTGACTTTGATTTCATTAGCTAAGCATCACACATGTAAATATTAATATACCTGCACCTTGTAGTTTGAATAAAAACCTGCCTGCATGGGTAGATCAGAACTCTTGTGTTTTATTTAATACAGAACACTGCCTTTTGATGAGTTTGTAAGACGAGCAGCTCAGACAACTCAATCCCAGTACTTCATTTGTCCAGTAAGTACCATACTCAAATCTGTAGTACAATACTTTAATTTATTAACAAAAATTAGAAATAAAACATTTTAGAATTGTAGTACATTGCTAAACTTATTATTATGCACCAAACATCTTCAGCAAAGTATGCAAAGAAAATCGTGAAGCAAAGAACAAACTTTATGGAAGATTTTTACACAAATAATAAACAGTAAAATCACACAATTATCCATCTATTAGTCTAGAATGAAATTGTCATCATTACACTTTTCTAACTTTTTTGTTTGTTTAAATTCTTTTTAATCTTGCATATCCTAGTTTCAGTATTCTTTTTCTTGTCTTCCAAACTTTGTCTCCAGGAAGAAAAATATTATCTTAGATCACTTGGAGATGATCCACGGAAGGTGAGAACTTAGCAAATTGTTAGAATGTCAGTTTGATATTTTATTACCCACTCGTACTATCATTTTCTGTCAATGGGATCCAAGCCATTAAGACACATGGAATTGTATAGCACAACACAAGCATACATGTATTGAAATGAATATCTCAGTTTTTTTTCTTTGGAAAATGGTACTCTTTGCAACAAGGATAACTGGAACGTTTATGTGCTCTGAGGATAGCATGCAAGACTGGCAGTTTTATGTCATCTTCAAAAGAATGTCATCCCAAATACGAATGCAGTGAGCTTAGCAAGTGAGAATGTACGTTTGTTTGCACTGCTGTGTGTGTGTGTGTGTGTGCAGTTAACTGTGGGAGTCCAACCCACTGTGTCTCTGGTGATGAGCGATTAACACATCAGTTATTTTTGTACTTGGTTGCCATGGCATCAAATTCATTCATTATAACTTATCTTGTGTTTGTTCACTGTGACAGGATGTTGCTGATATTAAGAAACAGTACCCATCCCTTTGTAATGACATCATACTACCAGATTTATTTCCTCAAGATCATTTCACTTCCAGTGTGTTTAGAATTGCATCAAAAGGCACTCAATTATGGACCCACTATGATGTAAGCATGTAAAACTTCTTAATGGGCTACTTTTGAAAAAACTATTCATCTTTAGTAATCACAATTTTCGGTTGAATTTTAGTAAAATCGTTGAGCAAAAATTTATCCGAAAAAGCAACTTAAACTGGAAAAATCTCAGGAGAAAAATAAAATTTGTCTAAAGTTTTTCGTTAATTCATATTGTGTGTGGTCATTATTAAAAAAAGAGATATGATTTCTGAATGAATTCTCTGTACTTGGTAGACAGTTATTTATATGTGTTGATTATACGAGTATGGAAATCTCTGTTTTGAATCAAATTCGCTAACACATTCACTGACCTTTTTACCACCAGACTTTCTCGCTTAACTTTGTTTGCAATTTTTTTTCTTATATTTTTAATGCGAATAAACCCTAATTTTGGAACCAACAGACAAAATTTGAGTCAATTTTCAGTTTTTACTCCCAATATTCTGAAATAGAGTGCAGAATATAGATGAGACGGATTAATTTGTGATGAAAAGAAAAAACTGGTGGTGAAAAGGTTAAACATGAATATTATGATATTCAATGAACCACATTAGCTGCAAATATTTCCCATTAAACAACAGTGAATGACATGCACGATGGTCATGTGACAAGGCACAATGGTCATGTGATAAGGCACTATGGTCATGTGATAAGGCACTATGGAGCAATTTCAGATAAATTTAGCTACTGTAAAATACTTTAGTTTAGCTGGAATTAATTTTTGCTGAAAAAACTGTTTGGGTATTTTGTATGGAATTTATTTTCACTGGTTTTTCACGAGTTGAATGTAAAATATAGGAAAAAATGTATATTCACTGGATTTTATTTTCACTGAATCATTCCTCCAGCGAAAATTAATTCCAAGCGAAAATAAAGTATTTGACAGTATATGAATTAAAGAATAAAAATAGCTTTACGATATATATTAACAGTAATAATACTACAATATTTGTTTTTGTTAGATAATGGACAATTTTTTGATTCAAATCAGTGGACTCAAGCGAGCTGTTTTGTTTAGTCCTAGAAATGCTACTGATATGTATTTAGCAGGTAATTGTGGTTTTATTTATTTGCTGTTATTGTGTGCGTCATAAAAAAGTATAAATTTGTTAAAACAAATATTATATTAAGTGTTTATAGATGTTTTATAATTTAAAAACCACTAGACCAATCACCGTATGTTTAGGATGCTTGGTTGTAAAGAGGCCAATGTCTGAAGGACACCTGCAAAGACTCGTTTACCATTACCAAATTTTCTTTAGAGCAATGGAAGCATTTTTGAATAAAGCAGTGGGATCTTCTCAAAATTGTCAATATTTAAACAAAGTCTTACCTTCATGAAATGCAGTTACAATACATGTCTAGATATGAAACTGTCAGGTACAACTGATACCCATTTCTAATACTTTGTTTCAACATCGTATGTTGTCTTCATTTTGTTTCAACATACATGTATATTCACTACGTTCAATTACCCACCATAGACTTGTCAGTCAAAATGACTATTTTGAACTGTATGGGCTTCGCCTGACCTAGATTTCTCTCTCCGTCATTGGCTGAATCGCAGAATAATGCCTACAGTTCAAAATAGTCATACTGACTGACCGGAGTTGATGGTTGGTATGAACTGTGAATTGGCGGGTTGAAAACCCTCTGCCTGAGTTTTGCATTTTGTTTCAACATAGTATGTTGTCTTTCATTTTGTTTCAACATAGTATGTTGTCTTTCATTTTGTTTCAATATAGTATGTTGTCTTTCATTTTGTTTCAATATAGTATGTTGTCTTTCATTTTGTTTCAATATAGTATGTTGTCTTTCATTTTGTTTCAATATAGTATGTTGTCTTTCATTTTGTTTCAATATAGTATGCTGTCTTTCATTTTGTTTCAATACAGTTTGTTGTCTTTCATTTTGTTTCAACATAGTATGTTTTTCATTTTGTTTCAATATAGTATGTTGTCTTTCATTTTGTTTCAATATAGTATGCTGTCTTTCATTTTGTTTCAACATAGTATGTTGTCTTTCATTTTGTTTCAATATAGTATGTTGTCTTTCATTTTGTTTCAATATAGTATGTTGTCTTTCATTTTGTTTCAATATAGTATGTTGTCTTTCATTTTGTTTCAATATAGTATGTTGTCTTTCATTTTGTTTCAACATAGTATGTTGTCTTTCATTTTGTTTCAACGTACATTTTGTACACGTGTTTTGCATTTTGTTTCAATATAGTATGTTGTCTTTCATTTTGTTTCAATATAGTATGTTTTCTTTCATTTTGTTTCAATATAGCATGTTGTCTTTCATTTTGTTTCAATATAGTATGTTGTCTTTCATTTTGTTTCAATTTAGTATGTTGTCTTTCATTTTGTTTCAATATAGTATGTTGTCTTTCATTTTGTTTCAATATAGTATGTTGTCTTTCATTTTGTTTCAATATAGTATGTTGTCTTTCATTTTGTTTCAATATAGTATGCTGTCTTTCATTTTGTTTCAACATAGTATGTTGTCTTTCACCATAATGTACTTTTTTCATTTTCTCTCTTGCTATTTTCAGGAGATAAATCTGAAATTATAGACATCGACAATCCTGACATTGCGAAGTATCCTAATTTTATAAACGTGCCTCGATACGAATGTCAATTACAGCCCGGTGATATATTGTTCATTCCAGGTCAGTTCATCCTTGTATGGTATAAATTTTACTTTCATTTGTCACAAAAAGATGCCGTTTTGATTTCAATTTTTTCACATTCTCTGTAAGAATAACTAATTTTAATAAAGGCAGGGAAATCTCGCATTGTTTTACAATCGTTTCAACTTTGTTAACTAGAAAATACTTTATTCAAAATATATGAACCTATTGTAATAAGGAAACTTGTTTATTTCTTATTTTCCTGTAGCACTTTGGTTTCATAACATGACATCATTAGACTTTGGTATAGCAGTCAACGTATTCTGGAGACACTTGAATGACAGCTTTTACGATAAGAAAGATGTTTATAGCAACAAAGACCCAGTTATTGCCACAAGAGCTAGTCAGATTCTGGACCGTGCTTTAAAAACATTGGATGAATTGCCCGAAGAATATAGAGACTTTTATGCAAGAAAAATGGTGACTAAAATACAAACAAAATGTTATTCTAAACATCTTGTCTGAATTATATGGTACAATCATTTTTATTGGTTCTCTACTCAATGCTACTCAGGTCAGCAGCCAATTGAAAATGTGGTTGTTAATATATAAATTTTATCTGGTGAAATATAGTAACATGATTATAAACTGATAAAACATGCAGTACGGTAACTGTCATTTTGTATTAAATTTGTCTGCAGACATTCACAGATTGCAAACACACATCGTTTTGTTTTATTTTTTAAGTATTTTGACCAATTTGCTTTTTAAAAAAAAATTAACTTGTGCAATCTCTCTCATTACTTAAAAAATGCTTTTAATTATGTATTGTACATGTGTTGACTGCATGTTTGTGGTGTACCAGTTTCTATTACCATCAGTATCAACAAGATGTTCAAAAAACTGTTTTTGAATAAAATGCCTGTATGTAAATTTAGTCATCAGTGATTAATTATTCAATTTGAATTAATCATATGACCTAGCATCCAACCATATTATTCTCGTTTTGCCAACATCAATATGACATTTAACCTAAACCCGTCACAACTATGATATGTACTTGTTGGACTACTTAGGCTGATCAAAATGATTCCAGTGCCTCTATTTAGACTAAATTTTGGACCAAGTTTATGCATATTAGGTATCAGTCTGTGGAAGCGAAATCCCAAAAACTTCAGTACAAATTACATCTGCTGGCCGTTCATCCTAACCTCTACGCCATTGCTTCTTCATTGATATTTATATACTGTGGAATACTTTATTTTCGCTAGAATTAATTTTTGCTGAAAAGGCGTTTTGCTTGGAATTTATTTTCATGTGAAATATAGGAAATCAAAGAAAGCTTAGAAAGAACTCCCATGTGCTGAGAGTATTGGAGACACATTAAATATAATTCAAAATTACTTAGCTGAAAACCAATTATGCAAATCAGAAAATTAATATGAGCAGATTTGAGTGTAAAACTAATGAGGTCTGCGCAATGTAACAGAAAATCTACGTTTCCAAGTTTAATTGAAATGTGATTAGAATCAAAAAATTATGAATTATTATTCTTATTAGGGAATTAATATAAACAGATTTTTACCCCAAACTAGGTTTGTACATTGTCCTAGAGCATCTTTGTACTAAGTTTCATTGAAATGGAATAATTAGTACTCTAGATATCAGTGTTAGCTTAAAATTGGTTAATTATGCAAATTAGGTAATTAATATGTACAGATTTTAACTCACAATTATCCAGGTCTGTCTATTGTCCTACAGCATCCATGTACATTCTTTGATATGTGATGTTTAGTACCCGAGATATCAGTGTGAAAGTTGGTTAATTATGCAAATTTGGTAATTAATATGCACAAATATTTACCGGAAACTAATTGGGTCTGCATAATTCTAGATTCATTGAAATGTGATGATTAGTACTTTAGATATCAGTAGAAAAGTTGAAAATTAATATGCACAATTATTTTACCTTAAAACTAATCAGGTCTCTGCATAGTCCTAAAGGACTATGTACCAAGTTTCATTGAAATGTGATGATTACTTGAGATACCCTGAAGCTGAAAATTAACTAATTATGCAAATTAGGTGATTAATATGCACAAATATTTATCGGAAACAATCAATCTCTGCATAGTCCTTGAGTATGTAAGTACCAAGTTTCATTGAAATGTAATGCTCACTACTTATATCAAATGCTGAAAATTAATTATGCAAATTAGGTAATTAATATGTACTGATATTACCATAAAAACTATCAGGTCGGTGCAGTGTCATATGACATCTATGTACCAAGTTTCATTGAAATGTGATGATTAGTACTTGAGATATCAGTGGAAAAACCGAAAATTGACTAATCATTATGCAAATTAGGTAATTAGTATCCACGGATTATTACCAAAAACTAATCAAAACCTAGCATTAGTTCAGAGCATGCATGTACAAAGTTTCACCAAAATCCAATGAGTGGTTGTTTAGATATCAGTGGAACAATCATGGAACAGCTAAAAATCAGCTAATTATCATGCAAATTAGGTAATTAATATGCACGGATTTTTACCAAAAACTAATCAAATCTGCGCGTATGTTCAGAGCATCTATGTACCAAGTTTCATCAAAATCCAATGAGTGGTTCTTTAGATATCAGTGGAACAGTCACAGAACAGCTAAAAATTATCTAATTATCATGCAAATTAGGTAATTAACGAGCATGGATTTTACCAAAACCTAATCAAATCTGCGCATTGGCCCAGAGCATCTATGCACCAAGTTTCATCAAAAACCGATGTATGGTTCTTGAGATAGCAGTGGAACAGTCGGACACACATACACTAACTGCAAAGACTCCCATATTTATTTTCACGGAATCATCCCTTCAGCGAAAATAAAGTATTCTGTATTCACACAGGAGCTTTGCGCAAAGTTTAACTTTCATTTTATTACAGTGATATCACTAAACTCCCCAATGTTTGAAAGATGAAGTTCATTATTACTTAGGAAGCCAGGTCTGCACTTTTTTTATTTGGATCCAGCTTATATGCAATTATCATACATCACAAGAATTTATTTGCTATGGAATCAGTTCAGACAGCAGATATTGTAACAAGCAGCCTCTCTGCTGTTAGCAATGCACATCTCAATCACGAAATGAACAAATTTAAGAGAGGTCTACCAAGTGTCAAAGCAATCAGGCTTGTAGTTTTCAAGAAGTCGTTGGCGCAGATGCTGGACAATTACTTGTATGATCTGCAAAGCTAAAAAGTGAAGTAACATAACACAGGTTACAAGATATGGCAATTTTATTCATCCCATATGTACAAAGCAACTACAAATAAAAGAAATATACAGTAAACTATGCTTCAACTTCCAAATGTATATAAGGTTGTTGGTGAAATGCCTTGCTGCTTGAGATATACAAGGAAGTGTAATAGAATTGTGTTCAGTAAAAAACAAATCATATTGTTTCAATGAGGTGAATATAACAGATGTGTTGAGGGTGCAGTTCTATGGAGCATACTGAGCTAGCTCGTAACCAAGGTGATACAGGCATAAATTATATAAATAGTTCATTTAAAGATGAAAACTAGAGTAACAAATTAAGAGTTTAAAATCAATTGAAATTTGTTTTATAAGTTATAAAAAAAAATTAGATTTTTCAAGATAAGTTCTATACACAGTACAAATTATTAGACATGATTGATGACTTTAACCAAATAACCTGCAATACCTAATGAAAACTTTTCCGAAACTGTACATGGCATTATGCCTGGTACAACATAGATGGACTTGCCAGGCCAACCTGAATTTGACTATTTTACTTATTAACAAATTAGAATGAGACGAGCCCATTCTCAGCATAGAAGTAGTTTGAATCAATATTAACCATCCTTTTTTCTGGAATGACTAATGGCTGAATGAAGGCCAGGTTGGGTCATATGGCAATTTGGTGGTTGCCAGTTTGAATCACAGATGTTGTACTTTCTTTAGATTATATATACACCATGTGTAATTCCTACACAAGCCAACATGGCAAGTGAACATAAACTTTAAAAAGTTGCACCAATATTCTGAATTTGACCGTAATTAGAATGTATCCATTAAAGTCAGGTCCAATAGAGGTACATTTCCCGTTCTAGTCAGGTGAACTGTTGTAGTGCTGTTTTCACCCTGAAACGCAATTATAAGGTAACTGGTTAAAAGCTCAAATCAAACAAATTTTGGGTAATAATAAAACTAGACCTCAACAAGTCATTGTCAATGACACGTCCCCGTTCCGTTCATATTTGAGTGACATATACATTCAAAGCAGCAACAATATAGATGTTGAACTGCATTCAGTAAAACAAAATAGCCACCAGTCAGCCATTTTCAACATAATCCAAAAAAAAAAATTAAACTAAATTTGCCCACGCATGACATAGATTCAGTTCCAGTATGGTGAAAATGTGCAATTTTTGTGAATTTTTGACCTTAAAAGGACTAGCCCAAATGCACAGGCATATGTATGATATAATGTATGATGTGTATGTGAAGTTTGAACTTGATCTGTCCAGGCATGTCCGAGATATGGATCGAAAACTAAATTCTTTAAAACAAAATGGCCGCCAGTTGGCCATTTTGAACTTGATCCGAAGAAAAATTGGTATGCATCAAGCTTATATTATGTTTAATATATGCACTAAATCTGAACAAAATCCATCCATGCATGACTGAGATCCGGTTCCGGAATTGTGAAAATACGTGATTTTGATGCATTTTCGACCTTAAAATGGCCATTATTCAGCTATTGTTAAGCGGATCATGAAACAAATGCACATATCTATTTGTGACATGATGTACCATGTGTGTGTGAAGTTTGAACTTGATCAATCCAGACATGTCTCGGATACGGATCCAGAACTGAATTCTTTAAAACAAAATGGCCGCCAGTCGGCCATTTCGAACATAATCCGAAAAAAAAAATGACGTGCATCAAGGTCCTATTATGTTTAATGTATGTACCAAATTTGAACAAAATCCGTCCATGCATAACTGAGATCCGGGTCCGGAATGGTGAAAATGTGCGATTTCAATGCATTTTCGGCCTTAAAGCGGCCGCCATTTGGCTATCGTTAATGAGATCATGAAATAAATGCACATACATATTTGTGACATGATGTACCTTGTGTGTGTGAAGTTTGAACTCGATCAATCCAGACATGTCTCAGATACGGATCCAGAACTGAATTCTTTAAAACAAAATGGCCACCAGTCGGCCATTTCAAGCCCGATCCAAAAAAAAAATGACGTGCATCAAGGTCCTATTATGTTTAATGTATGTATCAAATTTGAACAAAATCCGTCCATGCATAACTGAGATCCGGGTCCGGAATGGTGAAAATGTGCGATTTTGATGCATTTTCGGCCTTAAAATGGCCGCTATTCGGCTATCGTTAATCGGATCATGAAAAAAATGCATGTGCATATGTCCCATATAATGTGTGATGTATGAGTGAAGTTTGAACTTAATCGGTCCATGCATGTTCGAGATACAGGTGATCACGGACGGACGGACGCACACAGGGCAAAACATAAGTCCCCGTTTTCGGACTACGTCCGAACGGGGACTAAAAATATGCAAGTAAAATTATGTTATTACAGCAGTGGTTTTGTTTGACGCGGCTAACTTTTCACCACAAGTTCCCTCTTTGTATCATAAATTAAAAAAATTGGGATTAAAATAGTAAAATGTTTTGAGTAAAAACAGAAAATTTACACAAATTTTCATTCCCAGGAATATTGAAGAATATAAGAAACAAGCGACCCTGTAATTGACTAGGGCAGAGGACAGCAATAATCATATTATTCGGGTATCTTCAAAATGTAACATGTGATCTGGAGAGGACATTGACCTGGGGTCTTGAGATGGAGGGGTGACCTCCTGACACATGCAATCAACATGTGATCTTGAAATGATCCGGCCTTGGAGATTGTGGGGAGGTGTTTTAGTTCCTCCCAGTCTCACTGTTCAGTATCACCAATATAAAAGCAGCAAAAGTGAAAACATTGAATTGACCTGTACTTGGGCATTTCTAAAAAAACACCAAATAAACAAACTTGAGAGGACCGGTCCATGTGTCTACATTATGTCATGAAATGAAATGAACAAATCTGACAGAACTATCCCAGGTAGGTGTGGTATGAATAGCAAAGGAAATCCAGTTGACGGTTTTGGAGAAGTCGTTTGAATGAAAAAAAGTTTATGTACAACGGACACACGAGAAGACAGTGCAGAATAATTTGGGCGAGAAAGTCTTCTTTTTTTTTTTAAATGTTTTTGTGCCAGGCGACAGTTCTGGACATTGAATGTCACTGTCTGAATGTCTCTCCTGACTTTTTTTTGTAAGTGATAGTGCTGACACACAGTGCATTTTACCACAGAAATCATTAATGTTTGGGACTACATGACAGGACCGTGTGACCATATCTCTATCAAATGGCAATTTTAATGCGCTATCCTGATGTCAACCAGGCTCGGTCGAACACAAGCACCTGCAGACCTCAAACAAGGTTCCCCCAAAGTCGCATTCGTTAGTGACAACCACTATGTTACCAGTGACCGGTAAGAGAAAGTCTGGTGGTGAAAAGCTTAAGCTAGTAGCAGGGAATGCAAGAAATGTATTTTCATCAATTTCACAAAACAGAAAATTGCAATGAAAACTCCACAGGGAAACCAGTGATGTTAAATGTTTTATTTGAAAATTTATCAACTATAGTTATGACAGAGTTAGACTTACTTATCAAAAAGTACTGTGTCACTTGAACTCAGTAGTTGTTGTAACAGTTTTTGTACTCCCATATCTCGTAATTTAGCTTGTCTCTCTAAAGCTCCTTCCTCTTCATTCCACACTAGGTTAGAAACACAGTATGTCGCTGCTATCTGCAGTTTAACATTGGCATGGATCTAAAAAACAAACATTGGGTTAGAAACTATAAGAAATCTAAATGTCAGTCAAAAAATCATTTTGTGAAATTATTTGACATATCATTTCTTAAAAAATTGATCGACAAAGATCCAAAAAATTACACATACTGTTTTAATCATAGACTATTATTGTCACTGAGTTATAGTATGCACACATAACAAAAACCGTTGCTGGAACACTCACCATGTAATTTGTAATTTTCTTGAGCACATCGTCGTTTGACATGATGAATTCCTTTGCACTGCAACCATCAGCAATATTAGCAACTATACACAGTGTCTGTAAAGACATCATTTGACATGATAAATGCATTGCTAGTACCATCACTACCCATGTCTTTTTCTCATTTGCACCAATTGTTGCTATGATAACTATTCTAATGCTCCTTACCTGTTCTTTGACTTCAACTGAGTGCTCACCTTCTAAAATGAGCACAACAGCCTGCATAATCTGTGTTCCATGTAAGCACATTATGTGGTCAATATGCTGCCATAAGAAAACAAATTTAAACAAAAGTCTGTAATATGTCTAAGTTGTAAATGCACACTGAATAACAATGAATATATCACATTCTTATAATTAATAGTTTATTGGAATACTGTAAATTTCATAAAGGCATGAATACTTGTTATGAAAAATATTTAGAATTAAACGTTTACCCTGGAAGACCCTCACGCTTCATTCAAATCTAAAGAACAACCTTTGATTGATTGGTAATGTCTGTTACTAACGAGTCTTTGCAGGTTTCCTTCAAAAAACCACATTCACGCCATTATGGAATTCATTGTTTAGCAATAAAAAATTGAACAACATGTATGTTATTAAAACAAAAATAGTTTAGATGATGGATGTTAATAAAAACAAATGAAAAAATAAATATATCTGAATAATTAAAATATTTAATAAAATGTCATATGCTCTTATTTCATTTCTGGATGGGTGCGACAATAAAATATGTTTTGTTGCTAACTGACTACTCATTAGTGGTTTGGATAAATAATAAATATTTATTGGTAAAGTTTCAAACCTGAGATATGTGAGGTCTTTACAATCTCCATATCAATATTTAGTGTTACAAATATTTAGTTACAAAGTGTAAAATGAACCATCGTGAATTCACTCATTTTTTAAAAATCCCCCTGTAAGAACACATATGAGCTACACCACAGGCTTACCCAGTTATGATGATGTTTGCAGTGTACTTACCGACTTTGTTGAGAGTAGATTCCTTAACAAGCCCAGTGTTTTCATCAACACATCAACGTTGGAATCAGACAGCAATTGAAAGATCTGCTCAGTTCCAAGGTTTGCTAAAATACTAGTTTTGATTTTCTGATCTGTCTGGAAGGACATGTTCTATGGATAAACAATAAACCATTATCTTCTTTTTATCTTACACACGAGTAAAAATGTTTGAAAACTGATTACACCAACATACATTTACTATCCCGGTGCAGAATACTGTAAAATGACTAATTTTCACTGGGTTTAAATTTCGCTGATTTACCATTTCAGGCATATTCAGTGGGTTTTAAATTCACGGTTTTATCATTTAGATAATGTGTTCTATGCTAAATTTTACATATTCACTGGGTTTTAATTTAGCGCATTTTCCAGTCAGCGAAATAAGCAAAATTAAAACACAGTGAATAATTAACCCCTTTACAGTATTATAGAAGTTAAGACTCAAATTATCTGAATTTATCAATCTCCCAGTCACATCGCACAAAACTCTTACAGAAGTTCAGTCAAATGTATGTTCTGGCATTGTTCTTGATTCTGTCACATCTCATACAATACCGGTACATTAAAAGCGGGAGAGTCATCACCTGCACATGCAGCAGACAGTCACAGTGTGTTGTTGATTACAAACAAATTTCTACCCATGAACCTAGTATAGATTTTTAGAGTGCATAGTCATTGTCTCTTGGAACTCAGATGACGACCCCTTCGCTTTAATAATAACATCATATTTATCACCAGAATTAAAATCTCAGATCAATCAAAAACAAATTAAGTTTCAGGTCAGTGCACCACTTCAAAAAGTGTGTGTCAATCTTTTTTTGGTCCCCTATTTTGACACTGCACAGCACCCACTGCTGACGAAATGATGCAACCTGCAAAATTTGAAAACTGATTTTTTGTTCATATTGCACGTTAAAAATGTGCACATCCTTTTTTTTAGAAGATTTTTTGGCAGTAGTTTAGATAAAAGCACAAATTTAATGACAATTTTAATAAACTGTAAATTGAATGTGACATAAAAAATGTTGTACATTTAAAATAAGACACATTCAAACACAGGGTTTTCTTAGACGACTGAATTCTATTGTTTATACTATAAGATGTACAAGTATTTATTTTTACAGTATTCAAAACTCATCCAGTACTAAATTATACTATAACCAATTTAGATCCACGTTTGCTTAGTTGACACAATGTGATGTTCCTCTGATACTTACCATCAAAGCCCATATTGCATTTAGTCGTAACGCTGGATCCTCCCTGCGAGCTAAGTCACACAGTAATTCCACAGCTCCTGACTCTAAGATTGGCTAAAAACAAAATCATGTATCAATAAATTAAAGTACCTGTACCTGTGTGAAAGTCATCATGTCATTTTAATATGTATACTGCGAGACATCATAGAACATTAATTACCTCCTTACTGGGTGAGAATTCTAACAATAAATTACAAAGCGTAGATGATGCTACTGTTAATATTTCATCTGATGCATTCTGTAAAAGCTGCAGGAAAACCATAATATTTTATATTCAAAGTAACTGTCATTTAGGAACAACAAAAGTTAATTAACCTTTTCACCACCAGTTCCCTGTTTTCATCATAAATTCACAAAATAGTCCCATTTATAGTCTGCATTTTCTTTCAGAATATTGGGACAAAAATAGCCAATTTTTTTTGAGTGAAAACTGAAAATTGACTAAAATTTTTAGTCTTTATTTTTCAGAAAAATTGAAGAATATAAGAAAAAATTGCTGAAAAATTTGGGTGAGAAAGTCTGGTGAAGAAAAGATTAAGGAGGTTTGAGGCAAATAATAAATTATGCTATGTTCATTATACTTTCTCATACCATCAGCAAAATTTGTTCAAGATACAAGAGTCTGAAATGCTATCCAGTCTGAAATTCTCATATTGTAGCAATAAAAATGGCCCTGTGTGACGCATTTTGTGTAATTTGATATTTATAGACGTGTGTATTATTTGTATGCCAATAGACGCTCACGAGAGGGCGTTAATAATGATCGAATTTACTGGAGCTCAAGGAGTCTTTGTCCACTATAAATGTGGGTCACAGGTCAATTTCAATTAGTCGTCTATTATCACCGAGTCATTCTGGACACATGGCTAGTCACCAACACCTTGCCACGTGGAGGTATGCAGTCGCTTCGTTACGAGTTCCCAAAGACAGATCGTTTCACATCAAGCCAAATTGAAGACTGTGTACAGTTTCACTATGTCATTCCACAGACGTTTGTAAGAACTGCATCATCTCTCTCTCTCTCTCAGCAAGATTTATAAGAACTCCCTGCCGTCCAGCAATCACGTCGCAATCGTTCAAGCCAAAGCCAGCCGAAGATTAGGCCATGTGTTGTTTGCGTCGAAAAGATTGACTTTTGAAACTAGGTATTTTAGTGTCCATAGCATTTTGTGACTCCAGGCGACCGTAAATGTATTTTCCTTGCGTTGTCTAATTTTGTGTGTCTTACCACACTGTTATTGTATTATGCTGAATTTATTGTTCATTTGAGTTCATGTCAGTTGATACCTCGTGAGCGCACTATATTTATTTACACGAATACAATAATAGAATTTGACAATATCCTGTGTTCGTGTCGTTTCTTGTTGCGAACCCCTTGTTTGGGTTTGGGTCAACGGAAAGATTCCAGTCTGTCCGTCATCCGACTTTAGATTCAAACTCGGCCGTAAAACCCTGTCGCGTGATTCGGTGCACATCATGTAGCAATATTTTGTTATGTAAATGATATGCCCCGTGGTAATGTTTTTATATCAAGTTAAAGGGGAACCTGCCAAACCCAGGGATTGCACCAAAGAATCATGAGACACTATTGTGTTATTGTTTACATTGTTAATTTATCTTTTGTTATGCATTGTAATTTTAATCCAGAAAGCAAATCTGTTGCAAGATTAGGCTTAAATGGAGATTCCTCTTTAAGGCTACAGTATTTTATTAGATCTAAAGATGATTCTCTGCTCATAATGGTGATATTACCTTCATAAGTGGCTTCCATACAGCATGGTCCTGAAAACTGGTTCTTAACTGCTGGACAGATCTTGAGAGACTATGTAGACATCTAACTGCAGCTATTCGTACTTTTATAGCCGAGTCCGACAGACCTGTTACTATATGGTCCATTAAATTCTCAGTCTCAATTATCTGTGGAAAATACAAATTGCAGTCCTTAAAAATCTTCATCTTTTCAGAAATGTCATATTTTTAATGTTTTACAGCTACCATATATTCGCTTTATTAGTAGCACAGGTGAATTACAGAGGTATTTATCTGGTCAAAGTATCGTTTGTTGTATTCCAATGTTAGCTTCTTCTACTGAAGATGCACTTCAGATAGAAGTAAATATGATAATTCTCTTACTATTTTCATCTGAAATAAGTGATTGCACATTAGGAGTTCATTCAATTACACAAACCTACAGCGTTTCTGTTTATTGACATTCTAGCCAAGTCTCTAGCAGTAATTCATTGCACCATCAATGATTAAGAAAGGATGTACTCAGGGCTATTAATTTGGTGAATGAATATCAAGAAATATTCAACTAAAGATTCCCTGTAACTGGCGATTTGAAAGTTAAAGTCAGAACTAATTTTTGAACAGAAAGTCATTCTTTATGACAAAGTCCTAATCCCGTTTTTGTGAATGTCAATTATGAACAATAAAAGATGTAAATAGATTGGACAGGTATTTAAGCATGTTAAAAATATTGTGTTACTTTAAATGTCACTTTAGCCAAGTTAAAGGTATAAAGTCCCAGCAACACTTCCTAGCAATAAGATCATTCTCATATCATACAAACCAAATTGCATAATCCATACATAAACCAGTTGGACATTTTGAATCAAATTACATATTTGGTCAAAGTTTGTCCAAGAAATAATTCAGAGACACAAGAAAATAAATCCAACATAGCCACCAGACAGTAATTCTGAATCTCAAAACAATGATATATGACAGTAATTCATCATGTATGATGTTCATATCAAATTTGAATGAAATCAGTGAAGTCATGCCTGAGAAACAATTGAGACCCTAAATTATTGATTTTCTAGGATTAAAATGGCTATCACTTGTTCAAAGAAACAAAAAAAATGAATATGCATATGTTCCTCATAACTTGCCTTTGTACCAATTTAAAAAAAAAAAAAAATCGGTCCAGGTATCTCTGATAAATGATATTGAACATTTATTAAAGGAAACAACCTAAAACATAATTCCTCATTTGCAACTATTTGCAATATATATTAGAATCAATATAATACACGAAAACAATTTGAATAATACCCATGGTTATAAATATACTCACTCTTTTTCTGATGTCCTCATCATTAGCACCAAGTGATGCATATGCTCTAAATGCAGCTTGTTTTAATTCACTGGAATACTGCATATCTTGGTTAAGCTGGAAGGAAGAATGAATGAATGAATGAATGAATGAATTAAATTTATTCCATCAGAAACATTAGATAAATATATATATTGAAAAGTAAATAGTTATTTTAAACTATAGGAGAAAATATGTACATACAAGATAGCGAAAACAATTAGCTTAATAGATGAATAAATGAATGAATCAAAAGATAAATGAACGATTGAACAAACGAGCAAACAAACAAATAAACTAATGGGCGAACAAACAAATGAACAAACAAACGAATGAATGAATGATGGTTCTAGGGAATGAGAAGTGCCCACTCCTACAGTAAGACTGAACAGCAGAGACATACACACCTTGTTCAAATCACCTGTGTTATTAGTGATTCCTGGGGGCGGCCAGCGGAAATAATCTGCCAGTGTCTTTACAAGATGATCAGATACACTTGCAATACGTTGTAACTCCACATCAGTCTCTATCAAATATGCTAATGTCTCTGCTCCTTCAACTCGTTCCTGGAACTTCTTTCCATTTTTGCACATTCTGACCAATGTGGGCAATGCCTAGATATACAATATGAATAAACAGTGTTAAGAAATTAAATGTCTTGCAGTACGCTGTATAGGCAGTTTTGTTTTGATCATCTCTAGATGTTGATTTGGTATACCAAGGTTACTTGTTACGTAATAGCGCAGGGAGTAGCAGCTAGCACATTGCCACATCTCAGAAAGCATTCTTAGTTTATTTTGAATGAGTTTATTATAGTTGCTAGACTGCACTGACATCCAGCATATATTATGTTTTTATGTACTTTGGGTTTGTTCATTGATACATCTCTATATTCTACAGATGAAACCCACCATCCTACACTCAAATGAACTTAGCAGGTAACATGTGGCAGTTTTCAATGGGTTAAACCCCACATATTACAGTTTGGTTGTATGATCTGTTTTTTTCTGCAGGATAGTTTTGTTGGTTCATATTTTAAATACCACGAATTGTTTGTATACTTTCTTTGGGGTGGACTATTAAATTATTATTTGTGGCTGAGTGATTAAGACACTCTAAATATCTATGTGCCTTACATGACATTCTTGTGTAAATGGTGTGAAAGTGGAGTAGAGTCAAAATGTCAGAATTGACAACGTTAGGGAGCCTGACTAATCATGACAATCTATTTTATTCTATTCTACCGTAACATATTACCTTGGTAACTATAATTGAATTCTGTGACTGAATGGCTCCAGCTCGACACAAGTAAGCAAGACTACAAACAAAACAGAAGTTAAATTAGTAACTATGGTTTACAACATAGTATTATAATTAACTACATGTTGTATCCCAAACAAGACTGATCTGACCACTCAATTGACTAATAGGTGTATGCCTAAACAAAATGGCTGCCAGGTAGCCATTTTGAACCAAATAAAAGAAACAAAAAGATATGCTTCAATTTATGCACCAAAATCTGTCGATTCATGACCAAGATCCAGTTCCAGAATTTCTAAAATGCTTGATTTTGATACATTTGTGCAGCACACACGAATGTCACTCTATTAAGTACCTATTCTCAGACAGCGTCTGAACAGTGACTAAAAAAAGTTTAGTGCCTCATACATTTTGGGAAAATTTTGTGTGATGTGAGCTTTCAGTAGTATAAGTGAATTTTGAGATATCATTGGCATAGACATACATATACATGTACATAGCCAGCTGCCAAGGAGCATGATTCAACCATACTTGCTTAATTAAGTAAATATGATTACTGTAGATGCGTGAATGAAAGGAACACCTAATTACCAACATCGTCAGCAAACTTGCAAATGAATCGTCTTTCATTTACACGTCCATGGTAATTGTCATAGATTGGTAAAGTTCTAACAGTGGTCAGATCACATTCATAATTTGTCATGCCCAGGATATGGCTGGGGACACCACAGTCAGATAATATTCAAACTTATTCAAAATTTCAATCATGATAGGCATGTTTGAATCAGTAGCATTATGAATTTTCCTGCAACTAAAATCTAGGCTAAACATAGTTAGATTTCATTGCCAGGTTATATAAACCAGATTTTGTCTGTTACCATTTTGTTTCAGTTTACTCTACCCTTTTGTTTGGACTTGTATTATATATTATTTATAAGTTGCAATGTTCAAAACTAAAGGAACACTTAGGTCCAAAGCCTAGAACTTTACAGAAGGGCTGATAAGTATAAGTGCATGACGGCACTGCAAGCCTGTTCTTTGAGTTTTCATTATTGTAAAATTATGAAAGCTAAAACTGCTCAATATGACAAACATTTATAGTGACAAATTTTTCTGTGGATCATCAAACCTACACATTACCTCAGAGTGCATTTTTTATTTTGTCTTCATATACATGTATTTTGCTTTAAGACCAACTACATTTAAGCGAGACCAGCAACTTTTCAACTTGTAAGCCCTGTAGACCATCGACCTTTTGACATTAGTGGCAAACACTTATAATAAGCGCACATGTAACTTACCATTTAGCGGCAGTGAGTTGCTTCATTTCATTCTGTTCTCTACCACATTGTTTTACCAACAACTGAGGAATAGTCTCACTGTTATAACTAGCTGTAAATAAACAATAAAACAAGTAATTGAGAAATATATCTTATTTTCTAAGTTTGAATATGAACCGTTACAGAATTTCAGAGATATGGCTCCAAAACTGCATTCCCTAAAACAAAACAACCACCAATCGTTTGAGTCTGATCTGACAAAACAACATACTGTAGACTACTTTATTTTCTCTTGGAATTTATTTTCGCTGGAGGGATGATTCCATGAAAATATAATCCAGCGAATATACTTTTTTTCCTATATTTCTAATCAAACTGATCAAAAATCAGTAAAAATAAATTCCATACAAAACGCCCAAAAAGCCTTTTCAGCGAAAATTAATTCCAGCGAAAATAAAGTATTCCACAGTACTGTAAAATACTTTATTTTCACTGCAATTAATTTTCACTGAAAAGACTTTTTAGGTGTTTTGTATGGAATTTATTTTCACTGATTTTTGGCGAGTTGAATGTAAAAGATAGGAAAAAGGTATATTCGCTGGATTTTATTTTCACTGAATCATTACTTCAGCGAAAATATCAAAAATTAATTCCAAGCGAAAATAAAGTATTTTACAGTACATAAATGTCAGATGAAGTTAAATGTACACACCAAGTTTTAACGAATAAATTTGATAAACTTAACATTAAAACAATCGCAATTAGGCCATCTTGAATCGAATAACCAAATGAATAAATATGCACATGTGCGACATGATGTATTATATATATAAAGTTTGAACATGATTGTTAGAGATACAAAATGCATAGCTTTGAAACTGCAGCATTTTGAATTCAATTTGAAAAATAAAATGACTTGCATCCATAATGTCTGATGTTTGTACCAAGGTTGTACAAAATCCGTTCATACACAACTGAGATCTGATTCCAGAATGGCAGGTATGCTTGACTTTATTGAATTTTTAACATTAAAATGGTCAGCCATCTTAAATTGAATTGTTCAATGAATACATGTGCATATGTGTGATAAAAAAAAATCATATGAACACTAATATAGCCACACTCAGTGTGCGAAATGTATAACATGTATATAAACAAGATTGTTTATATAATGAATATATAAAATTTGAACATCATTCGAAGCATGTCAGAGATATGGCTCTAGAACCGCATTCATTGAAACAAAATGGCCACCATTCAGCCATTTTGAATCCAATCTAAAAAACCAAATGATATGCACCAAGGACCAATAATGTCTAGTGTATGTATCAAGTTTCAACCATATTCATTAATAAAAAAATCGAGATCTTGTTCCGGAATGCCAGAAATGATTTTTAGCACTAAAAAATGGCCACCACTTGGCTATTTTAAATCGGATAGTCAAACCAATATATTTGTACATCAATAAAATGATTTATAATGAATAGTTAAAATTTTAACATAATCAGTCAAAGCATGTCAGAGATATGGCACTAGAACCATATTCATTTAAACAAAATGTACATTAAAACAAAATGGTCAGCCATTTTGAATATGATCAAAAAAACAAAATGACGTACCAAGTTTGAACACAATCCATCTGTAAACAGCCGAGACATGCTTGATTATGATTTTTCAGTACAAAAATGGTTACCATTCAACCATCTTGAATCAGATTGTGAAACAAATTGATGTGAATATGTATAATATTATGTGTGATGTAAGTTTGAATGTAATCGGTCCAGGCATGTGAAGAAGGTAGCGAGAGTGATTCATCTGCATAGATCCACAAGAATGCCATCTACTTACTCATCAGGGTACTAAGCTGAACCAGTTTATTGGAAGAGCATACAGGACAGTGTCGTGTCATGGTACAAGTCTCCTGTTATGTCCCATCTTTTACCAAATGTTTAATTTTATATATTATTTATACAGTGTATTACATAATGAAAATTATACATACCAGCTGCTATTGCCATAGCAACTTGTTCATTTTGATAGCACATCATAGCATAGCACTGTAGTGTCGGTAACTGTACCTGGCAACAAAATATTGAAACAACACTAGTTATCACTCACGACATCCTGGTACTAAACATGAGTTATCACTCACGACATCCTGGTACTAAACATGAGTTATCACTCACGACATCCTGGTACTAAACATTAGTTATCACTCATGACATCCTGGTACTAAACATGAGTTATCACTAATGACATCCTGGTAGTAAACATGAGTTATCGCTCATGACATCCTGGTACTAAACATGAGTTATCACTCATGACATCCTGGTAGTAAACATGAGTTATCGCTCATGACATCCTGGTACTAAACACGAGTTATCACTCATGACATCCTGGTACCAAACATGAGTTATCGCTCATGACATCCTGGTACCAAACATGAGTTATCACTCATGACATCCTGGTACCAAACATGAGTTATCGCTCATGACATCCTGGTACCAAACATGAGTTATCACTCATGACATCCTGGTACCAAACATGAGTTATCACTCATGACATCCTGGTACCAAACATGAGTTATCACTCATGACATCCTGGTACTAAACATGAGTTATCACTCATGACATCCTGGTACTAAACATGGGTTATCACTCATGACATCCTGGTACTCAACAAGAGTTATCACTCACAACATCCTGGTACTAAACATGAGTTATCACTCACAACATCCTGGTACTAAACACGAGTTATCACTCACGACATCCTGGTACTAAACATGAGTTATCACTCACGACATCCTGGTACTAAACATGAGTTATCACTCACAACATCCTGGTACTGAACATGAGTTATCACTCACAACATCCTGGTACTAAACATGAGTTATCACTCACAACATCCTGGTACTAAACATGAGTCATCACTCATAACAATCAAATTGTATTATTGCAGTCAAAATGTATCAACTCATGTGAACAGTGTATATGTATTACCTTGGCACAGTTGGAGGTTAACAATGGGGCCAAGGCCTGTATGGCACCATGCCCACTTAGTATATTCTGATGATCTCTATTCTGTAATGAACAAAATATGACAAATACACATTTGACATTATTCTCATACATCTGACACTAAAAACAATAGAAAACAATAGAAAACTTGTCACTAACACCCGTACTAGTGTGGTAGAAAGTTGACACGTTGAATGTCTGCCTTATTTGGAAACTATGTGTCATGTTTACATCACATTCAAACACTCTATTTTGTTCACTTCAGACACAGAAGTACTGCCAACATGTGATGGAATCATGCCACTGAACACTAATGTTCACACAGCAGGAAATGATTTGTTGGCATTTTAGACTGTTATCTTTCATTAAATTATTACTACATGTACAAGCAGGGGAAAGATGTATAATAATAATAATAATAATAATAATAATAATAATAATAATAATAATAATAATAATAATAATTTTATTAACACTTACACATTCCCCGGAGGGATTGGCAATGGTTACAAAAGTTTAAGAAGGAATAAAAGGTTACAAAACAGTAAATAGATAAAAAAAACAAAAAAACAAAAACAATCTAAGCTAATACATTACAGATAATAGCAAGTATAAAATTATGATACTACGATAGATAGAAAACAAAATGCAAAACTCAAACAGTGAAAGAAGGTTGTCACTGGGGTTGCTGTCTTATTTCAAAACACTTCTTTAGGTACCTTGCTACGGGGAGTGTTAGGCCACTGTTGTTTAGCAAGGCTATGAATTGTGTCTTTGGTGACAAATTTCAAAAGTTTTGGATTTTGGTTTTTGCCATTTTGAATAGGACATTTCTTTCGGGGGTATATCTTTTACACGACATCATGAGGTGATACTCATCTTCTACTTCATTTTGATCACACAGGTTGCATAATCTATTAACAAGGGGTATTCCTTTGTGTCTGCCAGTCTCAATTTTCAAGTTATGGTCACTGATGCGGAATTTAGTTAAATTTTCGCGCATCTCAATGTTTTTCAGGGTAACAAGGTATGTTTCGAAAGCAAAATTGTTTTTTAATTCTCTGTATGTTCTTATCTGTATGATAAGGTTATCATGAGAATATCAGTGTACTCGTAATAAACTCATTAATATGCACATGAATTCCGCATATTTAGTAGATCAATCTTTGACACAACACAATAAAACAAAATTAGAATTTTGTGAGATTTCAACCTAAAATAACAATTAATCTGACACAGAATAATAAGAGTTTGTTTAGGATGTCCAGTCTGCATCACTGAGGTGGGGACGTACCCCGACTCAGCTTGTCGGTGAAAACATGTGCGTCTAAGGCTGCGTCTCGTAGCACAGTAGTGGCCCTGGCCAAGAGAGCCAGGTGACACTAGAGGGTGTCGCACGTAGATGTGCAGTGGCCCACCAGTAAAAATGTCGCCTGGTCTAGGAGGCTGGTGCGTTCTGCCTCCAAGGTCTCCAGAGTCCTGGGCACGCACAATAATGCGCTCAAGCAACTCTGCCCTCAGGGCTGGATGGGTCGTCTTCGATTGGCAAGAACGCCCATGGAACGCGGCTGTCCCCCTTTGCCCGGTTTGCCAAATTCGTGGTACCGTGGTCTGGGAAGGAGCCTTGGGATCCGGTTGGGGGGGTTTTGGTCTCATCCCCCGCTATGGGGTCTGATCCCGAAACCACACAGACCGGGTAGTGTTGCCTAATATTTTCCCCACCCGGGGGTCTTAAGCGTTACATCCTTCACGGCTGACCAACACCGCCCATCAACACCGTTTGCGTGCTCTGCGCCCCACTCCGCACTCGGACGGACAGGGAGAGACGTGCCGACCGGGTTGCTTTGGATCCCATCGCCCGTGATCCCATAAGCGTTGAAGCAACCTTAGGTGGTTGCCTTAAGATCAAGGGTGGGGTATTTACATTGAATCACCGGGATCGATGATACTCCGCATCCCCCCAAAAAGCGTGGCTCACCGAGTCATAAGGATGGAAGACTCTGAGGAACCGCCCGGAGTACTGGCTGTATCCGACACGAGTGAACTGCGTCTCCTTTCATTTTAAACATGTGAAAGAGAGCGTGTTCGACTGTGCGTCTCATGACAGGGTCGGTTCCCTCTGGGGACGGTGAGAAGGGAGTCAAAACCCACAGCGGAGACCAGACACAAGGATAAATTCGTTACCACTGTATCATTACCGCGTGACAAACCCTAGCTGGCTGAAAGTAGGGGGGTTCAACGTGTGCCCTGCCCTGAAAGCCCTGCCCCGAGATCGGAGGCTTGGCTGCCAGCATCCAGTTGCCATTCAGTGCCCGAGGCTCCAGAGGAGGCCCGGTGCAATAAGCCTGAGCCTCGATCTCCCCCAAAAATAGTAGGAGAGCCGCGGCTGGGAACGGGGGTTCCCCGGAAGAGACGTGTTTGAATGCAAACAGGCTTTCGTATTTCTTCCCGCTTACCCATCGAGGGGCTGCAGCAGAGACAGCTCACTCCGACTGCGTCTGATCTACCCGGCTTGCCAGGGACGCAATTGTCCCGACAGTCCCTCGACCAAAGCCCTCAACTCAACGAGGAAGGGTCCACAAAAGGAACCCGCAACACGCCCCACAAGAGGGAAGGGTCCACAAAGGGACCCGCAGCGGGCCCCACAGGAGGAAAGTCTCCAGGGGCACAGCCTCGCTGCAGCCGGTAAAATGGGAGTAAACCACCGCCTGAAAAAACAGACTGTGAGGATGCCCTCCGATCAGCGGGGAGAGACCGAGAAAAATATCGGTACCTCCACCAACGGGTCTCCTACTCGACGCCCCGGTACAACCGGTAGCCGAGTGTGAGGACTTTCTACTCATGCCAAACACGCAACTCACTTTAACCAATTTGTTTACTGGATGCGCGACCTTGCTGTGATGCGGTCAGTCTCAGCGATTTTGATGGCTCTGAAAGAAAATCTCATGCCTCAGAACTCCAGTGAAAAAACACACACCTTCACGCGAAAACCCTGAACCCCGCACGCAGCTACGACAAAGTATCTCGAATGCGGGTTCTATGCTGGTAAATTCTGAATATAACCACTGCACAGTCGACTTGAAACGCGAGGAGACCAAAAGGAAAAACGGCAACGAGCCCTGGTGCTGTCAGTACATCCATACATTGCTAAATACATTGCAAATAAAAGACGACATGCATGAGGGAAAAAACGAAATACAGTTGTAAAAGGTGCCGCCGCGAAACCAACAAGTGGCACCGGGTTTTAATTTCTTTGTTGTGAAAAATACTACACACAAAGGGGAATCAAAGAAAGCTTAGAAAGAACTCCCATGTGCTGAGAGTATTGGAGACACATTAAATATAATTTGAAATTACTTAGCTGAAAACTAATTATGCAAATCAGAAAATTAACATGAACAGATTTGATTGTAAAACTAATGAGGTCTGCGCAATGTAACAAAAACTCTATGTACCAAGTTTAATTGAAATGTGATTAGAACCAAAAAATTATGAATTATTATGCTAATTAGGGAAATAATATGAACAGAGTTTTACCCCAAACTAATTAGGTTTGTACATTGTCCTAGAGCATCTTTGTACTAAGTTTCATTAAAATGGAAATTAGTACTTTAGATATCAGTGTGAAAGCTTAAAATTGGTTAATTATGCAAATTGGGTAATTAATATGTACAGATTTTAACCCACAATTATCCAGGTCTGTCTATTGTCCTACAGCATCCATGTATAAACATTCATTGATATGTGATGATTAGTACCAGAGATATCAGTGTGAAAGTTGTAAATTGGTTAATTATGCAAATTAGGTGATTAATATGCACAAATATTTACCAAAAACTAATTGGGTCTCTGCATAATTCTAGATTCATTGAAATGTGATGATTAGTACTTTAGATATCAGTAGAAAAGCTGAAAATTAATTATGCAAATTAGGTAATTAATATGCACAATTATTTACCCTGAAACTAATCAGGTCTCTGCATAGTCCTAAAGGATCTATGTACCAAGTTTCATTGAAATGCGATGATCAGTACTTGAGATACCCGTGGAAAAGCTGAAAATTAACTAATTATGCAAATTAGGTGATTAATATACACAAATATTTATCCGAAACAATCAATCTCTGCATAGTCCTTGAGTATGTAAGTACCAAGTTTCATTGAAATGTAATGCTCACTACTTATATCAAAAGCTGAAAATTAATTAATTATGCAAATTAGGTAATTATATGTACTGATATTACCATAAAAACTATCAGGTCTGTGCAGTGTCATATGACATCTATGTACCAAGTTTCATTGAAATGTGATGATTAGTACTTGAGATATCAGTGGAAAAACCGAAAATTGACTAATCATTATGCAAATTAGGTAATTAGTATCCACGGATTATTACCAAAAACTAATCATAACCTAGCATTAGTTCAGAGCATGTATGTACAAAGTTTCATCAAAATCCAATGAGTGGTTGTTTAGATATCAGTGGAATAGTCATGGAACCGCTAAGAATTAGCTAATTATCATGCAAATTAGGTAATTAACGAGCATGGATTTTTACCAAAACCTAATCAAATCTGCGCATTGGCCCAGAGCATCTATGCACCAAGTTTCATCAAAAACCGATGTATGGTTCTTGAGATAGCAGTGGAACAGTCGGACACACATACACACACACACACACACACACACACACACACACACACACACACACACACACACACACACACACACACACACACACACACACACACACACACACACATACATACATACAGACACACTAACTGCAAAGACTCCCATTTTGTGCTTCGCACATGGGAGTCAAAAACGACACAAGCGTAAATTGACAAGGAAAACTTATCCTACCAACTGCAATGTCGAATGACGTGCAGCGGCAACAACCCAAGCTAGGAACCCGGACAGGAAAAAGGCAGGCGATGCAACAGAGCCACTAAAACTTCATCCCTGCCGATGCGGAGAAAAACGAAGAGTGATTTGTACAGCCGTCTATGGGGCTGCCATATGGCCTCGGTCATGTGGTTCGTGACGTAAGGGAAAGAGAATCTTGGGGTCATGGGGCAGAATCGCTGATTAATGCCTCCAGTTCAAAATAGTCTTTTTGACTGACCGGAGTCTATGGTGGGTAATTGAACGTGGTGAATATGCATGTGCACATGTCCAACAATTTGATGTACATGTATGTGTGAAGTTTAAGCTTGAGCGGACTAGGCATGTCGGATATATAGATCTGGAATTGCATTCTTTCAAATAAAATGACCACCAGCTAGCCATTTAATCTCCATCCAAAAAAATAAAATGATTTGCATCAAGGTTCTATTGTATTAAATGTACATTGTATGTACTAAGTTAAAAACAAAATCTGTTCAAACACGACTGACATCAGGTTCCAGAATGGTGAAAAAATGTGATTTTGATTAAACTTTGGCCTTAAAATGGCTGCCATTAGACAATCTTGAATCACATGATGAAACAAGTGCATCTACAGCATATGTCCGATATAATGTATGTGTGAAGTCTGAACTTGATCTGTCCGAGCATGTGTCAGATACTGCTGGATACCAACAAACACACACATACACACAGGTCAATCATTAAGTTCTCGTTTTGCAAATCCATTTCATTTCAATGAATGCAGATATGGCTTTTTACAGAACCATGTATAGGAAAAACCTATACTATAACTATAAAACACTTGGATGTAGTGAGGTTAGATCTTACCTTACAACATTTACTGAGAATACTAGTAATACATTCCTGTGTACATAAAGACATTGGTATAATACTAATCAAGTGCAGCACCACAGCTCCATCCTGTCGGTAAATGAACTCAAAGTTAAACACTCAAAACACAATAATTTTTTTCAAAACTGTGCATGAATATTTGCCATGGTGATAAGACATCACACCATAAGAAAAACACAGCAACTTCAGAGTTGAGCATGGGGTCACTTTTTGGTATTTATTTTTCTTGTGCTTTTTCAGTTAAATTCGACAAACTTGTGCAATTCTACTGGTAAACTATTAGTGAAATGACATTCTGAACAATCACTAAAAAAAATATTATTAAGATTTCCGAGAGGTGGTTGCGATGGGTATTCTGAAGGTGCATGGCTATAAGACTTATACCATGTAAAAAGCAAAAAAAACAGTGTACTACAAGTAGATTATAATTTTTTGAAATATGAACAAGAGGGTGACAAAGTTGGATATTTGTGCATGATAAAGATGCATGTATTCTCTCTATTAGTAGTACATATTTAATATAAACAGCACACTAAACCTAAATAAAGCAAACTCACTGTGACTTGTTGAAATTATTACTGTCATCATGTTCGCTGCAACTTTTGCCTATTTTTAGGTAGATTTCTATAAATTGTTTTGATAATTGTAGACCAGATTCTTTATTGACTACAAGTCTTAATTTGTAATCAAAATATTTTTTTTTTGAAAAGTTGGAAATGTTTTTACTCAATGGGTTATGGTAATTGCTCTAATAGAAGTGCATACATGTATGAACTAAAAAGTACAGTTTTTGTACACTGAATCACTAAAATATTTTGAACATAGAAACACATCCACAATATACATTATTAATAGAGCATATATAGAAATACACATTATTCGTTTTTTATCAGACTTTATTTTAAAATGCGTGTTTTTCATCTAGTAAGTACAGTAGCTGAAACAAATGATAAATGAAAGGTACTCACATCGTAAAGATAATCTGAAGGGGTGACGTCACTCGCAAAAATAGTTCGGAGACAACGAAGACAGGCTTCAATGTATTTAATATCAGAATGCACAAGACCTGCAATGATATGTTGCATGGGTTTATTATAATATATAAGTGATAATAATGACAGCTTTATATCAGTCATCTGCCAAGTATCTGAATGTAAATAGAAGTTAAATTCTCTAAAGCCCATATGCAAAAATGACGATGACACCCACAGGTGCAATTAATGTTACATACAATTGATGCTGTGGTCATTTGGTGAAGAATGTAGCAAGAGGTGAAATGATTGTATAAATGACACAAAATGCACAGAATTTCATATTTTCTTTTTAAAGAAATGAAATGTATTTCTAATCCTAAATATTATATTTCATACATAATTAACATTCAGGCAATCACTGTAGATTTATTGTGGGCTGGGGCTCTACTAAAAGTCTGTCGTGAGTCTGGCATTCAGTTTCGAGTTAATGGGGGCTGGTGCTCTACCCATTGTCTGTGGTGAGTCAGGCATGCAGTTTCAAGTTAATGTGTGCTTATACGCTACTCAAAGTTTTTGGTGAACAAGGCAATCGCTGTAGAGTTAACATGGGTAAATTGAAATTAACAACATATTGACAGGATCTAATTAATCTTTTTTCATAGTGCAACTCACCTTTCAGTAGAATTGGAATTACTCCATTATCTAATAAACTCTTAACATTATCGCATGTACCTTTGGCAAAGCTGCCAAGTACTACAGCAGACTCTAGTAATACTTCACTATTACCACTGAACTCAGACTGAAGGTACAGCAATCTAGAATAGACAACACACATGATTGGTAAATCCATTTTGTATTTAAGAACAATTCTCAGGGAAATGGAAGAGTCAATAGATGTAGGTACTGTGTATAAAGGAGTAAATGAGTAATATATTATATCACATTTATAATGTCACCCATGCAAAGAGTCAACACATTTAGGTAAAATCTACCTTGTAGAAGAATGAGACAGTAATACCTGTGTTAGCGAACACCTCTATATAATGACAACCTGCCTATAGTGACCACTTTTAGGCAGTCTCAAGGCATAATGTATGAGCAACCTGTGTAAAGACCACCTACCTGTCTATAGTGACCACTTTTAGGCAGTCTCAGGGTATAATGTATGAGCAACCTGTGTAAAGACCACCTACCTGTCTATAGTGACCACTTTTAGGCAGTCCCAAGGCATAATGTATGAGCAACCTGTGTAAAGACCACCTACCTGTCTATAGTGATCACTTTTAGGCAGTCCCAAGGCATAATGTATGAGCAACCTGTGTAAAGACCACCTACCTGTCTATAGTGACCACTTTTAGGCAGTCTCAAGGCATAATGTATGAGCAACCTGTGTAAAGACCACCTACCTGTCTATAGTGATCACTTTTAGGCAGTCCCAAGGCATAATGTATGAGCAACCTGTGTAAAGACCACCTACCTGTCTATAGTGACCACTTTTAGGCAGTCTCAAGGCATAATGTATGAGCAACCTGTGTAAAGACCACCTACCTGTCTATAGTGACCACTTTTAGGCAGTCTCAAGGTATAATGTATAAGCAACCTGTGTAAAGACCACCTACCTGTCTATAGTGACCACTTTTAGGCAGTCCCAAGGCATAATGTATGAGCAACCTGTGTAAAGACCACCTACCTGTCTATAGTGACCACTTTTAGGCAGTCTCAAAGCATAAATGTACGAGTAACCTGTGTAAAGACCACCTACTGTACCTGTCTATAGTTACCACTTTTAGGCAGTCTCAAGGTATAATGTACAAGCAACCTGTGTAAAGACCACCTACCTGTCTATAGTGACCACTTTTAGGCAGTCTCAAGGCATAATGTATGAGTAACCTGTGTAAAGACCATCTACCTGTCTATAGGTTACCACTTTTAGGCAGTTCCAAGGCATAATGCATAAGCAACCTGCGTTAATAGACTACCTTGCCTATCACTTTAAAAAATATTTTTGCAGATTTACCTTTGTTTAAAAACATTAATAATTAGCTCTTTATGAAACAAATTGTTGTTTCCTCAAGTCAAATTTATTGGATTTTGACTTACGGTACCATCTCATTATTTTCTGGACAAATATGTCAAATATAAGAGATCCACTGAATTAATTCAACCTCTATATAAATACCATTTCAATGAAGTACCTTGGGTGGTTGCTATACACAGGTTTGACTGTAGAGACAAGCTAAGGTTGAATGTATATTTATAAAATGTATATACATCCTAAGATCTTACACTATACACAAAGAAGAAGAATAGAAATGATTGATTTTGTTGCAGATTCACAATAAAATGGCCGTGTGGTGGACATCTGTCTTTGTGCAAAGATTGAATGAAATAGGTTTAAATCTGAGCCTGAATGGACTGACTAATCTGGATAAAGTCCAATTCACCAGTCTTCATTTTCAGACTTTGTCTAAAAATTTTAACTGGTATATGTTTACTGGTAAAAATCATTGTAGTTAAATTATAAACATTGGAAATTGACTCAAACAGAGTGGATTATAACCTTCTATGACATATTACAGAAATTTGTTTTCATTCTGTCTACAGTCATGTTTTTACATACATACTTTGGAATGGCTCCACATAGAATCATATTGGACTTTTGTCTGTTACTACCAATAACAACATTCTTCATCTGCCTGCAAAAGAAAGACAAAGTTTATCACACAAGTTGTTATTCACAGCAGATAGTACAATCAGCTCAACAAGCAAGCATTCTTGTCAACAGCAGTTCATTCCAATAACAGGCTTGTACAATGTGCACAGCTCAAGCACAACCTAGTCTAACCATTTCAACACCAGAAATTTGTCTGTACTTTATTTCTTAAACTCTTCAATATTTTTGGAAATGAACCATAATTTTGGAGCCAACAGACAAAATTTAGAACAATTTTCAGTTTTTACTTAAATTTTTGTTCTAAACTTCTGAAGGAAAGTACAGACTTTAAACAGAACTGTTTTGTAAATTTGTGATGAAAAAAGCTTGTTAACAAAATTGCCAAGATAACACAAGACTACTTGCATTTTTTTTTATTTATTATTTATATATTTTGTATCACACTCATTGTAGCCTGGAATCCAGCCATTCAGAATGCCTTCAGTTCCACTCACGAATAACCTGGTGAATCGCTACATAAAGACATGGACAGCAGAGAATTCTGTGTTATTACTGAAAGCTGTCTCTACAACTTTAGTACAATAGTATAGGAACTCGCATACGTAGACAGACCCGTATGTAAGGCCCGTTCACAGCCTCAGACCATTTCGCTTGTCTATTATACATAGATTGTCCTACGATAATAGACAACATCTAGTCTACACTTACTGCCTTGTCACAACACTTTTCTCTAGAATTTCGTTGATTGCAAACTGTCCACATTTATTTGTCAATCAGACAGTTTAAAACTAAATTTGTTATCTCATTATGAGCTTGTGACAGAGTGCAACTTCCATCTTGATTTTTATAGGAGATATTTTTTTCAGTGGCAAAGCCCAAGACTCAAACCACATTTCGTTTGATCAGCAAAGCTGTAAAGCATTCATGAACAAGCTAAGCAGGTGATTAATGAAGAATTGCACGGAGTGGCTTGTGAATACACATACATGTTGCAGGTGTGCCATGTACATCTGGGTAGAAAATTCACTAGTGAAATCAGCTACATGTATAAAAACTAGTAAAACTCCAAATTCGTCATATAACAAAATGATTTTTTTTCAGTAAATCTCCTATACTTGTACATTTACTATTAGTCAGTAAATTCCCATTACTTGAACATAACTACCTCTTTCCTCACCATTGAATCAATTACAATTCAGTTGCGTTTGTCAAATCCCATGTGATGTTTGTCATTACTACAATGATATGACCTTTGTTTGTCCTGTTTTTATGATTGATTTCACACATACCGGTAATGTGGGATCTCAAATGAACCGAAAAATGGTCTTACTATTAGATTACCTTAATGCTAGCAGTAACTGCTGTGTATCTGTTGTAGAAAGGCTGTCAACAATTATCTGACTTGGATTTACATCCTCCTACAATGAAAACAAAAAATGTGCATATAAAACTGTACCAGTAGTAACGTGTTCAAGAGCGAGTCAGACTGGAATATATTATCTGAAACATGTGTGACAGAACAAACAAATACTGCAGTTATGGGTGAATTTAGGCAATTATCTACTTACCATTAAAAGAAATAGATGTGTGTGTAAAATATAATTTAGATTACGTATCAATCTTTCAAAATGCATATAAAGAATCTGAGACACACTACGCGTCAAAAGTATTGTCGGGACGACAACATTTTATACTAACGGATTAATATAAATTGATTTTTTTTCCAAAGAAACAAAGTTTGTGATTTTAGCTAGCAAACAATATATAATTTGTTATAACAACCCTCCAAGACAAAAGAAATAGTATTGCTTCCAACACATGCCTCTGCGTCTATGGGGTTTCCCAATTAAAGTGACGTAAGAGGTCAATGAATCAAGTAAATAAACACGTGTGCGTCGCTAGGTGCATTGTCATGCTGAAACAGGAAATCTGGTCCCATAGTCTCGCGTACACTCGGTATCATGTGATTTTCTAGAATATTAAGATATTCAAATTGGTTCGTTCATAGCATTTACACACATGTCCAACACCTTTAGCACTGAAACATCCCCATATCATAACACTGCCACCGTCGTATTTTAACAGTTGGTATAAGACAATTGTCGCTGTATGATTCATGTGGTCACCGGCTAACATATACGCGGACAACGCTGCGAAACAGCTTAAACCTTGATTCATCCAACCACATAACTCGACTCCAATCCTCATAGGTCCACTGTGCATGGGTGCAGGCATAAACTATTTGTGCTTGTTTCTGGGGGTGTGTCATGAGAGGTTTTTTCTTAGCCACATATGTGTTCATGTTACTTCACATATATGTAAATATTTTTCCCGTAATTAGTTTCTATTTCATTGCGTATTCTTGGTGCTCTTTTGAACCAGGCTTGCATACTGATCCGCAAATTGTCCAGTCTTTACACACTGTTATTCCTCTTGGTCTGCCAGATCTTGGTAAATTTGCCACATTTCCATACATTTCCATTTTTGTCAGATTATAACGAACACAATTAATGTTCAGAAATCCCCAAAGAACAAGCTATTGCACAATTATTCCTCCCCGAAGTATGCTGCGCTAAAATCTGACCCTTCATAAAATCCGAAATCTGCAAGGCTCGGGCATATTCAATTGAAAACTTGCAGAGCTATCAATGCAAAGTTATGTAAAACAGAGTTACAGCTGCTAACAAAAAAATTCCTGCCCTTAGAGCCTGATTGAGTTGCATAGAATCGCGATTGGTCACTACAAATTCACAATACATGTATCATGATTACTTATAAAATGTTAAACATTGAAACAGTTATGCAAAATTTATGCTAATGGGATGACGCGCCATAGCAAAACAACAGTAAAAAAAAAAAAAACGTGTGATAAAACTATTGAATTTTCGTGTCCGTACAATCGAATGATAATGCAAAATAATGACAATGTTCATTAGAAGTGTCAGATTTATTGTATTGTGCATATACATACAATCAGAGGTACATTACTTGGGGTTTGCAATGCGCATAGTACTGTATGGTGACATCATGTCAAGATCCCATTCAAGTCTCATCTCGTAGATAGCGAGACTGGTGCTACGACCTTCTGACATGAGATAGGCGGTTTGTAATAAAATAATAAAACATGTATTACCACATTCATAGTGAAAAAATGTAATACATCGAAAATGTACTGAAAATATAGTTATCGTAATCCGTCATATCGTGAGCAGCTATTTTGATCCACCTGGACATCCCAGTATCCAGAGTTACCTCGGGCATGCGCATTCAAATTTTTCTGAGTTCGAACGCTTATGCGTGAGCGAGATTGAAACGGGATCTTGGTATCATGTCACCGTAGTTGCAAACCCCAAGTAATGTACCTCTGATACAATTCATTGTCATTTTGGTAAGAAAGTTACAGGTTTTTCAAATCGTGGGCATCTCGACAATACTTTTGATGTGTAGTGTAGCTTTGAGGCAATACCCTACATTAAAAGCCAAAAAGTTAAACACAATATGCAAGTAATTTGGGATAAATTATTAACAACTTTCTTGCAATCTAATAAATATTTTTTAATGAATTCTATTTGGATGGTATCGGAGCTAGGGAGCTTTTGCAACATGCTCTCAAAATCGTAAACTGTATATTAAAACATACAGATACAAGTATCTGCTTTGTTAGATGAACAACTCCAATAGATACACACATGAACCATTGTATTGAAGGTATAAATAAATTTATATTAGTGGGAGTGTATTTCTTCTGAGAAATGGAAATAAATACATAAAATTAATAAATAAATTTATATTAGTGAGAGTGTATTTCTTCTGAGTAATGGAAGTAGATATATACAATAAATAAATAAATAAAATATATAAACAACCTAGCAGCAGAAATATTCAATACATGCAAAACGGGATACATATTGATGAACACACTAACGTTAATACTGTATATGATAATGTTTTACTGGTAGAATTAACTACATAAACGTAGGGGATATCAAGACATGCATTTAGGTGGGATAAAAAACAAAGAAATCAAGTAAATGAAGTGAAATCGAATGTTCTGCATTTTATAAGGAAGAATGTGAGAGTATAACTACATTCAATTTAGTCAAGTTTAGTAATGCAGTAAATTTATTACCATAATCGGACAGATTGGTCAAATGTGAAGAACAGTGGAAATGCATTTATTCATCTCAGACAACTACCGTAATAAACTGGCAACGTCTATATTCAAGGTATTAATCGGCTTAATTCTACATGCTACGAGTGCCATGCTTATTTGTATTGGCATAGACACCGTCAAAGTTTACTGAACACCAGATATTCTGCACACTTCTCACTACTTCAGAAATTGTGTATTTCTTCGTAAAACATATTCGGACATTTTTAAAACAACGGAAATTTTTACCTTTGCAGCCGTGTACGAATTTTAAGAATCAACCAACATTTAGACGAGTTACAAGTAACTGAATGTCTTAGAATATACCTTGAATAGTTTTTGAATATATAATGAGCAACTTTGAAACGATATTTCTCGCTGTTGCGGATTTTGTGGAAGGTTTCGAACATTTTTTTGAGAAAGGCCTATCGCAGCATTTCGAGTAATCATACTACTTTGTGTGTTAGCAGTTTCATTTTCTGTGTTCAGAGGTGCCGAAACATTGGATAGCTGGTGTCATATACATGATATCTCTCAGCGTATCAGTGTGATCCGGTTAGCGGTAAAAACTGAGGGTGTGTTATTTTTGTCGAGTTCGACTTCATAGTACGCGATATACGAATTGTTCGTAACTATCGTCCTCAGATTTGCTAAATTCTTCCGTAAATGTAATTTTCGAATTTCGATGTGGTCATGAAGGTAATACGAATTACCCATGGAGTAATTCGCGAACAACTACTGTCGTCTGTGTCACTTTCTGAGTTTATGTCTCACAATAGTTGATTGGAATATGAATAGATCTTGCATTATTTTGTGAGATCTAATGATAATCTTGTTGTTCCACAACATTTACTAGATATGATAAGAACTGATAACCTAAACAAACGTGGCACACATTACTTCAATAGAAAACCCTGCATTGCCAGTCTGTTTATTAGTTGTCTGAGATTTAATGAAGTCACTCAAGTTATTCTGTGGCACTGTAATGCTGACTACTGCACACACACGTATTTACCTATTTCTGCAACATAATTTATAAAATAAATAGCAAGATCCATGACAGTGTTAAGTGTGTGGCTGACGACCAAAAGTAAATAACACTAACTCAAACAGAGATGTGGATCCAGGGCGAAAACTCTGTCTGATGACAATTTGTTTATATTTGCGCTGTTACGTCACATTCAGACATAATTTATGCAAAGATAGCTCGTATATCAATGTCTTGCATTTCTTATGTGCTGTTTACCGGCAGTGAACGAGGGCGGGTCATTCAAATTAAATTTTTCTTACCGCACTGGTGCAATAATTTAAACGTTTGAGACACATGAAACGCATAAAAATCATAAAACTACGCTCAACATCGTATAAAAAAGGCTATACAAGAAAACATTACCACGAAAGTTCGAGAAAATTCACATTTCGAAACTATTCCAAAACAATCCATGATAAGCTTAAATCTGGTACGAACGTCCACTGGTCATTAGATCCCTGATTTTTGGTACAGTTCGATAATATCGATCAAATTTTCCATTGAACTTGTTCTACATTATTCGATAGCAACACAAATTTAACTAGCGTCATGTTTTGAACTCACCCCAAGTATCATTGACTCAATCATGTTGACAATGTAAGAGATAAAACGAACGTAACACAAAAACCACTGTCTCTCGATCAGCAGCGTGAGTTCGTTTGACCTTTTGCTTTATTTATAGCTTGTGTTTTCGCAAATAACAAACGCCGTTTCAAAAGTTGTGTTGTAATATATTTATAATGGTTATTGCGTTATATGTGTTATAAGATGATTAAACAATAAATTGAAACTGTAATCATTTTTGTATAAAAATAATTACAACTTTCCCCGAAGAGTGCGAATAAGTCATCTGCGAAAGACAGCAGTGAGGTCACGACGTCATGACACCGGGATTTCCGCGTTTGTGTTCGTGTGTGTTTTGAGTTGTGGTTGTAGCGCAATAGTAAATGGGGAACAAGTACTTCTGGTCTTAATTTCACAAGAAGGAAATCGAGTCCGGTATCAATCCAAAAAGGGATGATAAAGGATATGCAAACCAGACAGATTGGGAAAAAAACTTTGGAAATCTTAGTTAAAAATTGTACATCACATTCTTGCCACAAATTATTACTCTTTCCAGAACAAACTTCGAACTCATGATGAATATAAATATTGTAAAGAGGGAACAATGGAGCACCTATTCTGGGAATGCAAAACACAATTGGGGGAGGAATTAATTCAAAATTCAAAGAGAATTTTAAAACTACGAGAAAAAAAGTCGTTCACCAACATCAGAGAATACATTCTTCGGAATCCTGGGAATGTACTCTATTGAATTATCTCATTTTATTAGGAAAATACTTGTTATATATGAGTCATTAGACAAATTTAACTCCTTCTCTAACAGAAATGTAAATATGAAAATGAATGTTGATAAAATAATTTTACTTTGAAATGGAGCTCGCTGACTAGCTATCTGGACGACTATAATGTTCATAATGATTTGCTTTATTTAGACCCTTGTACTAGTATTCAGTGTATCGTTTGGATGTTTGTGAATGTTTAATTGTTAACCTCACGGTGAATTGCTTTTTTTCCCCCAACTCTATTTCATTGTCTTGTTTTGTAACTTCATTCAAGTGTATTGCTAGTGAAAAATAAATTGGAAATAAAAGCAGATATTGTGTAAATGCAGAATTGGGGGGGGTGCTCATTCAAAAAAAAAAAAAAACAGTGTCGAAAGAGGAATTTATTTTTGTCACCCCTTCACATAAGTACCCCCTTAGAAAATTCATCATGCGCACATAAACAAAACTGCGATATTATTAGATCATAATATAGAAAGTGTCGATAATAGTTCTAACCCCGCCCGCCCATCAAGCTTTGTAACAGCCAAAATATTGCTGGTTGAATAAATTTAAATGCTTGCAAAGTGCCAATAAATGTTCGTACTATTTTATTGATATTTTGAATGTATGATTTGAATACGTAATTTCATAATTGGCTTAAGGTGAAAAACGTTGTTATAAAAATTATTTACCCAACTAATAAAGACATGTTTGTTTTAATCAAATCCAGCATCACACACTAGCTTGGATGATTGTGTATTCTTTGGGTGTAATATCTCACATAGTACAGTTGTATAGGTGCATAGTATGGGCGCACGCTCATTTCAAGGCACAATTCAATTAATCTCTGTAAATTCGAACTTCAGATAATATAACTGAAGGGGTGGTGGTCGTCATGCAGTGCGTGTTCGAAATTCATGTTCAATCCGCAAACAAAAATGACAAACCCAGACCACGTCAATAGGAGCGACCCCCCTTACCGAATTTCTGGATCCGCCAGTGGTCGCTATGAGTCCAATATCGAACAGAGAGGAAAATACCGCGAGCTTTATCTTGGATTTTTCAAGCTTAGCAACTTATTCTCACCATTCTATATTTCTAAGTTAAAAACAAAAAATAGTTAATTCCATGTTTACAAAAAAAAATATTTTAGGGAGTGGCACCTACCCAACAAGTTGGAAATCCTCCATCTTAGTACCGGCTACACTAATCAGATGACAGGTCAAACATATCCAATTATAGAGCAATTGCAATGAATGAGATACAATTCGGATTCAGAAAAAAAAACAGACGCACAAGTGATGCAATCCTTCTTCTGAAGACAGCAGTGGAAAAAACACTGTATGGAAAAAAACTTGTGCTAAGTGTAAAAGAGTATACAGCTGTTTCTTAGACTTTAAGCGAAGCATTTGACAGTGTCTCAAGAGATGCTTTATTTCTAAAACTACAAAAAACTGGCATAAATGGCAATTTCTACAACATAATTAAAGGACTTCCCTGGTATATTCGGTGAAAATGTGGATAAACCAATCATGAGTGACACTATTCCTCTAAATTTCACTCAGTATGCGGATGACCTGGCAATTATTTCGAACGCAGATGTCTACAAAACTGCCTGAACAAACTAAATGATTTCTGTACAAAATGGTACCTAAATGTCAATGTTAAAAAAAAGTGGTCAGATTTAACAACAGTAATATTAATTTCAAAATAAATAATGAAGAGGTAACATCAGTTAAGGAGTTTTGTTATTTAAAAAACATTTTCACCGTGACACCAAATGGAAATTTTAAAAATAATTAAGTAAATTCTAAAAAATATAGCTAGGAAGGCATTATCTCGGGGCATTTTTTAGTACACGTCACACTATACTAAATCATAAAATGATCTCTACAAAACTCATCTCTCCAATTTAGTGTATGGGTCAGAGATTTGGGCCAAGGAAATTACAAATAAAAACACTTACTTGAAGCAAGCATGGCCGCTTTACCGGTTTATTTTAGGTGTTAGTACAAATGTAAAGTAACATCATTGATTGGTATTGGTGCAGTTGTGTAATAAAGTTATTATTAATGTATTGTGATAGCTAAACAACATCCCCACACTTTGTAATACACGCGTGGGCTGATACAATTTAGAAATGTTTACTAAGTAAACACATTGCAATCCCGTCGGGCTATTTGACGAGCACTTTCGAGTTGCAGAGGAGGAAACCCGCCAAATGGTCAGTACGCCCTCTATGGCGAAACAGTCCAGTAAGCTGCCATTTTGAACATCGATTGTAGTAAACTGACTGTCGGCTGTGTGTAGTAGACTTTACTCTGTGTCGTCGCTGGTAATCCATTTTAAAGGTAAGATGAACATATTTTTACGGGGTCAAATAATGCAAATGTTGCAACAGTACTCCTGCAAAATTATCAGTTGTACGGGACAGTGAATGACATTTTCAATAACATGTTGGATGAATACAATACGGTACTCACTGTATGGGTTTCGCTGATATTACGTCCCGGTAGCATATAAAGTTTACGAAACCCTATGTCACAGTCCATCAGTGTTGAGGGACTGTGCCTATGTCAATACCTGGTTCAATACTGTCATGTGTACATGCAAAAAAGCTGCTAAACTGCGGTGGTGTGTAACCCCCTGCAAGTAGTATGTAGTGATATAGCAATGCGCAGTGGTAAATCCTGGATCGTTGTCTTAATGAGAAGTGGTCCAGAAGATTTGCAGAAGAAGTGGACCAGTGAGAGAAGTGGACCAGAAGATTCGCAGAAGTGGACCAGTGAGAGAAGTGGACCAGTTAATTTACAACATCCTTGATGAGTGTGTTGTGTGTTATTTCTGACTTACTAATATCTTGAAAATATGTTCTTAATATTTCTCTTCTTCTAATAATAATAATTCTATTTTCAGTAGGTATTTTTGGTTGCACATGCTTTTCTTTTTCTATTGCTAAATTGACATTACTAGTTCGACATTTTTTCATTGAAATTCTTTGGTTCAAATTCAATCAACACATCCAAGTATTTTTCAAAATGCTAAGAGTCTTTGAATTTCTCATAAGTTCTCAGTTTTGTTTTTTCTCCAGAAATTGATGTATTTTTGTTTGACAACTTTGCCAATTTTATTTGCTGTATTTGTTTTATTTACAATGATTACTAGTATACTTTACTTTTCCAGTGTTAACAAAACCACAATGAAAAATTGTCTTTGCTCACTGAACGTGTCTCACTGATGTGTAAAGTGATGTACTCTTGGAATATAAAACATGCCATTGTAACATTTTAAAGTAACTCAACAACTATTCCTGACTAGATCTCCAAAAATTTTGTGACATTTAAGGTATACATGGTATTTGTACACTAAAATAATAACATTTGATTTTTGAGGAAATGTTGTGCACCATGTGTTTACATAACACTTTTCATGAAGGTGTGAAGTCTCTCATTGTCAAATGGACAAGTCATTCAACTGCTGAACTTTAATTTTCCTACAAGTACATAGTTAAAACAGGAATGTGCTTGTAGTTTTAGTTTTTTACCCAATAACTGTGAAATACATTATTTTAGCTGGAATTATTTTCTTTGAAAAGACAGTTTTGGTGTTTTGTATGGAATTTATTTTCACTGGTTTTTCGCAGGATGAATTTAAAACAAAGGAGAAAAAGTATATTCGATTTTATTTTCATTGATTCAAGTGAAAGCAAAAATATTTGACAGTAACACTTGAGAGGGAGTGACAAATTGTTGTCATGTTTTTTCATTAGTTTTGCTGTCAACTTGCATGTAAAATAATTTACTATGTCACCTTTGTTTAAACATGCGTCAAATAAAATACTTTGTTTTTGCATCATGAGTGTTTACCACCAAACACAGTCCCTCTATCCAAAGTAGTACTGTAGTCTAGTCTTTGTATCTCAATTTAGCCTCTGCCATGTTGATTTAACAATGAAAAGATTAACACCTTTATTATGTTAATTAGCTTTTTCCAAAGTACATGTAGATTTCCAGATACATGTATACTGTAAAATATTTTATTTTCGCTTTTGGAATTAATTTTCGCTATTTTTCGCTGAAGGAATAATTCAATGAAAATAAAATCTAGCGAATATTCCTTTTCTCCTATATTTTACATTCAACTCAAAAAAAATCAGTGAAAATAAATTCCATACAAAACACCCAAAAAGTTCTTTCAGCGAAAATTAATTCCAGCTTAAATATTCTACATGTATTCTACAGTACTACAATGTTTGGTCGTTGCAATATACCCTGTTTGGTAATCACAGGTCTATTAAATTCATATGATTGTGAGCACGATATCACTTTAATTGTGAACTATTTACTTGAACAATGATTCACAAAAGTAGTTCCGGCCATGTAGTGTGGATCATGTAGCTCCTTGATCAGACGATGTATTTTTGAAGTTCTCATCTAAATAACTGGTAGTTTAGAAGATTGTACAATATTATCTATTCCTTTCTTCATTTAGAAAAAAAAATTGCAAAAGAAGTAACCATGAAAATTGCTATAGAAGGCTGCGCCCATGGGGAACTAGAGAAAATCTACGCTACGATTCAAGTTTTAGAAAAGAAAGAAGGTGTAAAAGTGGATTTATTGTTGTGTTGTGGTGATTTCCAGTCTGTTCGGAATGACTCTGATTTACAGTGTATGGCTGTACCACCTAAGTACAGAGAAATGGCTTCATTTTACAAGTGAGTTGAAGGGTCAGGCATATATTGGGTATGCCACAATAGTACAGTGAAATGGCATTTTACAAGTAAGTTGAAGGGTCTGCCCTATATTGGGTATGCCACAATAGTACAGAGAAATGGCATTTTACAAGTAAGTTGAAGGGTCTGCCATATAGAGTATGCCACATTGGTACAGTGAAATGGCATTTTACAAGTAAGTTGAAGGGTCTGCCATATATTGGGTATGCCACAATAGTACAGAGAAATGGCATTTTACAAGTAAGTTGAAGGGTCTGCCATATAGAGTATGCCACATCGGTACAGTGAAATGGCATTTTACAAGTAAGTTGAATGGTCTGGCATATATTGGGTATGCCACAATAGTACAGAGAAATGGCATTTTACAAGTAAGTTGAAGGGTCTGCCATATAGAGTATGCCACATCGGTACAGTGAAATGGCATTTTACAAGTAAGTTGAAGGGTCTGGCATATATTGGGTATGCCACAATAGTACAGAGAAATGGCATTTTACAAGTAAGTTGAAGGGTCTGCCATATATTGGGTATGCCACATCGGTACAGTGAAATGGCATTTTACAAGTAAGTTGAAGGGTCTGCCATATATTGGGTATGCCACATCGGTACAGTGAAATGGCATTTTACAAGTAAGTTGAAGGGTCTGGCATATATTGGGTATGCCACATCGGTACAGTGAAATGGCATTTTACAAGTAAGTTGAAGGGTCTGCTATATATTGGGTATGCCACATCAGTTCAGAGAGGAGTTTACAGTTGTAAAATGACAGGTAGACAGGTGGCTGGTGAAATCCTGCTTGCAGGTTTGTGTTAACCACTGAGGAGGGTGTCTGGTCTATTAATTAACTCCTATAGCTTGGGACAAAAAATGGATTCACATCATTGGTTTATATCTGGACCTATAGTAAATTATTATTGGCTCCAAAGATTAGGCCTAAATACTTGGCTCAAATCTAGACCTAAATCTTTGGCTTGACTCTAGGCCTACTTCTTAGGCTCAAATCTAGGCCGAATTCTTAGGCTCAAATTTAGACCAAAATCTTTTTGGCTCAAATCTAGGCCGAATTCTTAGGCTCAAATTTAGACCAAAATCTTTTTGGCTCAAATCTAGGCCTAAATCATTTGCTCAAATCTAGGCCTAAATCATTTGCTCAAATCTAGGCCTAAATCATTTGCTCAAATCTAGGCCTAAATTATTTGCTCAAATCTTGGCCTAAATCATTTGCTCAAATCTTGGCCTAAATCATTTGCTCAAATCTAGGCCTAAATCATTTGCTCAAATCTAGGCCTAAAACATTTGCTCAAATCTAGGCTTAAATCTTTTGCTCAAATTTTGGCCTAAATTATTTGCTCAAATCTAGGCCTAAATTATTTGCTCAAATCTAGGCCTAAATCTTTTGCTCAAATCTAGGCCTAAATCATTTGCTCAAATCTAGGCCTAAATCATTTGCTCAAATCTAGGCCTAAATCTTTTGCTCAAATCTAGGCCTAAATCATTTGCTCAAATCTAGGCCTAAATGATTTGCTCAAATCTTGGCCTAAATCATTTGCTCAAATCTAGGCCTAAATCTTTTGCTCAAATCTTGGCCTAAATTATTAGCTCAAATCTAGGCCTAAATCTTTTGCTCAAATCTTGGCCTAAATTATTAGCTCAAATCTAGGCCTAAATCTTTTGCTCAAATCTAGGCCTAAATCATTTGCTCAAATCTAGGCCTAAATCATTTGCTCAAATCTAGGCCTAAATCATTTGCTCAAATCTTGGCCTAAATTATTTGCTCAAATCTAGGCCTAAATCATTTGCTCAAATCTTGGCCTAAATTATTTGCTCAAATCTAGGCTTAAATCATTTGCTCAAATCTAGGCCTAAATCATTTGCTCAAATCTAGGCCTAAATCATTTGCTCAAATCTAGGCCTAAATCATTTGCTCAAATCTAGGCCTAAATCATTTGCTCAAATCTTGGCCTAAATTATTTGCTCAAATCTAGGCCTAAATCATTTGCTCAAATCTTGGCCTAAATTATTGGCTCAAACCCAATCCTTAACCATTATGTTGTCAAATCTAGGCCTAAATTATTGGCTCAAATCCAGACTTAAATCATTGTTTTTGATGTCTCTTGTATACCGGTAGTATTCATTTGAATTTATTTTGTCTGTATTATTTTAGATATTATTCCGGTGAGTTGACTGCTCCTATATTAACGATATTCATCGGAGGGAATCATGAAGCATCCAATTATTTATCTGAGTTACCTTATGGTGGATGGGTGTGTCCTAATATATATTATATGGGTAAGTAATGGGTTACATTTGGTGGATGGGTGTGTCCTAATATATATTACATGGGTAAGTAATGGTTACATTTGGTGGGTGGGTGTGTCCTAATATATATTACATGGGTAAGTAATGGTTTACATTTGGTGGATGGATGTGTCCTAATATATATTACATGGGTAAGTAATGGGTTACATTTGGTGGATGGGTGTGTCCTAATATATATTACATGGGTAAGTAATGGGTTACATTTGGTGGATGGGTGTGTCCTAATATATATTACATGGGTAAGTAATGGTTACATTTGGTGGATGGGTGTGTCCTAATATATATTACATGGGTAAGTAATGGGTTACATTTGGTGGATGGGTATGTCCTAATATATATTACATGGGTAAGTAATGGGTTACATTTGGTGGATGGATGTGTCCTAATATATATTACATGGGTAAGTAATGGGTTAGATTTCTGTCTAGTCTGCAAAACTAATTAGTCCAAAAATACTTTTAATTTGGGTGTGGTACATCTGTCTGTCCTTCCATGGCCTGTGTCATGTCTCATACATATCTGGACCACATTTTTTTGAATATTCAAAGATTCATGTCAACAACCAAGTATATCTTGTTTCAAAAGTTTAAAATGTTCCCCTGGTTGCTGTTGCTAGTAAAATTATGTGTGCTAAATTTCTCAAATGAAATGAACGTTTTTCCAGGTTTTGCCAGTATCGTAAAGTATGGTGGTATTCGTATTGGTGGTCTGTCAGGTATATACAAACACCATGACTACAAGAAAGGCCATTTTGAGAAACCTCCCTTCTCTCCAGATACTATGCGTAGTATTTACCACATAAGAAATTTAGAAGTTTTCAGACTTAAACAGGTAAGTGATTTGCTGACATTAGAATACAGTATACACATTAATATCAGGGTTCAGTATTTATGTAAGCAATGCAGGTATTTGTCTAGTAAAATATTTTTTTCACAATTTTTTTTTTAAATGGATGGTGAGTCATTAAATGTAGTTAGCTACCAGCAATTAAAACAGATTTCTATTGTTTTTACAACATTATTTTATTTCATGCTTTTGTTCACAAAACAACTTCACGCGCAAAAAGAAGTTAAATCCGTGGAAATTAAAACCAATGGTAAAAGGGTCTCGTCATATCGCAAAATTTTATTTGGTTGACAAAATCTCATTGCAATAAATGGGTGAACTTATTTTTGTATATTTGTCTAGGATTCTTTGAAAATTCTGATGAATACAATTTATTTTTTGTGGAATAATTCTTTTACATGAATTGAATTCCAATATTTTTTGCATTTTCCAGACTGGTTTTCTTCAAAAATACATTTTGTGTATGTAAACATTATGAACAGTTGATGACATGTGTCCTAGTGAATGATAATGTGACACTGTTGCAACACAAAGTTGTGATAATTTGTTTGCCTATATTTATTAGTTTAAATGTCTGTATAAAACCTTACAGTGGATATGTGAAAACTTTCGTATTTTTCTTATATATTATGAAAACTGTACATTCAAGTTTCACTGCTAGAAATGTTGGTGATTTCAGGATTTCATGAATGTCACTGTCACTCTGTTTCTTAGGACTGCAAAAAAAAATTCCACAGCTACAACATTGTACAATTCTCTTTGTCTCTTGAGAAATTAAATTGGTTTACAGTGTTTATGCTATATATTTTGACAGATCAAAGATTCATTGGATATCATGATGTCACATGACTGGCCAAGAGGTATTTATCACTATGGCGACACGGATTCACTGTTACAAAGAAAACCTCATTTCTCTGGAGAGATAGAAACAAAGAGATTAGGTGAGGTCTATACATCGATAATATGTCTCTATTTTCTGTAATTTTCTGGAAAAGTTGTATTGCTTAATGGTTTGTATGATTACATTGCCCACATTATAGTTGAAGAAAAGGGATATGAGGGGGAAAATGTCAATTTTTTTTTCTTCTTCAGATGTAAACTTCTTTTTCTTGTAATTACTAGCATTCAGACAATTTTTTTTCCAATTCTTTTCAAACTGAGATAATTACTAGAATCACTCTTGACTATCCATGTGAGTGTATGTATCTCCACTTGTGTCTATGACATGGCTGGACCAATCACGTAAAAACTTCACGCATATATTATGCCTCGTTTGAAACATGTGTACAGCCATTTGTTTCACGATCCAAATCAAGATGGCCAGATGGCGATCATTTATGTTCTAAAATTTCATCAAAATAAAGCACTCATGCCATTGCATAGCAGATCTTAGTTATTGCATTGACAAATTGCGTGTGTACTTGCTGCACACATGAACATAATAGTATCTAGGTGGATATCATTTTATTTTTTGATTGGATTGAAAATGGCAGACTGTTATCTGCTGTTTTAAAAATATATCTTTTTTTTTGCCTCATTCATCATAAGAAATATGTATATTATGCACTTCTATATGAACTTGGACTGAAAAAAGAATGGGAACTGTGTTGTCATAAATTGTTTACATTGTTCTTTACATTGCAGGCAGTCCACCAGCTGAAGAGATACTACACACAGTGAAACCATCATATTGGTTTTCAGCTCATTTACATGTCAAGTTTGCTGCAATCCTTCAACATAAGGTAATACAACGTCAGTGCTCTTCTTAGAAATTTAAATTATGGTGGCGGTTACAATTTTCTTACTGATTTCCATAACATTTCAATATAATTTGCATAACTATTCTAAACAGAAATTGTGCTGATTAATATACTCAATGTACACTATTATTATGTCTTGTCAACAAATCAATCTCTGGCTTTCCACCAATCTCTGGCTTTCCACCAATCTCTGGTATTCCACCAATCTCTGGCTTTTCACCAATCTCACTTTCAACCAATCTCTGGCTTTCCACCAATCTCTGGCTTTCCACCAATCTCTGGCTTTCCACCAATCTCTGGCTTTCCACCAATCTCTGGCTTTCTACCAATCTCTGGCTTTTCACCAATCTCACTTTCAACCAATCTGACGTTTTATCAAACCAATCTCTGGCTTTTCACCAATCCTCTGGCTTTCCACCAATCTCTGGCTTTTCACCAAACTGATTTTTCACCAAACCAATCTCTGGCTTGTCACCAATCTCTGACTTGTCATCAAACCAATCTCTGACTTGTCACCAAACCAATCCCTGACTTGTCACCAAACCAATCCCTGACTTGTCACCAAACCAATCCCTGATTTGTCACCAAACCAATCTCCGACTTGTCACCAAACCAATCTCTGACTTGTCTCCAAACCAATCTCTGACTTGTCACTAAAGCAATCTCTGATTTGTCACCAATCTCTGACTTGTAACCAAACCAATCTCTGGTTTGTCACCAATCTCTGACTTGTCACCAAACCAATCTCTGATTTGTCACCAAACCAATCTCTGATTTGTCACCAAACCAATCTCTGATTTGTCACCAATCTCTGATTTGTCACCAAACCAATCTCTGACTTGTCACCAAACCAATCTCTGACTTGTCACCAAACCAATCTCTGACTTGTCACTAAAACAATCTCTGATTTGTCACCAAACCAATCCCTGATTTGTCACCAATCTCTGACTTGTCACCAAACCAATCTCTGATTTGTCACCAAACCAATCTCTGATTTGTCACCAATCTCTGATTTGTCACCAAACCAATCTCTGACTTGTCACCAAACCAATCTCTGACTTGTCACCAAACCAATCTCTGACTTGTCACCAAACCAATCTCTGACTTGTCACTAAAACAATCTCTGATTTGTCACCAAACCAATCCCTGATTTGTCACCAATCTCTGATTTGTCACCAAACCAATCTCTGACTTGTCATCAAACCAATCTCTGACTTGTCACCAAACCAATCCCTGACTTGTCACCAAACCAATCCCTGACTTGTCACCAAACCAATCCCTGATTTGTCACCAAACCAATCTCCGACTTGTCACCAAACCAATCTCTGACTTGTCTCCAAACCAATCTCTGACTTGTCACTAAAGCAATCTCTGATTTGTCACCAAACCAATCCCTGATTTGTCACCAATCTCTGATTTGTCACCAAACCAATCTCTGACTTGTCATCAAACCAATCTCTGACTTGTCACCAAACCAATCCCTGACTTGTCACCAAACCAATCCCTGACTTGTCACCAAACCAATCTCCGACTTGTCACCAAACCAATCCCTGACTTGTCACCAAACCAATCTCTGACTTGTCTCCAAACCAATCTCTGACTTGTCACTAAAGCAATCTCTGATTTGTCACCAAACCAATCTCTGACTTGTCACTAAAACAATCTCTGATTTGTCACCAAACCAATCCCTGATTTGTCACCAATCTCTGATTTGTCACCAAACCAATCTCTGACTTGTCATCAAACCAATCTCTGACTTGTCACCAAACCAATCCCTGACTTGTCACCAAACAAATCCCTGACTTGTCACCAAACCAATCCCTGATTTGTCACCAAACCAATCTCAGACTTGTCACCAAACCAATCTCTGACTTGTCTCCAAACCAATCTCTGACTTGTCACTGAAGCAATCTCTGATTTGTCACCAATCTCTGACTTGTAACCAAACCAATCTCTGGTTTGTCACCAATCTCTGATTTGTCACCAAACCAATCTCTGACTTGTCACCAAACCAATCTCTGACTTGTCACCAAACCAATCTCTGACTTGTCACTAAAACAATCTCTGATTTGTCACCAAACCAATCCCTGATTTGTCACCAATCTCTGACTTGTCACCAAACCAATCTCTGATTTGTCACCAAACCAATCTCTGATTTGTCACCAATCTCTGATTTGTCACCAAACCAATCTCTGACTTGTCACCAAACCAATCTCTGACTTGTCACCAAACCAATCTCTGACTTGTCACTAAAACAATCTCTGATTTGTCACCAAACCAATCCCTGATTTGTCACCAATCTCTGACTTGTAACCAAACCAATCTCTGGTTTGTCACCAATCTCTGATTTGTCACCAAACCAATCTCTGACTTGTCACCAAACCAATCTCTGACTTGTCACCAAACCAATCTCTGACTTGTCACCAAACCAATCTCTGACTTGTCACTAAAACAATCTCTGATTTGTCACCAAACCAATCCCTGATTTGTCACCAATCTCTGACTTGTCACCAAACCAATCTCTGATTTGTCACCAAACCAATCTCTGATTTGTCACCAATCTCTGATTTGTCACCAAACCAATCTCTGACTTGTCACCAAACCAATCTCTGACTTGTCACCAAACCAATCTCTGACTTGTCACTAAAACAATCTCTGATTTGTCACCAAACCAATCCCTGATTTGTCACCAATCTCTGATTTGTCACCAAACCAATCTCTGACTTGTCATCAAACCAATCTCTGACTTGTCACCAAACCAATCCCTGACTTGTCACCAAACCAATCCCTGACTTGTCACCAAACCAATCCCTGATTTGTCACCAAACCAATCTCCGACTTGTCACCAAACCAATCTCTGACTTGTCTCCAAACCAATCTCTGACTTGTCACTAAAGCAATCTCTGATTTGTCACCAAACCAATCTCTGACTTGTCACCAAACCAATCTCTGACTTGTCACCAAACCAATCCCTGACTTGTCACCAAACCAATCCCTGACTTGTCACCAAACCAATCTCCGACTTGTCACCAAACCAATCTCTGACTTGTCACCAAACCAATCTCTGACTTGTCTCCAAACCAATCTCTGACTTGTCACTAAAGCAATCTCTGATTTGTCACCAAACCAATCTCTGACTTGTCACTAAAACAATCTCTGATTTGTCACCAAACCAATCCCTGATTTGTCACCAATCTCTGATTTGTCACCAAACCAATCTCTGACTTGTCATCAAACCAATCTCTGACTTGTCACCAAACCAATCCCTGACTTGTCACCAAACCAATCCCTGACTTGTCACCAAACCAATCCCTGACTTGTCACCAAACCAATCCCTGATTTGTCACCAAACCAATCTCCGACTTGTCTCCAAACCAATCTCTGACTTGTCACTGAAGCAATCTCTGATTTGTCACCAATCTCTGACTTGTAACCAAACCAATCTCTGGTTTGTCACCAATCTCTGATTTGTCACCAAACCAATCTCTGACTTGTCACCAAACCAATCTCTGACTTGTCACCAAACCAATCTCTGACTTGTCACTAAAACAATCTCTGGTTTGTCACCAATCTCTGACTTGTCACCAAACCAATCTCTGATTTGTCACCAAACCAATCTGACCTGTCAAGAACTTGTTTTTATAGTTGTCCTCTGAGGATGACAATATTACAGGGCCAAAGGTCACCAGATTTCTTGCCTTAGACAAATGCTTGCCACACAGAGACTTTTTGCAGGTAAGTTACCGGTACATGTATCTCTAACATCTCTAATGTGAAGAAGAGACACAATAACTGTCTGTTGACAGCAACGCCACTGCTTCTTGAATTAGTATTAATTTGACATTGTTAATGTATTATCTGTTGTAGGTTGTAGATATTGATAATTGTGAACCATTAGAGTTGTCATATGATGCAGAATGGTTGGCTATATTGAAATCTACCAATCATTTATTGAGTACTACAGAACATGCAAGTAATATGCCATTCCCTGGATTACCAGCAAGGTGAGCAACATATTCAATCATTGATTCTCTCATGCATAACTTAACTGATTCTTGCATTCACCTTGTCTGTCTGGCCTACATATTTCATGTGCCCTCCATACCATCAGCGCATACATGTAGGAGTACTAAGCTTTTTTCAACAAAGTCGTCACAGCGGAGCTCTTCATATTGTCCGTTGTCATCAGCGTCAACTTTACAATTTCAACTTCTTCTTCAAAACCGCAAGTCAGAATGTTTTGAAGTTTGATATGCAAGCACCTTGGATGGTTCTCCCTCAGATTTGTTCATTTCATGTCAAAATCTCAAATTTTGTTTTTTGCTGAATACTTTTGTGATTTTTGGTCAAAATTGATATTTTTGACTTCTTCTTTGAAACCGTAATTCTGAATGCTTTCTAATTTGGTATGTAGACACCTTGGGTTGATCTCCCCAGATTTGTTCATTTTGTGATTATTTATTTAATTCTCTAATTTTGGTGAATATTTTTGTCATTTTTGGTAAAAAGTGTTATTTTCGACTTCTTATTAAAAACCGCAAGTCCAATTGCTTTGATATTACATATATAGGTACTACATTTGTTCTATTCACTTTTTAGAAACACTTTCATGAAAGATTTTATTCTAATTTTTTGAATATCTAGACATAATGGGTTAGAGTACACAACAAAACACAAGTATTTATTGAAACTTTTGTCTGATTGGCTATCCAACCTTACCTGGCAGACTAATCAGAAAAGCAGTATTAAACTCATCATGTATGGTTTTGAATGTCATGCATTAAATAATTGACAATTGTAATTTACAATTTGTTGTTGTTTACAGATGGGATTTTACTGTAACTGAAGAGGAACTGTCTACAGTCAGAGAATTATTTAATGAAGATCTGAAAATTCCTCTTAATTTTACAAAAACTGTACCAGTGTATGATCCAAGCTTGACCCCAAACTTTAGAAACTCAAGACAACCTCCTGCGTGTGTCAACCATCAAACAACAGAATTCTGCCAAAAGCTGGGCATCGCAGATCCAAATGCCCTGAACTGTAACCACGGTGTTGAAGATATAAAACCTCCTCCTGAAAAAACAGATAATCCAGATGAGATATCTATTGATGAGGCAGATAGCAACGGAAGTGCATCATCACCATCACCATCTTCATCATCATCATGTAGTTTAGATGAAGATATAATTTTAGCTACAGAAGTGGACACTGAAGCCAACCTATCTAGTATGTCAGAAGAGCTTTTGTCAAACACAGATGGGGACACTGAGGATAGTGATATGAAAAGAACATCTGAGGATGAACCCTGTCAGAAAGGACCAAAAAAATTTAAACGACGAAATCATAAAATCTACGAAGCCAGAGAGAAAGATGATTAGTTTTATATTTTACTGCCTTTAGGAACACTTTCTTTTTAAAATTGCTTTTAAAATTTGAATTTAAAGCTTGTGTTTTGTATCTTGTAATATTTTCATTTCAATTGAGTGAAACCAGGACTTGAGGCTAATTCTTTTGTTTTTATTAATATTCAAGATATAAATACAGTTGAGTGTTTTTTTGATGTTTGAGACATTTGCATTGCAGCATCACACTGTGATTTTAGTGTATATGTAATGTTTACAAATGCATGAAATGTTTATTTTTATTTTGTTTTAACTGGTGGGTTGAGATAAAAAAAAAAAGAAAGTCTTTGAACCAAGATCCCAGTGAAGCTTTGCCATAATGTCAATGTTCTATTTTGCTAATGCTTTGTATCAGTTTTTATTTTGGACATTCTCCCAGAAATTTACATTTCCCTGTTTTTTTTTCTTCTTTGTCGTTTATTTTAAGAGTTTAACTCCTATACAAATATAGTTTTATTTTTGTTTTAGTGGGTTTGTTTGACCCAAGGATGTACCAAGGTATATAGATTTCTCATTTATACTATGTACCCCCATAAAACTAGATTATCCCAATTAGTCCAAAATAGGATGTGCTAGGTATATTGATTTTTCATTTATATAGGGTCCTATGCAACTAGGTTATCCCACTAAGCCCACAAAAGAATACATCTAGGTATAGTATTTATCCGGGTAAGCGTCCATGCCCCGGCAAACACCAATCCCTTTTTGGGGGCAATTTTCCATGTTCAGGACCCTGGGTGCTCACCCGGATAAATATGGTATATTGATTTTTCATTTATACTCTGTCACATGCACACACGTCCAACCAGAATTTCCCACAAATAGATGCATTAGGTATAAAGGCAACACTTATTATCCATAATACTTGTGACTAACTTTCAGGAGACTGTTAACTAGGCATATTCAGTTTGAGGAAAGATTATTCTTAACACTCAACAGCTGTGGTATCTTGAAAGGGTATATTCAGATTGTCGACTACTAAGCATGCTACAATTTGTATTTCTTTCACATTATCATTCATGCGTACAAAAAGCACTTTCATTAGTATAATGGACATTTTATGTAAAACATATTTTATATTTCATGCATATTAATTTAATACCCTGAGATGTTGTTGTACTACTTATGTTCACATACACATACTTTGCTATTTGTCTACTTGCTTGTAGCAAAGTTATGTGTATGTGTTATATAAGTTATATTAAAAAAAAGCATGATCAATGACCATGTATTCATGTCAGCTACTGTGAACTACAGATGTAATGAGATGTTAATGCTATGTGTTGTCAAGAAAGTTAGTACACAACATGAATAAATTAATAGCCTATCATGATAACCTTTGAACTATGGATTATTTAAACTCATCTTTTCTGGAATGTCCTAAAAAGTTGAAAGTTGCAGGGAAAGCTGGTAAAGTTAGCTTGGATGTCATTAAATTGACAAAGTTCAAGTGGTGCTAGGAAATAGTAAAAAATGCTAAAGGGTGCCTAAAAACTCGAAAAACTTGCTTGAAAATTGTAAGTTGTCTGGAAATTCATAAAGGTTAACTCCTTGGAGGAAAAGACTTGCCAGGAAGTCTTGAAAGCCTAGAAAGTCTTAAACCATATAAAGGACATCAAAAACATTGACTGAAAGTCATCTGAACATTTCAGATGATTTACTTTCCAGAAAAATATTTTTGTCTTCAAATGCAACTTTTCAAAATTGGCAAATTGCCATTTCAGGCAATTGTCTTTTGTATGCCAACTTTGCAAACTTTGCTGATGAATTTTCTGGCAACTTGCATGCCATACAAATTTACTCTTCAAACTTTGATTACAACTTTCAGGCTACTTTCTTTTTTAAAAAGTGACTTTTCAAACTTATTAATTGAATTGCATCATTTTTAAACGACTTTTTCTGCCTTCCAGAGCTACTTTCTCTGACTTTGCAAACTGCTTTCTAACTTTCGGACAAATTGTTCCATTCAAGGTGACTATGTGTACTTTGCAAATGACTTTTGTGACCTTTAACACAACTTGTTAGCTTTACAAAATGTCTCCGAATATGGGTGACAGCTCTCATTACTCTTCAGGAAACAATCTGAATGACTTCTGTAAAAACAAACTTTGCTTATGGCTTGGTGACCTTTTAAGCATTGTTTTTGCCTTTAAAAGCAAATTTTCAAACTTTCAAGGGTTTTTTAAGGCCTTACAATAGGACTTTCACAATTTTGCAAATGCCTTCAAAAACTACTTTTCGAACTTTGCAAATGCCTTCAAAAACTACTTTTCGAACTTTGCATTTGTTGAAAACAGCTTTTTTTACTTTCATGCAACTGTCTTTCTTTTCAATGGTACTTTTCGAACTTTGCTGGCTGATTTTTGTGATGTTTTTTTGCAACTTTCCCGTCTTCTATTTTTCAAATGTGACTATTTTGAATTTTACAGCAACTTTTAAACTTTGCAGACAGCTTTCATGACTTTTCATGCATCATTCCTTTCTTCAAAAGCAACTTTTCAAATTTGCAAATGGATTTCAAGACTACATGTTTTCCTTCTTTTAAGATCTCTATGAACTTTGCACATGTTTTTTTTAATAATTCAGGCAATGTTTCTAACTTTGGTAGCGGCTCTCCAAAGTTTGCTGTGACTTATATTACTTTTCATGCTTTTCCTGCCTTTCAATGTGACTTTTTGATCTTTACAGGCTGCTTTTCACAATGACTCGCTGAGCTTTGCCGACCATTTGTAAAACTTTTCAGGTAACTTTCTCACCTTCAAAAAAAACTTTTTGAAATTTTCAAAATTGCCTCATAAAATTCCCTCTTGTAGCGATCGTATAAACTTTGCAGACAGTTTCCATACCTTTTCAAGCAACTTCTTCCCAAAGCGACTTTATCACTTTTTCAAAATGGTTTTTTTTTTGCAAATTCTTCTTTCTCTGCATTTTTGCTTCCCATAGCGATTTTTCGAACTTTACAGATGGCTTTGATCGTTATCAGGCATCATTTCCACCTTTAAATGTGACTTTTCAAATTTTACGACTTTTATGAGTTTACATGCAACTTACAGGGCTTCAAGTGTGACTTTTCCATCTTTGCTTTCTCAGATTTTCAGTTGCAATTTGTTCGCTTTCTGAATTTTGCTGGCGATAGTAGAGCCATCTTGAATACAGATCTATCTATCACTGAAATGTGGAAAAAAATCCCCAACATAGTCCAGTGTTTTTCTTTCTTAACAAAGTAATAAATTGTGTCTTGTTTCTTTAAGACATTCTCATACATTTTTATGATTTATTTAATCTATACAAATAAGTTGCAAATTCACAAAATGTTCATGCATAAGAGCATACATGGTTTATTAACTCCATGCTGTTAATTAATATTAACAGTTATATAATTAAAAAACATTATCTGAAATATATAACCTGGCAATTGCTAACGGACACACGACCAGCTCAATTCATATTTTGATGATACTGCTTCCTATGTCAGGTATGAAGGAGAGTATGACAGTATTCAGAAAAGTCAAGTAAAATAAGGTACATATTGGAAAACTTTTTTTTTTCTTAAATTAACACTTACATTTTTAGTTGATACAGAATTGAATATGCTAATTCAGTGTCGTTATAACCATGGAAGATCACACAAACATACAATAAATAAAATGGACATAAAATCACTTGCTGTGCAATGTTTTTCATATTTTCACAAACTTTTTTTAAAAACTGATCTTATTGACATAAAACGCACATTTTTGTTTTAATTGTTGCCCGTCCTTTCTCATCACCAAGTCATTGTTATAAAATTGAGTTACATATTTGATAACTGAATCTAAGTAGCTAATAGATGAGTACAATTGTTCTGTTAAATTTGTATTTCAAGTTTCAAATATGTGAGGTACCATCGCCTGAGCAATATACCTAGACTGGCAAAGTCGGGACTTCATTTTTGTTTTACAAAAAGAAATAATTAATTGTTAAGTCCTTTTAGCGTGATTGCAAAAACTAACCTGACTGCGAAAGAAATCCTTTCTTTCGCGGTTACGCTAAAAAGGCTAAATTGACATTTTTTTTTTATATTTTTTTGTGTGAAAACAAACCAGAAGTCCCAACTTTGCCAATCTACAATATACCATACAACGTTTGTTGTAGATTGCTGATAGGTAAGAAGAAACTACAGAATATATTGATTGGCCATCTAAATTAAACAAATTGTAAACAATTGACACTGAGTTAGGGGGCTTTGTTTGTCCTTAAATGTCAGTTACATTGTAGATGTATTCGGAATAGCAATACCAGTAATCTCACAATTCAATGTAGAAACATGCATGAACAGGATATCTACTGTGAATATATCATATTTTGTAGCAAACACAACATTATTTTTAAACATGTTTTTATCTTGTTCTACGGTTCATATATTTTCAGAATGGGAATTCAACTTTAGCACATTTCCAAAGAGAATACAGTATCATTTTTAATCAAATAAATACACTGAATATATGACAATTGTTTCTCGAAAATACAGTCTTGTTCAGTATACAATTGAATTCAATGGTGTCCTTTCTTTGGGATTTTGCTAGTGATATTCAGAAATCCAACTGTTCTTGGAAAATAGAAAACTTATATTATACCAAATTGTTACAAAACAAAACATCGAATATTGCACTCACAAAATTGTACTCAACATAAATGAAGTGAATAAAAAAACCTAGACTGAAACAGTATCAAAATAGTTAGGATTCCATTACCATATTTAATTTTTACCATGCATGTATTTAATTTTAATTTTCGGGGCGCTATGTCAAAACAAGCAGAAAGCAGTCACATGAGGGCGCTATTGACTTTGTCTATTATCTTTGGCTGATTTGACAGCAGAACTTGGTACATTAATTTTATGAAGTTTGGTCCAATATTTGAATATTGGTTAGTGAATAGCGCCCTCATCTGCCATGTGATCATTTCATTTTACATTGCGTGAGGGTCGTATAATCGGAAACTACTAGAGTTATACGTCATAACACGAAGGGTCTGTGGGACATACTCAATAATTAAACAACAAACATTTTTTAAGTTTTGGTCGATTTTTTTTGTTAAATTACAACTAATCTTTATTGGTTTATAGCAATTCGATTCTGAGATGAAGTCACTGCAACAAGCGCCTCTACGTAATACCCTACGCCTCTACGTAGTTCAGCTACTCAATAGCGCACAAACGGCAACCAGGATCATTTCTCTTGAAACAGCGCCATCACCCGGTAAAAGAGCGTTCTCATTTCTCAGCGCTTTGAACAGCCACCAAATCAGAATGCAGACAAGTTAAAACCAATGACGTCACGTAACTATTACCTGAAAATACAAAAGAAAAGATACCTGTTATAGAGGCATTGTGGAAAAAGTTTGAGTATTTTTTAGCACATTTCAATTATTTTTGTTTAAAAATGCATCTTTATAAAAAACATAATACAATACGATATATCTTTCCTGAATATAAAATAATATATTACATCATGCAATATCAAAAACGTATTTGCGCATCGAATTATCTGTACGTATAGAGAATTATGCAACAAAAAATACATATGGAAACACAATGAATGAATCATTCACCGTGAGTATTTAAATGCCGTCGCGTCGCGTCGCGCATGCGCAATATTTGTATTGATTAACATCGATTATCTCACAATCCAAAAGCGTTCTTCTAATGAAATCACGAGTACGAGTTTTGACCTGGGCGTGACTTGTAACTTAACGCCAGTGACTACTTCAATATCTTCCAATCATCTTCAAAGTATCTAATTAAAGCGTCTAAGATTGTACTCCTTGGTTTACTCGGCAGTCTTTGTTTATATGATATCAATATCTCGCGCATGCGTGGCGCGACGACAGCTTCCTTTTAACGATAACATAGGAAACGTCAATTTCAATTACAAAATAAAGAATGCAAAAAAGTCATATGCTAGCATTATTAGTGACAACAATGAGTAATTCATCCGTAAAACTGACACCTTTAGTCAGTTGTTATCCATCTTATGAATTTCAAAATCATTATGAACGAATTTAGCAAATTGAATAATTAATTTCTTATCAGAACCTAACACTATATAATTAAAAAGACTTATTTTCTAAATATCGCGTCTGAATGCTGGATTATTTGATTTCAGACAGAAACAAACTTCTTGTTTTTACCATATAACAATTCCTGCATTCAAACAGCCAATGTAGTTTATTACCAACCATGTTTCTATCAGACAATGTATAACATCTCTTATCCCGTGGGATATTGGAATATCTCCCTGTCTCAATTGGTTAAAGGGATTGAATAGATCGATAATCGAAGTTTAGAACTTACAATTCCGTGTTGAGGATTTTTATTAATAACAATTAACAATTTTTAAGTTGATAATTGACCTTGATTGATGGGTATCATAAATATAGTTTATGATTTGTCTTAAAGGGCGGCAGTCGTCTTGCCACGTCCTGTTCGATATGAGACTCATAGCGACGTATATCACGCGTGTAAAATACAATGTTTATTTACATGAAATTCAAACACGCGCTGCGCGACGACCACCGCGCTTTAATTGCAATACAATTGTATTCCAGTTTGTTTTTTAACATTTCTAATGGCGGTTTGTAATCTGTGTGAAGTAGCTACTACAATTGCGATACTTTTTTTATGGAAATTATTTTCATAAGCATGCCTAAGAGAAAGGCAATAGTAATGATGTTAGTTTTATAAGGCCAGTGCATCCATTTGTAATTGAGACTTATAACTGTAGATTTTATGCACGTTTTTCACAATATTGCTGAATTTACATTTTTCCTTAATTTCCTTAAGTGTGAAAAATATGTATAGATCTAATCCGTTCACACCGATGATTGTCAGATTAACTGGAAAATTAAAGTTTGTTAAGCCCAACATTAACAAAAATAGTAAAAAATTTGCCCAGACTATTATCTACTAAGATAGATTGTAAAAATATGACGATCAACTCTTTAGCCCATAAGAAACATCAGTTTCGTAACTTTCGTTTCGTAAGGTGGTAAATAGACCATTTTCCGTTCACTGTGAGAATCACGCGTTATGCGTGAAATCGAACGTAAAAACAGGACAAACAAAGGTCATAGCGTCGTAGTTTTTGCGGCAGACGTTCGACGCGCGTCTTTCATGCATCTCGCGAGATCTCGCAGTTGAAACGCGTCCCAGTATTGTCAACAAACTTCCCAACAAGACAGTTACTCGTGATTGCAGTCTGCCAAAACTCGCATATACTCTGTGAACTGTGAACATCAAAACAGAGAATTCATCTATTTTCACATTCATTTCACTAATCAAGTAATGTTTAAACATATATTCACACGTGTTATCATACATCCAAGCTTTCAGAATATCTCTACATTAACATATTTACATGTAAAGTTACTGACACTTAAAAAAATACAATTGACCTTTAAGAAAGATGATCTTGTTTGCAATATGAAACGAAATACAAAATAGCGTGAATAGTCGACGTCATTTAATGTCCCACAATGCAATCGTTTGATAGCTTCCGGTTGACATTTCTATCACGTATCCCCTAGACTGATACATTGAGTTTTGTCTTTTTTTTTTAAAGGCTTTAAACTAAAACACAACTGTTCAATTTAATGTACAAGTGCATGGGGCAGAACATTGGATTTGATATACAGTGTAATTAAGATAGCACAAATATTTCGAACAAAATAAAACATTGGACATAAAAACAGTTTGAGTACAAATGAAACTCGAATTGATATTTCCCATTTGTGCAACGTCAGACTCAGTCATGGAATCTTGTGTCAAGATTTGTCACGTGATGTCGAGATCCAATGATATTGACCAGTCAATCAATTTTGGAATTCAAGACAATGACGTCAAACACCGTACACTTCTTAATGGTTTTCATGTTTGAAATCAATATACATAAAATATTTGCACATACAGTACTGTCACAGACGTGGACAGTCTGCTGTATGCGTTGTTTGGTTCGTTATATTGCAGTGTCAATATGGATGAAGCCAGCGTGTGACGTACCTTAAAAAAATGTCCTTTCATGACAAAATACATTTTACAGTCTAGAAAGTTGAACTTGAGACTGAAAGGGGGAAATTGAATTATAGTCACAACCTCCTCTTAGATTTTTTCGAATGTTTTTGTCCACTCCCTGCATAGTTTAGGAGGACATTTTTGGTGAAGTTCTCCTTGTCGGAAATGCCAGAAATATGTTTAGCCTTATACTAAATGCAGAAAAACTCACTACCCCAAATTAATACTGACGAACTAAGCAAGTTTACGAGTCACTGGAACTATTAATTGCATATAGAATTTTACAAATGCTAGCAATAGCTTTTTTCAAATTACGCCCACAGCGTCAACCGAACGATACGTTTCCAGGGTTGGGACATTAAAAACTCTTGTGGGAGCGATGGCAGAAAAAAGCTATGTAAAATATTGTTTTACATTCACTTCGTTTTGTACTAATTCTTTTTTTTATGATGAATTCACTGTTTATTTTTAATTTCCAATATATAGGCATGCAGATTTTTTCAGTTATTGATACTAGCATGTTTTTTTTCTGTGCATTTTTTTGTGTGCTAATTCTGTCACCCTCAGAGTTTGTAATGGTCAATTTGACCCGTCTCCGTCATCGGTTACATAAAGTCTAAGATCTTCAAAATATCGGGTTGCACCGACGCATGGTAGGATAATACCATGATGTCCAACAACAAAGTGAGAATAGCTCTGAGCTTTTAGTTCAACCCACCCCATCGGAGTTTGAAAAGAATCGGTGCTGTTGTATACTAGTACTTGTACCCCCCCCCCCCGTTCCGGTCAATAACGCGTTTCTGCACTGGCCTAAGACATATCAGTTTCAGCAGGAATGGAGTCCTTCTTCTAAAGTTACAGGAATGGAGTCCTTCTTCTAAAGTTATTTGAAGTATGCATTTAAAATCACGTATGATGTTGTTCATTCACACTAACTGAATAATAAATCAACTATAACACATGTCGTATTTGTAATTCAGTTTCATCTTGAACGCATTCAGTTTGTGAGTAAGTCCCATCGCAACATTGCTTCTTCATTTGCTTATTGTTTCATTCATGCATACCGTAGTTTTGACGATTCTACAACCTTTTCACCGCCAGACTTTCTCGCTCAAAATTTTCAGCACTTTCTTTTTATAACAGACAAATTAACCCGATAAATTTAACTCAAAATGGCACTATTTTTTTTTTAGAGATTTCGTTCTTTTTCAGAAAAAAACAAACAAACAAACAAACAAACACTGCACCAAATGCAATCAATCGTTATAATATTTGGTCGTTGGACTCAGTCTTGTATAACCACACTGAGTTTGCGGTGAGTGTGTTTCTGTGCGAACGTTCAATAGTCGTTGAATAATTAGCGTAACCACAGTCCCTCTATCACTGTGGCGTAACATAATAAAAATGTTGAATGAAATGTTGATTCATCCGCATGTAACATATTCTGATTACATGTTCAATTTTTTAAGCAATGTTCAGAGCCGGGTTCAAGGTTTCTTTGCCATGTTTATAACAATTTAAATGAATTTTGTCGTGATCACACTTAAAGCGCTGTGGTCGTCGCGCAGCGCGTGTTCGAATTTCATGTAAATAAACACGCGTTGTACACGTCGCTATGAGTCCCATATCGAACAGGACGCGGCGCGACGACCACTGGCCTTTAAGAGTGTATGTTCCAACTTCAGCTTTCCTTTTTATTAACATGGCTAATTTCGTATCAATCATTGGGTGCCGGTAAGAACATCAATTATTCGCTGGTTTCCGGCAAAAAACAAGTAGGATGCAGGTAACTAGTAATCGCCATATTGTTCCACAAATGCACGTGGCGTAATTTGAAAACATTCCAAGTTCCGTTCCGTGCGTAATCGTGTCCATAATACTGCAATAACGCCACGTTCATTCATTTCGCCTGCTTATACTTCATTCTTGACGTAGTACTAGCCTCCTTTTGCTATTTTTGTGCAAAGTGATAACAAAAGAAACAGTTTCGTGCAACGTTTGAGAGTAAAAGGAAAACCCTGTTCTTTATATTGAATGTCAACGAGCGTAAGCCCCGACTCCAGGTAACCAAGGGAAATAGAACAAAGAATGAGAAAGTGATTAACCAATCAGAATGCTGGAACCGTTACGAGTTACCTGCCTCTTGTGGCCTGGTGCGCCATGTCACTTGAGGTAGGAACCAGCTTTTGTTTACTTAGCCGATGTTTTGGTTGATGTTTGTGAATGACGATTCACTGTCACAGTCTCGGCGAGAGAGAGGATGTGCAACCAGATAAAATATAATGCAAATGTATGATTAAACTTAATAAAACCATCCAAGCCACCAATTCAGACAAAGTACATGGAAGTAGGGCGACACAAAATATCTTTTTGAAATATATAACTTGCAACATGTGCAACCAAGACCATATTGAGGAAGAATTTCATATTCTATTGGAATGCCATCAATATAAAACCCATCGCAAATAACTATTCACAATGACGGCAACCCAATACACGAACATTTCATATTATTGCCAAGTGATAAACATATGTGCATTAAATTTACACAGTTCATTAAAAGTACTTCACTTACTCGTCATTACATGTAAATCGTACTGAACTAAAAAATTCGTTGCTTTCCTTATCTTCCTGTGAGTAATTATTCTTTTCATTTTTTTTTTCTTTCATCAGTTTTGTAGTTATCAATACTTTCCTCTATGAAATGCATAAGTGTCTCTAAATAAATAAATACATATAATATACCACCGATAATAATAGTTTCTGATTGAATTTTTTATTGTAAACAATAAATCTTGAGTAAATGGCGAGCAAATATTCCCAACTTATTCATTCAAATGTTTTTGTTCTTCAACACCTCAACTCTTCTAAGTGGTCGAGGGTCCATGACGCTGGTACGTCATCGACACGTGTTATTTCAGGTAATGTACTAGCATCTTTGACCGCGTGCCAGTAACACGTACTCTGGTTGCTGGGTAGAATATCCCAACCTCGGAATCGTATACTTGCCACTGTTTCAGGATTAGGACTGCGTCATCTGCTGCAAACTTGGTTTTTTTGAGATATATAAAACATTAGAAAGTGGGACATCCGGTATAGTATATAATCGATGATAATAGTTTTTGATTTCATGCTATAATATAAGCATTCCCTATCTGAAACAGTCAAGACATTTACCGCATGAAATGAATAATATTTTTTTATTCAAGGACTTAATTTCAATAAGGAGAACGTAGGTAGTAATACAGTAGTTTATCAAAGAAAGTGGCCATACAATTCAGCAAAAATAGCCTAATCGAAACACTGCTTATTTTGTGGGGTGAGATAATCTGTTTTAGATATATTTAGGATAATTGCCAATTGATTATTGAATGAAGAGACTGTCCTTTAATGCATGCAATAACCACAGTCAGCTGGCGCACAAGTAATGCAAAATTTATTAAATGAGGGCCACACTCTTGAAAACGATATGAAACTTAATAAAGAGACAAGTTAAGTTGTGAAACGCGTCTTCAGATTCCTACAAATCAGGAAAAAATACGAATCTTTCACAGCCAAACGATTCGTTGGGATAATATTAAGTCAACCGCTAACAAAATTCGGCCGAATTCGTCGTTTTTCTGTGTAAAAATTCCTTGCATGCGAACAACCAATTCGGCTGATCTGCACTGGCTCGGAAGATGAATTCTGATTGGCTAAAAAAACAAAAAAACTTGTGGCGTTGAATGCACGTTCATTGTCAGTATTGTTATGCAAATTCAAACTAGCTAATCATTTACAACCTTCCGAGCCAGTGCAGATTAGCCCAACCAATTACACGAAGAACATTGTACACTTCGATAGGATATTTGAAACCTAAAACTTGTCATTCCAACTCAGCGGCCATTCACGACGGCCTTACGGATTTATAATAGATCACTGAGTTACAGCCAGTGTAGTGGATCAAAACGCAGAGAACAGTTGGGTGATTGAAGCAAACAAAAATAACAGTATTTATTTTATTCAGGAATCACGCTCAACCAAAAACACAATTTACAAGCATCGTTTGATTATTACCGTTGGTGGCGTGCTTGTGGCATCTCAGTCGCTGCACGGAGAATGCCAAACACAGCGGACAAATTATGGTCGTCTCCTCCAGGTTCAGGAGCCCCCTAGCTACAATTATTAATCCGGATCAAATCGGATTAAAGAAATCTTTTTTATCACGTTCAACATACCTTTCGGAAATGGCCGCCGTGATCTCACTCAGAACGTGAAATCGCGAGACTTGTTTTTTTTAGTCTACGGTCTATTATTGATTAGGTTTATTATTGAATGACATTCCCGGTATTCTCAGTTACATAGTCACTCTTACAGTATCATTCAGTTCAATTTGTAATTCCGTATCAAACATAATATCCATTTAAATTCTAACTACAATAATAAAAATATCCGTTTCAGATTTTATTCGCAATTAACTTTTTCCAGACTTTACTATAAGAGTTGACAGGCTTTCCATTGCGTATATTTCTTATCATCATGTTTTTTTTTAGCTATAAAGAATTTTATCAATAATTTGAAAAATTTACATTAATTTTCCAAAAAATACTTGGCAATCCAAACAGCTGAACTTTTCAAATACGGTTATCTCAAATAACATATAATGAGTTATTAAAACGCGTAAACAGCAAGCCAATTAGAACCGTGACATATAACGATAACTTCAAAAGTTGTTGAGGTCTTTCAATTAAGCGCAATAGAAACAGATGTGTATACTTCTACTTAGTGCACAATTGATATTAGAACTCGAAAATTCTAGTTCATGTCACGGTCGCTACAGTATAGCATTCGTATTCGGTACATTTTGCTTGGGAATGGGAACGTGAATTGCCACTCTGTGTATTCTGCACGAAAGGTGTCGAGTAAATGGTTTCGTACAGTGGTCGTTTGGGAGTAGATTATTCTGTGGATGTTTGGGTGATTCGTGATAAATGTGATAACAGATATGGCGAATATTGTCATGAGGTAAATTTATAAAAAAAATAAGTGTATAACTTCCTCTAATTATGGATAAGCGTTTTCTTTTTGTCACAACAACCGGAAACATACAGGTCAAATTAATTCTATCACAACCTATTTTGTTTGGAATATTGAATATTGTGAACGGCTAATTGATTTACAGAAAAATACTGGAAGTTACAATTCGTTTTAGCTTTTATAGCGGTAGACGGTGGCGTCTACTGTCTTATTCAGTTGTGAGTCTTTTTTTGTAGAAGTGTTTCCCCATATTTGGTTATTTGTGAGATAAAATCAATGTAAGTAGCTCAATTCGTGTAAAGGAGTAGAGCAAAATTGTTGTTTGGTGTATGAGTGTCTTTGGTACTGCCTCGATGCAAACTTCGCGATTGTATATCATTGCATAAGCCATAGAATACTGACATTTAACATGTACGAGTATATTTATAGCGGTATTTTGTAGAACGATGGATGCGAGGTTGATATTTATTAGTAAATAAATGTTTATAGTTGTCAAGATGGTATGCCGGCAATTATGAAATATTTTATGTGGTTATATTAAAGTTTCCAGCATCAAACAAATGTCCATAGAATTTAGACTATTAAAAGAGAATATTACAAATATATATCGTAAATATTTCCGTGATCCACGATGTCAATTATGAGACTATTTTAGGTTCGAATACCGAAGCTTACTAAATTGTGATATAATGACAAATTTTAGACATGTTCGTAAATACTGAACTAAATAGGCAGCGTATCCTCTGGCAACCTGGCAATCTACCACACTGGCGAAACACTACTTCAATTCTCGCAGTATTTGTTGGTAAGTATGATGTAGGAACTCTACTTTAGACGAATAAATCAGTCGTCACACAAGACATGTGTGATAATGTATTACGTATCATTTATTTTCTAAATGGACGACGGACTATTTAAATTTACGATCCTGTAAATTCTTGTTTATGTGATCAAACACATGGGAATTCCCTTGTGTAGTTGATGTGATTCAATAAAGTACGAATTGTGCAGAACAGAAATATCTGATCTGTCTGCCTACATATCTAGACAATATGTCCAACTGCACACTATACGTGTACCGTCTTGTAATGATGCCACCAATGTTGAGCTAAGGATTGTTATATTGTTTATGTTAAATTTGAATAGCGAACGAGGTCCTCAATTTGAACCACGTGACTACAAAATCTTCGCAATGGTATTTGACTAAGTTTCGGACGACCAGATACCTGGATAGGCGACATTGCTGGATTCGAACTAAAGTACACACTATTATAAGCCGTTATATTAATTAATTGATGTGTTGTGATATCGAGCCGCTATGATATGCTGATATTAATTGATGTGTTGTGATATCGAGACGCTATGATATGTTAATATTAATTGATGTGTTGTGATATCGAGCTTCTATGATATGCTGATATTAATTCATGTGCTGTGATATCGAGACGCTATGATATACTGATATTAATTCATGTGCTGTGATATCGAGACTCTATGATATATTGATATAAATTTGTGTGCTGTGATATCGAGTCGCAATGATATATTGATAATAATTGATGTGCTGTGATATCGAGCCGCTATGACATGTTGATATTGATTGATGTGTTGTGATATCGAGCCGCTATGACATGTTGATAATAACTGATGTGATGTGATATCGAGCTTCTATGATATGTTGATATTAATTGATGTGTTGTGATATCGAGCTTCTATTAAATGTTGATATTAATTGATGTGTTGCGATATCGAACCGCTATGATATGTTGATATTGATTGATGTGTCGTGATATCGAGCTTCTATGATATGTTGATATTGATTGATGTGTTGTTATATCGACTCGCTATGATATGTTGATATTAATTGATGTGTTGCGATATCGAGCCTCTATGATATGTTGATATTTATTGATGTGATGTGATATCGAGCCTCTATGATATGTTGATATTGATCGATGTGTTGTGATATCGAGCCTCTATGATATGTTGATATTTATTGATGTGTTGCGATATCGAGCCTCTATGATATGTTGATATTGATTGATGTGTTGTGATATCGAACCGCTATGATATGTTGATATTTATTGATGTGTTGTGATATCGAGCCTCTATGATATGTTGATATTTATTGATGTGTTGTGATATCGAGCCTCTATGATATGTTGATATTGATTGATGTGTTGTGATATCGAACCGCTATGATATGTTGATATTTATTGATGTGTTGTGATATCGAGCCTCTATGATATGTTGATATTTATTGATGTGTTGTGATATGGAGCTGCTATGATATGCTGATATTAATTGATGTGTTGTGATATCGAACCGCTATGATATGTTGATATTGATTGATGTGTTGTGATATCGAACCGCTATGATATGTTGATATTTATTGATGTGTTGTGATATCGAGCCTCTATGATATGTTGATATTTATTGATGTGTTGTGATATGGAGCTGCTATGATATGTTGATATTGATTGATGTGTTGTGATATCGAACCGCTATGATATGTTGATATTTATTGATGTGTTGTGATATCGAGTCGCTATGATATATTGATATTAATTGATGTGCTGTGATATCGAGCCGCTATGATTTGCATATATTAATTGACAACTAACTCCGATTACATATGTGCCATACATTTCAATACTGAACTTACCAAGATTCTACATTGATTGGCAGTATACATAAGTTTCGAAATAATTGAAGAAAAATTATTCGAGAGACAAGAGAGTGTTAACGACGACAGACAAGTTGATCCCAATATTTTCCCCTTTCTTTCTTTACAGGCAAGCCAACACATTTGAATAGTACACATATAAAAGAAAGTTTTTAAATATTTTGGTTTTCTTTTATGATGGTCGGGCAACCGGTGGTTTTCCCTATACTGCGAGATCCGATCCCGCGTTTTGTGTGAAAGGCACAGACGTCTGCCGCAAAAAATAGAACGATTTAATTGTCAAAATGCCGATCTTTGAGAGGGAAATAGTGCGTTAAGCTCCCCTAACTTCATCAAAATAATTTATTATCAAATGTGTATATCAAATTAATAATCATTAAATAACCCGAAAATACTTTCGCGTCAGTTTGTGAAGAATTTACGATTGCAGTCGTTGCATAAGCCATAGAATACTGACATTTGATATGTACGAGTGTATTTATAGCCGTAATTTGTAGAACGATGGCTGCGAGGCTGATATTTATTAGTAAATAAATGTTTATGATTGTCAAGATGGTATGCCGGCAATTATGACATACTGTATGTGGTCATATAACAAATATCCATAGAATTTTGACAATTAAAAGAGAATATTACAAATATATATCATAAACGTGACCCACGGTGTCAATTATGATGGTTTTTTTAGGTTCAAATGGCGAGGCTAAGTTGTGAACAAAACCTTTACCGTTGCTCATCATTCTTGAACTAAATGGACAAAGGTGTGATGTTTAACAGTGTATCCTCTTTCTTCTAATATCGTGATATCGCGCTGCTACAATGCGCTAATACTATTTGATGCGTTGTGAGATATCAAGCTACTACGCTATGGTAAATAATTCATGTGCTGTGATATCGAGCAGCAACGATATGCTGAAAATAATTGATGTGACGTGATATCGATTCGCAACAATATGCTGATAATAATTGATGTGTTGTGAAATCGAGTCGCAATGATATATTGATAATAATTAATGTGCTGTGATATCGAGTCGCAATGATATATCGATAATAATTGATGTGCTGTGATATCGAGTCGCAATGATATATTGATAATATAATTGATGTGTTGTGATATCGAGTCGCAATGATATATTGATAATATAATTGATGTGCTGTGATATCGAGTCGCAATGATATATTGATAATAATTGATGTGCTGTGATATCGAGTCGCAATGATATATTGACAATAATTGATGTGCTGTGATATCGAGTCGCAATGATATATTGACAATAATTGATGTGCTGTGATATCGAGTCGCAATGATATATTGATAATAATTGATGTGCCGTGATATCGAGTCGCAATGATATTGATAATAATTGATGTGCTGTGATATCGAGTCGCAATGATATATTGATAATAATTGATGTGTTATGATATCGAGTCGCAATGATATATTGATAATAATTCATGTGTTGTGATATCGAGTCGCAATGATATATTGATAATAATTGATGTGTTTTGATATCGAGTCGCGAAGATAGCTGATAATAACTGATGTGCTGTGACATGAAGTATGCGAGTCAGAAAGGATTGAGCCGCCACTACGTTACTATGAATAGATGAACTCGGCATATTTAATGCATGTAATGCATACCCTCGCAAGCGTCACTTAACTGGCCAGATAATGATGTCTATATTAAGAAAGTATGACAGAGTCAAGCTGTTGATAGAAAACAGACAAATGTGATAACTGCTACAGTAAGGTGGGAATATTTTATACGTCAATTAGCTAGTGGTCATTACTACGTTCCCGTACCATGACATACTGAATATACAGCCCAATCTCTCAGCTAGTCGTCGTTACTAAATTCTCGTACCACGGCGTAATCTTAGATATTGGTATCAAAAAGAAGACCACTTTTTCATCAATACGGTTGTTTGAAAACTTGTAAACTGTTTATAAAATGTCACCAACACTGTGTCGATTTATTAAACAGAATAAGCTCAATGATAACATAAGGGTCGACAGAAACAGAGTTTGCTCGAAATGCCATAAATTTCACCACGAATCACATGTATGTACGTGTCTAATCTGAGAATTATTTCAATACAAAGATCAAATGACGTAATCTTGGAATTCATTAAACATGCCGCGTTCCTTTTTTTATGCTGGAGGCTGGCCAATACTGCGTGTGTCTCATATAACATGAAGAACAGGATTCTAAATATTTGGAATACACTAGTAACGGGAAGTATGAATTAAAAAACTGTTGCGACCACTCTATTACATCGAGTGCGTTGATACACCCGCTTGCGTGGCTACTCGGCATGCCGACGACGATCGTGTTTGTCAACTATGGCTGGTCGGTATACACTTCACGCGTTACGATGACGCCCATCATTTTCAATTTAATTACCCCATATAGTCTCAAAACTTCCTGTAATTGTCACGTTTCACATTCGCTGACGTATCCGATATAGACATAGCAGGTGGCCGGGATCGTGACTCAATTTTGCAATACGACACGATCTTGGATAAAGTAGTTAACGTAATCCGTGAGAAGAACACTGATAATTTATTATATTATTATATATATAGATTGCTTTTTAACGCCACTTATAAGAAATATCACAATGCATCAACTTTACAATCGTTATATTTATAGTCTATCATTTGAGAGGCTTATAGTTATAATCCCTGTACGCACGGCTAGCGATTTCTTTAGTAACCGTGCTATACAGTAGTTAGTAGCGGTGTGTGTCTAGCATCATCTCAATTTTTACAAGACCCAGGCCAAGAAAGTTGCCAGCGTTTCTATAGCAACCGTGATGTATGGTTACAAGCAGCCGGTTGTAAACAATGATTTGTGGGGAACCAACACTGAAATGATCTCAGTGTTAATTGCTGAAATTCATTACGTATGTACGCCACTGTATAGAATTATTACGTAAAACCAAATCAAGTGACGTGACGCTATCAGAGATATTGAAAAATACAAAAACAAAGTTAATACTTACTTATCTCTTATCGAGTTCAACCAGACCGTGTATACGACACTCCTGACTGCGGGAAGCCGCCCATGTTGATTTACTGAGTTCAATGTTTTTGATTGCGAACTGCAGAAACCAAATATCTGACAGTACGCGATCCGTAATGCTTCGTGTATGTGTGTGAGATGTCCGGATATGAACGGCACTATGTGGTCTTCTTGATGTCCATTACAATTTCTACTGTTGGCTGTACTTTGCTTTTTCGGATCTTGTGGTGTCCGCGGTAGATCTGTGATGCCAAGATGACCAGGCTTCCATCCGACCCAATATCGATGACGATCAATTCGTGGAGCATGATGACTGCCGTGTGTTCAGGATCTTTGATGTACTTAAAAGGGCTGTGATTGTCGACTAGTCAAACGCGTTAAGTAAAGACATATATGTGAACAAGTGCTTGAAAATAACATGGACAAACCCGATGGAGAGCGAAGACTTGCCGGCTTAGGGATATTTGGCCAGTAGCTCGACGGCAGGTTGGCTGTCGTCTCCGTAACTCAGTCAGTCACTGAATGTGGGTACATTGGTCGGAGGTCACCTTTCTAGGCACGACAGTCCGTGGAAGACGTTCAATCAACACTGCCCTGTACTATCTCGTTAAATCCGCCAGTACATAGTAAAGTGTTGTTATCATGTAACTTGAAACCAAGGAATTAGCTGAGTACATAGCAGGCCAAGCAGTGGAAATATCACCAGCGTTCTAATTATCATATTGCGCAGTGACGTTACCATACACCACAGTCCCTCTATATAGGGACTGTGCATACACCATCAGACGTGGGTGCCACTATGCTGAGTGCTGACTCTATAGACTAGACTAGAATAGAATAGAATAGAATAGAATAGAATAGAATAGAATAGAATAGAATAGAATAGAATAGAATAGAATAGAATAGAATAGAATTTAGAACAATGTATAATACGAGATAGCTCATGATTTTGGGAACATATCGCGCAAATACATCAAAACACAAACTCTAAATAAACACTTGGCCTAGGTCAAGGAATTTAACAGATAGTGGTATTTCTGAAAATATTCGACGAATGTCCGGAGTCTTGAGTGACAGGTAGTGGTTATCACATCTTGTTTGTCTGTAGTGAATGGAAGATGTGTTATGTTGAGTGGAATACCTTCCCCGAGTGTCCTGAAGCACGGTCATTTGATTTATTACATTTAAATAAAAAACAAAAAATTCCAATCACGTGGCTACTGAAACTATAAATAAACAAACATAAACAAACCAACATACATTGACATAGTTAACAAATATGTAATAGTATATATGCAAATATTTTAATATACATTTTTACACGTATTATATTATGGTTATTTACATATGACACGCCCCTTTTCATCGACCTTGGGCTTTCACGGATTACGTTCGATCTTAGGAACTAAAGCCCGCATAAAAAGGCTGAGAAAAGCACGACAGAATTTCATGTAAACAATGTATTTTACATGCGTTGTATTCGTTGCATGGGACCTTATCGAACACGACGCGGCACGACGACTGAAACGCACATACACCAGGAATAAGACGGAAGTAGTGTAAGTGGGCGATACAGTAACTTGGTATGATTTACTGGTAGCATGCAATTATTAACGAGCGCCATAAACTGGTAATGGCGATGCAGTTCAAATGCAGTGCAGGAACGAGAAGTGTCTGCGATAATAACGATTTATACGAAGAATAGAATAGAATAGAATAGAATAGAATAGAATAGAATAGAATAGAATAGAATAGAATAGAATAGAATAGAATAGAATAGAATAGAATAGGGGTAGTGAGTGTATTGAGTAGAATTGTTTGCAGATGACTCAGTACGGATGAATCTCGTATGTGGGGTACACCTGTCAGTATATGCAACGTCTACCCCATATTTTATGACATTTTCTTGCCGCGTGTACTTGGGTCGGCTATAGTAGTAATATATGGTCGTACACTACGTGACACGCGTTATCAGGCCACCAGCGGCGTACATAGACACCAGCGTTATTCATAGTACATGAATGGAAAAGTCGGCGACATCAACATGTCCACTTAAATGACTCGTATTTACTAAGTCAAATCCTCTCCGATTCCCCTCTTTTACTAAATCACAGAAAACCCACATATCCAAATGCATACTAAAAAAAAATTCATGTGATTGAGAAGTTGAATTACAAAACATTTTCAACATAGTAACCTTGACATGTAAAACATGATAGACGATTGCGACATATTCCTACATTTTTCTATGTGTCCCCCTCCAACACCTAAGCGACTACTCTCCGCCAACCTCATTCACCAACACAATTCCACATAATGCCAATCACCGCCATTAATATTCGAGACAGGGTACAATTGCCGAATAAAAAAAATGTACTGTGTAACATTAACTCTTCAATATAATTCAATTTAATAAAATGCCAATAAGACAGGCATTTTAACAGACATTTGTACTTCGTTGAAACCATAGGGTTACATGAATATTATTCCAAAAATCCATCTCAACACGACAGAGAAATTCCATATAAGGCGTTATTACGTCACGTGCATGGCTTTATGCTCCAGCTGCGGTAGGGATAAAATACATTAAAATTTAACAACTTTATGTGGCTTTCACAGTGTCTTTAATTTGGAAAGAGTCATGGAGGCTTTTTGCCAGAAAAAAAGTTTATGTAGTGTTGTTGAAAAGACTCCCTGAAGACGATGTAAATAACGAGACTCCCTTAAAATGATTATTCGTAGATTTCTTGGGGGGAGGGGGGTAAGTCAGATAAAGCACCTCGTACCTCGTTCCAGTTTCATATCACAGAAAAGCCCACGTACTCGGGGTACATCGTGTATCGTGCTGTTGTGGAACTCATCACTTATGAGAAACATAATGCGATTCGTGCATATAGGTAATGAGTTATTGGTACGTACCATAAATTGAAAGAGCATGCGTACTTGCGTAGTTCACCATCAAGTACTGTTTCATGATGCAACAATAACGTTATGGGTATAAATCAGAATCCAATCCAAGTCACTATAACAAATGCTACTTTAATACCATATACTGTACGAATTTTTATTTCCTGCATATTCAATTATTTGTAAATTGTTGTTGTTTTCTATTACATACATTATATCCTGTGGTTTTTTTTAACTATAACCACATGCTGGTAAATAAATAATATATAAAAAATTAATAAATAAGAGGCTATTGGGATCTCATTTTAATCAGACTGTTTTAAATATATACAAATATAATATTTTCCATCTTCAAATGATCATTGGCCTGGACTGCCGTGTTTATCTTCATGGGTTGGGTTGTGCAGTGCCTCCATACCATTTTTATCACCGATACATGACCGGCATTCCCATGGTATCACAGTCCACAACAACAGTGGTGCTGAGCTGTGGTCGGTATCTGCGGCGGGCTCCCTGCAAATTACACAATGTATTATTTATATTAACGTGGTATTGCGAGAAACACTCTACAAATGAATGTCTAAAAATATCATGCATTAATAACGTCATAATGTCAGGTTACTTAGATAGTATCTGACCGTATGAACAAAATAGACTGACCCGCACTGCCTGACTGTACCCCGGGTACTGTACTCAACACGCCATATTTTGGGATATGTGCAATGTCAACACATGCGTTCCATATCTGACTGCTCTCTCTAACTATTGCTAAGTTGCATGTGACGTCATCAAACTCAATCGATCTAATGAAATGAGCACGTGTAGTCAGTGTACTGTATAACATGTTTAAATAGCTACATGCCATTTTAGCTAATTTGACTCCATGCATGAATTAACAAAATCTTAATTTAGCTAAAGTGCCAACAATCTCATTGTGAGAATATACTTTATTTTGAATTAGTGACATCTTGAATTAGCGAAATTACAGATTAGCTAAATTAGCTAAAATAACATGCTAGCTAAAAAGACATATTTTACAGTATTTTCTATGACTCGTACGCGAAGGTGTTGTTGTTTACTTACCGGTAAGTTACAATGACATTGACAGCGTCTCCACCAAGAGAATGGATACCACTAACGGAGAAAATGGATGGTAGATTCGTTACAATGTGTTCGATGATATTGTTGACTCGTTTCCAAATTAATATTAGCATGACAGTGTAGTGCTCAGATTTACAATTTGTTGTCGTAATGTAATGTCATCGCGTTTCTTTTGAGACAGGACTATTCAATAAAAGTAGAACACTTCACTGGCAAACATTGTTTATTAAAATTACATTTAAATCTAACTATCTACCCCCCACTCATCCCATGCATCCACGGTTTCTTTATTTTCATGTTTGATAACTTCTATATAGCAAACAAGTTTTTGTACTTTTCTTAATGAACAAATCTGACATTTTATCCCACCATGGCCCATCTTCGCCCCGTTCCAAAAAAATGTCAAATACGCCATGAACCTTGCTGAATGTTGCTTGTGTGTTTATTACAGCAATTTTACAAATGAGACAATAATTTCCTACATGACCACATTCTTAACATGGTTCTGAGATTTTTACTTCCATTTCATTGGGACAGTACAAGAAATATATGCTAACAATGTTGATAGCGCCGGTGGGCCATTTAACCCCGTACAGTTTGTTACGACCTTTTCTCAATCTACCCAGCTATACTGTTTTTCAAAATTAATGTTTAAACCCACCCTTTTATAAAACATTTAATATTTTGAAAAAGTTAACTGACTGGAGTTTCGTTTTTTTATACATGCCATGTCTACCCGATAAGTTTGCTGTCGCGCCATGCCGCTTTACACCATTTTTTATTACTAAACAGATAAACTCGCCTGCGATGCAATTTTTCAATTAATTCCCTCGTTGGAATGTTAAGCGTTGCGATGAATAAATAGTTTGAACGATTCGTCACAGTGTTTGATATTATAATATGAGCATAATCTTGCGTCATTGTTGTTCTAGTAAAATTATAGCATTGATGACTTACACAAATCGTGGAACCAAGCCCTGATAATAGGGTACCAGCGCACCCTGCTCTAAAAGCCAATGTTGAAGTAGAGGGTGAGTTAGTACGTTGGAATCTCCCTGGGCAAGTTGGTCTTCCAATGGAACGTCATAGCCACAATCGCCATAACTATCACATTTGGATTCTCCCATATTCTTCGATGAGGGCGTCTGTAATTGATTCGTATATTGATTGTCACGTGCACTGTCACCGTTGGACTGATTAGTCTGTCCATAGGTAACTTCGTGTTGCACGTACGCATCGCACGTGTTGTTGTTGTTGTCTACACAGCACCCCCTGTGGTTGATGTCCTTCAATTCAAGTTCACATTGAACAGCTCTACTTTTACTTCGGGCCAGTGTTTGTACTTCCTTGTGTTTATTTTTTATTGTACATTGAATAGCCACGTCCACACCACCGCGTGTGTCTACTTCCGGCGAGTCTGGTGAACTAGTCAGAATGATGGCGTCGACATTTGTATTACTCGAAGTGTCTAGAAATAAAACAAAACGGTATGGAAAAAACGATCTACACGTACGAATACCATGCATAATAGTTGGGGTCCATATCTCTTCTTGTGTTGGTCTTTAGTCTTTGTGATGGTATTTTAGACATTTCTGATACATTTGGTATCACTAAATTTGTTATTTTCAGATACATGTATTAGGATTCCTATCGACACAGAAGAGCTATGGTTCCTCCCAAAGAACTGTGTAACACAAACGTGCGATGCAAAATGGAATCGCATCGCAAATAAAAGTCGATAAAAGCAGAATATGTTCTCGCATCGCACCATCGAAGCTAACGCAAATTGATATGTTATTAACTCTCACCAAAACCAAAAACGTGACAAAAACCATTAGTTTGATGTTATTTTTCCCGGGTTGTAGTGCCCCAGACTTCACTCAACTCCGTTTTCCGCAGCTATTTTCTTCAGGTCGAACGAGGACGATATGACGTCACTGGAAAAGGTATTCCAGATAACATGCTGTCTGCTTCAGATGCATGTGTTTTCTTGAGAGAAATGTAAAATACCAAGAGATCCATAGCAAAATTCTAATAGTAGCAGGCGTTTTAAGCTTTCCGTTTCGTTTCCTCGTTCGAACTCGTTCGTTACGTCCGGTTTAGCGACCTAAATTCCGGGAAAACAACTTCATCATCTTTGTCCATTTTCGGGCTGGTGAGTATTTAATAAAATTACTACCGATCGGCGTTAGTTTCAATTGCGTGATATATGGAAATAGTGTACTTTTATCAACTTGTACTTGCTATGCCATTTTGCCATTTGGCGTCGCATGTTTGTGTTACGCAATTCCATGAAAGGAGCCTAGCTCTTCTGTGAAGATAACAATCCTAATATCTGAAAATAACATATTTATATAATAATAATAGCAGCATATAGTAATAGAAATATTAATCACTACAAATAAAAGTTAGTAAAAATGACACAATATATATATATATATATATATATATATATATATATATATATATATATATATATATATATATATATATATATATATATATCAGAAATGACTAAAATACCATCACAAAGACTAAAGACGATACAAGAAGAACTATGGTGGACCCACAGCTACAAGCATAATGGCGCCCTTCGGCGGCTATAGGATGATTCTCATGATTTCGCCTCCCTCGTCAACTGGTTGATATTGTAGTATAAATGGCCGATGTGATTGACGTATCGCCGAAGGATCCCGACAGGTACCAAAGTTCCCATTGTCCAACATCCGGGAACTTCGGTAGTCTGATCTGAATCTGGGAAATAGTGCAAGCCTTAGCTACCGTTCCTTCACTAGTTCGTTCAGATACTTAACCTGACATGAGGATATTCTCACCCGAGTACAACCAAAGAAAGGTAAGACTCTGCCTTCACTTTAATATGTTGAATCGTTCGAGTTAGGAATATCGAGGTGCGACCATCTAGAGTAACAAAAATGACCGCGTCCGCATTTTTTAAACCAGCCTAAAATTATACTCGAATTCAAATTTTACACGAATTTTTAAACATATTTCGAACACGAAATTGTTGTTATTTGTTTATGAGAAACTTGAATAACTTCGAGGTACGGATAACATGAACATAGATTCTTTTTAATTTCGACAGTTGCACGTTTGCCTGACTGCTAATTAAAGTTCCGAGTTGAGTTACTAAAACATAAAAATAATCAATGTTGGTGAAATTTCGAGTTAGTAACACGAATTTCACTAGACAGTTAGTCGATTTATAACTTGGATGTGCTTTTGCAAGAGTGGACACGGTTTATGGAATATGTTCGTGGTCATTTAACCCGATGTTTTTGTAACTCGAACAATTCAGGATATCAGACTTTACTTTCAGGCAATGGGTTTACGGCGTTCAATAAATCACATTTTCCATCGTAAATTACGATGAAGACTTTCCGTTTTCGATATTGTTAAATTCTTTCGATTATTAGTTTAAAACTTCGACAAGAACATTCAGAAATATCTTAAAAAATAATTCATAACGAAATATATTTCATATGTACACCCATGATAACTTTACCGATTACAGATTACTCAAGACTATTGAAGACAAAAGATAATTTATTATACTCACTAGAGAGATAGAGGTTCTATCCACATTTTAATTCTAGTAAGATATGTCTCTAGGAGTGTAATTAAATTCCAATCCAAGAGACAAGTACAATGTCATATAATTTTCAATTATATCACAAAATAGGGGTTGTTTTTATATGGCTACTGTAAAAATATTGCATTTTTCTAAGCTACATTGAACAAGTGTTATAATAAATGGACAGAATTGTAAAGATACCTTTCCGCTGCAAGTTGCGCTTTCTTTTAATATTCGTGTTGGATGGTTTCGCGGCTTCCATAAGTTTGGGTTGATCGCAGCAGTCGATACACTTGTCCCGTTTGTTCAGCTTTTTATGGATTGCCACCGAAATGCGATTTATTTGACGCCAGAGTATGTCCATGGTACACAACACCGCAATGGTGAACATCACGGCAAAAATCGCGTCTGAAATCCATTGCAAATAGAACCCGACGAAACTTTCGATTTCTTCTTCATATTCGTCTGCTTTGCACATTTCAACATAGTTTGAATTCCTAAAACTATGTTTCTGTGGCCGTGGCGTCTGCGATGTCACTCGGTGAATGGAGTCGTTTTCGGTGTAACGTGTGTGCGGCATTTTACAATATAATTAACGTGTTGTTTCCGTCTCTATCCGATTATTACTTTCCGGAAATTTGGAAGCAATGGAAGCGATGACGTTGTTCTAAATATAGTCACCTCGTGCGGAGATTCTCGCGGTTCAGAAGACCGAATTTCTGTGCATCACCGTAGACGGCGCGTTTCAAGTCGTTGTCATGTACAATCTCCCTGTCCCTATGCCTGGCCCACAGTGGCGGATCCAGAGGGGGGCAGGGGGGCCATGCCCCCCCCCCAAACGCATGACGATTCATATCATCTGGATTACGCATAGTTTCTCTGCGATTTACGCTCCGTAATTTTAAGCGTATCTTGGCCCCTCCCAATACATTTTGCTGGATCCACCACTGCTGGCCCAGGCCCTGGTCCCAGACCAGGAAGAGTTCTATCTCTACAAAATACCAGGGATGGAGAATTGGCACGTCCGATCTGGGTGGAACGTTTCGAAGTCGGTCGTCTGTAGGCCATCGTCGTAGCAGCAATGTCCCTTTTACAAACAGATGAAATAATTTCATCGATTTCTTTACAGAATAATCACCAACAAAACTAAGAAACATCACATAGAAAAATACAGACTCTATGTCTATTGCAATACAAATCAACCAACAGCTCGTTTGACGCACTGAAGCCTGAGTTCTACGCGGGATTTTATTGCCTTCAAAAATGTTCCATTTCAAACTGCGCATGCACACACACTGTGATTTCTTGGAATGCATATTAATTATGAAACTTGTCACTGATAAAAGTTACTGAAAGCAGTTTTAACAATATTGAACAATAGTACTTGGGTGAAATATCAACGAGCTTCTGCCTTCTCCATGAATTTCGTAACTTGCTATAATCACGGTAAAGAAATAACCTGTAGTAACAGTTTGCGGGAGCCTGATCAAAAACGTGTTACAAAAAACACTTTTACATCAGTTTTTCGATAGCGATAGAATCAATCAATTCAGAACTATCATGTGAGCTATCGGAAAGCAATTTTACTGGAAGGATGAGTTTTTTACTGCTTGTGAATATTAATTCATGTAAACGATTTTTTCAACCATTCTTGTCATGCAACTCCCCAATCTCCTTCCCACAGGTCTTTGCGCTTTACGCAATAGCACCTCTGCCACAGGCAGCCTTTAATTTTGTGGTCAATCACCTCACCACGCACGGCCATTTCCCCGTAGTTGTTACATCTGAAAGCGTACTACAAAAAGTGAAAAAAAAACGTATGTGACATTCGAATGTCAGACTTCGTAAAAACGTAAATGCGAACCATTTTATCGCGGACTATGTAATGTTATTGTAGTGAAATGGCGCACATGATACACTAAAATGAAAGGGGTTTCTTAACATTTCCGTTCATCTTGTATTCTGGTTAATATTTCAATACTATTACTGGCTTGAACGGATTCGATTTTCCGCGTCTGACAGCAACAAAACACAAAGGTTCTAGTATGTTTATAAAGTTAGTCATTTATCGTATAATCTAATTTCTTGATAAACACTTTTTTCCTATCGATTTTGTCGCTGGCTATCATTTTCTCAAACTTCCCCGGCTCTGCAAGCAGGAGCGGTGAAAACTGTCACATAGCAGCCGAACAAAACAGGGCAGACTCGAGGCGCCTGCACCACCGCGAGGCGACGACGCGAACGCACTCCTTGAATATACGTTTTTTTGGACAACCAAAGAATTAATCTCCCAGGCAGAGTTCTATTCCTCGAATATATACTTTCGGTGATCTAACCGCAAGGAACTCTGGGAAGGAGAATGCCCAAGGATCTATGTGAAGGAGATTGGTCGTTGTATTCTCGTGGCGGAGCAACGTCACAGAACGTTCTACTACCATGTTGCTAAGACGCGCACCACTCTACCATGTTCTATGGGCTCTGTGTGAGCTGCTGTGGAACGCCGTTCGAAGAGCCGATGAAAATACTAGTAGCACAAACTCAACTTTGAATTAATTCTGAGCAACCAAATTTATATTATACAGCGTTCTCCCCACATAGAACAAAGCATGGCGGCACCGCCATGCTTGGCGACCCGGCCGCCACGCTTGGGTTCGGACCGCCATGCTTACAACTTCACCGCCATGCTAATAGGATGCATTGTTTACATCCATTTGACCCGCTCACGCGTAACACACGTATATATATATTATCAGAGGTACATTACTTGAGGTTTGCAACGCGCATAGTACTGTATGGTGACATCATGTCAAGATCCCATTCAAGTCTCATCTCGTAAATAGCGAGACTGGTGCTACGACCTTCTGACATGAGATAGGCGGTTTGTAATAAAATAATAAAACATGTATTACCACATTCATAGTGAAAAAATGTAATACATCGAAAATGTAAAGAAAATATAGTTATCGTAATCCGTCATATCGTGAGCAGCTATTTTGATCCACCTGGACATTCCAGTATCCTAGTTACCTCGGGCATGCGCATTCGAATTATTCTGAGTTGGAACGCTTATGCGAGAGCGAGATTGAAACGGGATCTTGGTATCATGTCACCGTAGTTGCAAACCCCAAGTAATGTACCTCTGATATTATATATTGCATATGATGTAGAGGTAATCTTGTTACACTGTTCAGGGGAGTCCCCCAATATTTCGAAATACTGTTTTCTGAGAGTCTTCGGATTATGTTTTCACCGTGATGGTTGCCAGGCGGTGAAAATATCCAGACGTCCATCCCAAGAATAGTTTTGAGAGCATCCATCACGGTCGCTTTGTAAGATTGAAGCACGGTGGTTGAATTTCATGTAAATAAACAATGTATTTTTACACGCGTTGTATACGTCGCTAATGAGTCCCATATCGAACAGAACGCGGCACGACGACTGCCGACCTTTAACCGTACCATGTTGATACACGGGCATTTGACACGGGCGCCTATAAATGATATTGTCACGTTGCAACTTGCTGTGGCAGTCTGCATAATCATTTCATATTTGAAATTCACATTTCCTTATATGGTAGGATGAAAAATGCCGCAAAATGCACGAAGACAGTACAGCGGGAGTATCTACCGACACGATTCACAGTCAATTCGTCCCAATTCACATTCGTCCCAACACATTCGTCCCACAAGTCGATTCGTCCCAATTCACATTCTTCCCACGAGTCGATTCGTTCCAATTCACATTCGTCCCATTTCACATTCGTCCCAATTCACATTCGTCCAATTTATTTAATTTTTGGTCAGCATTACGATCTTGAGCAGGGTCAATTTCTATGCCAACTGTTACTGACACGCTAATTAATAACTCCACGTTGCGTGAACGGTGTATTTGCATTTATTTATTTATTTATTAACTAATAACTCTACGTTGCGTGTACGGTGTATTTGTATTTATTAACTAATAACTTGAACGGTGTATTTGTATTTATTAACTAATAACTTGTACGTTGCGTGTAAGGTGTATTTGTTTTTATTAACTAATAACTCTACGTTGCATATAAGGTGTATTTGTATATAACGTCGGCAAAAACAGTGCGTGGGACGAATCGACTTTGGGACGAATCAACTTGTGGGACGAATCGACTTGGGACGAATTAACTTGTGGGACGAAACGACTTGGGACGAATGTGATTTGGGACGAATCGACCGTCCCCCTACCGATACCGACACACAGCGTAGGTCGATACGCGGCGTACTGTCTGAGTTTATACTATGAGGTATCCTCGTAATAATTTTATTATTATACATTTTTTCCTTCTAAGGATACATCATGGGAATGCCGAAATCCAAAAATTTTAGAACATAATCAGCGAACTTCTTTGTGTGGTGTCCGGTCAAACCCTGATGGCAGCCATGTTTGTTTTTATTATTAGAGGACGCTCACATGCATAATCATTTCATATTTGGAATTCTCATTTCCTAATATAATGGGATGAAAATATCCCAAATTACGGCACGCTGTAACTTATGACGTTACGGTGACAGATGTATGATAACATTTGGTAATCGCTGTCCCAAGCACAGTCTCAACGCTGAGGAACTGTGCCCTAAGTAACTGTTAAAGCGCGGTAGTCGTCGCGCTGCGCATGTTCAAGATATATGGGTCTCATATAAACAAAGATGGCTACTTAGACTGTTGCGCTGATCAAAGAGTACGAACTGGCACGTTTCCAAGCTTTAATTAGGTAATTTTCATGTGATTTCCGTTTGAAGAGCGCATTGGATTGTGGGAAAATCAATGTTTATTAACACAAGTGTCGAACATGCGCAGCGCGACGACGCTTTAAAAATAGCTAGACGTTTCGTGCACATTTTCTTTTATGCTATTGATAAAGAGCCATTGCTCGAAATGTACATTATCGACTATAGTACTATACATCATATTTATCTGTCCGAAAAGCTTTTATTTACTATCGTCACAGTAAGTTGTACGATACTGCTGTAACGACTTACCATCAGCAATAAATCCAAGTAACAAACACGTCATTACATGTGATTATTCCAGCATTACTTTACGTTTTTTTTTATTCCATTTCAAGTGCCTGTTCTCAAAATCGGCCTTAAGGTGGAAGCCTACTCATAAATTAAAAAAAAAACAGCATTTATTCATTTTGCAATAAATTGTACTCCAAGGCAATATAAGGATATTGACCTAAAAAAAGTTGGGGGTCACCAGCCTTTTTTTCGAGAAATTGATGGTTGTATTTTAGTGGAAAGTCGCCATTTTGACACTATTATAACAATTTAACCACAGGCTCCTATGGCAGAGATATTATGCAATATCTCAAAATCTAGCCTGGTGACATAGGCTGAAAAAATCATATATTGTTAATGATGAAGTACTTTTTGTTGTTCTGAATTATTTAAAAAATCTGGGTTTTAAAAAGTGTCAAAAAATACAATTTTACTTTAACATTGTGTTCTATGGAATTTTTCTAAAATAGCAAATTTCAAGAAATATTAGGACACGTTTCTCAAAAAGCTTTACTTTAACACACAATATAATGCTATTTCATTGTATCATGGGACATTAGCTTCATAATTGTACATCATAAACTAATTAACATTGTCATGACCAATTTTGTCAAAAATTATGACTAGGCTTCTACCTTAAAGTTACAAGTTTGAGTGTTGTCGTGTGAATGTAGTCATCCCAGTAGTCACGTGGTTATTCTGGGTGGGGTGGGGGTGCAATAAAACAAGGCAGACCAGCGTAAACATTCAGTGACTTGTAGGACTAACCACCCGATCACGGCGCAGCTATACCTTGTGAGTAAATCATGCCACCACGTTAATCTGTAAATAGCGTTTGTTTTCTTTCAGAGGTAGTAATAACGAATGCTCTCAGGATCATGATGGTTTTAAAAACAACTGCTGCAAATGTGTACGTATATTAGAAACCTTATTGCGATACCTGATGGTTACCATAACAACGTTCGGAGTATAGCGGAGAAAAGGTACTTTGGGTGGCAAGAATGGTAATGTAGTGGAGACAAACATGTAATGACAAATACTGTGAAATCCAACATTAATTGGGAAGATGCTAATAACAAAATGTGTTGTGTTTTGTTGCCCCTGGCGTTCGCTGTTAGGATAATCTGCTTATACATGGACAATTTCTATATATTTAGTTAAAATGTTCGCAATTTAACTGCAGGGTTGGCTTGACAATAACTTAGGTCAAATATACAAGCAAATTCGCCAAAACAGAGGAAAAGTGGTGCAAAATTGGAATCTAGAATGAAAAGTAGTAAAAACTGGTGCAAAGAGTGAAACCAGAGGGTAAAGTATGGAAAAGTGGTGCAAAATGCAAATCTCGAGTGCAAAGTAGTGAAAAAGTGGTGCAAAGTGTCAAACTAGAGTTCAACGTAGTGGAAAAGTGGTGCAAAATGCGAATCTAGAGTGCAAACTAGAAGAAAATTTTTGCAAATAGTGAAACTAGAGTGCAAAGCAGAAGAAAAGAGGTGCAAAATAGGAATCTAGATTGCAAAGCAGAGAAACAGTGGTGAAAAATGCGAATCTAGAGAGAAAAGTAGTGAAAAAATAGTGCAAAATGCGCATCGAGAGTGCAAAGTAGAAGGAAAGTGGTGCAAAGTGTGAAACTGGAGTGCAAAGTAGAGAGAAAGAAGTGCAAAGTGCGAATCTAAGGTGAAAGTTGTGGAGAAGTGGTGCAACGTGTAAAGCTAGAGTCCAAATTAGTGGAAAAGCGGTGCAAAATGCAAATCTAAAGTGCAAAGTAGAGGAAAAGTAGTGCAAAGAGTAAAACTAGAGTGCAAAGTAGTGGAAAAGTGGCACCAAGCGCGAATCTCAAGTGCAAAGAAGGGGAAAAGTGGTGCAAAGTGTGAAACTGGAGTGCAAAGTAGTGGAAAAGTGGTGCAAAAAGCGAATCTCGAGTGCAAAGTAGTGGAAAAGTGGTACAAAGTGTCAAACTAGAGTGCAAAGTAGTGGAAAAGTGGTACAACGTGCGAATCTAGAGTGCAAAGTAGTGGCAAAAACGTGGTGCAAAGTGTGAAACTGGATTACAACGTAGTGGGAAAGAAGTGCAAAGTGGGGCGAAGTGCGCATCTAAGGTGAACATTGTTAAGAGAAGTGGTGCAACCTGTAAAGCCAAAGTCCAAAGTAGTGGAAAAGTAGTGCAAAGAGTAAAACTAGAGTGCAAAGAAGTGGAAAAGTGGTACAACGTGCGAATCTAGAGTGCAAAGTAGTGGATAAAACGTGGTGCAAAGTCTGAAACGAGGGTGCAAAGTTGTGGGAAAGTGGTGCAAAATGTGATTCTCAGCGCAAAGTAGTGAAAAAGTGGTGCAAAGTGTGAAACGAAAATGCAAAGCAGACAAAAGTGGTGCAAAATAGGAATCCAGAGTGCAAAGTAGTGGAAAAGTTGTGAAAAGTGTGAAATTAGAGTGCAAAGTGGTGCAAAATGCGAATCCAGACTGCAAAGTAGACAAAACGTGGTGTAAAGTATGAAACTAAAATGCAGAACAGACAAAAGTGGTGCAAAATAGGAATCCAGAGTGCAAAGTAGTGGAAAAGAGATGCAAAGCATAAAACTAGAGTGCAAAGAGGTAGAAAAGTGGTACAAAGTGTCAAACTCGAGTGCAAAGTGGTGAGAAGGTGGTGCAAAGTGCAAATCTAAGGAACAGAGTTGTGGAAAAGTGGTGCAAAGTGTCAAACTAGAGTTCAACGTAGTGGAAAAGTGGTGCAAAATGCGAATCTAGAGTGCAAACTAGAAGAATTTTTTTGCAAATAGTGAAACTAGAGTGCAAAGCAGAAGAAAAGAGGTGCAAAATAGGAATCTAGATTGCAAAGCAGAGAAACAGTGGTGAAAAATGCGAATCTAGAGAGAAAAGTAGTGAAAAAATAGTGCAAAATGCGCATCGAGAGTGCAAAGTAGAAGGAAAGTGGTGCAAAGTGTGAAACTGGAGTGCAAAGTAGAGAGAAAGAAGTGCAAAGTGCGAATCTAAGGTGAAAGTTGTGGAGAAGTGGTGCAACGTGTAAAGCTAGAGTCCAAATTAGTGGAAAAGCGGTGCAAAATGCAAATCTAAAGTGCAAAGTAGAGGAAAAGTAGTGCAAAGAGTAAAACTAGAGTGCAAAGTAGTGGAAAAGTGGCACCAAGCGCGAATCTCAAGTGCAAAGAAGGGGAAAAGTGGTGCAAAGTGTGAAACTGGAGTGCAAAGTAGTGGAAAAGTGGTGCAAAAAGCGAATCTCGAGTGCAAAGTAGTGGAAAAGTGGTACAAAGTGTCAAACTAGAGTGCAAAGTAGTGGAAAAGTGGTACAACGTGCGAATCTAGAGTGCAAAGTAGTGGCAAAAACGTGGTGCAAAGTGTGAAACTGGATTACAACGTAGTGGGAAAGAAGTGCAAAGTGGGGCGAAGTGCGCATCTAAGGTGAACATTGTTAAGAGAAGTGGTGCAACCTGTAAAGCCAAAGTCCAAAGTAGTGGAAAAGTAGTGCAAAGAGTAAAACTAGAGTGCAAAGAAGTGGAAAAGTGGTACAACGTGCGAATCTAGAGTGCAAAGTAGTGGATAAAACGTGGTGCAAAGTCTGAAACGAGGGTGCAAAGTTGTGGGAAAGTGGTGCAAAAGGTGATTCTCAGCGCAAAGTAGTGAAAAAGTGGTGCAAAGTGTGAAACGAAAATGCAAAGCAGACAAAAGTGGTGCAAAATAGGAATCCAGAGTGCAAAGTAGTGGAAAAGTTGTGCAAAATAGGAATTGAGAGTGAAAAGTAGTGAAAAGAGGTGCAAAGAGTGAAACCAGAGAGCAAAGTATGGAACATTGGTGCAAAATGCGAATCTAGAGAGAGAAGTAGTGAAAAAGAGGTGCAAAGTGTGAAACTAGAGTGCAAAGAAGTGGAGAAATGGCGCAAAGCACTAAACCAGAGTGCAAAGTAGGGAAGAAGTGGTGGCACAAACGTGGTGCAAAGTGTGAAACGAGAGTGCAGAGTAGTGCAAAAGTAGTGCAAAATGCGAATCTATAGTAGAAGTTGTGGAGAAGTGGTGCCAAGTGTAAAACTAGAGTCAAAAGTAGTGGAAAGGGGGTTTCAAAGCATAAAACTAGAGTGCAAAGAGGTGGAAAAGTGATGCAAAATGTAAAACTAGAGAGCAAAGTAGTGGAAAAGTGGTGCAATGTGCGAAACTAGAGAGCAAAGTAGTGGAAAAGTGGTGTACAATGCGCATCTAGAGTGCAAAGTCCAAAGTAGTGGAAAAGAGATGCAAAGCATAAAACTAGAGTGCAAATAGGTAGAAAAGTGGTACAAAGTGTCAAACTCGAGTGCAAAGTGGTGAGAAGGTGGTGCAAAGTGCAAATCTAAGGAACAGAGTTGTGGAAAAGAGGTGCAAAGTGTGAAATTAGAGTGCAAAGTAGTGGAAAAGTGGTGCAAAGTGTCAAACTAGAGTGCAAAGTAGTGGACAAGTGGTACAACGTGCGAATCTTGAGTGCAAAGTAGTGGCAAAAACGTCGTGCAAAGTGTGAAACTGGATTACAACGTAGTGGGAAAGAAGTGCAAAGTGGGGCGAAGTGCGAATCTAAGGTGAACATTGTTAAGAGAAGTGGTGCAACCGGTAAAGCTAGAATCCAAAGTAGTAGAAAAGTGGTGCAAAGAGTAAAACTAGAGTGCAAAGTAGAACAAAAGTAGTACAAAGAGCGAAACCAGAGTGCAAAATAGTGGGAAAGTGGTACAATGTGTCAAACTAGAGTGCAAAGTAGTGTAAAAGTGGTGCAAAGTGTGAAACTAGAGTGCAAAGTAGTGTAAAAGTGGTACAATGTGTCAAACTAGAGTGCAAAGTAGTGGAAAAGTGGTGCAAAGTGTCAAACTAGAGTGCAAAGTAGTGGAAAAGTGGTACAACGTGCAAATCTAGAGTGCAAAGTAGTGGCAAAAACGTGGTGCAAAGTCTGAAACGAGGGTGCAAAGTTATGGGAAAGTGGTGCAAAATGTGATTCTCGAGCGCAAAGTAATAAAAAAGTTGTGCAAAGTGTGAAACTAGTGCAAAGTAGTGGAAAAGTGGTGCAAAGTGCGAAACCAGAGTGCAAATTTAAAGTAGAGGGAAAGTGGTGCAAAGTGCGAATCTAAGGTGCAAAGTAGTGGAAAAGAGGTGCAAAGTGTGAAACTGGAGTGCAAAGAAGTAGAAAAAATGGTGCAAAGCGCGAAACCAGAGTGCAAAGTAGTGGGAAAGTGGTGCAAAATGCGAATCTCGAGTGCAAAGTATGGGAGAAGTGGTGGCACAAACGTGGTGCAAAGTGTGCAAAGAGAGTGCAAAGTAGTGCAAAATGCGAATCTATAGTAGAAGTTGTGGAGAAGTGGTGCCAAGTGTAAAACTAGAGTCAAAAGTAGTGGAAAGGGGGTTCAAAGCATAAAACTAGAGTGCAAAGAGGTGGAAAAGTGATGCAAAATGTAAAACTAGAGAGCAAAGTAGTGGAAAAGTGGTGCAATGTGCGAAACTAGAGAGCAAAGTAGTGGAAAAGTGGTGTACAATGCGCATCTAGAGTGCAAAGTCCAAAGTAGTGGAAAAGAGATGCAAAGCATAAAACTAGAGTGCAAAGAGGTAGAAAAGTGGTACAAAGTGTCAAACTCGAGTGCAAAGTGGTGAGAAGGTGGTGCAAAGTGCAAATCTAAGGAACAGAGTTGTGGAAAAGTGGTGCAAAGTGTGAAATTAGAGTGCAAAGTAGTGGAAAAGTGGTGCAAAGTGTCAAACTAGAGTGCAAAGTAGTGGACAAGTGGTACAACGTGCGAATCTAGAGTGCAAAGTAGTGGCAAAAACGTCGTGCAAAGTGTGAAACTGGATTACAACGTAGTGGGAAAGAAGTGCAAAGTGGGGCGAAGTGCGAATCTAAGGTGAACATTGTTAAGAGAAGTGGTGCAACCTGTAAAGCTAGAATCCAAAGTAGTAGAAAAGTGGTGCAAAGAGTAAAACTAGAGTGCAAAGTAGAACAAAAGTAGTACAAAGAGCGAAACCAGAGTGCAAAATAGTGGGAAAGTGGTGCAAAGAGCGAAACCAGAGTGCAAAATAGTGGGAAAGTGGTACAATGTGTCAAACTAGAGTGCAAAGTAGTGTAAAAGTGGTGCAAAGTGTGAAACTAGAGTGCAAAGTAGTGTAAAAGTGGTACAATGTGTCAAACTAGAGTGCAAAGTAGTGTAAAAGTGGTGCAAAGTGTGAAACTAGAGTGCAAAGTAGTGTAAAAGTGGTACAATGTGTCAAACTAGAGTGCAAAGTAGTGTAAAAGTGGTGCAAAGTGTGAAACTAGAGTGCAAAGTAGTGGAAAAGTGGTACAACGTGCAAATCTAGAGTGCAAAGTAGTGGCAAAAACGTGGTACAAAGTCTGAAACGAGGGTGCAAAGTTGTGGGAAAGTGGTGCAAAATGTGATTCTCGAGCGCAAAGTAATAAAAAAGTGGTGCAAAGTGTGAAACTAGTGCAAAGTAGTGGAAAAGTGGTGCAAAGTGCGAAACCAGAGTGCAAATTTAAAGTAGTGGGAAAGTGGTGCAAAGTGCGAATCTAAGGTGCAAAGTAGTGGAAAAGAGGTGCAAAGTGTGAAACTGGAGTGCAAAGAAGTAGAAAAAATGGTGCAAAGCGCGAAACCAGAGTGCAAAGTAGTGGGAGAGTGGTGCAAAATGCGAATCTCGAGTGCAAAGTAGGGGAGAAGTGGTGGCACAAACGTGGTGCAAAGTGTGCAAAGAGAGTGCAAAGTAGTGCAAAATGCGAATCTATGGTGAAAGTTGTGGAGAAGTGGTGCAAAGTGTAAAACTAGAGTCAAAAGTAGTGGAAAAGAGGTTCAAAGTATAAAACTAGAATGCAAAATAGTGGGAAAAAGGTGGTGCAAAGTGTAAAACTAGACAGCAAAGTAGTGGAAAAGTGGTGCAATGTGTGAAACTAGACAGCAAAGTAGTGGAAAAGTGTTGCAATGTGTGAAACTAGACAGCAAAGTAGTGGAAAAGTGGTGCAATGTGTGAAACTAGACAGCAAAGTAGTGGAAAGGTGGTGCAATGTGTGAAACTAGAGAGCAAAGTAGTGGAAAAGTGGTGCAATGTGTGAAACTAGACAGCAAAGTAGTGGAAAAGTGGTGCAATGTGTGAAACTAGAGAGCAAAGTAGTGGAAAAGTGGTGCAATGTGTAAAACTGTAGTGCAAAGTAGTGGAAAAGTGGTGCAATGTGTGAAACTAGACAGCAAAGTAGTGGAAAAGTGGTGCAATGTGTGAAACTAGAGAGCAAAGTAGTGGACAAGTGGTACAACGTTCGAATCTAGAGTGCAAAGTAGTGGCAAAAACGTGGTGCAAAGTGTGAAACTGGATTACAACGTAGTGGGAAAGAAGTGCAAAGTGGGGCGAAGTGCGCATCTAAGGTGAACATTGTTAAGAGAAGTGGTGCGAACAGTAAAACTAGAGTGCAAAGTAGTGGAAAAGTGGTGCAAAGAGCGAAACCAGAGTGCAAAGTAGTAGGAAAGTTTGGCAAAATGCGAATCTCAAGTCCAAAGAAAATGAAAAGTGGTGCAAAGTGTCAAACTAGAGTGCAAAGTAGTGTAAAAGTGGTACAAAGTGTGAAACGAGGGTGCAAAGTTGTGGGAAAGTGGTGCAAAATGTGATTCTCGAGCGCAAAGTAATAAAAAAGTGGTGCAAAGTGTGAAACTAGTGCAAAGTAGTGGAAAAGTGGTGCAAAGTGCGAAACCAGAGTGCAAATTTAAAGTAGTGGGAAAGTGGTGCAAAGTGCGAATCTAAGGTGCAAAGTAGTGGAAAAGAGGTGCAAAGTGTGAAACTGGAGTGCAAAGAAGTAGAAAAAATGGTGCAAAGCGCGAAACCAGAGTGCAAAGTAGTGGGAAAGTGGTGCAAAATGCGAATCTCGAGTGCAAAGTAGGGGAGAAGTGGTGGCACAAACGTGGTGCAAAGTGTGCAAAGAGAGTGCAAAGTAGTGCAAAATGCGAATCTATGGTGAAAGTTGTGGAGAAGTGGTGCAAAGTGTAAAACTAGAGTCAAAAGTAGTGGAAAAGAGGTTCAAAGTATAAAACTAGAATGCAAAATAGTGGGAAAAAGGTGGTGCAAAGTGTAAAACTAGACAGCAAAGTAGTGGAAAAGTGGTGCAATGTGTGAAACTAGACAGCAAAGTAGTGGAAAAGTGTTGCAATGTGTGAAACTAGACAGCAAAGTAGTGGAAAAGTGGTGCAATGTGTGAAACTAGACAGCAAAGTAGTGGAAAGGTGGTGCAATGTGTGAAACTAGACAGCAAAGTAGTGGAAAAGTGGTGCAATGTGTGAAACTAGACAGCAAAGTAGTGGAAAAGTGGTGCAATGTGTGAAACTAGAGAGCAAAGTAGTGGAAAAGTGGTGCAATGTGTAAAACTGTAGTGCAAAGTAGTGGAAAAGTGGTGCAATGTGTGAAACTAGACAGCAAAGTAGTGGAAAAGTGGTGCAATGTGTGAAACTAGAGAGCAAAGTAGTGGACAAGTGGCACAACGTTCGAATCTAGAGTGCAAAGTAGTGGCAAAAACGTGGTGCAAAGTGTGAAACTGGATTACAACGTAGTGGGAAAGAAGTGCAAAGTGGGGCGAAGTGCGCATCTAAGGTGAACATTGTTAAGAGAAGTGGTGCGAACAGTAAAACTAGAGTGCAAAGTAGTGGAAAAGTGGTGCAAAGAGCGAAACCAGAGTGCAAAGTAGTAGGAAAGTTTGGCAAAATGCGAATCTCAAGTCCAAAGAAAATGAAAAGTGGTGCAAAGTGTCAAACTAGAGTGCAAAGTAGTGTAAAAGTGGTACAAAGTGTGAAACGAGGGTGCAAAGTTGTGGGAAAGTGGTGCAAAATGTGATTCTCGAGCGCAAAGTAATAAAAAAGTGGTGCAAAGTGTGAAACTAGTGCAAAGTAGTGGAAAAGTGGTGCAAAGTGCGAAACCAGAGTGCAAATTTAAAGTAGTGGGAAAGTGGTGCAAAGTGCGAATCTAAGGTGCAAAGTAGTGGAAAAGAGGTGCAAAGTGTGAAACTGGAGTGCAAAGAAGTAGAAAAAATGGTGCAAAGCGCGAAACCAGAGTGCAAAGTAGTGGGAAAGTGGTGCAAAATGCGAATCTCGAGTGCAAAGTAGGGGAGAAGTGGTGGCACAAACGTGGTGCAAAGTGTGCAAAGAGAGTGCAAAGTAGTGCAAAATGCGAATCTATGGTGAAAGTTGTGGAGAAGTGGTGCAAAGTGTAAAACTAGAGTCAAAAGTAGTGGAAAAGAGGTTCAAAGTATAAAACTAGAATGCAAAATAGTGGGAAAAAGGTGGTGCAAAGTGTAAAACTAGACAGCAAAGTAGTGGAAAAGTGGTGCAATGTGTGAAACTAGACAGCAAAGTAGTGGAAAAGTGGTGCAATGTGTGAAACTAGACAGCAAAGTAGTGGAAAGGTGATGCAATGTGTGAAACTAGAGAGCAAAGTAGTGGAAAAGTGGTGCAATGTGTGAAACTAGACAGCAAAGTAGTGGAAAAGTGGTGCAATGTGTGAAACTAGAGAGCAAAGTAGTGGAAAAGTGGTGCAATGTGTAAAACTGTAGTGCAAAGTAGTGGAAAAGTGGTGCAATGTGTGAAACTAGACAGCAAAGTAGTGGAAAAGTGGTGCAATGTGTGAAACTAGAGAGCAAAGTAGTGGACAAGTGGTACAACGTTCGAATCTAGAGTGCAAAGTAGTGGCAAAAACGTGGTGCAAAGTGTGAAACTGGATTACAACGTAGTGGGAAAGAAGTGCAAAGTGGGGCGAAGTGCGCATCTAAGGTGAACATTGTTAAGAGAAGTGGTGCGAACAGTAAAACTAGAGTGCAAAGTAGTGGAAAAGTGGTGCAAAGAGCGAAACCAGAGTGCAAAGTAGTAGGAAAGTTTGGCAAAATGCGAATCTCAAGTCCAAAGAAAATGAAAAGTGGTGCAAAGTGTCAAACTAGAGTGCAAAGTAGTGTAAAAGTGGTACAAAGTGTGAAACTAGAGTGCAAAGTAGTGGAAAAGTGGTACAACGTGCGAATCTAGAGTGCAAAGTAGTGGCAAAAACGTGGTGCAAAGTCTGAAACGAGGGAGCAAAGTTGTGGGAAAGTGGTGCAAAATGTGATTCTTGAGCGCAAAGTAGTAAAAAAGTGGTGCAAAATGTGAAACTAGTGCAAAGTAGTGGAAAAGTTGTGCAAAGTGCGAAACCAGAGTGCAAATTTTTAAGTAGTGGGAAAGTGGTGCAAAACGCGCATCTAGAGTGCAAAATAGTTGAAAAATGGTGCAAAGTGCGAATCTAAGGTGCAAAAGTAGTGGAAAAGAGGTGCAAAAGTGAAACTGGAGTGCAAAGAAGTGGAAAAATGGTGCAAAGCGTGAAACCAGATTGCAAAGTTGTGGGAAAGCGGTGCAAAATGCGAATCTCGAGTGCAAAGTAGGGGAGAAGTGGTGGCACAAACGTGGTGCAAAGCATGCAAAGAGAGTGCAAAGTAGTGCAAAATGCGAATCTATGGTGAAAGTTGTGGAGAAGTGGTGCAAAGTGTAAAACTAGAATGCAAAATAGTGGGAAAAACGTGGTGCAAAGTGTAAAACTGTAGTGCAAAGTAGTGGAAAAGTGGTGCAATGTGTGAAACTAGAGAGCAAAGTAGTGGAAAAGAGGTGCAAAGCATAAAACTAGCATGCAAAGACGTGGAAAAGTGGTTCACAATGCAAATCCCGAGGGCAAAGTAGTGAAAAAGTGGTGCAACGTGTCAAACTCGAGTGCAAAGTAGTGAGAAGGTGGTGCAAAGTGCAAATCTAAGGAACAGAGTTGTGAAAAAGAGGTGTAAAGTGTGTAATTAGAGTGCAAAGTAGTGGAAAAATGGTGCAAAATGCGAATCCAGAGTGCAAAGTAGTGGCAAAGTGGTGCAAAGTGTGAAACTATAGTTCAGAGTAGTGGAAAAGTGGTACAAAATGTGAAACTATAGTGCAAAGTAGTGGAAAAGTGGTTCACAATGCGAATCCCGAGTGCAATGTAGTCAAAAAGTGGTGCAACGTGTAAAACTCGAGTGAGAAGGTGGTGCAAAGAACAGAGTTATGGAAAAGAGGTGTAAAGTGTGAAATTAGAGTGCAAAGGAGTGGAAAAGTGGTGCAAAATGCGAATCTAGAGTACAAAGTCGGGGAAACGTGGTGCAAATTGCGAAACTAGAGTGCAAAGTAGGGGGAAAGAAGTGCAAAGTGGTGTGAAGTGTGAATCTAGAGAGAAAAGCAGTGAAAAAATGGTGCAAAGTGTGAAACTAGAGTGCAAAATAGTGGAAAAGTGGTGGAAAGTGTGAAACTAGAGTGCAAAGCAAACAAAAGTAGTGCAAAATAGGAATCCAGAAGGCAAAGTATGGAACAGTGGTGCAAAATGCAAATCTTGAACGCAAAGGCTAAATAACAAGTGGTGAAGGCTGTGAGGGGGGTGCAAGAGATTATGATGACAGCTTCCGAGGGTTCATTGGTTCGAGTGTTCATTCGTCCGACGGCCATAAATGACACAGGAAACCAATTTATTGTTAAATTTTGAACGCATCTTGCAATCTCAGTACATTGTTTATTCCAAACAAGCAGCCTATCGGCTGAGATAGCTCCGCTGTTAGCAATGCACATTTCAATTAAAGAACTGAAGACATCATTAGAAAATGAACAATATGAATAGTATCAAAGCAATCGGACTTACAGTTTTTAACAAGAAGTCGAAAATATCACTTTTTACCAAAAATTACAAAAATATTCACCAAAATAAATTAATTAGAGAATTGAAGATATCATCACAAAATGAACAAATCTGAGAGAGGTCCACATGTAGTACCTATATATGTAATATCAAAGCAATTGGACTTGCGGTTTTTAACAAGAAGTCGAAAATATCACTTTTCACCAAAAAATGACAAAAATATTCACCAAAATTAGAGAATTAAAGATATCATTACAAAATGAACAAATCTGAGAGAGGTCCACATGTAGTACCTATATATGTAATATCAAAGCATTTGCACTTGCAGTTTTTAACAAGAAGTCGAAAATATCAGTTTTTACCAAAAATGACAAAAATATTCACCAAAATTAGAGAATTAAAGATATCATTACAAAATGAACAAATCTGAGTAAGGTCCACATGTAGTACCTATATATGTAATATCAAAGCAATTGCACTTGCGGTTTTTAACAAGAAGTCGAAAATATCAGTTTTTACCAAAAATGACAAAAATATTCACCAAAATTAGAGAATTAAAGATATCATTACAAAATGAACAAATCTGAGAGAGGTCCACATGTAGTACCTATATATGTAATATCAAAGCAATTGGACTTGCGGTTTTTAACAAGAAGTCGAAAATATCAGTTTTTACCAAAAATGACAAAAATATTCACCAAAATTAGAGAATTAAAGATATCATTACAAAATGAACAAATCTGAGAGAGGTCCACATGTAGTACCTATATATGTAATATCAAAGCAATTGCACTTGCGGTTTTTAACAAGAAGTCGAAAATATCAGTTTTTACCAAAAATGACAAAAATATTCACCAAAATTAGAGAATTAAAGATATCATTACAAAATGAACAAATCTGAGAGAGGTCCACATGTAGTACCTATATATGTAATATCAAAGCAATTGCACTTGCGGTTTTTAACAAGAAGTCGAAAATATCAGTTTTTACCAAAAATGACAAAAATATTCACCAAAATTAAAGAATTAAAGATATCATTACAAAATTAACAAATCTGAGAGAGGTCCACATGTAGTACCTATAGATGTAGTATCAAAGCAATTGCACGTGCGGTTTTTAACAAGAAGTCGAAAATATCAGTTTTTACCAAAAATTACAAAAATATTCATCAAAATTAGAGAATTAAAGATATCAACATGAAATGAACAAACCTAAGAGAGGTCTACCCAAGGTACATATACACCAAGTATCAAAGCATTTAGGCTTGTAGTTTTCAAGAAGAAGTCGAAAAAGTAATACATTGACACGGACGACGACGACGGACGACGATGACGACGGACGACGACGACGACGGACAATCACTCATATGATAAGCTCCGCTCGACAAAGTCGACAGCGGAGCTAAAAAATCGTCGGACTAATTTAGAAATTAGCTTATGATGTGTTTATTTTTCATGCATTTGTTAGCTATCGGAATTTTCGGAAATATTACTTTTCCCAAAATATTGGTGTACTTTTGTTTTACTCATTCATAACCAGTGCCTGTAATAAATGTTAAAGATTTACTATCCAAATTTGTATTTAATGCCGATTCTGTTTTTCAAGCAGATAGGTGTTTGTTCTCTTGAAAGTCTTCATCGTCTTGCAGGTTGGTTCCCGGGGTATAGAGCTGGGAAGCTAGGTTCCCCTGAGCCATAAATAATGTGACCATTTTTATACCGGGGTAGTTTCAATATCTACACCAAAAGAAGAAACGCAATGTCAGCCTGCAAATTTTATATACAATCATTGAAGGCATCAGAGCTCTACAGTTTGTGCAATCTAAATAAAATAAAATCTTCTTTTTTAATTTTTTTTATTTAATTTTTGTTCTCTCATTTAATATTAATAATAATAAATTTAAAAAAAAGCCCAATAATGTCTTATTTTAATCAGATAGCATTTTGCGTTAAATATGCTTAAAAACTTGCAACGCACTCGAGGTAGACTGGCATACAAGGGGGGAAGTGATAAACTAAATACATCATGCACTAATTTGGTCATTACTAGATATTGCAGAAAGCATATGGCCCAGGCATTCTATGGTAAACATAGGCCAACATAGGACAAATTGTAATGAAATAAAGTGCATTTCATATGCCTTTTTGCAATATGTAGTATTCATTGAATAGATATAGAGCTACACCTTTTTCACCAGCCATCAGAAACAATGTTGGAGAATGGCTACCATTAGGTGCCCCATTTCCTGAGACAGCAATTCTTTTGTAATATCGGAGAATTTCAATAATTCTGTCTAACAAACATATTTAGATCGATATTACAGATTGTGCGTTTTGAAGTTTCTCTGTTCTTGGACCAGTAATTCTACGATAGAGACGTACAACCTAAATATCGATAATTATCAGAAGTTGAAATAATTTAATACCTCTAGTAGTCAAGACAAAATGATAATTGTCCAATATTAGACAACTCTTTAATATTGATAATGCAGTGTCACAACTTCTGTGGTAATTTGTTTACTTACGTATTAGACGCCACTTTTGCGATGATTCATCTCTTTTTAAATGTTTTCTTCGTAAGAAGAAGTGAATTCAACATGAAAGTATTGTATTTTAACTGCATACTTTTTCTACATTATGTCTGCATATTCTGTTTTACATTTACAATTTGTCTATCATTATTGTCGTTAACAATAAATCATCAAGAGATGTGTTTATGTTTTAATTAACATCATCATAACTCCATATTGCAACGTAAACAAATGAAGCTTCTCAATAACACCTTTCCCACTAAAAAAGAAATAAGGTAGTAACTATAGAACATTGCACAACACATAAAATATGGATACTGTGTGTATACTATAACTATGTTTTGTTACTCAACTGTCGTATATAGCTTGTGTTTTAGTGTGTATGCCAACCGATGATACACAGGACACATGTTCACTCTATAAAGGAACGCAGCCATACGGTACACACTAACTAGAATAAGCGCCGAACAAACCTTTTAAATTGTAGAGAACTTTAGGGGGTTCACAGAATTTCAATGGCAGTTATAAACACAACTTTTCGCCATTGTGGTTTTTCTTTGCTTTTTGTTATTCTGGGTGGAATGATAGCCACATTACATAATACTGTATTACGTCATTTGAGAAGTTAGTTAGAAAACTAACTTAGATTATTGAACCCTGGGACTAATGAACCCCCGATGACGAGGATCTCTATGAGTTGATGTGCGTGTAACATGTTGTTACAAGATCACAATTGCACTGAACTAGTACAAATCTAGCATATATGCAATTACTGAACAGATGGACCAAAAGATTCACGAAGTCCATTTTCAGATACTTTACATATTCATAACTTGAGTAACTTGTATTTTTAGTCAGCACACAATGCCATACAGGTCATTGTAATTAAAATTGCTTGTTACTATCTCTGGAAAGACCCTGTGTACATACAATTAGTATTCAGTATATATTATAGTACGGTAATATCTGGTTGTGACATTGTTTAAAAAGTCATTTTATAAAGAAAATCTATATGATTTTTCGAAAACTCATATTAGCTACAGTCATGAGGATTAGACTTAGACTGGCGCAGTCGGGGCGATTAATTTGTTTTTGTAGTTTAAATAAAATAAAAAAAATCGCAAAATGGAGGTGTTAGCGCGAAATCACCCCCGACTGGTTTATTCTGCAGGAAATTCATTGCTATTAAATATTCATGAATGCACATATTATAATGAGGTGGGCGCGGAAATACGTGCATAATGAGGTAAACATGGTAAAGGTCACACTGCCGACGTCTTCTCGGTCAGAGGTTAGTTGAAGAGACGTTGTGGTTGGCTTAGATGATTGTCAATTAAAACACTCATTAACATAATTACCCGTTGAAAAATCGACGGGTTCCTGCAGTGTCGATAGAGGGAAATGCAGAATAAACCAGTCGGGGTGATTTCGCAGTTACAGGGTATTTCGCGCTAACACCTCCATTTCGCGACTTTTTTTTTATTTTATTTAAACTACAAAAACAAATTAATCTCCCAAACTGCGCCAGTCTAGATTATACTGTCTTTGTCAAATTAGTAAATTATTATCCACACATTTTTACCCAAAACTAATCAAATCTGCGCATTAGTTCAGAGCATCTCTGTACCAAGTTTCATCAAAATCCAATAGTTCTTTAGATATCAGTGGAACAGTCATCGAACAGCTAAAAACTAGCTACAATGTAATTATCATGCAAATTAGGTAATCAATATGCATGGTTTCTACCAAAAGCTAATCGAATCTGCGCATTGGCTCAAACCATCTATGGAGCTTTCATGCGAGTTTCATAAAAAAAAAGATGTATAGATATCAATGACTATCGTAGTAGTAGTAGTAAAGGGGTAGGTATGGTACAATTATATTAATATTACTGAACCTAAGCTATGCAAACTTGACTTAAATTCGATCAAATATTACAGCAAGTCTCAAAAGTATTGGGGCAGCCAATTTGCAAACTTGCTAGTGAATCGGCTAACTGCTTGGGTTTTGACTAAACAGTTGGCTTTCGAATCTCCCTGGCGCTGACTCGTGGTCACGTTCACTCTGGGCGAGTCTTTATTGCATTAGGGAATGTAGCCTGATACATGTCTGGAACGATTTGCTTTGCGAGGCATGATAATGTGAAAGTAGTTTCCCTGGTCAGCCTGAAAATGGCCAGTCAGCTGGCGTAAACACTACAAGTTCCTACAAATCAGGGAGAAAATAAATTTTCACATCCAAACAATTCTTTGGGGTAACATTAAACCAACTGCTAATAAAATTCGACTTCATTCATCGTTTTTGCGTGGACAATTCCTTGAATACGAACACCTCATTACACGAAGAAACAAGAATCGTTTAGTTAAAACCAAAGCAGTTAGCCAATTCGCCCATTGTGTGCTTCGCACACGAGAGCAAACAATCACGATAATTGTAGGTTATTTTTAATAGGTTGATTGTCCATAAACAACCTTAACATTTCAGATGTTTTAGAGAAATTAAAATACAAAAAATTTGCATTTTTGTTCTCTCATTTAACCTATGTGAAAGCACTATTTCATGATAAATATTATTCCCAAGCATTTGGCAATAATGTGTGGCATTAGAATTACACATCTAATAACATACCGTTTTTTTTCACTATGTCACCAAAAGATATTTTCAGATTGGAGTTCTTATCTCCATAAAAACCAATGTTAAATGGCTCAAACACTACTTTTATAAGTTATTCATTTAATACGAAAAGTAGTTCCATAGCAATGTTTTTCGCGAACAACATAAAATAAAACCATAGTGTAAATATCATGGAAATCTGCATATCAATTTTAATACCCGCAAACAACCATAAATTTGGTGCAAAAGCAAGACATATTAGTTTGGACACTGAGGTTTTCAATAAAATTTAGTTTTAAGTTGTGGGGTTTGATTGACATGCAGCTAAGATTAAATGGGTTCATAAACATAATATAACATTCCTTAACATCCTTCTCCTCTGGTTCGTGCATGTCCAAAAAATGACGTACCCAAAAAGATGCGTCTCAGTTTTGTTTGAAATAGACAAAATATTACTACACTAGAATATCAATATATTAAATCTTATTTTTTTTGGAGGATTTAACAATATAAAAAAACATATTGAGGTTGTATTATTAAATAAATTATTGTGCCATACAGCTAATGCAAGAATTACAATATTCACAAGATTTCTGGGTCGAAAGTCGTTTGCAAACAACATTATCAAACAAACTCCAAACATTTCGTACTTCCTGGGTTTAGTTGCAATGACCATCTTCCAAAGCATGATTCAACACAATGCATGATTGGATACATGCACTAGTCAGTCTACGAACAGGTTTATTATTTGCCGTCAGTATAAATTGAATCTCTCATCATCTGCACTCACTTGTCAAGCCAGAATTACTCACAATCTAAATAACTTGACAAAACAATGCAGGAAGTGGAGGGAGGGGCAAATCTGATGGTTCTTGTTTGTAATAAACACAGTCAAACACCAGTGAATTAAACAAGTTTTAATAAAGCTACCATATATCATTAAAAAAACTATTAGATTACATTTTAATAACTTATTTAAGACCACATACATAAATGAAATAACCAAATTTATGAGACCAGTGAATGAAATAATTCAATTTACAAGATAGATAAATGGAATAACCCAATTCATGAGATGAGTAAATGGAATAACCCGATTCACCATATGAGTAAATGGAATAAATGGAATAACCCAATTCACGAGATCAGTAAATGGAATAACCCAATTCACGAGATCAGTAAATGGAATAACCCAATTCACGAGATCAGTAAATGGATTAACCCAATTCACCATATCAGTAAATGGAATAACCCAATTCATGAGATCAGTAAATGGAATAACCCAATTCACGAGATCAGTAAATGGAATAACCCAATTCACGAGATCAGTAAATGGAATAACCCAATTCACGAGATCAGTAAATGGAATAACCCAATTCACGAGATCAGTAAATGGAATAACCCAATTCACGAGATCAGTAAATGGAATAACCCAATTCACAAGATCAGTAAATGGAATAACCCAATTTATGAGATTGACAGGACAGTATCGCAGTCTTAATGTAAATACTCTAGTGCAATAAACCCTTTTCATTCGTCTCGTACCCTTAATTTAGAATGAGAACCCTGTTTTGCTGCAAGCAGTCATAGAAAAATGCTTTTTCAAATGCAAGAAATACTTTATATTTTATTTTACCCAGCAGTGTGTTTAATTGCAATGTTGTCAGTTTAGAAATGTAATTCTAATTTTCAAAATTTCTGAGACACTAATATTATCAATTTACCAAGAGGGGAAAACTACTTTAATAAACTGACATAATTGAACACACTCATGGATTAGAAAAAAAGACAAGAAATATAAATAAAGATGTGCATACAGCAAAAACGCGACTTCCCCAAGGATTCTTTTTCTGGGTTCACTTGTAAGGCAGCTCCACAGCTCCAACATATTAAAATGGCATACTATTTATACACATCTGTTTTTTTCTATCAGTGTTTGGCAGTTTTTTTCACTAGTTTATGGCAGTGTGAACTACAAGGTAAAATATTCAGTGTAACTCCTCAACTGAAATTTTGATTGCTTGGATAACCCTAGTAGGGAGAGGTTTTGTAAAGTCCTCAAATCTACTTTTACTATTTTACACACGTGTAAATACAATACAACAAAATTCACGATGAATCTTGAAAAAAAAATGACTTGCATCGAGGTCGCATGTCTGATGATTGTAGCGAGTTTGTCCATACACGACCAAGAACCGGTTTCATAATGTCAGAAATGTTTGATTTTGATGAATTTTAAACACATTTGGCCACCTTGAATCAGACCGGGAATCAGAATGAATGGTATATGTTTGCCAAGATGCATAATGTACATGTATGTATGTGTGTGTGTGTGTGTGAAGTTTGAATGTAATAGGTCCAGGCATGTCTCAGATACAGGAAGAGACGCACACAAGAAAGTCAAAACATAAGTGTCTGATCAGAAACTGATAAACATAATGCTTCACTGTGAAAATATAGACAAACTGTTAAAAAAATATATATTGTTTTAAAAAACAAAATTCAGAGAACGGTTAAGCATAGACACAGGAAATATATCACTTTTGTTTTAATATATACATAACTGTTTTTTTTTTTTTAGAATTATTAGTTTAGTTAAAAATTGGTGTAAAGTGCAGAACTTGTAGTATGTGTACCATACATTACAAACATTTGTTCAGTTTTCCAGCAGATGATATTGTCATATTTGTTGAACTGGACTGAGGTAGGACTGTAACTATGGCAACATGTTACAAGATTACACATACAGATAAAGCACCAGTCTGTATATGAGCTCCAATCTGTGTATCATCCTCATTATTGACTCTTGGGTTACATGAATATCTGTAAGAAATGAAATGCATGTAAGATGATTTAGTCATTGTGACAGTATGCATTGTACTGAAATTAAAAAGGTGATGACGCCGACAGACAATCACTCATATGATAGTCGACGGCGGAGCTAAAAAAATGTGATTTCAATGTCTGCCACAATTATTCAATGATCTTGATATAAATTTTGTAAAAGATATAGAAAAATTATGTAGGTTAATGTACGTGTATAATTATGTATTTTGTGCAATCTAAATATGAAATTTATTCTGATAATATCTACATTGTTCAGAATTTTAGCTTGAATTGTAGTTTGAATTCTGGTTTGAATAGTTTAAATGAAAGAATATTCTAAATGAAGACACACATCAGACAATAATAAACATAGATGGTCAATCAGTCATATTAACCCTTTTTCATCACCAGACTTTCTGAATAAATTAGTCTGCATATTTTTCTTATTTATTCTTCAATATTTCTGGAATTGTACCCTAATTTTGAAGTCAACAATTTGGTACAATTTTTACTCAAACAATTTGGCTATTTTTGTCCCAATCTTCTGAAAGGGAAGATTATAAAAGTAACTATTTTGTGAATTTGAGATGAAAAGAGGGAACAGGTGGTGAAAAGGTTAATACCCGGTAGGTTCATATATGGCAGCTAAATTGGAATACGTTCAACATCACAGATGAACACGGCTAAGTCGGCTAACCTAAAAGCATGCCTGCTATGTCAATACCTTATAGCGTTAAACCTTACTTCAGCGGCCATTTTTTATTTTAAAACTGGCAAAATGTATAATTTGAAAAATAGTTTGGGTACTCAAGATACAAATAATTTGACAGTTATTCACATTTTATCATTCTTTATCAATCTAACAGCTTACCTGGGTTTTAGTATTCTCCGACTGAGAGAACTCCCACAAGACACCTGTGGATCACTAGAAGAAGTTAAATTAGGTTCTTCAATGAGAGATCTTTCTGGCATTTCATCAAATTCTTCCAAGCTTTCAACGTTTACCAGAGGCGATCGTGGTTCTGGAGTTGGATAATAATAATCACTATGTTCTTCGAGGCTACCAGAAGGAGACGGATATTCCGGGATTGGGGATGGTGATGTAAATACCGGAATGTCTTCATCTACATAATCATCATGGAAAGAAGGACTTTGAGTCATACTGTCATTCAGTGATGTCTCTAATTCAGTTGGTACATCAAATTTGTCGTTCTCAATTGAACACTGGTTTATGACATCTGAAGTGGAGGTCAGAGGGTCAACCTGAAGAAAGCAACAAATACCTACTCAATCTAAGAAGCAAAGGGTCACAATGAATTTTTTGCTTTGATTTTGAATGCACCACCATCCAAGATTGATTTAATCAGTTATAAGTAGGCATGGTTTTGACTTGTAATTTTCATATCAGACTATGTGTTTGACATGGTACTGGACTACTTTCAGAGTTTACACAGTCATATTTGCTGCTACTGTGTTATTGCAAATAATATCCATTTTCATTCAATCTTTGTGTTTTTCAGATGAACAGACATGCAGTACACAGTCTGTGATGGTGTACAGAAATTTAACAGATTTAAAATATCTATGTGTAAATAAATGCTAGTTGGAATGGGAAATTGTGTTAAATAAGAATAAATCTCCTGGGACAATAAGCCGGAAAATTCGTTACTGTGGCATTAAACTTCATAACATTTTGGTCCAAAGTTAATCAAATAGTTCCATCATTTATACATTCCACTAGAGCTTGTATACACTTGGATGACTGTGTCTACAAATATATAATCTTCCAGTATTCACTCACTCGTGTGACAATATCTTGAACTAGTGACTCCTTGTACAGCTGTATCTATTCTCGTCTGCGTTTCAGAGGAATAGGGTTGCTCTACAAGGAGTCACTTGTCTGTGATGACGTCACACTCCACGTTTTATTCCATCTCATGTACAATAATATACCTCAATAATATTTACCTTAGCAGTGTGGCATTCTTCAGTAAGCACACTCTGATAGTCGCCATCATCATTCTGCGACGTTTTCCTTCGTTTCCATGGTGATGGACACATTGGCGAGAACTGTTTTCCTTGTAATTGTCTCCTCATAGGATAGAGGAGGTCTCTCGAAGTTCTATCAGTTGAGGTACATCCCTGGTTCTGTTATAAGATTAATAAACCTGATAAGGACTAAGTCAGCAACAATACAACAATAGCCTGTTTCACATTTTGTGTGACTAAGTTGTTGTTTGTTGATAAAACAAGATTAAAATTTGGTTTGCTTTCACAGTCAAAATGTCATTATTCAGGTAGGCCTACGGCATATTCATTGATTTGGAATGAAGAGTTGTTATGTTATTTCTGTTCATCCAAGTAATTTAAGTTGTGGATGGTGGGAAGAGTGCAGAGCACAAAAGATCTGTTCAAGTTGACTGGAGATATGGATATGACTACAATGGTAAGATCTGAAGCTAGAACGAGTCAATAACTGTTAGACATAAATAGTTTTAAGGACATGCGAAACAAATCACAAGACTTTCTTTTTTGGCCACTATGGCTGTTGTCAACTATATATCATTTTACAATCTCAATTTTTTTTTCACTTGTGCTGCTGCTCTCTCTATTTCAGTATCTCTCAACTGGGCTGCGATCTTTGCACGTCTTTTGTGTTGAATTTAATATCCCGTTCCTATAACAATCAATAAAATCATTTTCGCAGAAGTTCAATAGACTCATCTCATACCCACAGCCATTGTTGTGCCGATTGTGACTGCGTTTTGAGATTTTGAGACTGCGCAACAAAGCTCACGTACAAACCTGATTTGCATAATTTATCAACAATATACCTTGACCTTTATCTATGATGATATGGACAAGGTAACAAAATCTGTGAAAATGCCACTGACAAAAAAAATGTTATAATATTGAATAGCATCATCAATAATTCCACATGAATGATGTTACCCCAAGTTTGAATGAAACAAGTCATTTAAAATGACACAGTCCCTGTTAAGTTCTCTTTGTGCTCGTCATATTAAAGCGGAGGGGTTGTCGCGAGCGTGTCCATGAAACTTGAGTTCCATGTGGCGTATACAACAGATTGTTTATTTACATCAAAACACGTGTTTTGTGTCATAGTAATATGGCCAAAATAAAAACAGCCGTTATTCAGCCATCTTTGATCTGATTATGAAACACACTGATATGTATGATGTATGTGCCAAATACGAATGAAAATGGTACATAAATTGTGGAAATATAGTAGTAAGGCCAAAAAGTCAGATGGCTGTCAATCGGCCATCCTTGACCAGATTTTGAAACAAATTGTCATGGACATGTATCCTAACATATATAATCTATGTACCAAGTTTGAATGACAACTGACAAAGCATGTCCAAAATACAACATTTTCAAAAAACAAGATGGCTGCCAGTCGACCATTTTGAATCGAATTGCTAAACCACTGCATGTGCATATGTCCCACATAAAGTACTAGGCACATGCAAAGAATGAACGGAATCGGCCCTGAGGATTCTGAAATACGACGTTGGATAGACTGATGCACGGACACACGGACGGTCGGACGGACAGACTCAGGAACTCACGGACGGTCGGAACATGTATCCTAACATGTATGATCTATGTACTAAATTTAAATGAAAACTGACAAAGCATGACCAAAATACGACATTTTCAAAAAACAAGATGGCTGCCAGTCGGCCATCTTTCATCCAATTGTGAAATAAATCATCATGGACATGTACTCTAACATGTATAATCTATGTACCAAGTTTGAATGAAAACTGACAAAGCATGTCCAAAATACAACATTTTCAAAAAACAAGATGGCTGCCAGTCGACCATTTTGAATCGAATCGCTAAACCACTGCATGTGCATATGTCCCACATAAAGTACTAGGAACATGCAAAGAATGAACGGAATCGGCCCACAGGATTCTGAAATATGACGTTGGATAGACTGGCGCACGGACAGACGGACAGACGGACGGTCGGACGGACGGACAGACTCAGGAACTCACGGAAGGTCGGGACATGTATCCTAACATGTATGATCTATGTACTAAATTTAAATGAAAACTGACAAAGCATGTCCAAAATACGACATTTTCAAAAAACAAGATGGCTGCCAGTCAATCATTTTGAATCGAATCGCTAAACCACTGCATGTGCATATGTCCCACATAAAGTACTAGGCACATGCAAAGAATGAACGGAATCAGTCCAAAGGATTCTGAGATATGACTCCAGACGGACACACGGACGCACGGAGACCGAATTATAAGTCCTCGTTTTCGGACTTCGTCCGAACGGGGACTAATTAGGTGAGGCATGCCTGAGAAGCCGTTGATAAAATGGTAATTTTTGTTCTTTTTTTGATATTCAAATGGCCATTAGCCAGTCAATGAGAAAAAAACAAACCACTAATCAATGTGTGTGAATATGTGTCCATTATGACTAGCCTTTAAAAAACAAATTTTCAAAGGAAATCAGTTTAGGCATGTATGAAAAGGTGATGTCAGACACACAGAACCCAAAACATAAGTTCCTTTTTCAGACAATGCTCGAAGAGAACTAATAAAACCAGCATATAGACATGACAAGACCCAATTCAATGCTGGAATGAATTAGTAAGGAGACAGTTTAACTAAAAATTCACATTTCACTGTAACTACTCTAATTGATGGGGGATACTTCACACCAGCAAATCTAATTGAATGATACAAGGTAACTGAACAAGTTTACAATTTTCAACTCGTCAAAAGTAATGGAAGTTTGAATAAAACACAAAGTAATGCTGTCATTTATGTAAAGTGTTATCAGGCAAAAAACAACAGAACAAAAAGCACAACAAAAATCAAGGGAAAGAGACGCTGTGCATTAGATGATGAATGTTAGGGAAGAAAAAAATCGACTTCATACAACACGTACCTCAAAATCTGATCTTTTCCCCAATGGTCTTCTTGAAGCAAGCAATTTACGCCGCCTTGGTGTGCGACTATTTCTCCTAGCACTGCTTTCTTTCCTGAGTGAAGCTCTATCTCGTTTCATAGATGTGATAGCGTTCTGGATCTCATTAATCCATTGCATACCGACTCCCTGGTTTGGCTCAAATAATAATAAGCATTTATCTGGACCAGCCACCTGTAAACACACAATGTGATAATCCAATCAACAATATTTCAATAAAAATGGAGAAATATTTTTTTTTTTTTAATTGTTTTATATTTAAAATGTAATTTAAGTCATACCTTAAATAAAATACCACTACTGGTCTGGGATTCACCCAAAACTATCTGTAATTCACTTTTCAATAACGGTAAAATACAACGACAATTATAAGTCTTATTGCATTCAGAATTCTCCAGTAAGTTGGACTTGGCACATATTAGCATATCGTTGAACAAAAACAACATCCTCTCATTGGTTTTGGAACTTTTTTTAGAAACCTACAAAAAAGAAGCAAAAAAAAATACAGAAAAATTGTCACAATTATATAGTAGTGTTGAATAAGTGGCGTTCTATCCAGTCCCAGTATTCAAAATTACCATCTTACCTTCAGTAGAATGCCTTCTCTAATAAACCTTCTACCCGGTGCCAGTATTTTTGGGGCACCATCTCCTGTTAGACTATTCTGTATAGACAACATCTTCTGAAAGTTTTCATGTTGTCGCACATGTTCATTGATGGAGCTCGCAACATCACTGACTCGATTTGCAGCTTCTGCAGAATTGACAAGAAACTGTAAACTGTACTTCCATTTATAAGAGTAATACTTCTGTACACAGTCTCTGTGATATTCTCACCATGACATTGTACATATGATGTCACACTTGTTGCTAATTTGTGCACATACACAGTTAACTGGTTAGTAAAAAACGATTGTTTGCACCCGAAGATAAACAAAATGATGTTGTTCTCTACTGTTTATACACACGCGTGTTCCCGTTAACAAAACAACTTAAATGTTGTAACAGCTGTGTCCATCGACTGTGTTGCAACGAAGACCGAATGGGGCAAGTCGATATTTTATCAGTTTACTAAAACACAGTTTGCACAAATATTTAGACATTCCATCATTAGACATTTCATTCATTTGCCCACAAACAATTGTGTCAACGAATATAGACTTTCTGTTCTTGACTCCCAGTGAATCAGCCCACAGCCTACATGCCGCCATTGTTTTAATCTGTGATGAGCTCCCCGATCTACACATTTATGATACAGCAACTCTGATTGGTAGTGCCAGCTCCTTGGCGCGCCCAATCAAATGACTCAATTGAACTGCAGTGAAATACAGCTTTTCCTAACACGATCACGCACGGGTTCGTGGGCTGGTTTTGAATGGCCGGCTTTAGCGAAACTGTGCAATTCGGACATTGTCTGTTCACAAGCTTGTGTCGATCTGTGAGCGACATTTCTTACCAGACATTTGTATGCTGGATGGCAAAAATGTAAACAAATTACGTCACAGGCGATAGTCTATACAGGATAGAGTAAACAATGTAGGAATAATTAAGAGTAAAGTAGTATTTACCTTTGATTTGATTGTATTCTTCTTCCTGTGGTTTAGTATGATGCATTAAATCTTCTAACAGTAATTTGTATCTAGATTGAAAGAATACAGAGTATATTGCATTGATATAAAGTAAACTTTTAAAGGCCAAGGTATACTATAAATACACTTCTAAACAATAGGGATCATTTACTTGAAAGTCATGCTGTAGTAAACAGCTCCAGTCAAGCTCAGGTGAAGACACGTTTTCACGAATTTAAAAATTGATTATGTCGTGCCAAAGTGGATGTGACTATGAATATCACAGCTGTGATTATATATAGTATTTGTGACAATAAATAGTGGACGAGTTGAGATTTTGTTGGATAAACGTCAAAACACACGAACCAGAAAAAGGGACGCGATATTAAGCTTGAATAATTAACTGCTGTCAAACAATGTCACATGACGTTAGGCCGCTGAAACAGGTTGCGTCATCTATTCTCCAAAAACATTTACACAGTTCCTAATGCTCTTATTATCACATAGCGGATTCAATGAAGACAATCGTGTTCGCAAATTTAAAAAGTCACCACAGAGAGTACGAGCCAGAAATACCGCTAGTCATCTTTTAATGAAATGAATATTGTGTTTAGTATTGTTTACTGTTACTTGGAGATAAAGAGCGTATTCCGGAAATAGCACAGCATATGACGGTAAATGTAACAGAAATGAAACTCGAACCACACCATCTCTAGAGTTGCCGATGACTGACCAATAATGTTAGATACAACTCATTACGAATTAATTTACTAGCCTTTTTGTGGCTTTTTAACAGTTGTTAAAGAAAATAGCAAATTCATGTCGTAACTGTGTGCCCACAAACAGGCTCATAGCTAAATTTTGCCAATTTTTGTTTTCTCTAAAATTATTTTTTTTAACGTGACTACTAAATCTAGCCTTTACAGTCACGCTAATAGTAGGTGAACAAATGACTAAAAATGTTTATTTTAGATAATACAAGTTCCAACTTTCCTTGTCTAACCGGCCTCGTTCACATTAGGAAATGTACCCTCGTCAACATATAGCAGTTTTATTTTGCGTGGATGTGGTCGGTCATCAGGTTTTCGCATGCAGTGATGCATCGTCTCAAATTTATTATATTACTATTGCAACGTATCAGACGAACGATATTGTTGAAATAAACGTAATTCCAAGAAATGGACAATACATCACTTTGTCATGTCGGAATGCCTATGTAGCTCAGGTCTGTGTTCTATAGAAGCAAGTCTGACTGGCTCGTTATATACTTTGATGCTTATGGGTATTAATGCTATTAGTTTATTGCATGACACTTAGTTTATATTGTATCATGGAGCTATTGTCCCATGGCAACATAAAATAACATTCAAGTGTTACAGTGACGTAATTTTAGGAAATTTGTCCTAATCTTTGTCAAAAAAAGCTATTTATTGAACAATTCCAAAGAATTGTTTGTATTAAATTTTACTTCCAAACACAAGAATTTGACTTTAAAAACGTTAGGGGTCACCAGCCTAATTTCTGGGAAAATGAATAAATTCTGAGTGCTTTTACTGACAGGCTAAAGTACAATAACTACTATACAGTACAGTTCTCGCGAAAGCTTTGGCTTCACTTCAGCTTCACCTTTGCTTCAGCATCGCATCATTATGGCATTGTTATGGCTTCAGCATCGCATCAATGTCGCGACATTAAAAAGTTAGGCGGTTATCGCTTTGCTTCATTGTGGTCTCATTATGGCGACAATGTGGCATCAGCATCGCTTCATCAAACAAAGGAGTACAGAACTCATTTTGCCCTCCCTCTCGCCCGCTTTCGCTTTTCAATCGCTCGCTTTTACGACCGCTTGTTGAATTTCCGCTTTATTTTCGACTGTGCAAAAATTCGAACTACTAACAATATTCTGGTTTTCATAGATCACGGTTACTAGTTTAGTAACCATGCATAGATGCTGAACAACCATCAAAAGTTCAAATACTTTTTGTTTTAACTATCTATAATTATATGCACGCAATCTGACCCTTTGACCTAGATTTGGCTGGGATTGACTATTTTATTATAAACAATATTCGGATGTGACGCACTGCTACAAAATGTATTTCAACAGAAGTATGACATGGTTGTCTGGGTTTCTTTTCCTGACTGTGTTGAGTTTACGATTTGTATATTTATTGTTATTTCCCCCCAAGGAGAACACAAGCCGAAGGACCATGAAGATATGGACTGAGTGAAAGAAAATATTGCTAAGGCTAAAATAAAACCTAATATCTCTTTGTGTATTTGTCAATTTTGCATATATTTGGTATGACAGTATGTTCGTAAATATCTGGAAAAATCTCGTCTTTCGTTACTAATTTCATTGTTTGAAATGTCTACCGACCATGTCCCAATAATTTGTTTGAAATATCGATCCCCATTGGTTTCTCCAAACGGTCCCGACGTCCGTCATTCAACACAATCAGCATTTATTTATCGTAATTCATGGGGATCATGTCCCGTAATTTGCGGGCTGTAAAACCAAATAATTAAACAAGTACTATTTATTATGTATTTTTTTTACCTCGGGAAACTACAACACAGCGTGGAGTTGTCGCGGTGAAACAGTCGCATTGAAATCGATGGAACTTCAATTATCCATTTCTCACCTTGAAATAAAATAAAAAAAATCGAAGAGCATCGGGGGCTATATTATTAACCAGTCTTACCAATCGCTAGCTTTATTTTATTCAAATCCATAAAATTCACGAGTTTTTCGACATTTGTTCTGCACTAAAAATGGTTGAAAATGTGGAAGTGGTTTTCTCGCAAAGTCCCGTTGATAATACGGACAAATATGGTTCTGTGACCCAGGTCGTGCTCTGATCAGGTGACTCTCAGCCAATCAATGATGTTGTAACAAAGCATATTTGACGCTAATTTAAGGGTCATCGTACCATCCAATCTCCGGCGGCGATTCACATAGTTTTTTTTGTGCTGTGACAGGCTTCACGATTATTCACTGAAAAACATCGGTATATTTTGACAAACGCCTGGGATTTGACCTCAGTTCAAAAAAAGAAAAAAAAAAACTGGGCTGAGATACAAATCAGTTTTGCAAGTTGGGAAATAAGGTAAACCAGATTGGGATCGATGATATTCAGTATCTAAGGACTTCCATGTGTATCATGAGTTTCAAATTGTTCATCTACTGGTCATCAAATATTTACAGCTACAACTAAATGGACACGTTTTTGTCTGAAGCCCAATAAATTATTTCTGCATGTCAAGTGCTATTCGATTTTTTACAGGGCATGTGGTTCATTTTTATTCAAAAATTTTTTTGTGAGAATACTTTTAAAGTACGTATAGATCGAGCACAAGTCACTGATCCTGACTTAATTTTGAAAATTGGATGTAAAATTTTACCAGACCGACGCCACCACAACCATCCAATCATAGTTAGAAATGTACGCACTTGTTTTGGAACGTTGTATCAAGATGGCAGGCGACAACGCCGACGCACCAGGCGGCGTATGTGTGTTTTGCATGTATTATTACGCCGGGCATGGGATCGGACTCGACTAAAACTAAACGAAACACAGAAAAATACCACCGAAATGAGGAATCTGAATCTGTTCTCTTACCAGCAAATAAAATGAACGAAAATAAGATAATTTTATAACAAGAACAGTTTCATTTCGTATAGCAAATTGTGTTGTAGCCGAACGACGATTGCATCCATCGTGTGATTTAAATTTATCACGATTTTCCTTGTAGTCAATATGACACTCGCCACCTTGCAGATTGCAATGTACTTCACAAAGTTTTTAGTACCCAATACTCGCAACATTAAATAATTAAACAAGATATCTTTTTAAAATGTCATTTTACTCTTGGTCATATTATTTTATTCCCCTTACCGCCTTGAATTTCAAATAGATTACATATCGAACTTCTGTACATGTGGGTTTCTCTACTGCCTTTCCATGTGAAAATAATGAGGTCATACTCATGTCACAATACTTTGAAGCTGATGCCATGTTGATGCCATGTGACTGTGAAGCTGAGGCCACGATGATGCCACAAAATACAGCTGTAAGCGAGGCGAACACAGCTTCAATTTTCAATGATGCGAAGCTGATGCCACAATGATGCAATGCTGAGGTGACAATGAAGCCATGCGTAGGCGACAATGATGCCACAAAAGCTAAAGCTTTCGCGAGAACTGTACTATACCTTGGTATTCGCTGTACTGGTGTAATTAATAAGGCTTCTAATTTTAATCCTTTATTTTCTTCTTTCTCTTCTTGTAATCTTTTAAACGCTGAGAAATCACTGCTTTTCTTTGTCCATTCCTGGGTAGACAAACAAATATATGAAACTTTTACAATCCTTTTGTGCAACTGTAAGCAAAATTGAAATGAGTCTGCCATTTTGAATCAGAACTTGAAATGAATACATGTCAGTATGTGTGACATGATGAATGACATATGTGAAAAAATTGAATGCAATTCGTCAAGCTTCTCAAAGATATGGCCACCAGTCAGCCATTATGAATTTAATCTGAAAAGTAACAAGTCATGAATGACACTGCCTTCGCTAGTTGTCATTCTAAAGTTGCATGGACATAAATTGGCAAACGTGATTTCTATGGCATTTTCAAGCACTCTCCATCCAGGTCAGCATTATTCTCAGCAAGGAAACCAGATAGCACCAAACCAGTACAACAGGTAAAATGACAAGGAAGTATACAAATGATATCTGCAAATCTGTAGAGTCAGTGTTGTGTCTGTTTGGATCAACTAGTTTGTGGCCCTGGATTAGTTTCAATATCTCTAATAAGGACAAGATTACTTCTTATACGACAATGATACAAATAAAGTGCAAAAATCCAGAAAAATATTATCAAGTTTTTATTATCATACATTAATATAAACAAATTGTGTGAAATTTTATGTACAGAGAAACACATATTTATGCTTTGGTTGACAGAACTTCTCAAAGTAAAAAATAGAGGACCTGCGAAACTTTATGCAATTGCCAGACACGCAGTGAATAGTACCGGTATGTTTTTGTAATACATGCAGTTCCAGTGGCTTTGCTTTCTGAGAAAAAAAATCTGGCTCTGCACCTGAAAAAAAAAAGAACATTTAGTCCAAAGTAAGCAGAGGTTGTAGCATATGTGCTCCCATTGGCTGTTAGATTTAATATATTTTAAACATGTTCTACCAAAGTCTAGGATGAACTAATTCAACAGTCTGTTTCCACTCTACAAAGTTGTCAAATTAATATTTACGGGATTCTGCAAAAATAAAATATTAAGAATGTGCAAAAAGCCAGAGTACTTGTGTTTTCAATGTCATTAAAATCTGACCAGGGATATGCCGAAAATTTCACTTGAGCTGAACCAAATAGATGCCAAGCTATCAAAAAAAATAAAATAAAAAACTATTGAGAAAAATACAAAAAAATACAAAAGCAGATAGAAGTGCATAAAAAACAAGTCATTGTCAATGACACGTCCCCGTTCCGTTCATATTTGAGTGACATATACATTCAAAGCAGATCATGACCGAAATGCACCTGCATATGTACAACACATTGTACTAAATCTGAACAAAATCCATGCATGCATGACTGAGATCCGGTTCTGGAATTGTGAAAATACGTGATTTTAATGCATTTTCGGCCTTAAAATGGCCATCATTCAGCTATTGCTAAGCGGATCATGAAACAAATGCACATACATATTTGTGACATGATGTACCTTGTGTGTGTGAAGTTTGAACTTGATCAATCCAGACATGTCTTGGATACGGATCCAGAACTGAATTCTTTAAGAAAATGGCCGCCAGTCGGCCATTTCGAACTTGATCCGAAAAAAAAAATGACGTGCATCAAGGTCCTATTATGTTTAATGTAAGTACCGAATTTGAACAAAATCCGTCCATGCATAACTGAGATCCGGGTTCGGAATGGTGAAAATGTGCGATTTCAATGCATTTTCGGCCTTAAAGCGGCCCCCATTTGGCTATCGTTAATGGGATCTTGAAACAAATGCACATACATATTTGTGACATGATGTACCTTGTGTGTGTGAAGTTTGAACTTGATCAATCCAGACATGTCTCGGATACGAATCCAGAACTGAATTCTTTAAAACAAAATGGCCGCCAGTCGGCCATTTCGAACTTGATCTGAAAAAAAAAAATGACGTGCATCAAGGTCCTATTATGTTTAATGTATGTACCAAATTTGAATGAAATCCGTTCATGCATAACTGAGATCTGGGTCCAGAATGGTGAAAATGTGCGATTTCAATGCATTTTCGGCCTTAAAGCGGCCGCCATTTGGCTATCGTTAATGGGATCATGAAACAAATGCACATACATATTTGTGACATGATGTACCTTGTGTGTGTGAAGTTTGAACTTGATCAATCCAGACATGTCTCGGATACGGATCCAGAACTGAATTCTTTAAAACAAAATGGCCGCCAGTCGGCCATTTCGAACTTGATCTGAAAAAAAAAATGACGTGCATCAAGGTCCTATTATGTTTAATGTATGTACCAAATTTGAATGAAATCCGTCCATGCATAACTGAGATCTGGGTCCGGAATGGTGAAAATGTGCGATTTCAATGCATTTTCGGCCTTAAAGCGGCCGCCATTTGGCTATCGTTAATGGGATCATGAAACAAATGCACATACATATTTGTGACATGATGTACCTTGTGTGTGTGAAGTTTGAACTTGATCAATCCAGACATGTCTCTGATACGGATCCAGAACTGAATTCTTTAAAACAAAATGGCCGCCAGTCGGCCATTTCGAACTTGATCCGAAAAAAAAAATGACGTGCATCAAGGTCCTATTATGTTTAATGTATGTACCAAATTTGAACGAAATCCGTCCATGCATAACTGAGATCCGGGTCCGGAATGGTGAAAATGTGCCATTTTGATGCATTTTCGGCCTTAAAATGGCCGCTTTTCGGCTATCGTTAATCGGATCATGAAAAAAATGCATGTGCATATGTCCCATATAATGTGTGATGTATGAGTGAAGTTTGAACATAATCGGTCCATGCATGTTCGAGATACAGGTGATCACGGACGCACGGACGCACGGACGCACGACGGACGGACGCACACAGGGCAAAACATAAGTCCCCGTTTTCGGACTCCGTCCGAACGGGGACTAACTAATCAACAGAGGTAGAGATCATGTAACCTAAGTGTATAAAATTTCCTTTGAACTGGATTGCATTGTCTCAGATTGGCTGCTAATTTGCATATTAATTTGCATACTAATTAACATATTGTAGTTGTATTAAAATAATATGAAAAAAAAATTATGACTATTAAGTCAACATCATAAAAATTGAGGATTACGTGAATTTGACCCCCTCCCTAATATTGTTTCACATATCCCTTAAAAACATGGCCGCCGTTAAATCCATCTCAATCGAGGTCCGTAATTCATTTTCCTGCTCATAATGGAGATAAATTATGGTAGCTAAACATTGAAATTGCCACCCTGACTTCAGTACCGAAATAAATAGCTGATTGGGAAAATGTGTCTCTGTTGACAGAGGTTTGATTTACCGATAAACTTCAAAACCGCATGGAGCATGGAGGTCCCAGTCACGAGTGTACAATAACGTACTCGGGTATCATATTTACTTCAAAGGTAATTTAAAAGTGATAGATAGATTCATTGATATTGAATTACAGTACTTTTCAATTTCATCATTGCTTTCAAGCAGTCACGGTTGGCCGAACTTGACTTGTGTTTTCTCGATAATTCTAGTCTAATATGTTGTCACGAAACCAAGTTTCAATCTGCTAAGCAGTTGCCAATGAACACCGGAAATAGCAAACGTACAAAACAGAATCACGATCAGCGTGATCTAAACTTTTACGTTTTTATTATTCCAGTATTTTATATGCCAAACGTTATTCCCAAGCCACCTACATGACGGGATAAACTTTCGATTTACACATTTCATAACCAGTTCTTGAACTAATAGCAGGACTGTTTTTCTGGCAAAGTGTGACACTGTTTCTCACTAAAGTCAGGACACAAAAGGATAAATCAAAGTTCATAATAAATACCATAAGCACAGTTTCTTACCTTTGAGATAGAATTTAATCTATGTAAGCCTCGTGCAAAGAAAGATACAGTCCCGGAATACAATATCCTCAGACAAAATCGACGGCGATTTCCTCAGCGGTTAGACTGGCGCATGCACAATACGGTATGCCAGTTCTCTTGCGAGATGTCGTTAAAACTTGGATTTTTCCGGCAAATTTCAGCACTTGTACTAGTAAAATGTTGAAAATCACAGAAAAACACAATGAAACTTTGGCAAATCAAAAAAATACTTGGCGTGCATATGTATGGCATTGAGAATTACATTTGCACCAACTTGGAAAAAAATTGGACAGAGCATATTAAAGTTCTAAGAGGTAAAAGACGGACGAACGGACGGACAGAACCCAATCTATAAGCCTTCAACAGACTTCGTCTGCGAAGGCTAAAAAGAAGTGCAGTAAGATCACACTCAGATTTTATTCTGGAATAGCAGAAGAGATGGATTTTGATTTAATTTTCATCATGAATGACTATCTTGAAGTGAACTGGAAAACAAATGTATATCCATGTACATGTGTAACTTAAAGCACAGGTGTGAAGGGATTGGTCCAGGTATTTCAAAGATACAGGTAATAAAGATGGATATATAAAGACAAATCTGAAAAGTTACTGTTTTTGAAGAGAACTAAACAAAACATGCAAAGCATTGATTTAAAAATTTGTTGGTACATGTATAAAAATTTTTAATAATACACAAACAAATTATATTCTTATATCCAATAAGAATACTATATGGTACTACTGAGATTGTAGACAGGGATTGCCTATATCCAATAAGAATACTATATGGTACTGCTGAGATTGTAGACAGGGATTGCAAATACCCAATAAGAATACTATATGGTACTGCTGAGATTGTAGACAGGGATTGCTTATACCCAATAAGAATACTATATGGTACTGCTGAGATTGTAGACAGGGATTGCTTATACCCAATAAGAATACTATATGGTACTGCTGAGATTGTAGACAGGGATTGCTTATACCCAATAAGAATACTATATGGTACTGCTGAGATTGTAGACAGGGATTGCTTATACCCAATAAGAATACTATATGGTACTGCTGAGATTGTAGACAGGGATTGCTTATACCCAATAAGAATACTATATGGTACTGCTGAGATTGTAGACAGGGATTGCTTATACCCAATAAGAATACTATATGGTACTGCTGAGATTGTAGACAGGGATTGCTTATACCCAATAAGAATACTATATGGTACTGCTGAGATTGTAGACAGGGATTGCTTATACCCAATAAGAATACTATATGGTACTGCTGAGATTGTAGACAGGGATTGCTTATACCCAATAAGAATACTATATGGTACTGCTGAGATTGTAGACAGGGATTGCTTATAATTAGAGGTCTCCACTGCGGTTGGCCACTAAGTGTCAGTTGCAACCGCGGTCATTGGTATACATACTTAACGGTATCTTTGTGAATCAACAAGTCTTTGTTTTAAATAGCTGCTTTTAAAACAAGCAAGATACGATCACCTTACTATTATCATTTCCAATGATTTAAATGCGCCCATGTTTATGTTTGCATAATTTAAGTTTGCATAACTCTGTGATATTGAAATATTCACAGACCCAATACTGCGGGTCAGTACCCTAACAATAGTAAAAATAAATGAGTTTGCGTAATTATTATGAAAGCAATACATTACAATGTTGAAATATTCAAAAACAAATTTGAATAATTAGAAAAGCAGTGCACTAAGTAAATGATGTTGAAATATTCAAAGCCAGTACAGACCTCTCACCAATGTATTAAAACACTTTGAATTTATACTTTGTGTGATTATTTTTGGTCTACGCGAAACATTAATCTTTCTAAACATTTTCTGAAACCATGCATGATGTATATTAGCGAAATAGTGCGATCATATTTTATATTATATTGATCTCTTTCTGAAACGCTTTGTGATTTCATTGCAAGGCTAAGACAAATAAAATAGCATTCTTCTGTTAACTATTATAGACTAGTTTTCAAACTTTTGGCTAAGCCAAATTTATTTAATTTTTCATTGAAATTTTGTGATCCTTTTAATTTCCCAGTTCCTTGGGTTCATTCATGGTCTTGACAATAAGTGTGAATTGCCATGCAAGCCTACTATATGCAGCCGGGGTCATGGAATCTATGCATATATTTGCATAAAATGCGGTCGACGTGCGAGCGCCGACCTTCACCACGGCGATGACCACGGTGCACCACCAGTTTGATTTCCTACTCTCCCTTAAGTCAGTTTCCAGTACAATAATATATACAATGGGATATTCTCTCCCATAATGCATTGCATATATGTGCAGAAACGTACACAGTAGTGCAAAATTTGAGTTTAGCTCAAACTGCGTCAAGTATCTAAGAAAACCATGCAGCCATCTGTTTACAATACTGATACTTACCTGTAAGGAGGATGATGCTTGTTCATAATTGTTAGCATACATTGAGTAGAGTTTGAGATACGGCGCTAATTTTAAGAACGCAATTCCAATCCCAAGTGTTTCCATGTGATTTAACAATTCCTTGTTCACTGCTGCTAACTGCTCTACATTCCCAAATATGGTATTAAGTGAATTGAGAGGCATCAGACATGCTGTCTGTAATGGACGCACATAACACTGCAAAGACAATGATACAGAGTACAAAGTTATTAGACATGCTGTGTGTAATGGACGCACATAACACTGCAAAGACAATGATACAGAGTACAAAGTTATTAGACATGCTGTGTGTAATGGACGCACATAACACTGCAAAGACAATGATACAGAGTACAAAGTTATTAGACATGCTGTCTGTAGTGAACAATTCAGGGTGTATATTAAATCAAATAAAGTTGGATTATAGTATGACTGTTATATTTCTATCACTACTGGTAAGCACGATGCAGTCCTTGGGATAGGCAACTGCATTTTTAATTCTTTGAGCGCCAAACTCAACTCAAAATTACAATATTTTTTGTCACAATTTTGATCAAGAACTGAAGGCAATAAGAAATCCAGTCAGTCCAAAGTTACAATGTAGCAACCAAATTATAGTTAAATATATAAAAGTGCAAAAAACGTACGTTAAGAATACATTGTAAATGATGTTGATAAGTTCTTTCAGTATCGAATATTTCTTTGATTATTTTCTGTCTTCTTCTTTCTCTCCTTTCTTCCTCTGCATTGAGGTTTTTCTTGCCTGTATCATTTCTACCATATTGCATATGCTTGTCCCAAGAATTGGCTGAAATAATCAAAACAGAGGAAAAATAGATTATCTAACTTTATCTAATTTGCTTGAGTAAATAAAAAAAACTTTACAGTATTATCTAGCGTGGTTTACAGCAATTATTAGAAAATAAAGAATGGTTGCTGTAAACGCACGCTAGATAATACTTGCAATTCACCATGCGGACAACCCCTATGAAATAGTAATCCCAAACCATGCGTCCGTCACTCAAGTGGCGCCGACAAATCTGGACCCAAGTGTTTTGCAAAGTTCCAAGGTATATTGCTAACTGACTGTCCGAATAATTCTCAGGACGGCTGTAAAAATTTAAAAGAAAGTTTCACCTGTATAAAATATACATTTATTGTTTTGACTGTTTGTGTCAGAGACGTTGCACAAACCATTACCAATCTGTCAAGACACAAACAACATCCAATTGAAGTACATGCATGTTTGGAAGTTTATTTGGTCATTTAAAGATTAGTTTGAAAAAAATTGTTGCAGAGTTATCTACGTAAAACATTTTAGACATAAATGGTTACCAAGATCTAATTGAGAGCGGAAGAGTCACAAGATAGTTTGCTCAAATAGTGTTTCCATTTTCTTACGTCCTTGTTTTCACTATATCAAATACCATGTACATGTAACAGGAGTTTCTCTAGAAAAAAACGGCAAGAGGGAGCACTGCAATTCAGTGGCGCCACCAAGTGGGGGAGATAGGGTTCTCTCTACCAGGATGTGGAGTTTTTGATAATTCTACTAGTAAGTTAAAATGAGCATCCTATGGCTTCCTTTGGGCCAAAATTACTATCAGACAGGTCACAGTTGAAGACTATGGCCACATGTGATCCCTGGTCAATTAGAATTTTATTGTTGCCAGAGGATCTGCTTCCCAGGGTAAGGGGCGCATGGCCATGGCATGAGGGCGCTGTACCACTATTCCCTTGTTTAAAAAAATCCCTGATGTAGGTCTAGAGAACAGTATACGCTAGATGTCAGTTGCCATTTGTCTCTTCATGCTTCATCATGCTGTTAAAGTTGCTGTTTGGAGAATGCAGAGGCAAAGGGTGAGGCATGAAGTATCCAAAATACAATTAATAATGACTTACCTTTTTTTCTTCCTAATGATCTAAGTATCATTCTCAATGAACTAGCTCCATGGTTACTACCTCCAGTACTGTGTCTTCTTGACATTGTATTTGTTTTATTCTACAATGGAAACTGAGCTTCTTGTCTGTAAAACATTGAAAAAACAAAATTATAATTTGGTAAAAAGTATATTCCACCCATAGGCATGTGTATATGTGTGAATTCTTTTAAAATGTTGGACAGAACTATCAATAACTGATGATGTAGCCCATGACTTGGTTTGACAGTCTATTCAGACACCTTTCATAAGTCATGTTGTTGCTTGATCTTATGTTCAACTGAAATACAATCGTTATATTCACTTTAGGTTGGAAATATTATGAGGTTATCACATGATATCACTTGTCTATAGAGCTGGTTAAGTGGATAGTATAGCCCATATTAACAAGTGACATCCACCCCAAAAGACCCTGAATGGACGTGTTCTGAAACATTGCAGGGTTAGGGTTCTTTAAGACCCCCTCACCCATAACTCACCCAAAATCTTAACCCTAACTGCCCCTCTAGAGTACCCCACCCATTTTAATATTATACATGCCCCTCTTATATAATTATAATTTCCACTACTCAAAATGTCTAGCTATTTTGAATAGTTACTTATGACAACGATTACCAAATATTATCTACTATATACATGTATTACATTGGGGGTTGGATAGCTATAAATCCACGGTGTTGTCAGAGTGGGTGTTACTTACATTCATTTGATCGCTGGTTGCTATTAAACTCAAACATCACCATGGATTCTACTATAGCAAAACGGGGCAGATGCGCAAGATACAATACATGCAATGTGCATACGTACTAGCATCTTCATCACTAATGAATAGTTTTCTTACAGGGGGGGGGGGGTTGAATTATAGGTTCAATTCCCTTTTTGATGATACACTATGGAACATAAATGAAAATGTGGGAAATACCTCATCAGCTTTAATAAGGAAATATGTAACTGATTTATGGCAATATAGAAAAGAAATAATGAATGTAATTTAAAGATATGTATTACTGTTTTCATGGTGCCGATACAAAGGTTGAATAAACATTATTATTATTATTATAGCAATACAGTAACTTTGATTGCCCATACTAAAATTTGAAGTGTAATTGAGATTTTTACGGATGAACCAAGGCTCGGTCATTTATTCGTTTAATCAAAAACAGTGTGCATCAGTTTGCTGTGTTTGTGCAGGGAGTTGTAACATTACAGCTCCCTGGTTTGTGTGAGCAGCCAACGAACAAATGTAAATAACGCCCACTCTGACAATGTCATGGCTCCAGGCGAGGGTGTTAGGGTTCAGGTCATAAGGAGGCGACTGCTTATCCAATGTATGTTAAACGAAGTGATCTTGCTGTTGTTTACCAGCACCAATGACCATATATGTAGACAACGGCATTAGTGAATATTCTTCCGATAGCGGTAACACCATGCCGAATGGTCTGGGGTTCAGTGTTAGTACACGGAGTTACATTGCCAACGTTCTCTTGCCGTTGCGGACTTTACTGTTGAAGATGAAGGTGCATAACACAGGCAGAAATCAATTTTAAGTTGATAGTCATAATACATACCAATGCGAGAGTAAATGGTACCCGTTTTTCATGAACAACTTATCCTAATAACAAGCGGGGGGCATAACTCGCTAACTCAGTTGTCAGTCGCCATGTTGTGATTTTCAAAAATCAGTGCTTATTTGAATATTAGGTACGACGTTCCCGATTGGACAACTTGCAACGTGACCTAGGTCTTTCTAATAAAAGAAAAACGGCAAAACAGCAAGGTGAAAAAAATAAAAAGTTACACGTTCAAGATTTTAAAATAAACAAACCTACGTTTCACGCCTAAATATTAGAATTACATTTCGTGAGTTGTTCTAAATATTTAAAGATGGATATCCAACAATGCACTGCGCGTCTAAACTTCCGGGTGAATCAATGTGTTTTTATAAGTTTTCTTTCTCTATTAGAGATACTGAAATTCCATTTCATTGTTTGATGTTCCAGCACAATGATTTGCCCTTCCGTTGCGAGAGGGAGCGTCTTTTACGAAAACAACACGTAGATTCTACAGTTATGTCTTAAATTCCACATTTTCACAAACGGGTTAAAACTCACTATTAGTGTTTATTGACGGCTTATTGTAATGACGGCTTATTGTAATCGCAGATACGAAACGAAACGGGATAACACACATAATGAAAATTAATCTGTAATCAGTAACATAGGTTTTATACGCATAATATTAGCAAAATGTTTGCCGAAAATAAAATGATAAGGTGAATATACTGGTATCGTCCGACAGTTGTAAATATTGTACGCCACCGTGTAAGACCCTTCCCTGATTACAGATTTTTGATTATCTGTAATTAGCGAAACGAAGAAACGAACCATTCACTGAATAAATATTGTTATTTTCGGCAAATATGTTGTTAGTAAATATTGTTCGCATAAAACCCATTTTCACTGATTACAGTTTAAGTGTCATTATGTGTGTTTAGTTTCGTTTCGTTTCGTCGATTAAAATAAGCACTATAGTAGGATTTATGATTTTAACAAAAGCTCTATTAATTTATTTTCATGATATCAAACAAACAAAATATGTATATTTCACACTCTCATAACCTTTATAATATTTCTTATATTCCACATAAAATGGATGGAAAGAATTCCTTGTGTCCACAAAACATTGAAAAAGAAAAACGCATGTTTCTGTCGGTCATGGAACTTCGGCCATCATTATACCAGTCACGGACTTTTCGTCCACCGGTTGTGCACTGATCGCACTATCGCAGACTTTTCGTCCACGCGTTGTACACTGATGGCAGACTTTTCGTCCACGCGTTGTGCATTGATGGCAGACTTTTCGTCCACGCGTTGTGCATTGATGGCAGACTTCTCGTCCGTGTGAACGTTTTATGACATACCAATTGAGTTCGTGCGGAAAACACGGCATATTTATCATTACGGTATACCATGGGAACACGGAGTCCTTTTAACTAATATCTCATTCGACAAGCACGGAATACGTTTTTTTCGGCTACTAATTGTTTCTACGGCCAAATACTCCCATAGTTGATGTATAAGGGTATGTGTCTATCTTTTCCCCCCTCCCATTTTAAAGGGGAACCGCTCAATCCCATGGATTGCACCAAAGAATCATGGGACACTATTGTTTATGTTGTTTACAATGTTAATCTATCTTTTGTTATCCATTGTTATTTTAATCCAGAAAGTAAATTTGTTGTGAAATTAATCTCGACTGGAAGGTGCCCCTTTAAGATTCCCGGCCATTTTAGCAAAAGTTTGTCAAACGAAACGAAACGAAACAAAACAAACACAAATATTATTTATGAACATTTCATATCATGAATCATGACAACCAAAATTATCTGTATTATAACTACACACATTGTATTACAATTTCGAGATGGGATGAGACCTAGTTACCATAGAAATCAATGGTAAACTGTGAAAGAATTGTAGTTTTGTGACGATATTTTTTAAAACTGTTTTTTTTTTAAATAACTGCGTATAATAAACTATGTTGTAAAAGTGGAGGGAATCTAATGACATGTTTTTTGCAAACTACTAAATTGGTGTTACAACATTTGAAATGCCGAGAACGACGGAGTTGGATGGATGGGAACATTGGGGGTTGTATATTGTGCCTTTCAGTGATATAGTATATTGCGACTTTCAGTGCTATAGTATGGTGACTTCCTGTGCTATAGTATATTGTGACTTTCAGTGCTATAGTATATTGTGCCTTTCAGTGCTATAGTATATTGTAACATTCAGTGCTATAGTATATGGTGACTTTCAGTGCTATAGTATATTGTGACTTTCAGTGCTATAGTTTATTGTGCCTTTCAGTGATTAGTATATTGTAACTTTCAGTGCTATAGTATATGGTGACTTTCAGTGCTATAGTATATTGTGACTTTCAGTGCTATAGTATATTGTAACTTCCAGTACTATAGTATATTGTAACTTCCAGTGCTATAGTATATTGTAACTTTCAATGATTAGTATATTGTAACTTTCAGTGCTATAGTATATGGTGACTTTCAGTGCTATAGTATATGGTGACTTTCAGTGCTATAGTATATTGTGCCTTCCAGTGCTATAGTATATGTGACTTTCAGTGCTATAGTATATTGTGACTTTCAGTGTTATAGTATATTGTGCCTTCCAGTGCTATAGTATATTGTAACTTTCAGTGCTATAGTATATTGTAACTTTCAGTGCTATAGTATATTGTGCCTTTCAGTGCTATAGTATATTGTAACTTTCAGTGCGATAGTATATTGTGACTTTCAGTGCTATAGTATATTGTAACTTCCAGTGCTATAGTATATTGTAACTTTCAGTGCCATAGTATATTGTAACTTTCAGTGCTATAGTATATGGTGACTTCCTGTGCTATAGTATATTGTAACTTTCAGTGCTATAGTATATTGTAACTTTCAGTGCCATAGTATATTGTAACTTTCAGTGCTATAGTATATTGTGACTTTCAATGCTATGGTATATTGTGACTTTCAGTGCTATGGTATATGGTGACTTCCAGTGCTATAGTATATTGTGACTTCCAGTGCTATAGTATATTGTAACTTCCAGTGCTATAGTATATTGTAACTTTCAGTGCTATAGTATATTGTAACTTTCAGTGCTATTGTATATTGTGACTTTCAATGCTATAGTATATTATGACTTTCAGTGCTATAGTATATAGTGACTTCCTGTGCTATAGTATATTGTGACTTTCAGTGCTATAGTATATTGTGCCTTTCAGTGATATAGTATATTGTGACTTTCAGTGCTATAGTATGATGACTTCCTGTGCTATAGTATATTGTGACTTTCAGTGCTATAGTATATTGTGCCTTTCAGTGCTATAGTATATTGTGACTTTCAGTGCTATAGTATATTGTAACTTTCAGTGCTATAGTATATTGTGCCTTCCAGTGCTATAGTATATTGTGCCTTCCAGTGCTATAGTATATTGTGCCTTTCAGTGATATAGTATATTGTAACTTTCAGTGCTATAGTATATGGTAACTTTCAGTGCTATAGTATATTGTGACTTTCAGTGCTATAGTATATTGTGCCTTTCAATGATTAGTATATTGTAACTTTCAGTGCTATAGTATATGGTGACTTTCAGTGCTATAGTATATTGTGACTTTCAGTGCTATAGTATATTGTGCCTTCCAGTGCTATAGTATATGTGACTTTCAGTGCTATAGTATATTGTGACTTTCAGTGTTATAGTATATTGTGCCTTCCAGTGCTATAGTATATTGTAACTTTCAGTGCTATAGTATATTGTGACTTTCAGTGCTATAGTATATTGTGACTTTCAGTGCAATAGTATATTGTGCCTTTCAGTGGTGTAGTATATTGTGCCTTTCAGTGCTATAGTATATTGTGCCTTACAGTGCTATAGTATATTGTGCCTTCCAGTGCTATAGTATATTGTAACTTTCAGTGCTATAGTATATTGTGACTTCCAGTGCTATAGTATATTGTAACTTTCAGTGCTATAGTATATTGTGACTTTCAGTGCTATATCATATTGTGACTTTCAGTGCTATAGTATATTGTGCCTTTCAGTGCTATAGTATATTGTGACTTTCAGTGATATAGTATATTGTGACTTTCAGTGATATAGTATGTTGTGACTTTCAGTGATATAGTATATTGTGACTTTCAGTGATATAGTATATTGTAACTTTCAGTGCTATAGTATATGGTGACTTTCAGTGCTATAGTATATTGTGCCTTCCAGTGGTATAGTATATTGTGCCTTCCAGTTAGTGAATGAGGAATACAAAGCTATGAACTAATATTATAAATATGGCAGTTTGCAATTATAAATTTCCTATCTCCTCAAACTTTTTAAATTAGTGATTTGTGTCTGATAACTCATTGTGAGATCACTGTGGAATACCGGGTTGAAAGTGAAGTACCCGGTACACCAAATAATACAGTTACTGACAAATGGGGAAGCATCCTTTCTATCAACAATAGGACATCACAGGGGTTTCCTTAGAAGTCAGCTGTAGCTTTGTTCTGCTTAGTGACTCTCACTAGCCGTCTGTTTTTTGTTGAATACTGTGCACGAACGAATTTAAATTTATGGACACCTACTTTCTTGATTGAGCCTTGTGATCAAAGACTTACGACAAAATTCTGATGTCGTGTCAATTAATCTAATCCAACCTAGATTGGCTAATGGACCTAGTCAATTTCAAATAAAGCTCTTTTGTTTTTCAAAAAAAGTCCACCAATTGTATAGGAAAGTAGGACAAGTCTTAGCAAGCATTAGTTCTAAAATGTCACTAGATAATAGCCATAGCTAAGTTTAATACAATGTAATTGTTGGAATAACATTGGTTAATAATGTTAAACTGTTAATATATTTTTCTCACCAATTCAATAAAGCTCTATTCTATTCTATTCTATTCTATTCTATTCTATTCTATTCTATTCTATTCTATTCTATTCTATTCTATTCTATTCAATTCTATTCTATTCAATTCTATTCTATTCTATTCTATTCTATTCTATTCTATTCTATTCTATTCTATTCAATTCTATTCTATTCTATTCTATTCTATTCTATTCTATTCTATTCTATTCTATTCTATTCTATTCTATTCTATTCTATTCTATTCTATTCTATTCATATATTCCCTACAGTGGTATAATCAGTATTAATATGGACGTTAAAATGGTTACAAATGTAATTGGAAAGGAACACTTTATTTGTTCACTTCGCAGTGTGAAATGTTCTTACTTAATTGTCAGGAAAAAGTTGTATAGTAATAATATGGTTATGACAAGGATACCGCAATGTATGCAATCAGGCAGTACAGGAGCGCATTAACCTTGGCTATGATGTGTATTGGTCAATACGATTACCTTACTCTTTATAGTGTGTTTATTTTTCAGTATTCTCATAATAACATAATATAACCCAGTCAAAAAAAAAATTAGTGGTTTGACTAAATCTCTGGCTAAATTTGTAGCTTTATTCACGTAGAAATCATCAACTGATTCAATCATGACTATATCACATAATTTACAGCTGTAGTGCCTGTACCAATGTATACAGCAATGCCACAGGAAGGAATCAGTAAACATCAATTAGAAATTACTTTAAAGTATGAAATTACAATTGTTCATTAAATTGTAATCATTTGTAGGAAGCAGGTGTTTTGACTTTCCTGTTTCTTTCTGTAAGTATTATATGCAGTATTAAATATGACTTAGCTTGGTAACTTCAATTTCATTATCCCTGACGACCTTGTAAACACTGCTGGATTATTTCTATGGCATGACCTTCAGTTTATTGCAGGAAGTTTCAATTCATATTGATTCGTCATAGTTCAGTGAATATTTTAAAGGTAACAAATTATATACTTGTATTAAGGTAGTTCAATCCATATTTAAATTTTTCACTACTGAGCATATTACTGCACATATATGCAGTGCATTGTATACCATAGAAAACTATAACCACACTCAAAACTTTTGAAATGTTTTCATAATATTAAAACTCATATCAATAATTATATAAGACTTTTTCCTCCCAGTCACTGAGCAAAATATAATCTCCATAGAAACCATGACATTTTAGACTTTTTATCTCAAAAAATTATCTAGTAACTCCACTTTGGTATCATAGCAACACAAACCAAGGATAGTGAAAGTATGACATGTACAGTTGTACATGTAATCTGAAAATCGGCTTGAACCTCTTTTAAGAAAATGTGGTGTGAATGCGTAAAAAATGAACACGGCTAGGTCAACACTATATAACAACATTAGTAATTAATTACTGACTAAATATGTATTTCGATTTTAGGATTGTCCAAAAACAAATCTGATATTAGTATTACCTGATTGTTCCCGTCTGTGCTACTATTATGAATGAGCCAATAAGAAATGAATTAACCTACTTGCCTCTAGGGTCTTATTCATAGCAATAAATTACAAGATTAAATAATTTATGTTCAATGGTATACTACTAGTACATGCAAGTCTACAAGTGCCGGCTTAGAGTTCTGTACGATAAAAATATAAATAAAATAAATATGAATACATTAAATGTGATGAAAGGAGTATAATTAATAAATTTACTAAAATCTAAAAAAAAATATATTAAAAATTAGTTGTGAATATATTTTGATGATTTTTATCGGACGTGTATTTGTTTTTTGTAAACCCCATAAGGCATACATGTAGTCTGAAACAGGAACTTTAGTTTAAGAAATTCTGTCTGAACCTATGCAAGTATTTATCTGTTGATTTCTCAGACATGAGTAAATACAAAGTCATAATGGACCTAGTATGCTGGTAGATTTGTTTTTGGTTTTTTTGAGCCTTGACCGACTGATGGCCAATTTTGTTCACAAAAACACCAAAAATCAATATTTCCCAGGCAGTTTATATCAAACATAACACATGATGGCTCACTGATGCATGTAACTTGTAATTTAATTCAAAATGGCTGTCTGATAGCCATGCTGGTTTTCACTTTCATATGTGTCCTTATTTCTCGAACATACTTTGATTGATTTAGTTTAATTAAGTCCAGTTGATTTTATTCAGTGGGTTACTGATGCATGGCATTATAATATGTTTACGTTTTGTCTCAAAATGGTGAATTTTTGTTTTTATTGTGTTCTACTAATTCTCAGATACATGCACTATTTTGATAAGGCAAAATATGGTGTGAATACTCTTCTCAGTTGTGTGAGAGTTTTCATGAAATTAAACTGCATGTCGGTCATTTTGTGCAAACAAATTGTACATGTCATCAACCATTTCCCAGATATGCCTTGAACGTTTTTATTAAAACTTGGTATGAATAATAATAATAATAATAAAAATATAACTTTATTGTCTCATTGTAAATAATTTTACATTGGGTTATAGCAAAAAATGATATTTTATGAAATGTGTTAGAATTTATGTATTAAATAGATGAATAATATCGAATAATATTGATGATGATTTAATTAGATTCAAGTTTCCAACTTGACAATTTTTTTATTAGATTATGCAATTTTTTTTGTACAGTATGAAGATGACCTCATTGCTACACAATGTCACTTAGATATGGTGTCATTTGAGGTAACGCTGTTAGAAGTTAACATGTGAATATCCCCCCCCCCCAAACATTTAATTATAATCTATCTCCATATTTTATTGTTTATAATTGACACAATCATTGGAAACTGAACATGGAAAATGCTATTGACAATGACTTTCAATTATTACATTGTATCGGTATTCACTTTAAAAATTTGTTTCTGCTTTTTTGTACTTTGACATCAATATTCCAAAATAGATATGATTACAATTAAGATATTTTTATCGTTATGATTTTGCCAGAAATTGGTGATAATTTGAGAACATCCCTAACAGAAGATACAAATTGCATTCTAAGAATACCTCTGACAATATTGCATTATTTCGCTGCCATACATGAACACTTGGGACTATAATGATATGAAGCGCTCTTGTATATTTCTAATTGGTCTATTTTGATTTTATTCATCACTGTTATGAATGGTACTTATTTATGATGTAATCATGTCATTTATTCATTGACTATCAGACTTTATGTTATGATTGACCCAGCTGACCTTCCATGTCCCAGTGTGATGAAAAAAGGATTCTGAAACACGTGGGAGACAGTTGCTATAGAAACTGTCACACATCAATTTTCTTCTAGTACATCAGGTTATTGTGAGAGTTGGTGAATTATTGTGTGAGTACCAGAGATACTAGAATGTCAGGAATGAAGACATTGTACCTGTCTCTGTGTGATGAGAGTTATTGAGTTATTGTGTGAGTACCAGAGATACTAGAATGTCAGGAATAAAGACATTGTACCTGTCTCTGTGTGATGAGAGTTATTGAGTTATTGTGTGAGTACCAGAGACACTAGAATGTCAGGAATAAAGACATTGTACCTGTCTCTGTGTGATGAGAGTTATTGAGTTATTGTGCGAGTACCACAGATACTAGAATGTCAAGAATAAAGACATTGTACCTGTCTCTGTGTGATGAGAGTTATTGAGTTATTGTGTGAGTACCAGAGACACTAGAATGTCAGGAATAAAGACATTGTATCTGTCTCTGTGTGATGAGAGTTATTGTGTGAGTACCAGAGATACTAGAATGTCAGGAATAAAGACATTGTATCTGTCTCTGTGTGATGAGAGTTATCGAGTTATTGTGTGAGTACCAGAGATACTAGAATGTCAGGAATAAAGACATTGTATCTGTCTCTGTGTGATGAGAGTTATCGAGTTATTGTGTGAGTACCAGAGATACTAGAATGTCAGGAATAAAGACATTGTATCTGTCTCTGTGTGATGAGAGTTATCGAGTTATTGTGTGAGTACCAGAGATACTAGAATGTCAGGAATAAAGACATTGTACCTGTCTCTGTGTGATGAGAGTTATTGAGTTATTGTGCGAGTACCAGAGATACTAGAATGTCAGGAATAAAGACATTGTACCTGTCTCTGTGTGATGAGAGTTATTAAGTTATTGTGTGAGTACCAGAGATACTAGAATGTCGGGAATAAAGACATTGTACCTGTCTCTGTGTGATGAGAGTTATTGAGTTATTGTGTGAGTACCAGAGATACTAGAATGTCAGGAATAAAGACATTGTATCTGTCTCTGTGTGATGAGAGTTATTGTGTGAGTACCAGAGACATTAGAATGTCAGGAATAAAGACATTGTATCTGTCTCTGTGTGATGAGAGTTATTGAGTTATTGTGTGAGTACCAGAGATACTAGAATGTCAGGAATAAAGACATTGTACCTGTCTCTGTGTGATGAGAGTTATTGAGTTATTGTGCGAGTACCAGAGATACTAGAATGTCAGGAATAAAGACATTGTACCTGTCTCTGTGTGATGAGAGTTATTGAGTTATTGTGCGAGTACCAGAGATACTAGAATGTCAGGAATAAAGACATTGTATCTGTCTCTGTGTGATGAGAGTTATTGTGTGAGTACCAGAGACACTAGAATGTCAGGAATAAAGACATTGTACCTGTCTCTGTGTGATGAGAGTTATTGAGTTATTGTGTGAGTACCAGAGATACTAGAATGTCAGGAATAAAGACATTGTACCTGTCTCTGTGTGATGAGAGTTATTGAGTTATTGTGCGAGTACCAGAGACACTAGAATGTCAGGAATAAAGACATTGTACCTGTCTCTGTGTGATGAGAGTTATTGTGCGAGTACCAGAGACACTAGAATGTCAGGAATAAAGACATTATACGTGTCTCTGTGTGATGAGAGTTATTGAGTTATTGTGTGAGTACCAGAGATACTAGAATGTCAGGAATAAAGACATTGTACCTGTCTCTGTGTGATGAGAGTTATTGAGTTATTGTGCGAGTACCAGAGATACTAGAATGTCAGGAATAAAGACATTGTACCTGTCTCTGTGTGATGTGAGTTATTGAGTTATTGTGTGAGTACCAGAGTTACTAGAATGTCAGGAATAAAGACATTGTACCTGTCTCTGTGTGATGAGAGTTATTGTGCGAGTACCAGAGACACTAGAATGTCAAGAATAAAGATATTGTACCTGTCTCTGTGTGATGAGAGTTATTGAGTTATTGTGTGAGTACCACAGATACTAGAATGTCAGGAATAAAGACATTGTACCTGTCTCTGTGTGATGAGAGTTATTGAGTTATTGTGTGAGTACCAGAGATACTAGAATGTCAGGAATAAAGACATTGTACCTGTCTCTGTGTGATGAGAGTTATTGAGTTATTGTGTGAGTACCAGAGATACTAGAATGTCGGGAATAAAGACATTGTATCTGTCTCTGTGTGATGAGAGTTATTGAGTTATTGTGTGAGTACCAGAGACACTAGAATGTCAAGAATAAAGACATTGTACCTGTCTCTGTGTGATGAGAGTTATTGAGTTATTGTGTGAGTACCACAGATACTAGAATGTCAGGAATAAAGACATTGTACCTGTCTCTGTGTGATGAGAGTTATTGAGTTATTGTGTGAGTACCAGAGATGCTAGAATGTCAGGAATAAAGACATTGTACCTGTCTCTGTGTGATGAGAGTTATTGAGTTATTGTGTGAGTACCAGAGACACTAGAATGTCAGGAATAAAGACATTGTATCTGTCTCTGTGTGATGAGAGTTATTGAGTTATTGTGTGAGTACCAGAGATACTAGAATGTCAGGAATAAAGACATTGTACCTGTCTCTGTGTGATGAGAGTTATTGAGTTATTGTGCGAGTACCAGAGATACTAGAATGTCAGGAATAAAGACATTGTACCTGTCTCTGTGTGATGAGAGTTATTGAGTTATTGTGCGAGTACCAGAGATACTAGAATGTCAGGAATAAAGACATTGTACCTGTCTCTGTGTGATGAGAGTTATTGAGTTATTGTGTGAGTACCAGAGATACTAGAATGTCAGGAATAAAGACATTGTATCTGTCTCTGTGTGATGAGAGTTATTGAGTTATTGTGTGAGTACCAGAGATACTAGAATGTCAGGAATAAAGACATTGTACCTGTCTCTGTGTGATGAGAGTTATTGAGTTATTGTGTGAGTACCAGAGATACTAGAATGTCAGGAATAAAGACATTGTACCTGTCTCTGTGTGATGAGAGTTATTGAGTTATTGTGCGAGTACCACAGATACTAGAATGTCAAGAATAAAGACATTGTACCTGTCTCTGTGTGATGAGAGTTATTGAGTTATTGTGTGAGTACCAGAGACACTAGAATGTCAGGAATAAAGACATTGTATCTGTCTCTGTGTGATGAGAGTTATTGTGTGAGTACCAGAGATACTAGAATGTCAGGAATAAAGACATTGTATCTGTCTCTGTGTGATGAGAGTTATCGAGTTATTGTGTGAGTACCAGAGATACTAGAATGTCAGGAATAAAGACATTGTATCTGTCTCTGTGTGATGAGAGTTATCGAGTTATTGTGTGAGTACCAGAGATACTAGAATGTCAGGAATAAAGACATTGTATCTGTCTCTGTGTGATGACAGTTATCGAGTTATTGTGTGAGTACCAGAGATACTAGAATGTCAGGAATAAAGACATTGTACCTGTCTCTGTGTGATGAGAGTTATTGAGTTATTGTGCGAGTACCAGAGATACTAGAATGTCAGGAATAAAGACATTGTACCTGTCTCTGTGTGATGAGAGTTATTAAGTTATTGTGTGAGTACCAGAGATACTAGAATGTCGGGAATAAAGACATTGTACCTGTCTCTGTGTGATGAGAGTTATTGAGTTATTGTGTGAGTACCAGAGATACTAGAATGTCAGGAATAAAGACATTGTATCTGTCTCTGTGTGATGAGAGTTATTGTGTGAGTACCAGAGACATTAGAATGTCAGGAATAAAGACATTGTATCTGTCTCTGTGTGATGAGAGTTATTGAGTTATTGTGTGAGTACCAGAGATACTAGAATGTCAGGAATAAAGACATTGTACCTGTCTCTGTGTGATGAGAGTTATTGAGTTATTGTGCGAGTACCAGAGATACTAGAATGTCAGGAATAAAGACATTGTACCTGTCTCTGTGTGATGAGAGTTATTGAGTTATTGTGCGAGTACCAGAGATACTAGAATGTCAGGAATAAAGACATTGTATCTGTCTCTGTGTGATGAGAGTTATTGTGTGAGTACCAGAGACACTAGAATGTCAGGAATAAAGACATTGTACCTGTCTCTGTGTGATGAGAGTTATTGAGTTATTGTGTGAGTACCAGAGATACTAGAATGTCAGGAATAAAGACATTGTACCTGTCTCTGTGTGATGAGAGTTATTGAGTTATTGTGCGAGTACCAGAGACACTAGAATGTCAGGAATAAAGACATTGTACCTGTCTCTGTGTGATGAGAGTTATTGAGTTATTGTGTGAGTACCAGAGATACTAGAATGTCAGGAATAAAGACATTGTACCTGTCTCTGTGTGATGAGAGTTATTGAGTTATTGTGCGAGTACCAGAGACACTAGAATGTCAGGAATAAAGACATTGTACCTGTCTCTGTGTGATGAGAGTTATTGTGCGAGTACCAGAGACACTAGAATGTCAGGAATAAAGACATTATACGTGTCTCTGTGTGATGAGAGTTATTGAGTTATTGTGTGAGTACCAGAGATACTAGAATGTCAGGAATAAAGACATTGTACCTGTCTCTGTGTGATGAGAGTTATTGAGTTATTGTGCGAGTACCAGAGATACTAGAATGTCAGGAATAAAGACATTGTATCTGTCTCTGTGTGATGAGAGTTATTGTGTGAGTACCAGAGACACTAGAATGTCAGGAATAAAGACATTGTACCTGTCTCTGTGTGATGAGAGTTATTGAGTTATTGTGTGAGTACCAGAGATACTAGAATGTCAGGAATAAAGACATTGTACCTGTCTCTGTGTGATGAGAGTTATTGAGTTATTGTGCGAGTACCAGAGACACTAGAATGTCAGGAATAAAGACATTGTACCTGTCTCTGTGTGATGAGAGTTATTGTGCGAGTACCAGAGACACTAGAATGTCAGGAATAAAGACATTATACGTGTCTCTGTGTGATGAGAGTTATTGAGTTATTGTGTGAGTACCAGAGATACTAGAATGTCAGGAATAAAGACATTGTACCTGTCTCTGTGTGATGAGAGTTATTGAGTTATTGTGCGAGTACCAGAGATACTAGAATGTCAGGAATAAAGACATTGTACCTGTCTCTGTGTGATGAGAGTTATTGAGTTATTGTGCGAGTACCAGAGATACTAGAATGTCAGGAATAAAGACATTGTACCTGTCTCTGTGTGATGAGAGTTATTAAGTTATTGTGTGAGTACCAGAGATACTAGAATGTCGGGAATAAAGACATTGTACCTGTCTCTGTGTGATGAGAGTTATTGAGTTATTGTGTGAGTACCAGAGATACTAGAATGTCAGGAATAAAGACATTGTATCTGTCTCTGTGTGATGAGAGTTATTGTGTGAGTACCAGAGACATTAGAATGTCAGGAATAAAGACATTGTATCTGTCTCTGTCTCTGTGTGATGAGAGTTATTGAGTTATTGTGTGAGTACCAGAGATACTAGAATGTCAGGAATAAAGACATTGTACCTGTCTCTGTGTGATGAGAGTTATTGAGTTATTGTGCGAGTACCAGAGATACTAGAATGTCAGGAATAAAGACATTGTACCTGTCTCTGTGTGATGAGAGTTATTGAGTTATTGTGCGAGTACCAGAGATACTAGAATGTCAGGAATAAAGACATTGTATCTGTCTCTGTGTGATGAGAGTTATTGTGTGAGTACCAGAGACACTAGAATGTCAGGAATAAAGACATTGTACCTGTCTCTGTGTGATGAGAGTTATTGAGTTATTGTGTGAGTACCAGAGATACTAGAATGTCAGGAATAAAGACATTGTACCTGTCTCTGTGTGATGAGAGTTATTGAGTTATTGTGCGAGTACCAGAGACACTAGAATGTCAGGAATAAAGACATTGTACCTGTCTCTGTGTGATGAGAGTTATTGAGTTATTGTGTGAGTACCAGAGATACTAGAATGTCAGGAATAAAGACATTGTACCTGTCTCTGTGTGATGAGAGTTATTGAGTTATTGTGCGAGTACCAGAGACACTAGAATGTCAGGAATAAAGACATTGTACCTGTCTCTGTGTGATGAGAGTTATTGTGCGAGTACCAGAGACACTAGAATGTCAGGAATAAAGACATTATACGTGTCTCTGTGTGATGAGAGTTATTGAGTTATTGTGCGAGTACCAGAGATACTAGAATGTCAGGAATAAAGACATTGTACCTGTCTCTGTGTGATGTGAGTTATTGAGTTATTGTGTGAGTACCAGAGTTACTAGAATGTCAGGAATAAAGACATTGTACCTGTCTCTGTGTGATGAGAGTTATTGTGCGAGTACCAGAGACACTAGAATGTCAAGAATAAAGATATTGTACCTGTCTCTGTGTGATGAGAGTTATTGAGTTATTGTGTGAGTACCACAGATACTAGAATGTCAGGAATAAAGACATTGTACCTGTCTCTGTGTGATGAGAGTTATTGAGTTATTGTGTGAGTACCAGAGATACTAGAATGTCAGGAATAAAGACATTGTACCTGTCTCTGTGTGATGAGAGTTATTGAGTTATTGTGTGAGTACCAGAGATACTAGAATGTCGGGAATAAAGACATTGTATCTGTCTCTGTGTGATGAGAGTTATTGAGTTATTGTGTGAGTACCAGAGACACTAGAATGTCAAGAATAAAGACATTGTACCTGTCTCTGTGTGATGAGAGTTATTGAGTTATTGTGTGAGTACCACAGATACTAGAATGTCAGGAATAAAGACATTGTACCTGTCTCTGTGTGATGAGAGTTATTGAGTTATTGTGTGAGTACCAGAGATGCTAGAATGTCAGGAATAAAGACATTGTACCTGTCTCTGTGTGATGAGAGTTATTGAGTTATTGTGTGAGTACCAGAGACACTAGAATGTCAGGAATAAAGACATTGTATCTGTCTCTGTGTGATGAGAGTTATTGAGTTATTGTGTGAGTACCAGAGATACTAGAATGTCAGGAATAAAGACATTGTACCTGTCTCTGTGTGATGAGAGTTATTGAGTTATTGTGCGAGTACCAGAGATACTAGAATGTCAGGAATAAAGACATTGTACCTGTCTCTGTGTGATGAGAGTTATTGAGTTATTGTGCGAGTACCAGAGATACTAGAATGTCAGGAATAAAGACATTGTACCTGTCTCTGTGTGATGAGAGTTATTGAGTTATTGTGTGAGTACCAGAGATACTAGAATGTCAGGAATAAAGACATTGTATCTGTCTCTGTGTGATGAGAGTTATTGAGTTATTGTGTGAGTACCAGAGATACTAGAATGTCAGGAATAAAGACATTGTACCTGTCTCTGTGTGATGAGAGTTATTGAGTTATTGTGTGAGTACCAGAGATACTAGAATGTCAGGAATAAAGACATTGTACCTGTCTCTGTGTGATGAGAGTTATTGAGTTATTGTGCGAGTACCACAGATACTAGAATGTCAAGAATAAAGACATTGTACCTGTCTCTGTGTGATGAGAGTTATTGAGTTATTGTGTGAGTACCAGAGACACTAGAATGTCAGGAATAAAGACATTGTATCTGTCTCTGTGTGATGAGAGTTATTGTGTGAGTACCAGAGATACTAGAATGTCAGGAATAAAGACATTGTATCTGTCTCTGTGTGATGAGAGTTATCGAGTTATTGTGTGAGTACCAGAGATACTAGAATGTCAGGAATAAAGACATTGTATCTGTCTCTGTGTGATGAGAGTTATCGAGTTATTGTGTGAGTACCAGAGATACTAGAATGTCAGGAATAAAGACATTGTATCTGTCTCTGTGTGATGACAGTTATCGAGTTATTGTGTGAGTACCAGAGATACTAGAATGTCAGGAATAAAGACATTGTACCTGTCTCTGTGTGATGAGAGTTATTGAGTTATTGTGCGAGTACCAGAGATACTAGAATGTCAGGAATAAAGACATTGTACCTGTCTCTGTGTGATGAGAGTTATTAAGTTATTGTGTGAGTACCAGAGATACTAGAATGTCGGGAATAAAGACATTGTACCTGTCTCTGTGTGATGAGAGTTATTGAGTTATTGTGTGAGTACCAGAGATACTAGAATGTCAGGAATAAAGACATTGTATCTGTCTCTGTGTGATGAGAGTTATTGTGTGAGTACCAGAGACATTAGAATGTCAGGAATAAAGACATTGTATCTGTCTCTGTGTGATGAGAGTTATTGAGTTATTGTGTGAGTACCAGAGATACTAGAATGTCAGGAATAAAGACATTGTACCTGTCTCTGTGTGATGAGAGTTATTGAGTTATTGTGCGAGTACCAGAGATACTAGAATGTCAGGAATAAAGACATTGTACCTGTCTCTGTGTGATGAGAGTTATTGAGTTATTGTGCGAGTACCAGAGATACTAGAATGTCAGGAATAAAGACATTGTATCTGTCTCTGTGTGATGAGAGTTATTGTGTGAGTACCAGAGACACTAGAATGTCAGGAATAAAGACATTGTACCTGTCTCTGTGTGATGAGAGTTATTGAGTTATTGTGTGAGTACCAGAGATACTAGAATGTCAGGAATAAAGACATTGTACCTGTCTCTGTGTGATGAGAGTTATTGAGTTATTGTGCGAGTACCAGAGACACTAGAATGTCAGGAATAAAGACATTGTACCTGTCTCTGTGTGATGAGAGTTATTGAGTTATTGTGTGAGTACCAGAGATACTAGAATGTCAGGAATAAAGACATTGTACCTGTCTCTGTGTGATGAGAGTTATTGAGTTATTGTGCGAGTACCAGAGACACTAGAATGTCAGGAATAAAGACATTGTACCTGTCTCTGTGTGATGAGAGTTATTGTGCGAGTACCAGAGACACTAGAATGTCAGGAATAAAGACATTATACGTGTCTCTGTGTGATGAGAGTTATTGAGTTATTGTGTGAGTACCAGAGATACTAGAATGTCAGGAATAAAGACATTGTACCTGTCTCTGTGTGATGAGAGTTATTGAGTTATTGTGCGAGTACCAGAGATACTAGAATGTCAGGAATAAAGACATTGTATCTGTCTCTGTGTGATGAGAGTTATTGTGTGAGTACCAGAGACACTAGAATGTCAGGAATAAAGACATTGTACCTGTCTCTGTGTGATGAGAGTTATTGAGTTATTGTGTGAGTACCAGAGATACTAGAATGTCAGGAATAAAGACATTGTACCTGTCTCTGTGTGATGAGAGTTATTGAGTTATTGTGCGAGTACCAGAGACACTAGAATGTCAGGAATAAAGACATTGTACCTGTCTCTGTGTGATGAGAGTTATTGTGCGAGTACCAGAGACACTAGAATGTCAGGAATAAAGACATTATACGTGTCTCTGTGTGATGAGAGTTATTGAGTTATTGTGTGAGTACCAGAGATACTAGAATGTCAGGAATAAAGACATTGTACCTGTCTCTGTGTGATGAGAGTTATTGAGTTATTGTGCGAGTACCAGAGATACTAGAATGTCAGGAATAAAGACATTGTACCTGTCTCTGTGTGATGAGAGTTATTGAGTTATTGTGCGAGTACCAGAGATACTAGAATGTCAGGAATAAAGACATTGTACCTGTCTCTGTGTGATGAGAGTTATTAAGTTATTGTGTGAGTACCAGAGATACTAGAATGTCGGGAATAAAGACATTGTACCTGTCTCTGTGTGATGAGAGTTATTGAGTTATTGTGTGAGTACCAGAGATACTAGAATGTCAGGAATAAAGACATTGTATCTGTCTCTGTGTGATGAGAGTTATTGTGTGAGTACCAGAGACATTAGAATGTCAGGAATAAAGACATTGTATCTGTCTCTGTCTCTGTGTGATGAGAGTTATTGAGTTATTGTGTGAGTACCAGAGATACTAGAATGTCAGGAATAAAGACATTGTACCTGTCTCTGTGTGATGAGAGTTATTGAGTTATTGTGCGAGTACCAGAGATACTAGAATGTCAGGAATAAAGACATTGTACCTGTCTCTGTGTGATGAGAGTTATTGAGTTATTGTGCGAGTACCAGAGATACTAGAATGTCAGGAATAAAGACATTGTATCTGTCTCTGTGTGATGAGAGTTATTGTGTGAGTACCAGAGACACTAGAATGTCAGGAATAAAGACATTGTACCTGTCTCTGTGTGATGAGAGTTATTGAGTTATTGTGTGAGTACCAGAGATACTAGAATGTCAGGAATAAAGACATTGTACCTGTCTCTGTGTGATGAGAGTTATTGAGTTATTGTGCGAGTACCAGAGACACTAGAATGTCAGGAATAAAGACATTGTACCTGTCTCTGTGTGATGAGAGTTATTGAGTTATTGTGTGAGTACCAGAGATACTAGAATGTCAGGAATAAAGACATTGTACCTGTCTCTGTGTGATGAGAGTTATTGAGTTATTGTGCGAGTACCAGAGACACTAGAATGTCAGGAATAAAGACATTGTACCTGTCTCTGTGTGATGAGAGTTATTGTGCGAGTACCAGAGACACTAGAATGTCAGGAATAAAGACATTATACGTGTCTCTGTGTGATGAGAGTTATTGAGTTATTGTGTGAGTACCAGAGATACTAGAATGTCAGGAATAAAGACATTGTACCTGTCTCTGTGTGATGAGAGTTATTGAGTTATTGTGCGAGTACCAGAGATACTAGAATGTCAGGAATAAAGACATTGTATCTGTCTCTGTGTGATGAGAGTTATTGTGTGAGTACCAGAGACACTAGAATGTCAGGAATAAAGACATTGTACCTGTCTCTGTGTGATGAGAGTTATTGAGTTATTGTGTGAGTACCAGAGATACTAGAATGTCAGGAATAAAGACATTGTACCTGTCTCTGTGTGATGAGAGTTATTGAGTTATTGTGCGAGTACCAGAGACACTAGAATGTCAGGAATAAAGACATTGTACCTGTCTCTGTGTGATGAGAGTTATTGTGCGAGTACCAGAGACACTAGAATGTCAGGAATAAAGACATTATACGTGTCTCTGTGTGATGAGAGTTATTGAGTTATTGTGTGAGTACCAGAGATACTAGAATGTCAGGAATAAAGACATTGTACCTGTCTCTGTGTGATGAGAGTTATTGAGTTATTGTGCGAGTACCAGAGATACTAGAATGTCAGGAATAAAGACATTGTACCTGTCTCTGTGTGATGTGAGTTATTGAGTTATTGTGTGAGTACCAGAGTTACTAGAATGTCAGGAATAAAGACATTGTACCTGTCTCTGTGTGATGAGAGTTATTGTGCGAGTACCAGAGACACTAGAATGTCAAGAATAAAGATATTGTACCTGTCTCTGTGTGATGAGAGTTATTGAGTTATTGTGTGAGTACCACAGATACTAGAATGTCAGGAATAAAGACATTGTACCTGTCTCTGTGTGATGAGAGTTATTGAGTTATTGTGTGAGTACCAGAGATACTAGAATGTCAGGAATAAAGACATTGTACCTGTCTCTGTGTGATGAGAGTTATTGAATTATTGTGTGAGTACCAGAGATACTAGAATGTCGGGAATAAAGACATTGTATCTGTCTCTGTGTGATGAGAGTTATTGAGTTATTGTGTGAGTACCAGAGACACTAGAATGTCAAGAATAAAGACATTGTACCTGTCTCTGTGTGATGAGAGTTATTGAGTTATTGTGTGAGTACCACAGATACTAGAATGTCAGGAATAAAGACATTGTACCTGTCTCTGTGTGATGAGAGTTATTGAGTTATTGTGTGAGTACCAGAGATGCTAGAATGTCAGGAATAAAGACATTGTACCTGTCTCTGTGTGATGAGAGTTATTGAGTTATTGTGTGAGTACCAGAGACACTAGAATGTCAGGAATAAAGACATTGTATCTGTCTCTGTGTGATGAGAGTTATTGAGTTATTGTGTGAGTACCAGAGATACTAGAATGTCAGGAATAAAGACATTGTACCTGTCTCTGTGTGATGAGAGTTATTGAGTTATTGTGCGAGTACCAGAGATACTAGAATGTCAGGAATAAAGACATTGTACCTGTCTCTGTGTGATGAGAGTTATTGAGTTATTGTGCGAGTACCAGAGATACTAGAATGTCAGGAATAAAGACATTGTACCTGTCTCTGTGTGATGAGAGTTATTGAGTTATTGTGTGAGTACCAGAGATACTAGAATGTCAGGAATAAAGACATTGTATCTGTCTCTGTGTGATGAGAGTTATTGAGTTATTGTGTGAGTACCAGAGATACTAGAATGTCAGGAATAAAGACATTGTACCTGTCTCTGTGTGATGAGAGTTATTGAGTTATTGTGTGAGTACCAGAGATACTAGAATGTCAGGAATAAAGACATTGTACCTGTCTCTGTGTGATGAGATTTATTGAGTTATTGTGTGAGTACCAGAGATACTAGAATGTCAGGAATAAAGACATTGTACCTGTCTCTGTGTGATGAGAGTTATTGAGTTATTGTGTGAGTACCAGAGATACTAGAATGTCAGGAATAAAGACATTGTACCTGTCTCTGTGTGATGAGAGTTATTGAGTTATTGTGTGAGTACCAGAGATACTAGAATGTCAGGAATAAAGACATTGTACCTGTCTCTGTGTGATGAGATTTATTGAGTTATTGTGTGAGTAGCAGAGATACTAGAATGTCAGGAATAAAGACATTGTACCTGTCTCTGTGTGATGAGAGTTATTGAGTTATTGTGTGAGTACTGTTAGTAGGATACTTTTAGATTACATCATTGTTAATGTCAAAGGTCACCTGATGTAACCCACAATGCTTTAGGGCACTTGTAATAAACATGGCGTTCTCCAAGTAACACTCACTGTGTGAGTCTGAGTCATTTCTTAGTCTACCGTGCCTATCAGGCATAACATGGTGTCAGAAGTGCAAGAAGCCAGCGACAAGTATTCATCGCAGCACTGACAGGATCTGAGAGCAGTGAAGCACCAGAACGTGAGAGATTGATGAATGAAGTCGATCTTCCGTAGAGGTTTCTCGAATTCGCGCCATACCACGAGTCTGACAGGAAGTCGTCATATTTGAAACCAAGTCAAGTCGGACAGTCGGGAACACATGTACATCGATTTAACTCGATTCTAAGTGAGTACAAGTAATACGATACTGAACATTATTGTCAACTGCAAGGCCAGTTAGTAAATCATTTTCCGACAGATAGATCAACTTACGTGTTTACAAGCAGTCGATCTATTTATAGCAATGGCGACATACCAGATACCAGCGCCACAGCCCATGAACGTAAAGGGTGATGTGTCAACTAATTGGAAGCATTTTAAATCGGCATGGGAATACTATGTTGTTGCCACAGAATTGGGAGATAAATCCAAACCAATACAGGCTGGTGCACTATGCAGTGTTATGGGTATGGATTGTGTCAAAATTATGAATAGTCTCACGACATTATCCAATGAAGATAAGAAAGATCCAACAAGAATTCTAAAAGAGTTAGGGGATCATTTCATGCCACAAAAACATTTATTGTTCGAGCGTGTGAAATTTGGATATGCAAACCAGACTGAACATGAAACAGTTGATCAGTATGTCATGCGGCTACGTCAACTATCAGAATCGTGTGAGTTTGATAACCTAAATGAAAGTTTGATAAGAGACAGACTAGTCATGGGTACTCACGATTCAAATACAAGAGACAGACTACTACGTGAACGTCCAGTCCCCGATTTGAAAAGGTGTATCGAAGCCATGAGAGCTAATGAACTGTCCAAAGTGCACAGAGAACAAATAAAAGGTGCAATGGGTGAAACACAAGACAACACAGTGCATGCAACACAAAAGAGCAAATCACGAATGTATAGCAAATCAGCTAATGTCAAGAAGCAAGGCAATATTGATAAATGCAGGTATTGCAGTTTGAGCCATTTGAGAGATAAGACAAAATGTCCAGCGTTTGGGAAAACTTGCAACAAATGTGGCAAATTGAACCACTTCGCATCAGCTTGCAGGGGAAAACAGAAACCCAGTAAGAAATTTGTACATCACACAGCAATTCATGATAGTCAAGATGAAGAATCTGACAATTCTGTATTCACATTTCATCGTATAGGTACAGTGAATAGCAAAGTGAACAATACAGCATTTATGATTCCTATGACATTTCATACAGATTATCCTTGCAAAATGTCTGTACAATTAGATTCAGGTGCAACTTGCAACGCTATGTCACATTCAGATTTATTAGGTATTGTGCAAGTTGGGAGTGTAAAATTAGATCCTCCTAAAGGTAAAATTAAGCTTTATGATGGTAGAATTGTAAATCCATTGGGTACATACACATTGACCGTCAGTCAGGGGAATAGCCCTAAATGTAACATACAGTTTGATATACTTGAGAATGCACCATAGCCCATCATAGATGGAAGTACATGCATTGAGAAGGGTTGGTTATCACTTGGTGTAAACAAATCAATAAATATGGTGCAGAGTAAGCATTATGAGCCAATTTCAATGGAGAAAATATTAAGCGATTACAGTGATGTTTTCACTGGATTGGGGTGCTTACAAGGTGAATACAGTATAGAGATTGACCCAACAGTCAAACCTGTACAGCACGTACCACGACGTGTACCAGTTCCGCTAAAGGGTAAACTGAAAGCAAAAATTGATGATATGGAAAGGCAAGGTATCATCGCTAAAGTGACACAATCAACAGATTGGATCAGTAGCCTTGTAGCAGTGCAGAAAGCTGACAAGCTGAGGGTGTGCTTAGACCCAAGGGACTTAAACAAAGCTATAAAGAGAGCAAAATATCAGTTGCCAACAGTAGATAAGTTGCTACCCAAACTAACAAATGCAAAGATTTTCACAGTGTTAGATGCTAAGGATGGGTTCTTCCAAGTCAAATTGGACGAAGAGAGCTCACATCTCACCACATTTTGGACACCATTTGGCAGATATCGCTATCTAAGGTTGCCTCAGGGAATTAGCAGTGCCCCTGAAGAATATCAACGGCGTCAGAATGAGGTTCTTGCAGGACTTGAAGGTACTGAAGCTATAGTAGATGATATTCTGTGTTTTGGTTGTGGAGAAACCATGGATGAAGCACTAGAAGACCATGACAAGAATTTGATACAATTGCTTGAGCGAGCACGAGAAGTAAATCTGAAGCTGAATAAAAAGAAATTCAGGCTGAGAAGAGAACAAGTTACATATATGGGACAACTTGTTACGAGTGAAGGGTTGAAACCTGATCCACAAAAGGTTTCTGCCATTGTCAATATGCCCACACCGACTGACAAGAAAGGAGTTCAGCGCATGTTGGGTTGTGTTAACTATCTATCTAGATTTTTACCAAAGCTGTCAGAGATATGTGAACCACTTCGCAAAATGATAAAGCACAATGTTGAGTTTGTCTGGGAAAGTCAACAAGTGGAAGCATTTTCTGACATAAAGAAGCTCATTAGTTCTGCACCAGTACTCAAGTATTATGATGTGAACAGAGAGGTCACAATACAGTGCGATGCGTCTCAATCTGGATTAGGAGCCACTCTAATGCAAAATGGGCAGCCAGTTGCGTTTGCCTCCAGAGCATTATCACAAACTGAACAAAATTATGCGCAGATTGAGAAGGAGTGCCTGGCAATAGTCTTTGCTTGCTGCAGATTCAACCAATACTTGCATGGTCGTGATAAAATCACTGTATAATCAGACCATAAACCGTTGGTTCCGATCTTCCACAAATCATTACATTCAGCGCCAAAACGTTTGCAAAGAATGTTGCTTCGTTTGCAAAAGTACAACTTGCAAATTGAATACTTACCAGGATCCAAGATGTATATTGCTGATATGTTAAGCAGAGCGTATGAGCAGACAGCAGGACTACAAGAAGACAATATTCCAGAATACCAAATATTTCAACTCGCACAAGAGCAGAGCTTGTTTCAAGAAATCGCTGATATAAAACAGGTAGAATATATGCGCTTATCTGAGGGAACTCACGAACAAGTCAAATCCTGTACATCAGCTGATGCTTCATTACAAACGCTCATGAATACAGTCATGACCGGATGGCCAGATTCACGCGAGGAAATCCCAGTTTGTATCCATGAATACTGGAACTTTAGGGATGAACTAACTGCTCAGGATGGTGTTCTATACAAGGGTATGAAAGTTATAATACCATTTTCAATGCGACCACAGATGATCGCAAGAGCACATACCAGCCATTTAGGACCAGATGCTTGTGTTCAAAGAGCACGAGATGTCCTATTTTGGCCAGGCATGATAGGGGAAATCACAGAGAAAGTAAAGTCGTGTAGTACTTGTAATGACTTTTTGGCCAAACAACAGAAAGAGCCATTAATGACACACAGCATTCCGAATACACCTTGGTCCAAAGTTGGACAAGATTTATTCATAATTTACGGAGAAAACTACTTGGTTACTGTAGATTACTATAGTGACTATTTTGAGATAGATCACCTTGAAGACACCACGTCATCAACAATTATCGATGCGACAAAGTCTCATTTCGCAAGACATGGAATCGCTGACATGATGACAGATAATGGTCCGCAGTATACCAGCGATGAATTCTCTGCTTTCGTACATAAATGGGAATTCAAACAGACAACCAATTCTCCACTGCACAGCCAAAGTAACGGCAAAGCTGAGTCCGCAGTCAAAATTGCAAAGAAGCTAATCAAAAAAGCTAAACGAAACAACAGAGATATACAATTAGCTTTACTCGAATGGAGAAATACCCCTGATGTGAATGGTTCAAGCCCAGTACAGAAACTGATGTCCAGAAGAACTAGAACCAGAATTCCTACAGCTGAAGCTTTACTTAAACCACGAATAGTAGACGGGGTTCCAGAAAATATCAAAATCAAAAGGCAAAAGGCAAAGGCAGTTTATGACAAACACGCTAAACCTTTACCAGAGTTAGTTATAGGCGACTCAATAAGATTACAACCACTGAGGCCTAAACAGCCATGGAAATGAGACTCATGTGTGGCAAAGGTTGGTCCACGTTCCTACTTAATTGAATCAGACGATGGTCAGTTATACAGAAGAAACCGGAAATTCATACGCTTAGATCAGAGTGACAAGAAACCACCACTACAAAGTGAGATTTCACCTGAGCCAGTACAAATAGAGCCACCTTCAGTGTCAGTCATCGATCCAAACAATCCGTCACAGCAAACAGAATCTACAACTATACAATGCTCACCAGTTAAACAAACAACTACACGCAGTGGTAGACAAAGTAAGATCCCGAATCGTTACAAAGATTATGTCATGAACATGTAGCTAGTTAGTGAGCTGGTACAGACACACTTGGGTAAGAATAATTCCCAGTCTGACCAGTATATGGATTTTAAAGGGCAGTCCACCCCTTATCCATGTTAAGTAGATTAGTCAGGCCAGTTATGTTTATCAATTTGAGAAATCAAGTTTTTTCATTGTTGTAAAGGGAGATGTTAGTAGGATACTTTTAGATTACATCATTGTTAATGTCAAAGGTCACCTGATGTAACCCACAATGCTTTAGGGCACTTGTAATAAACATGGCGTTCTCCAAGTAACACTCACTGTGTGAGTCTGAGTCATTTCTTAGTCTACCGTGCCTATCAGGCATAACAAGTACCAGAGATACTAGAATGTCAGGAATAAAGACACTGTACCTGTCTCTGTGTGATGAGAGTTATTGTGCGAGTACCAGAGATACTAGAATGTCAGGAATAAAGACATTGTATCTGTCTCTGTGTGATGAGAGTTATTGAGTTATTGTGTGAGTACCAGAGATACTAGAATGTCAGGAATGAAAACATTGTACCTGTCTCTGTGTGATGAGAGTTATTGAGTTATTGTGCGAGTACCAGAGATAATAGAATGTCAGGAATAAAGACATTGTACCTGTCTCTGTGTGATGAGAGTTTAATATTGAGTTATTGTGCGAGTACCAGAGATACTAGAATGTCAGGAATGAAGACATTGTACCTGTCTCTGTGTGATGAGAGTTATTGAGTTATTGTGTGAGTACCAGAGATACTAGAATGTCAGGAATAAAGACATTGTACCTGTCTCTGTGTGATGAGAGTTATTGAGTTATTGTGTGAGTACCAGAGATACTAGAATGTCAGGAATAAAGACATTGTACCTGTCTCTGTGTGATGAGAGTTATTGTGTGAGTACCAGAGATACTAGAATGTCAGGAATAAAGACATTGTACCTGTCTCTGTGTGATGAGAGTTATTGTGTGAGTACCAGAGATACTAGAATGTCAGGAATAAAGACATTGTATCTGTCTTTGTGTGATGAGAGTTATTGAGTTATTGTGCGAGTACCAGAGATACTAGAATGTCAGGAATAAAGACATTGTATCTGTCTCTGTGTGATGAGAGTTATTGTGTGAGTACCAGAGATACTAGAATGTCAGGAATAAAGACATTGTATCTGTCTCTGTGTGATGAGAGTTATTGTGTGAGTACCAGAGATACTAGAATGTCGGGAATAAAGACATTGTACCTGTCTCTGTGTGATGAGAGTTATTGAGTTATTGTGCGAGTACCAGAGATACTAGAATGTCAGGAATAAAGACATTGTACCTGTCTTTGTGTGATGAGACTGAGTTGACCTGCAGTGTTATTCATGAGATTAAGTGGTTGGTGTTATCCATGTGATATGGCATACATGTGAAATGGCTGTGAAAAAAAATGTATGAATTTCTTACTGGGGGAAATCTTTGTGTTTTTGCAAGTTGTATACTGCAAACTGGCATTTCTATTTCTGTAAGCTATTTAAATTGTATTGTTTTTCTGTTGTCATAACAACCATTTCCCATTAACCAATTTTCTAGCTCAACAAGTTTTTAAACCTGTCACACTCATAAGATGGTATAGATGAGGCATAGACTGATTACGCCTAGAGGGATGGCACTCAATCACACACTGCTAGAATTTCACAGGGAAGCTAATTTATTGCTTGCCGGCTCTACCTGCTGTGTCAATTATAACATGCCTCACAGAATCCTGAGCATTCTGGGATTGGAGGGTGGTGGCTAAAAGGGAGGGTACTTCCTCCCTGAATTGTAAGAAGAAAGTACACATATCTTTTGAAGTAATTAGTTGCTGAAAACAAATATTTTTATTTTTCAAATGTACTTGCACCAGTCCTGTAATATTACTTTGAAGGTGTTACACCAACCTTCTACCCCCCCCCCCCATTACACTCCTAATATATAAGCATTAATGGCCCTATATTCATGCACCCATGTATTCGTACATGTAGATATTTATAGATGATGAATTACCTGAAATATATTTACCCTAAGGTACAGCTGCTTGCCCACCTCTCCTTGACAACTACAATTATAGTAACACAATCACCATGGAAACCATCTGGTATCTGATGTTTTTTGTGTTCAGTTTATTTAAAATTGTTTCCATGGTGCCATTGCAAGAGTGTCTCCCCTAGTTGTCTTTTGTGTCTCCAAACTTTGAGCTGAATTGTATTTATTATGATGAATTGTTTTCATTTTACTGTGTGTTTTGAGTGAGCTAGACTCATTACCAAATGCCCTATGTTTACGTACAGAACATATGACAATGTTCTAGAGATGTCCCCCATGGTCAGTAAGGTGGAATGGTTCTTGTATGTTTTTGACATGTGTGAATATTTCAGCATGTATAGCAGTGGTAATATTATATGCAAAAATCTGTTTATAATTAATTATTTTAGTATTATTCAACAATATGTGGACCTTTTTTAATTCTCTGTTACTGTAAAATACTTTTATTTTAGCTGGAATTAATTTTCGCTGAAAGGACATTTTAGGTGTTTTGTATGGAAATTAATTTCGCTGATTTTTGACAAGTTTAATGTAAAAATATATAAAAAAAGGTATATTCGCTAGATTTTACTTTTGGTGAATAATTCCCTCAGCGAAAATTAATTCTTACGGAAAATAATGTATTTTTCAGTTATCTGTTTTTTGATAATATGTTTAAAATGACAATTTAGCAGCAGTTTGCTCAAACCATAATAAAAACACAATTTTTCATTAAAATCCAGATGAAAATAATTTTTAATATCATTTTGTTATATTTTTCCATATGGTAAAATACCTTAAAACAGACAAAACTTTGCTTTTTTCCCTGTCCATTTTGTACAAGTATCTCAGGACTGGGTATGGTAACCCCATATCAATTTTTTTTTTCTTTGTATTGTGACATGTCACATATGTAAAAAAAAATAAAGAAAATTAAATTATTTTTATTTTTGTGTTGCATATTTTACCTTAATGTAATATTAAAAAAAATGAACTTTTCACTTATTTGAATAAATGCAGTGGAATTTTTCAGCTGTATTAACAATTTGAATGTTTTAGATATCAAAAGATAACCAATTAATTTAATAACAAATTATAAATTAACTTAATCACTTGTGGTTTTATCTTTTAATTTCACCTTACATGGGTTATTACAAATTGCTACTTTAGAGAAGTACCCTAACCTCCTTAACATACACTTCCTTTAAACTATTTTGCATAGTGTGTGCGTATATTTGAGATGACCCCTGCATATAATTAATTCTGTCAATTTCTATCAATTTATAGGGCTGTATATGATAATGTTCTCCAGTCTAGTTACCTCACTCATCAAAGTGAGCAGCTGTCTCCCCCAAGTACATTGCAGCGACCCTACACACATCGAACACCAGCCAGAAACACACTTTACGTACACTGGCCAGTTATAACAGGTAAGAATATATTACAGTGTCTAATCTCTGAATTGGTTCTCATCACATACAAGTTTTCCCATGTGCACTTCTATGAATTATCAGCCAGATAGCTGAAAAAGATGCCAGTGTGGTCCAAAATGAAATGTTTCGTTTCTTTCTGATTAAAATGCAAGGCGCATCCCAATTTATTTTGTAGCTTCAAAAATGCAGTATGCCTACTAGCTGATCCCATAGTTGATTATGTAACTATACCTATATAGCTCACATGTACAGTATAGATCTTATAGCCAGTATATGCACATCAATTCCATAGCCAATATTAAAGCTCCCATAGTGAATGTTCAGGCCTTCATTCTATAGCCGATAATGTTGCTCCTATAGTGAATATTGTAAGACTTCATTCCAGTCAGTATTGTAGCTCCCATTGTAAATGTTGTAGACTTTCATTCTATAGCCAATAATATAGCTCCCATAGTGAACAATGTAAGACTTCATTCCAGTCATTAGTGTAGCTCCCATAGTAAATGTTGCAGGGATTCATCTTAGTCAGTATGTTATGCCTTCAATCCACAGCCAATAATATAGCTCCCATAGTGAATAATGTAGGACTTCATTCCAGTCAGTAGTGTAGCTCCCGTAGTAAATGTTGTAGGCCTTTATTCCATAACCAATAATTTAGTTCCCATAGTAAATGTTGCATGTCTTCATCTTAGTCAGTATTTTATGCCTTCAATTCACAGCCAATAATATAGCTCCCATAGTGAACAATGTAGGACTTCATTCCAGTCATTAGTGTAGCTCCTATAGTTAATGTTGCAGGGATTCATCTTAGTCAGTATGTTATGCCTTCAATCCACAGCCAATAATATAGCTCCCATAGTAAATGTGGTATGCCAGCATTCTATAGCCAATAATGTACCAGTTTTGTAAACTTGATTTTGATCATTAAATCCTAACAAACATTCATAGTGTATTGGTAAATTTATGTTAAAATTATATCTACTGCAACAGTTTTACCTTTTCACCACCAGTTCCCTCTTTTCATCATAAATTCACAAAATTAGTGTTCATTTCCAGAAATATTGAAGAATATGAAAAATTTTGGGCGAGAAAGTCTGGTGGTGAGAAGGTTAACACAATTTATTCTGGCTATCCATGGAGGCTTACAGCAAGCATTATAATTCTATTTTGTGTCTATAATTTGCGTGTTACGTAATCAGTCTGATTTATATGTCAGACAATTTAATATTTTACTGACTTAGCCATTTTATTTAGTGTCTAATTAATACATGGTAGTCATTAAGATGCAGACACTATAACTTTTTTTTATTTGTCGTGGGATTTACTGTTTTATACTTAAATTAAATGAATAATTTAGTTTCTTCTGATGCCACTTTAATGATTGTGTACTTTATTTGTATTATGGATGAAGTAAGGAGAAATTTCGGTTTATGTGTTCTTTGTCTGCATACTGTACAAAAATGTATTTACAATTATACAGTGAATTTCATAAAGGCACGAATGTTTTTTGTAAAACATTATTCCAGACCATCACACTGTGAAGATTATGATTTCATTGGCTGTAAGAGCTGTTTGGTAATGCCCATTACCCATGAGTCTTTGTGGCATACCTTCAATCATTGGCTGTTTTACTGCTATGCATCTGTTATGATTGGTCAAGTTGTTTTCAACTGTCATTTAAAATTTATAAAAAATTGATCAATAGAAAAATGGAGGGATATACATTTTTCTTCCGTACACTAGCATTTTTGTGTCAGCCATTAATGTAAAACTGAAATGTAGTTTTCACTGAATTTTTATGCATAAAATTGAATACCTGCGCAAAATAAATTTATTTGCTACTGATGAAATGGAAAATGTTCTGTGGAAATAAAATCCAGCAAATATACTTTTTTTCCTATATTTCACATTAAACTCATCAAAAATCAGTGAAAATAAATTCCATACAAAACGCCCAAAAATCGTTTTCATCGAAAATTAATTCCAGCGAAAATACATTTGATTTAACTATCACATGTACAAATGTCAATTCTGCAAATAAAAATGTATATTGCTTGTGAATAAATTAATGGAATATATTGTGAAATATTAATTTTCTTTGGCACACCTTCTTCTCCAGAAGTTGAACTTTGGCATTATGCATCAGAAATGTTAGACCTTTCACAGACTTTTGACCAGTAATGTCACATAAGTGCTTGTGTTCTGTTTTCATGCATTTTGTGATCAGCAAATCAGGTTTTATACCTCTGAGAAAAATGACTGCTGTGTACACACGCACATGATTGTAACACTGGAAAAGCAATCACATAGTCAGGAAGTATTGGAATCCAGGAAATGAGATGGTCAAAATATATAAAACAAAAGATATAACTATAAAACACTATGAATTCTAATTGTGTGTATATCTTCAGTAAATTTAGATCCATCTCTGTATTGGAAGTATGGAATTTACCTAAAATGCTGGTTATTCTTATGCAATCGCTGGTAAATCATTTTTTTTTCTAAATTAGCTCCATCTTGCATTGGCAGTAATACAGGGTAGCTCATATATTTTCTGCGATGCACAGTCAAGGTTATTGTGTCAAGTGGGAGTTTACTGTAAAATCTAACACCATGTACATATCTTTCATAATTGACAGTGATTTTTCACACCACTCGTGTGTACTTCACTTAAATCATAATGTATCTCACTAAAAAGCTCGCCCATATATGTACTGTAAACGTTCGATGTTTGCTGCTAGAAATTTTCACTATTTAAGAATTTTATGGTATTCCTGAAGACAAAAATGTTCACTGTTACACCATTTGACATAATTTGCGAAAATTTGAGCAGTTCACTGTATATTAGAGTTAAATATATTAGGCCTTATGCGATTATTCTGGGACTACATGACATGACAACGCAATTACTTCACTTGAAATTATACCTAGTATAACCACCATGGTTTAAGTGTAAATACTGTAAAATACTTTATTTTCGCTCAGAATTAATTTTTAATTTCGCTGAAGGAATGATTAAGTGAAAATAAAATCCAGTGAATATACTTTTTTTTTCTATATTTTACATTCAACTTGTCAGAAATCAGTGAAAATAAATTCCATACAGATCACCCAAAAAGTCTTTTCAGCGAAAATTAATTCCAGCGAAAATAAATTATTTTACAGTACTATTAATATTCTAAAAGTGTAATAAGTTGACTTCCATGTCAGACTATACTTTATAAAACATTCATTTCGTGATCTGTGGTTTATTTTCTGTGAGGTAACAATATGATTACCCCCATACCGGTGTCATAACATTATTTATGATTCCAGAGCAGCTGCAGTTACTCATTTTAATTCTTACCCCTGTGAATCATCCTCCCTCCTGCAGACAAATTGTTATTTAATTTTATTGATTTTCACCAATCTTTCTTTATGAGGTTTTTACTAGAATACAACAAAGCGTCACCAAAGGTAGTAAAGGGATGGCTTTGACATATTTGCCGACATGCTTGTAAAGTCAAAGTTTCATTTTCTATCATGCATGCAAACAAAGGAAATTATTAATCAAATTATTTCATATAAAATTACCGGTAGTGAAGCGTTTACTTGGCTGTGGCAAATTAACCACAAACTGTATCGATGACAGAAATTGGTTAATTTCTTCTTATTCATAATAATAATAATAACTTTATTGCATCCTTAGAAATACAATGTTTCTATCAGTTAATAGCAATAAAGATTAGTTGTGATAACTACTACTATAAAAAGAAAGAAAGTTGTTAAAAGGATAAAGCAAGTGTTACATATCAAATGGCATTTTCATTTCTTGATTGAAATGCGTTATGAATATAGTTGCCAATCTTTTTTATTATTACATCATCTTTTGAAGTCATCAAGAAATTAAATTTCTGGAGATCACCCTGTGTTTCTTGTGAAAATGTAATGTCTTGTATGATTTGTTGGCGTATTAATTTATATTGTGAGCATATCATATTTCATTCCATGTACATTATTTGCAAACTCTATTTTTGAGTAGGTATTTTTGGTTGCATACATACGCCTCCCTTTTTCTATTGCTAAATTGTGATTACTAGTTCTGTTACTACATGTATGATTACTATGCATATACATATGCAAATGATTTGAAAACAATTAAGCTAAACTACATATAGCTTACAGCTAAGTAAATGTTAACTTATATTTAGATCATGTAGCTTAGTAAGCTTAGTTGAGGCACATAACTCTGATATTGCCAATATTGTTGGGAATCTAAGCTTTTTGGAGTCCTGTTTTATCATTCACATTTTCACTTCTTCCACCTTTTTTTTTCATGAGCTTTTACGAGCAAAATTGTTAATTTGATTGAGCCATGTTGATTGGTTACCATGTCAAGCTGAAAATGCTGAAAACTTGTTCGTATAATTATATGACTAATTTGCATAGCATAGTTATTAATAATCTTGTTTGTAAGAGAAATTTGAATATATAATTATTGAAATATATACAACCATGGTATTCAACAGTATAAATGGAGTTTAAGAATTCACTTCAACATTTCAAGTAACACAACAAAAACAACTCAACTTTAGTGATTGACTGCTAAACTTGGGGGAGGGCACAATTGAAATATACAATTGTACAGAAGAACATTGTAAAAAAACTTGTAGGGATCAATACCAGAGATAAAAATCTTAGGGGAAAAAGTATTTCGCACAGTAGAAAATACAAATTAGCATATTAGATGAAGGAAACACCAATTTGCACAGTTTTTCAGGCCATCGTCCCTCATTTGCATATTAGTGATAAATACCACCAATGGTATTCCACGACAAATGACTGAGTAATCCATGGTACATTATAGTATTTAATTTTAACCAACAATATTATACATCTGTCACCGTAACGCCATAAGTCCTGTAATTTTGTGGTATTTTACGGAGTATTTTTCATCCTACCATATTAGGAAATGTGAATTCCAAATATGGAATGATTACGTGCGTAAGCGTCCTCTAATAATAAAAACAAACATGGCTGCCACAAGGGTTTGACCTGACTCCACACAAAGAAGTTTGCTGATTCTGTTCGAAACTTTTTGGATTACGGCATTCCCATGATGCATCCTTGGAAGGAAAAGATATATAATAAAAGGATAATAATAAGTACTCAGATAGTACACCATCGCATCGACCTCCGTTGTGCGTCAGTCGATACTGCCGCTGTATTGTCTTTGTGCATGATTTGAGGTAACCTCGTAATAACCTCATATAATGCATCTGAGTGCATGTTCATAAGATTGTGACTCACCTGTGTACTCTACACAGAGGATAAATTCTATAACATATATTTCAAAAAGAGTCAGGTGTTTTCAGTTCCCTATGAATGAGTCATATCGCTCCCATAATGTCATCTATTGTCACATGACCATTCATCATTCAATATAACATTTTTGTAACAAATGTTTTCTCATTTCTGTTCATTTTCTGACTTTCAGCATTCCATCATGGTTCTAAATTAATTAGTTTTCAGATTAATTACTAACTTGACATACTGGTGCCTACACAAGTGTTATATCTTCATTTATAACGATGTACTTTGTCATTATCAAAACTATTGTGTTAAAATAATGGTAACATTAAAATGCTATAATAGTGACTATTAGTGTTATTACAACGTTGTATGACATCCCCGACTGTGGTATAGCGTGTTCACCTCACTCCATGGGATGCTTTGAAATCGGTTCTAATACTGAACTAATTAGAATAAGTGTCTGGCAATTAAATCAATCAAACATATGACATTGTGTTAAGCTCTGTGAAACTAAGCTTGTTTTTCAAGATTCACACACTTTTTAACATTTCTTTAAAATGATGAAATCTGGGGTCGTCCCAAATCTTAATTTATTACTTTAATGCTGTTAAAATTATTTTTAAAACTAATGAGCTAAAAGTGGAATGATCCCTTGTGGATGACTTTCTCAAAAAATACAGAACCACTTTACTTATTAGCCTAAATAACCAAAGAAAATTATCTCTTTCAATTTAGATTATATATATACAATAAATAATGATAAATTTATTACATACTTAGAAATACAGTTTCCATTGGTTTACAGCAAAAAAAAATAACTCAGTGATGAAAACACAATACATATACATATAATAGTAAAATGTTATATTAATAGTAAAACTAATAGTGATATTATTGCATTGATTTGATTTGTTTTTTTAATTTCATATCTTCAAATGTTTAATTTGAATAAATATTTTTGATAACAAAGATCATTATTTTTGAAAACCACCAGCCTTGTTGTTTACTGCTGGCTATAGGCTTACATGCACATGTCTAGTACAAAAATGTAGTTTGCGGTTATTCAACCAAACAAATAGGGATGAAAAATGTATCACAATCTGATCTGTTATTGATTTGGAAACATGTCATCAACTTTTCAGGGTTTTTTTCCCCAAAAAATACCTAAAAATTTCATGAAAAAAAAAATCACATTTTAGTGCCAAATTAGGGATAAAAAAATTATTACAATTTGTTGTTTCAAAAGTATGAAATAATATCAATGTTTCAGGTTTTTTCCTCAAGCAAATTCATTTTTTGGAGAAAAACAACTTAAAGTACGAGTGTATATATAAATTACATTTAATGCAAAAAATTACTGCTACATTTTGAGCACCATTTTTTGTTCCCACTCAAATTAGAGTAAATTCAATTTTTTTTTTATTTTTCACTGAATTTAATCTTAATTATGGACCATACAGACCAAATATAAAATTACAAAAAATTTGAAATTTTCACAACATTTCATGCGATAAGGTACAGACTATAAATAGAATTATTTTGTGGGTGGTGATTGAAGTTGACTCAGAGGGGGTTAAAATATCATTTTTCAGAATTTGCTTATTTAAAGATAAAGTTCGAAATTATGCAAATGTTTTTTTTTCTACCATAGCTGAATTAGCATACAGATATTAGTAGATCACATGTGTCTCCAAACTGAGTTTATAACTAATTACTTTCATATTGATTTGAATGAACATTAAACATTCCAATACATTAACAATTCACATTCTTTGAAGTGTAACATCTGGAATAATAAAAACTCATTTATTTTAATTAGTTCCCTGTACATAAAGAACAAACATAAAATATTGTAATTACAGATCTCTGTCATGCATGTATGTATGTGTTTCTGTATATCTATATGGACAAATTTGTTTCTTGAAAATCTCAAATGACTTAAATCGATTCAACTTAGCTAGCATTTTAAGTGTAATGCAAAAAAACAAAAAAAAACAGGAGACAGAGTTAAATAATGGTTTTCTATTTTCATATACTGTAAAATACTTTATTTTCGCTTGGAATTAAAAGGAATGATTCAGTGAAAATACAATCCAGCAAATATACCTTTTACCTATATTTAATATTCAACTCGTCAAAAATCAGTGAATATAAATTCCATACAAATCACCCATAAAGTGTTTTCAGCGAAAATTAATTCCAGCTAAAATACAGTACTGTCAAATATTTTAGCTAGCATGTTATTTTAATTTGACTAATCTGTTATTTTGCTAATTCAAGATGTTAATTCAAAAGAAAGTATATTCTCACAATGAAACTAATTGCACTTTAGTTAAATTAAGATTCTGTCAATTCATGTATTGAGCCAAATTTGTTAAAATGGCATGTACAATATATTATGTGTTTTACAATATATTATTATATAATTATTTAATTATTTAAATTTAATTTATTGACATATTTAAAAACATATGTAAAGTACTTATTTTAAAACTTAGAATTTATTTTCGCTGTTTCGACAAGATGAATCAGTGAAAATAAAATCCAGTGAAATATGTTTAGCCCTACGCTTTGCACTCATCAAATATCATTGAAAATAAACTTAACTAAAAAATGTATTTTCATTGAAAACTAATTCCAGCAACAGGTAATATAAATGATTTTACAGTACAGATGTAGATGCTAACTGTATTTTTTATGCTTTTAATAACACAGGTGGAAACAACCTCATTACATTTTTGTTAAACTTGATAACAATTGTTTATAGCTTTTTAATTGACCTTTTCATCACCAGACTTTCTTATCCAAATTGTTCTGCACTTTTTTCTTAAATTTTTCAATATTTCATAAAATGAATCCTAATTTTGATGGCAACAGATAAAAATTTGAGTCAATTTTCAGTTTTTACTCCAAAAATTTGTCTATTTTTGTCCTAATCTTCTGAAGGAAAGTGGAGACTATAAACAGGACAATTGTTTAGCTCCACTGTTGACTTTGACGAGCAGGGCTTATCATATGAGTGATTGTCCATCAACGTCCGTTGTCCATGTCAACTTTTCACTTATTCAACTTCTTCTTGAAAACTACAATCCTTATTGCTTTGAGTCTTGGTGTATATGTACCTTAGGCAGACCTCTTAGATTTGTTCATTTTGTGATATCTTCTATTCTCTTTTTTGATGAATATTTTTGTCATTTTTGTTAAAAAGTAATATTTTCGACTTCTTGTTAAAAACCGCAATTTCGATTGTTTTGATATTATACATATAGATACTACAGGTAGACTTCTCTCAAATTTGTTCATTTCATGATGGTATCTTCTATTCTCTAATTTTGATGAATATTTTTGGTAAAAAGTGATATTTTCGACTTCTTGTTGAAAACAGCAAGTCTGACTGCTTTGATACTATATATATTGTTCATCTCTAATGATAACTTCAATTCTTTATTAAAGTGAAATGTGCATTGCTAACAGCGGAGATATCTCAGCCGAGAGACTGCTTACGAGAATTTGTGATGAAAAGAGGAAAATAGTGGTGAGAATATTAACTAAACTTTTGTGATTTTATTAGCTATTGGTGTATATTTAGATCACTACACAAAAACTTTGTTGTTCAGTTCCTTGTCTGTCCAATTACATCTCAAGAGACAAATATTTGTCACAATAGGTGATTTTCCGTTCAACTGCGAGATGCATGAAAGACGTGCGTCAAACGTCTGCCGCAAAAAAACGAACGATTTGATTTTGAACTCTGATTTTTTTATTTCGTAGCTCACATCGACCGACCGATTTTCGTCAGAGGAATATTGCTTTTGAATACCCTTACTTCATCAAAATTGTCTATTATCAAATGTGTACAGCACATTATTAAGCATGGAAATGTCCCCCAAAATATTTTTGCGTTTGTCGTATCCCACGCGATGTTTGACGCCACTACGATGCTATGACCTTTATTTGTCTTGTTTTACGTTTGATTTCATGCATAACGCGTGATTCTCGCAGTAAACAAAAAATGGTCTATTGGTATAAAGACTAATCATTGCATAGCTTTCCATTCTTAAATTAAATTCTATTTGCTCTTATTAGTAAGCACTTACATAAATGACAGAGGTGTGCCTATGGTTGAAATATTCAAATGATCCAGCATACAGTAAATGTAATTTTTGGTTTATTTGCGTTCCCATTGGAAAGTATACATGTAGGTCTGCTTAGACTTGTATAAATTTATCAATGTAAACTGAAAATAATTTCATTTCACGTTGTAGCGAAAAAGCTACTTCGCATCATTGTCTGTGACCCTGTTTATTATATACAATTGCAAAATAATGAAATAATGTACTGTTCATATGTTGTCACGTTATATTTCTCACAATAAAGTTCCCTGTGATTAGGATTACAGATTGGCAAATGATGAGTGATGCAAATCGTAGTTCCTGGTATTTTAAATTTCCAGTTGGCATACAACTTTCCCTAATTTTATATATGCTACATTGGTGACTCTGTCATTGTCACTGCAAGGAAATAAAGAAAACATTTGAACAATATTTGGAGGCTGTCACAGTGTAAGACCTGCTTATCGCAATTGAGAGGGCCACACACAGAACTCACACTGGACAGGAGGTTCTTTCACTGCTAGTATGGGATAGACAAGACAATAGTACTGGAAATGAAATACACATACACCAAAATATCGAGTTAAAGCTCCTGGCTTTAATACCTCTCAAAATAATTACAAGAAATAAATCACAGAAAAATACAATGAATAAAGTCACTAAATAGGGAATTGCTTAGGGAAGTGTGCATTGGTGAGAACTCACAGTTCCAGGATGTATTATTGGACGACAGTCAATGGCTTCTGCAATACAACAACGGAGAAATACAGGAGTCTTGCTTGCAGAGGAACGCTGGTATTCTAGAGGGCACTGCTGAAAGCAGGAGATCGCAGAGCAGTTCATACAAGTCTCACAGAATGATGGTTGTATCCTGTAATATAGTATCATAGCAGAACACACAGGAAAGCAAGTTGAAGTGGCAGACACCAAGTTGAAATGATCGACCCAAACTGTCCTGAGTCTGTCCAATTTATAGGCATCATTCAGTGTCACCACCTGGGTTTTCACATAAACCAATCAGAATGTGATCTTGCTAGCAGCTGTGTCACGTAGCCAACTTTGTAGATCATAAACATCCTTTGTTATTCAAATAACAGTACACCTGGTAGATTCCAATTCTCCTTCTCAAGTTGTAAACACCCTTTGTTATGTAAATTACAAGCACACCTGGTAGAACCCACTGTCCTTCCAAAGTTAAAAACAAGTATGACCTGTCAATCACCTTTATGACAGTAATTATCACAATGCACACCGTTTCTTCCCATGATTCCATGCACACTTCCATTTGCAGGGTTTGAGGTAATATTACAAAAACATGAAATAAAGGATGCTGACATTGCCCCCTCATCAAGACTGAACATGGCACATTTTCAGTCCAATAATCAGCATCAACTACCAATAAATTTACATTTCTCAAAATTGCAAAAAATATAACAGTAATTCTAACCATTCTCAATCCTGCTTAAATAATCTGCACCTATATTTTCTTTACCTTTAATTTCTATAATACGGTAGCTAAAAGATTGTAAATATAGAGCCCACTGCATTAACCTACTGTTTACTTCTCGTGCCTTGTTTAAATAAATTAATGGCTGGTGATCAGTCTCCAAAATAAATTCTTTACCATATAAATATTGGTGAAATTTATGCAATGCCCAAATCACTGCCAAACACTCTTTTTCAATTACAGAGTAAGACTTCTCTCTGGCTAGCAATTTATGACTGGCATATGCCACTGGAAGTTTTCCTTCCTCATAGTAATGTAATAAAACTTTTAAGTGATTAAAGGCACGTTCTTGGGAATCTCCCCTGACTACCTTTCTTGGCTGACCTTTTCTGGTCAAATCACTGAGAGGAGCTGCTATTGTAGCAAAGTTTGGTACAAATTTGCGATAGTACCCAGCCATGCCTAAACTTAATTGGCTCTTTGCTAACTGAATCATTGCCATTTACTGGAGCATCTTATAGTGTGAAATCAGTGACGCTATGAAGTACCATCCTGAATCGGGCTGATTGATCAGTAGAAACTAAGTGGCGATGCGCAGAGAACTCTGCTTACCTAACAGCATTAAGTATATCACTTGTACACAACAGCGATGGTGGTATTGCTGATGACGGCATTGTGTTAACATTACATTATGATTATGAAATCAACCAATGCAGTCATGCCTGGCAGACTTTAGTTGTAAAATTGAAACTGTAATCAATTTATCTGTTTTTAATATTGGTGATTAGATCACCAAAGTCTCTAGTTTTCTCTAACTAATCTGCAGAGCTTTATCAGGCCCAACAGTGCACAAATTTTAATTAGGACACAGCGGATATGTTGCTTATTTAAGAGTAAATTAAATTTCAATAAATCTGATTAGATATTCTTACATCAGTGAATTTCCCACAGATTCATATTGAATGAGGAATAATGCTAGATAGTGTGCAATCTTCAGATAAGTGAAGTCGGCTTCGTATTCAATATGTCAGGAACCTTTTGAGACAGTGCTTCTTTGTTTCTTACTCTCTGGTGGGGGGGGGGGGGGTACTTGCCTCAGGAGGTTCCAGGCATGTGACATATTTCCCAGAATGCAGTGTGCATGACAATGTTGTAGGCTAGTGACATGTACGTAATATATTGAATTGACAGATAATGACTTATCACACAATGCACTTACTTTTCTAAAAATCAAGGATGGTGATCAATGCAAACTTTGGGGGGAATTACAACCCTTACTACAATTTATTCAAGTAAAGTTTTCAAGTTCAACCCGGTCACTGGTAGTCTAGTGGTTGTCGCATCAAACTTATGATTAGTAGACCCAAGTTCACATCCTACCTTAGACTGAACATCAAAACGGTCGACCCCTACCCTACTCTGGGTGAGTGTGCCACAGACTCAATGGGAAGGCCAATTCCACTGGCCAAGATTCATTCACTAATGCTACTTTGGGGGAACCTTAGTTAAGGTTCGTAGGTGCTTGTGTTTGACCGAACCTGGTTGACACCAGGATAGTGCATTGAATTGCCATTTGACAGGAAGATGGCCGCACAGCCCACAGTTAGCTGGCGCACACATGATATAATAAAATAAGTGCAATATTTACTATATGGGGGCCGCCATCTTGAATGACGCATAAAACTAAATAAGAGACAAGTTGTGAAACACGTTTTTTAGATTCCTACAAATCAGAACAAAAATACCAATCTTTCACAAAAATACGGTCTGTTGGCCGGGGTTATATTAAGCCAACCGATAACAAAATTTGGCCGAATTCGTCGTTTTTGTGTGGAAAAATCCCTTGCATAGGAACACCTAATTACACGAAGAACCTAGAACACTTTTCTGGGGTATTTGAAACTAAAAATTGGCATTCCAGCTCAGCAGCCAATCAGCGACGGCCTTACACTTAAATGACAATTTCGGTTTCAAACACCCCGGCAAAAATGTATTATGTGTCAGCACTAGCACTAGCAATTTGCACCTACAAAAAAAAAGTGAAGAAAGACAACAGTGACATTCAATGTTCATAATGTTCATGTCACCTGGCACAAAATAAAAAAAAAAATGTATTTAAAATGTTGTCCTGATGAATTTTTGAATATGGCAATTTTTAATCAAATATGACACTACTTGAATAACAAATCTTAACTTGGTTCTGAACAATACATATTGACTAAAAACATTGCTGTTTGTTTGCCTTTGTTCCGTTCATCTCTTTTCAACAAAATTCTACTGATTCTCTCAACAAATAACTAGACATTGTATTGGCTAATTCAAATTGACCATTAATCTGTATTCCACATAACAGTATTTAGTGTAATTGCTTGAATATTTAATGAATTCTGACTGTGATCAATGAGACTCTTCGGGATGACTTGAATGTTAATTTCCTTGTTTTAATGCCTCAGGCAGTAGTGATATTATCAGTATGTGGTATGAATATTTCTGTTATTGTAGAACCTAAACTTATAACAAATATGGATTAAAGTTTAGGTGACGATTATTATCAATATTTCAAGAGCAGTTAACTGTGCACAAGGTATAAACATCTTGGAAGAAAAATATGTTGACTTGTGCATTATGGGTATTTTCAAGAGCAGTTAACTGTGCTTGAGGTAGAAATAATTTGGAAGGGAAATATGTTGACTGTTGCATTTTGGGTATTTTCGAGAGCAGTTAACTGTGTTCAAGGTATAAACATCTTGGAAGGAAAATACGTTGACTGTTGCATTTTGGGTATTTTCAAGAGCAATTAACTACATGTGTATGCTCGAGGTATAATACCTTGGAAGGTAAATATGTTGACTGTTGCATTTTGGGTATTTTCAAGAGCAGTTAACTGTGCTCAAGGTATAAACATCTTGGAAGAAAAATACGTTGACTGTTGCATTTTGGGTATTTTCAAGAGCAATTAACTATGCTCGAGGTATAATACCTTGGAAGGAAAATACTTTTGCTGTTGCATTATGGGTATTCTATATCAGTCTGTAATACTAAATGTATGCATTTCTTTGCATTTGCTTTTATTGGTGTTCGTTTAGAATGAGATTGTTATGACAGCCTTTGACAATATTCATTCTGATATCATTTCATTGTGTACTCCTGGCTTATTTTGTGTTTTTCTAGGGATCTAGCATGAAATAATTTTATATTTGGCAAAGATAATTTGGAAAATTAAACACTTGGGGACACTGTTCATCTAAACACATCAATCACAATTTCTTAGGGTCGCAAATCTTGCAAAATATATTTAGATGAACATTCATGTGAATTTTAAAGTTGAATGAAATTTTGGAGAAATGATGAAAGAAAATATCAAACTATTTAAATAATGGTGTACATGTAGTTGTTATCATAGAGTGAATGTGAGATCATCTTTGTCAGACAAGGTTACTTTATTTGGCTGTTGTCTAACCATTATTGTACCGTGGAAGAATTCCCACTATAAACTTGTATTGACTTGACTCTCAACAAAATGAAATACAGTGGCACATGTTCTGGTGTGTTTCCATGTGAAAGTTGATTGGTGGATCCAGCTTCTTGGTGTGCCCAATCAAATTATTCCATTTAACTGAGGTCAAATACAGTTTTTCTTAACATCATCACGAACAGATTTATAGAGACGGCCATAGATGCCTGGTATCTGTGAAACTGTGCGAATTTGACGATGATGGGAGGTGATCCCTAAGATGAAATAATTTAAAAACAATCAGCGTATCACGGTATGTAATCAATCTCTTAGTGACGTTATGCAATTAATGGACATACTCTCGTCTGTCTAAATTCAAAATTAATATATTTGCACTGTAGTTTAATCTGTATTACGCATATTTACAAAACACTTACAAGTAATGATGTACAAGACAAATCACCATGTCTCTTTAAGTATTAACATTACACGATTTTCAAAGATGTATCACCATGTCAGTATTACTGTTGTCAACATGTTTTGTAAAGAGGCATCGTCCTGTCTCAATATCAATGTATATTAACATTGCTGATATGGTTTACAGTTTATTAATATAACTCTGGCTAGACGGTGTTCAACATGTTTAAATAGCTGATTTATATCTCAGAACGGTAAGGTTACATTATTTTGAATAATGTATTATGTATATGCCCCGTATACATAATATATGGGGGACACATAATAACCACTCTGTGTCAAAAGGTTCCATAATATAAAACCACCAAAACATATTTTCACCTTCTTGTGTACACAACATAACTTCCATTCACAGTGACTCAAAGTGTACAGGTGAAAGCAGCGAAACATTGTTACACACCCACACCTAATTTGTGGATAACCCACACCTAATTTGTAGATAGCCCACCCCTAATTTGTAGATAGCCCACCCCTAATTTGTAGTTAGCCCACCCCTAATTTGTAGTTAGCCCACCCCTAATTTGTAGATAGCCCACCCCTAATTTGTAGATGGCCCACCCCTAATTTGTGGATAGCCCACCCCTAATTTGTGAATAGCCCTCCCCTAATTTGTGGATAACCCACCCCTAATTTGTGGATAGCCCACCCCTAATTTGTGGATAGCCTACCCTTAATTTGCAGATAGCCCACCTCTAATTTGTAGATAGCCCATCCCTAATTTGTGGATAGCCCACCCCTTATTTGTGGATAGCCCACCCCTAATTTGTAGATAGCCCACCCCTAATTTGTAGATAGCCCACACCTAATTTGTAGATAGCCCACACCTAATTTGTAGATAGCCCACACCTAATTTCTAGATAGCCCACCCCTAATTTGTAGATAGCCCACCCCTAATTTGTAGTTAGCCCACCCCTAATTTGTAGTTAGCCCACCCCTAATTTGTAGATAGCCCACCCCTAATTTGTGGATAGCCCACCCCTAATTTGTGGATAGCCCACCCCTAATTTGTGGATAGCCTACCCTTAATTTGCAGATAGCCCACCTCTAATTTGTAGATAGCCCATCCCTAATTTGTGGATAGCCCACCCCTTATTTGTGGATAGCCCACCCCTAATTTGTAGATAGCCCACCCCTAATTTGTAGATAGCCCACCCCTAATTTGTAGATAGCCCACCCCTAATTTACAGATAGCCCACCCCAAATTTGTAGTTAGCCCACCCCTAATTTGTGGATAGCCCACCCCTAATTTGTAGATAGTCCATCTCTAATTTACAGATAGCCCACCCCTAATTTACAGATAGCCCACCCCTAATTTGTAGATAGCCCACCCCTAATTTGTAGATAGTCCATCTCTAATTTACAGATAGCCCACCCCTAATTTGTAGATAGCCCACCCCTAATTTGTAGATATCCCACCCCTAATTTGTAGATAGTCCATCTCTAATTTACAGATAGCCCACCCCTAATTTGTAGATAGCCCACCCCTAATTTGTAGATAGTTCATCTCTAATTTACAGATAGCCCACCCCTAATTTGTAGATAGTCCATCTCTAATTTACAGATAGCCCACCCCTAATTTACAGATAGCCCACCCCTAATTTGTAGATAGCCCACCCCTAATTTACAGATAGCCCACCCCTAATTTGTAGATAGCCCACCCCTAATTTGTAGATAGTCCACACCTAATTTGTAGATAGCCCACCCCTAATTTGTAGATAGTCCATCTCTAATTTACAGATAGCCCACCCCTAATTTGTAGATAGCCCATCCCTAATTTGTAGATAGCCCACCCCTAATTTATAGATAGCCCACCTCTAATTTGTAGATAGCCCACCCCTAATTTGAGAGCGCCAATGTCACATTGGATACCCTCAGGTCTATATCTTGAGTATCGGATTACATAACTAATTATTTGAAGTGCAAGTGACTAGTGGCCCTATCCTCAGGAATGGACATACAGGCATTTTTACCGCCTGTCAACCATCACATGGAAAATAAAAACTCTCAGAAAACGGTAATTTAGGATGGTTGTTGACTCCCCTGAACAGTGTAACAAGATTACCCCTGTGTGTACAACATATATAGATTTGGTTGCTCAAGATTACTTCAAAGTTGAGTTTGTGTTGTTTTCTCGAATTTAGCTATTTTCACCAGTGTTCCATGGCAGCTCGCACGAAGTCCATAGAAATACGTGGTACAGCGGTGCGCATCTTAACACTATGGAACGTCTTGTGATGTAGCTCCACCCCAAGGATAGTTTAAGTGTATTATATATAGCGCCCTCTATGTCCAGACTAGTCTTGACCCTTTGTCAGTGTTTGAAATTACTGCCTGTATGCCTGAGACAAGTGACTTTCCAATCAGGCTGGTAAAAATTGAGTCCTCAGTAAAGAAGGGAACATAGAGACACTATAGTAGAAAAATTAGGCACACGACCTTTACAAAAACAAAATGAAAAAAATAATGCCGTCATAGGAATCAAATCTCATATTTGTGCTGCAGTATATTGAATTCACAATCTAAATGTAATCAGAATTCACAGATCAAGATGAAAGGGATACAATCAAGACACTTATGGTCAGTGTCCTTTTCTCCTAAATAAAATGACTTTGTGTGCTTGTATGGAATATGAATATGATTTTTATTGCACAGCTGTTAACTCTCTGGCAAGGCTGGTAAAATTTGGTAAAATCTGGTACAAAATTCTCAGAAATTTTAAACCTGTTGGTGATGTTATTCCAAACATTTTTGGTGTTATTTTTGATTGCAAATTTGTTTTAACTCCATAAAAATCTGTACATCTTTTTTACCCTGGGGAGCTAGCACATTGACATTTATGGGACCCTGGGGACCTAGCACATTGACATTTATGGGACCCTGGGGAGCTAGCACATTGACATTTATGGGACCCTGGGGAGCTAGCACATTGACATTTATGGGACCCTGGGGACCTAGCACATTGACATTTATGGGACCCTGGGGACCTAGCACATTGACATTTATGGGACCCTGGGGACCTAGCACATTGACATTTATGGGACCCTGGGGACCTAGCACATTGACATTTATGGGACCCTGGGGACCTAGCACATTGACATTTATGGGACCCTGGGGACCTAGCACATTGACATTTATGGGACCCTGGGGACCTAGCACATTGACATTTATGGGACCCTGGGGACCTAGCACATTGACATTTATGGGACCCTGGGGACCTAGCACATTGACATTTATGGGACCCTGGGGACCTATATTGTCAAGACAGGATAGATAGATAGGGATGTGATATCCTCTTATGATCAATTATCTTCAGCCAATTAAGCCTTAGGTCCCTATTGTCATCACATTGCCATGTTTATCTAGACATGCTTTCTCTTTGTAATACTTGTTAAGACCTGTTTGTTTTATTCTAAATATAGTCGTCTATTTTTGTTAGGAGTTATAATTAGCTGGTCAATTGCAATATATGTGGTTTATTGAATTAGAACGTAGACTCTGTCTGGAATGATGAGTACTGGGTACATGACGTCATCCAGTTTGAACCAGTTTTAGAAAGTTCAGAGGTTACTAATATTAATTTATCTATTATTTATCTGTATTTATTTAATATCAATTTCATAATTTGTATCCTAATATCAATTTCATAATTTGTATCCTAATATCAATTTCATAATTTGTATTCTAATATCAATTTCATAATTTGTATTCTAATATCAATTTCATAATTTGTATCCTAATATCAATTTCACAATTTGTATTCTAATATCAATTTCATAATTTGTATTCTAATATCAATTTCATAATTTGTATTCGAATATCAATTTCATAATTTGTATCCTAATATCAATTTCATAATTTGTATCCTAATATCAATTTCATAATTTGTATTCTAATATCAATTTCATAATTTGTATTCTAATATCAATTTCATAATTTGTATTCTAATATCAATTTCATAATTTGTATTCAAATATCAATTTCATAATTTGTATCCTAATATCAATTTCATAATTTGTATTCGAATATCAATTTCATAATTTGTATTCTAATATCAATTTCATAATTTGTATTCGAATATCAATTTCATAATTTGTATTTGAATATCAATTTTATAATTTGTATTCGAATATCAATTTCATAATTTGTATTCGAATATCAATTTCATAATTTGTATTCTAATATCAATTTCATAATTTGTATTCTAATATCAATTTCATAATTTGTATTCTAATATCAATTTCATAATTTGTATTCTAGTATCAAGTCTTTCAAAGTCCTTGTACAGCCATGTTTCATGTAAATAAATAATGTAATTTACAACAGAGGTTGTACATGAATACACCCATGTCATATGGGACTGGTATCGAACATAACACAAGGATGGGATTAAACATGGCAACAAAATACCATGCATTTATTGTTCATTTGAAAGGATTACTATTTTATTCGTTATCATTCATTTTGATAAAAATTCATTTCTGACATAATGAGTATATTAGTTTTAGTATTCCATATAAATAAACAATTGGTTTTACACACACGTTGTCCATTAATACATATATACCACATGGGACTCATATCAACACGACACATTGTTGAGACCACCAGCATCACATTTTAACTAATATAAAATATTTATTAATTGACTGTACTGTAATTTCAGTCACATAATGATGGTTCAGTCAGGTATGACAAAGTAGCAAAAAGCAAATATAATAATTTTATTGTTGATGTTTCGTAAGCACTGGTCCGATTGATAAACATATAATATTGTCATCTTTAGTGATGTACGTTCAGGCTTTACTCAATACTATAATAAAGGAATCAATTATTCGCTGTTTTTCGTTAAATCTGCTAAATTGAGTCCACATGAACAGGTACAAAAACAATAGAACTCGTTGTTTCTCTGCCAAGTTGTGAACTTAAAAACCCAGTGAAATTACTCAATCAGTTAAAATAAATAGTTTTACAGTATATTTGCAAGAGAGAAACAAACATATATTTGGTACGGACAAAAGGGACCACTAAACTTATAAAAATACAAACTTTCAGTTCTTAACTTCTATTTCTTACTCCAGTAATCCCTGAGGTATATATTTTAGTTTCATGCTAATAAAACACTAACAGTACAAAGACAAAATGTTGAAGTTGCAGAATATTAATTGGAAGCTTGTCAATTTGAAAATTATTTTATCGAAATGAATGATTATGAATATAATAGTAAATCTTTCAAACAAACAAAGAATACTTGGTCTTTTGTTGCCATGTTCCATCCCATTGGGCGCTCAGCGTGTGCTAACTGTTCTTGAACACTCCGATAGCTTTTTTACACCCTCTGATGATCATACAATTTAAGGTTAGGGTTAGAGTTATGGTTTCGTTTCCTTTTCTGGAAAAGATTAAGCCTCATGATACATGTAATATAATCGACTTGCACACGAGTCAATTCAAACAGGTGGCATATGCTGGCATGCTGGGCACTAATTATATAACACATGCTGAAATCTATTGTTGTGTATGCTAATAACCCATGTCAATTGCATACACATTAGTGTCATAGATGTCTATTTCCAATCTTGAAAATAAACGTTGTTATGAGTGTGTTTTAGTAGCAGTTGTCTGATTCATACCTTTGGGAATTATTAGGATTTGTTGTCAAGATGAAACGCTTTGAACTGATAAGAAATTCATATCAACGGTAAGAATTCTTGATTGTATTACTAAACTATTATAGATGAATGTATCATAGTATTTTAAGTCTAGCAACACGTGATAGGGGTGGATACAGTGGATATAATTTTTGAAGTGAGTACCATCGTCATCAATAATTACAACATATTTTTTATACCGATACTGTTGATCTATGTTACTAATATGAGATTACTCTGGACAATTTCGATATGTGTTTTAAAAGCAATCTACGATAGATTTAAGCCGGCCTAAAGCTATTTAAATTTCAAGTACTCTTGAGTCGTACTCTAATGTAATGTTGTAAGGTGATATGGAAATGAACATTTTATTCAAAGATGCTAATATGGATATACATATAATATACATATAATTTTTTTTTTACCTTGCCTGAATAATATATGTACCGGTAGATGATAGGAAATTTTGTCATTCTGTTTGTTATTGCTCTTGTTATCCTCTCTGGCCTAAACATTTTCTTGCAGCTATCGTAAAAACAATTTTTTTTTAACAAAATAAATTATTTTGTGTATTCTTTTAATTTGTGGTATTCGAAAAAAGGATTAATTTGTGTTCTTTTAATTCATGCTCAAATTTGTTATTAAACACAGCATGGAAATTATTATTATCGAGCAAATTTAAAAAAAAATGCAAAACTTGTCTACATGTTACATCTCCAGTGATCACAATCAGAGATCGCAACACTTCATACCAGTGACAATTTCAACAAAATGTGAATTTCAATCTGTTTTACTGCTGTCATAAACATAAACAAATCTCTCAGTTGCATAATTTTGAATTTCAGATTGCATATACATGTATTAAAATTAATCGAACAAGGAACTTGCCTTATATATTTGGGGGGGGGGGTACCTAGGTCACTTGGGCATATTAATTTGAATATATGTATCAGTGTTATTTTTTGGAAGATTTGCATACTTTCCCCTTCTACAAAGCTCCATCGAAAAAATATTGTGGTTGTGTGCATGAAATCTTACTGATCAAATCATGGCAAATGTCTGTCTGTATCTATTTTTATCTGAAAAAAATTCTATTAATTCATGCAAAAAATAAACATAATTTCATAGAGATTACCATGCATAGTGGCACCATCATTTTGTACCAAAAACACCCACATCACTTGGTAACCTTGAACCACAAAGTAAGTTTAACCACATGATAAGTGAAATTCACCCAAGCCACTTCATACCACTGGTATACTTTATACCATATGTGCACTGTAGTAAATATTCAAGATAAGGGGGTATATCTTTTCATTTAACAATGCCGTTAGCAATACAGCACACTAATGTGTATGACTTAATAATCATTATAATGATTGAATAACTGTAAAACATGTTGAAAAAGCGGCATGCAATTTTAGCGAATTGTGGTAAAATGACGTAATAGCGAAGTGTAAATTTAGCAAATCTCTCTTGTCATTGTCATTTCTTTGTTCGGTGGCCATTTTGAATTGATAATAAAGTCATTATCGACATCTTGAGTTAGCGAATCAGTTCTCTCGCTAAATTCGCGAAAAAGACATGCTCGCGAAAAAGACATGTTTTACAGTATACTAGAATTAGACAGTGAATGGATAACCTATGCCATTGCTGACAGTCGTTTTAATTGTTGTTATCCTGGTATGTATTGTTGGTGCGGGATATAGTTGTTACCAGCGTCCATCTATACAATGTCATATCAGAAACACTTTTGAAATAAAAACATTCATTCAGTGTTATATTGAAGACACTAGATCTGATCAACATATTTAATGACTATAAAATTCATTTTTTATTTAAGATTCATTATTATGTAATGCAATTACAAAATCATTTTTTGCTGAAAGTAATGAGTGAAAAGTAATAGATCGTTATATATATAGTCATGTGACTTCATTAAAAATGCACGAATACCATATCTGGAACACATGCAACCAATGCTTTATTGAGTAAGGCTGTTTTGACTGAAATTCTTTTGAATATGTTATAAAATGTTATTGCTGCCAACCAATGAAACCTATTCTTATAGATGTAATACTGTGGAATACTTTATTTTCGCTGGAATTGATTTTCGCTGAAAAGGCTTTTTGGGCATTTTGTGTGGAATTTATTTTCACTGATTTTTGATGAGTTTAATGCGAAATATAGGAAACAAAGTATATTCACTGGATTTTATTTTCACGGAATCATCCCTTCAGTGAAAATAGCGAAAATAAATTCCAAGTGAAAATAAAGTATTCTACAGTAACTGATTTGTTAGTATTATATTATGATATATCTGTCATCATAATGCTTAAGTTGCAGCGTACCATAATTTCGTTGTATTGCACTGGATTTTAGATTGATGCCTAAATTATAATATTGATGGTGTTCACACTAACATTTTTGTCCCAGGTTAGGATTCTCAAAAGTGTAATGTGGTTCTATTCCTACACAAAAAGTATTGCTTACACAAGCCAGACTTAAAATATCCTAATACATACAACAATAACTTGTAACTGTTAACTCATGTATACCCGCATATTTTACTGAGACTCTTCCATCTGTGTATTTCGACTCAAATAGTCTGAGCACCGATATATTGGGTGCCCTGAATTGCAATAATTTGTAAATGATATGATTGTGAATATATTTTTTTACCCATCAGTCTATAACTATAACCTTTTCACCACCAGACATTCTCACCCAAATTTGTCTGCACTTTTTTCTTACTCAGTATATTCTTCAATATTTCTGGAAATGAACCATAATTTTTGAAGCCAACAGACAAAATTTGAGTCAATCTTAAGTTTTATCTCAAAAAAATTGTTTATTTTTGTCCCAATCTTCTGAAGGAAAGTGCAGACTATAAACGGGCCTATTTTGTAAATTAGTGATGAAAAGAAAGAACTGGTGGTGAAACTGATAATACCTCATCCTACTCTAAGTTGAGGTAATCAGTTCCAATTCAGAATTATGTCTTAAAAATACCTAGAAATATTTGTTTACCTCATAGTGTGGATAGAGAGTACTAATTAAGTATGAACCCTGTTCATTAATGTACAGGTGGCAGTGTTTTCTCCATATTGTCATTATATTGTTATGTATAAAAATAAGCTAAAATTTATTGAACCATACCATAAATACTATTGCCATCTAGGTGTTAATCATTAAGTTTGGGACAGCTTAGTTCATCTTGGATTGCAAGTCGAGATTTGGACAGTTACATGGAACCCTGTTCCATGTACACTACCCTCTGATATGATGCAATCCTGGCAATGAATATTACCCATGAAGCATTGTGAATGGATCAAATTTACACTGATAATTTTGTGTTCATTTTTAATTGAAGCTTAATTGTTTTACACTTGTTTTTTACCAACAAAAAACAACCAATTCTTGTTACATTAAAACATGGGAATACCAACCATTATTTACATAAAATAAAGCCTTTCAATCTTGTCTGAAGACTAAATTAGAATAATGTGGTAGCAGTCATACAATCACAGTATGCAAGCTAAAATTCGAACATGTAATCATGCACCCTCAGACGTGATGCAAATTAAGTGACAGTTACAATCATGGCAAAATCATGCGATTATTTTGATCGACTCACAAAGAAGGTTGCACACCAGAAGTGCCATGCACAACTATAGACACAGCAATACAATATGAAATGTAGACATAATTTATTCATCTTCTTCTGGCTTTAAACTGAAATTGCTTAAAATTTAAGATGTAAGGTTAACACAGCTATATCGCACCAGATATATTTTTATATGATTGTGCAATTATTATAAAAAACTAAAACTATTGAGGCTGCAATCCACTGTATATATTTTAATTGCAAACCAATTTTCTGAATTCAGTAACATTCTGTAAATTTTAAAATCTGATAGTTTATGGATAGCTTAAGGATAGCTTATGGGTAGCTTAAGGATAGCTTATGGATAGCTTATGGATATTTTATGGATAACTTAAGGATAGCTTATGGATAGCTTATGGATATCTTAAGGATAGCTTATGGATATCTTAAGGATAGCTTAAGGATAGCTTAAGGATAGCTTATGGATAGCTTAAAGACAGCTACAGCTTATGGATAGCTTATGGATAGCTTAAGGATAGCTTAAGGATAACTTGTGGATAGCTTATGGATAGCTTAAGGATAGTTTATGGATATCTTAAGGATAGCTTAAGGATAGCTTATGGATAGCTTAAAGACAGCTACAGCTTATGGATAGTTTATGGATAGCTTAAGGATAGCTTATAGATAGCTTATGGATATCTTAAGGATAGCTTATGGATATCTTAGAGACAGCTACAGCTTATGGATAGTTTATGGATAGCTTAAGAATAGCTTATGGATAGTTTATGGATAGCTTATGGATAGCTTATGGATAGCTTAAAGACAGCTACAGCTTATGGATAGTTTATGGATAGCTTAAGGATAGCTTATGGATAGTTTATGGATAGCTTATGGATAGCTTATGGATAGCTTAAAGACAGCTACAGCTTATGGATAGTTTATGGATAGCTTAAGGATAGCTTATGGATAGTTTATGGATAGCTTAAGGATAGCTTAAGGATAGCTTATGGATAGCTTAAAGACAGCTACAGCTTATGGATAGCTTATGGATAGCTTAAGGATAGCTTATGGATAGCTTAAAGACAGCTACAGCTTATGGATAGCTTACGGATAGTTTATGGATAGCTTATGGATAGCTTAAGGATAGTTCATGGATAGCTTATGGATAGCTTATGGATAGCTTATGGATAGCTTAAGGATAGCTTATGGATAGCTTATGGATAGCTTATTGATAGCTTATGGATAGCTTGTGGATAGCTTATGGATAGTTCATGGATAGCTTATGGATAGCTTATGGATAGCTTATGGATAGCTTAAGGATAGCTTATATACAGCTTATGGATAGCTTAAGGATAGCTTATGGATAGCTTATGGATAGCTTATTGATAGCTTATGGATAGCTTGTGGATAGCTTATGAATAGTTTATGGATAGCTTATGGATAGCTTATGGATAGCTTATGGATAGCTTAAGGATAGCTTAAGGATAGCTTATGGATAGCTTATGGATAGCTTATGGATAGTTTATGGATAGCTTATTGACAGCTTATGGATAGCTTATGGATAGCTTATGGATAGCTTGTGGATAGCTTGTGGATAGCTTATGGATAGCTTATGGATAGCTTATGGATAGCTTATGGATAGCTTGTGGATAGCTTATTGATAGCTTATGGATAGCTTATGGATAGCTTATGGATAGATTATGGATAGCTTGTGGATAGCTTGTGGATAGCTTATGGATAGCTTATGGATAGCTTATGGATAGCTTATGGATAGCTTATGGATAGCTTATGGATAGCTTATGGATAGCTTGTGGATAGCTTGTGGATAGCTTATGGATAGCTTATGGATAGCTTATGGATAGCTTATGGATAGTTTATGGATAGTTTATGGATAGCTTATTGATAGCTTATGGATAGCTTATGGATAGCTTGTGGATAGCTTGTGGATAGCATGTGGATAGCTTATGGATAGTTTATGGATAGCTTATGGATAGCTTATGGATAGCTTATGGATAGCTTGTGGATAGCTTATGGATAGCTTATGGATAGTTTATGGATAGCTTATGGATAGCTTATGGATAGCTTATGGATAGCTTATGGATAGTTTATGGATAGCTTATGGATAGCTTATTGATAGCTTATGGATAGCTTGTGGATAGCTTATGGATAGCTTATGGATAGCTTATGGATAGCTTGTGGATAGCTTGTGGATAGCTTAAGGATAGCTTATGGATAGTTTATGGATAGCTTATGGATAGTTTATGGATAGCTTAAGGATAGCTTATTGATAGCTTATGGATAGCTTATGGATAGCTTGTGGATAGCTTATGGATAGTTTATGGATAGCTTATGGATAGCTTATTGATAGCTTATGGATAGCTTATGGATAGCTTAAAGACAGCTTATGGATAGCTTATGGATAGCTTATGGATAGCTTATGGATAGCTTATGGATAGCTTAAAGACAGCTACAGCTTATGGATAGCTTATGGATAGCTTAAGGACAGCTTATGGATAGCTTATGGATAGCTTATGGATAGCTTAAGGACAGCTTATGGATAGCTTATGGATAGCTTATGGATAGCTTATGGATAGCTTATGGATAGCTTGTGGATAGCTTAAGGATAGTTTATGGACAGCTTAAGGATAGCTTATGGATAGCTTGTGGATAGCTTAAGGGTAGCTTAAGGACAGCTTATGGATAGCTTATGGATAGTTTATGGACAGCTTAAGGATAGCTTATGGATAGCTTAAGGATAGCTTATGGATAGCTTAAGGATAGCTTATGGATAGCTTGTGGATAGCTTAAAGATTGCTTAAGGATAGCTTATGGATAGCTTATGGATAGTTTATGGATAGCTTGTGGATAGCTTAAGGATAGCTTAAGGATAGCTTATGGATAGCTTGTGGATAGCTTAAGGATAGCTTAAGGATAGCTTATGGATAGTTTATGGATAGCTTATGGATAGTTTATGGATAGTTTATGGATAGCTTAAGGATAGCTTAAGGACAGCTTAAGGATAGCTTATGGATAGTTTATGGACAGCTTATGGATAGCTTAAGGATAGCTTATGGATAGCTTATGGATAGCTTAAGGATAGCTTGTGGATAGCTTAAGGATAGCTTAAGGATAGCTTATGGATAGTTTATGGATAGCTTATGGATAGTTTATGGACAGCTTATGGATAGCTTAAGGATAGCTTAAGGATAGCTTAAGGATAGCTTATGGATAGCTTGTGGATAGCTTAAGGATAGCTTATGGATAGCTTATGGATAGTTTATGGATAGCTTATGGATAGCTTATGGATAGCTTAAGGATAGCTTATGGATAGCTCAAGAATAGCTTATGGACAGCTTATGGATAGCTTATGGATAGCTTATGGATAGCTTAAGGATAGTTTAAGGATAGCTTAAGGATAGCTTATGGATAGTTTATGGATAGCTTAAGGATAGCTTATGGATAGCTCAAGAATAGCTTATGGACAGCTTATGGATAGCTTATGGATAGCTTATGGATAGCTTAAGGATAGCTTAAGGATAGCTTAAGGATAGCTTATGGATAGCTTGTGGATAGCTTAAGGATAGCTTAAGGATAGCTTATGGATAGTTTATGGATAGCTTATGGATAGCTTATGGATAGCTTATGGATAGCTTATGGATAGCTTATGGATAGCTTATGGATAGCTTATGGATAGCTTATGGATAGTTTATGGATAGCTTATGGATAGCTTATGGATAGCTTATGGATAGCTTATGGATAGCTTATGGATAGCTTAAGGATAGCTTATGGATAGCTTAAGAATAGCTTATGGACAGCTTATGGATAGCTTATGGATAGCTTAAAGACAGCTTATGGATAGCTTATGGATAGTTTATGGATAGCTTATGGATAGCTTAAGAATAGCTTAAAAATAGCTTATGGATAGCTTGTGGATAGCTTAAGGATAGCTTATGGATAGCTTAAGGATAGCTTAAGGATAGCTTAAAGATAGCTACAGCTTATGGATAGCTTAAGGATAGCTTAAAGACAGCTTATGGATAGCTTATGGATAGTTTATGGATAGCTTATGGATAGTTTATGGATAGCTTAAAGACAGCTACAGCTTATGGATAGTTCATGGATAGCTTATGGATAGTTTATGGATAGCTTATGGATAGTTCATGGATAGCTTATGGATAGCTTATGGATAGCTTATGGATAGTTCATGGATAGCTTATGGATAGCTTATGGATAGCGTATGGATAGTTCATGGATAGCTTATGGATAGCTTATGGATAGCTTAAGGATAGCTTAAGGATAGCTTAAAGACAGCTTATGGATAGCTTAAAGACAGTTTATGGATAGCTTATGGATAGCTTATGGATAGTTTATGGATAGCTTAAAGACAGCTACAGCTTATGGATAGCTTATGGATAGTTTATGGATAGCTTATGGATAGCTTATGGATAGTTTATGGATAGCTTATGGATAGCTTATGGATAGCTTATGGATAGCTTATGGATAGTTCATGGATAGTTTATGGATAGCTTATGGATAGTTTATGGATAGCTTAGGGATAGCTTATTGATAGCTTATGGATAGCTTATGGATAGCTTGTGGATAGCTTATGGATAGTTTATGGATAGCTTATGGATAGCTTAAAGACAGCTTATGGATAGCTTATGGATAGCTTATGGATAGCTTATGGATAGCTTATGGATAGCTTATGGATAGCTTATGGATAGCTTAAAGACAGCTACAGCTTATGGATAGCTTATGGATAGCTTATGGATAGCTTATTGATAGCTTATGGATAGCTTATGGATAGCTTAAAGACAGCTTATGGATAGCTCAAGAATAGCTTATGGACAGCTTATGGATAGCTTATGGATAGCTTATGGATAGCTTAAGGATAGCTTAAGGATAGCTTAAGGATAGCTTATGGATAGCTTGTGGATAGCTTAAGGATAGCTTAAGGATAGCTTATGGATAGTTTATGGATAGCTTATGGATAGCTTATGGATAGCTTATGGATAGCTTATGGATAGCTTATGGATAGTTTATGGATAGCTTATGGATAGCTTATGGATAGCTTATGGATAGCTTATGGATAGCTTATGGATAGCTTAAGGATAGCTTATGGATAGCTTAAGAATAGCTTATGGACAGCTTATGGATAGCTTATGGATAGCTTAAAGACAGCTTATGGATAGCTTATGGATAGTTTATGGATAGCTTATGGATAGCTTAAGAATAGCTTAAAAATAGCTTATGGATAGCTTGTGGATAGCTTAAGGATAGCTTATGGATAGCTTAAGGATAGCTTAAGGATAGCTTAAAGATAGCTACAGCTTATGGATAGCTTAAGGATAGATTAAAGACAGCTTATGGATAGCTTATGGATAGTTTATGGATAGCTTATGGATAGTTTATGGATAGCTTAAAGACAGCTACAGCTTATGGATAGTTCATGGATAGCTTATGGATAGTTTATGGATAGCTTATGGATAGTTCATGGATAGCTTATGGATAGCTTATGGATAGCTTATGGATAGTTCATGGATAGCTTATGGATAGCTTATGGATAGCGTATGGATAGTTCATGGATAGCTTATGGATAGCTTATGGATAGCTTAAGGATAGCTTAAGGATAGCTTAAAGACAGCTTATGGATAACTTAAAGACAGTTTATGGATAGCTTATGGATAGCTTATGGATAGTTTATGGATAGCTTAAAGACAGCTACAGCTTATGGATAGCTTATGGATAGTTTATGGATAGCTTATGGATAGTTTATGGATAGCTTATGGATAGCTTATGGATAGCTTATGGATAGCTTATGGATAGTTCATGGATAGTTTATGGATAGCTTATGGATAGTTTATGGATAGCTTAAGGATAGCTTATTGATAGCTTATGGATAGCTTATGGATAGCTTGTGGATAGCTTATGGATAGTTTATGGATAGCTTATGGATAGCTTATGGATAGTTTATGGATAGCTTATGGATAGCTTATTGATAGCTTATGGATAGCTTATGGATAGCTTAAAGACAGCTTATGGATAGCTTATGGATAGCTTATGGATAGCTTATGGATAGCTTATGGATAGCTTATGGATAGCTTAAAGACAGCTACAGCTTATGGATAGCTTATGGATAGCTTAAGGACAGCTTATGGATAGCTTATGGATAGCTTATGGATAGCTTAAGGACAGCTTATGGATAGCTTATGGATAGCTTATGGATAGCTTATGGATAGCTTGTGGATAGCTTAAGGATAGTTTATGGACAGCTTAAGGATAGCTTATGGATAGCTTGTGGATAGCTTAAGGGTAGCTTAAGGACAGCTTATGGATAGCTTATGGATAGCTTATGGACAGCTTAAGGATAGCTTATGGATAGCTTAAGGATAGCTTATGGATAGCTTAAGGATAGCTTATGGATAGCTTGTGGATAGCTTAAAGATAGCTTAAGGATAGCTTATGGATAGCTTATGGATAGTTTATGGATAGCTTGTGGATAGCTTAAGGATAGCTTAAGGATAGCTTATGGATAGCTTGTGGATAGCTTAAGGATAGCTTAAGGATAGCTTATGGATAGTTTATGGATAGCTTATGGATAGTTTATGGATAGTTTATGGATAGCTTAAGGATAGCTTAAGGACAGCTTAAGGATAGCTTATGGATAGTTTATGGACAGCTTATGGATAGCTTAAGGATAGCTTATGGATAGCTTATGGATAGCTTAAGGATAGCTTGTGGATAGCTTAAGGATAGCTTAAGGATAGCTTATGGATAGTTTATGGATAGCTTATGGATAGTTTATGGACAGCTTATGGATAGCTTAAGGATAGCTTAAGGATAGCTTAAGGATAGCTTATGGATAGCTTGTGGATAGCTTAAGGATAGCTTATGGATAGCTTATGGATAGTTTATGGATAGCTTATGGATAGCTTATGGATAGCTTAAGGATAGCTTATGGATAGCTCAAGAATAGCTTATGGACAGCTTATGGATAGCTTATGGATAGCTTAAGGATAGTTTAAGGATAGCTTAAGGATAGCTTATGGATAGTTTATGGATAGCTTAAGGATAGCTTATGGATAGCTCAAGAATAGCTTATGGACAGCTTATGGATAGCTTATGGATAGCTTATGGATAGCTTAAGGATAGCTTAAGGATAGCTTATGGATAGCTTATGGATAGCTTATGGATAGCTTAAGGATAGTTTAAGGATAGCTTAAGGATAGCTTATGGATAGTTTATGGATAGCTTAAGGATAGCTTATGGATAGCTTATGGATAGCTTATGGATAGCTTATGGATAGCTTATGGATAGCTTATGGATAGTTTATGGATAGCTTATGGATAGCTTATGGATAGCTTATGGATAGCTTATGGATAGCTTATGGATAGCTTAAGGATAGCTTATGGATAGCTTAAGAATAGCTTATGAACAGCTTATGGATAGCTTATGGATAGCTTAAAGACAGCTTATGGATAGCTTATGGATAGTTTATGGATAGCTTATGGATAGCTTAAGAATAGCTTAAAAATAGCTTATGGATAGCTTGTGGATAGCTTAAGGATAGCTTATGGATAGCTTAAGGATAGCTTAAGGATAGCTTAAAGATAGCTACAGCTTATGGATAGCTTAAGGATAGCTTAAAGACAGCTTATGGATAGCTTATGGATAGTTTATGGATAGCTTATGGATAGTTTATGGATAGCTTAAAGACAGCTACAGCTTATGGATAGTTCATGGATAGCTTATGGATAGTTTATGGATAGCTTATGGATAGTTCATGGATAGCTTATGGATAGCTTATGGATAGTTCATGGATAGCTTATGGATAGCTTATGGATAGCGTATGGATAGTTCATGGATAGCTTATGGATAGCTTATGGATAGCTTAAGGATAGCTTAAGGATAGCTTAAAGACAGCTTATGGATAGCTTAACGACAGTTTATGGATAGCTTATGGATAGCTTATGGATAGTGTATGGATAGCTTAAAGACAGCTACAGCTTATGGATAGCTTATGGATAGTTTATGGATAGCTTATGGATAGTTTATGGATAGCTTATGGATAGCTTATGGATAGCTTATGGATAGCTTATGGATAGTTCATGGATAGCTTATGGATAGCTTATGGATAGTTCATGGATAGCTTATGGATAGTTCATGGATAGCTTATGGATAGCTTATGGATAGCTTATGGATAGTTTATGGATAGCTTATGGATAGTTTATGGATAATTCATGGATAGCTTATGGATAGCTTATGGATAGTTCATGGATAGCTTATGGATAGCTTATGGATAGCTTATGGATAGTTTATGGATAGCTTATGGATAGCTTGTGGATAGCTTATGGATAGTTTATGGATAGCTTATGGATAGCTTGTGGATAGCTTATGGATAGCTTAAGAATAGCTTATGGATAGTGTATGGATAGCTTAAGGATAGTTTATGGATAGTTTATGGATAGCTTAAGGATAGTTTAAGGATAGCTTAAGGATAGCTTAAGGATAGCTTAAGGATAGTTTATGGATAGCTTATGGATAGCTTGTGGATAGCTTAAGGATAGCTTATGGATAGCTTAAGGATAGCTTATGGATAGCTTATGGATAGTTCATGGATAGCTTATGGATAGTTCATGGATAGCTTATGGATAGCTTATGGATAGTTTATGGATAGCTTATGGATAGTTTATGGATAGTTCATGGATAGCTTATGGATAGCTTATGGATAGTTCATGGATAGCTTATGGATAGCTTATGGATAGCTTATGGATAGTTTATGGATAGCTTGTGGATAGCTTATGGATAGTTTATGGATAGCTTATGGATAGCTTGTGGATAGCTTATGGATAGCTTAAGAATAGCTTATGGATAGTGTATGGATAGCTTAAGGATAGTTTATGGATAGTTTATGGATAGCTTAAGGATAGTTTAAGGATAGCTTAAGGATAGCTTAAGGATAGCTTAAGGATAGTTTATGGATAGCTTATGGATAGCTTGTGGATAGCTTAAGGATAACTTATGGATAGCTTAAGGATAGCTTATGGATAGCTTATGGATAGCTTGTGGGCAGCTTATGGATAGCTTGTGGACAGCTTATGGACAGCTTATTGACAGCTTAAGCATAGATTAAGGATAGCTTATGGGTAGCTTATTGATAGCTTATGGATAGCTTATGGACAGCTTAAGGACAGCTTAAGAATAGCTTATGGATGGCTCAAGGACAGCTTATGGACAGCTTAAGGACAGCTTAAGATTAGCTTATGGATGGCTCAAGGATATCTTAAGGATAGCTTAAAGACAGCTTATGGATAGTTTATGGATAGCTTATGGATAGTTTATGGATAGCTTAAGGATATCTTAAGGATAGCTTAAAGACAGCTTATGGATAGCTTATGGATAGCTTATGGCAGCTTAAGCATAGATTAAGGATAGCTTATGGACAGCTTATGGATAGATTGTGGATAGCTTAAGGATAGCTTAAGGATAGCTTAAGGATAGCTTAAAGACAGCTTATGGATAGCTTATGGATAGCTTATGTACAGCTTAAGCATAGATTAAGGATAGCTTATGGACAGCTTATGGATAGATTGTGGATAGCTTATGGACAGCTTATGGATAGCTTATGGATAGCTTATGGATAGCTTAAGGATAGCTTATGGATAGCTTAAGAATAGCTTATGAACAGCTTATGGATAGCTTATGGATAGCTTAAAGACAGCTTATGGATAGCTTATGGATAGTTTATGGATAGCTTATGGATAACTTAAGAATAGCTTAAAAATAGCTTATGGATAGCTTGTGGATAGCTTAAGGATAGCTTATGGATAGCTTAAGGATAGCTTAAGGATAGCTTAAAGATAGCTACAGCTTATGGATAGCTTAAGGATAGCTTAAAGACAGCTTATGGATAGCTTATGGATAGTTTATGGATAGCTTATGGATAGTTTATGGATAGCTTAAAGACAGCTACAGCTTATGGATAGTTCATGGATAGCTTATGGATAGTTTATGGATAGCTTATGGATAGTTCATGGATAGCTTATGGATTGCTTATGGATAGCTTATGGATAGTTCATGGATAGCTTATGGATAGCTTATGGATAGCGTATGGATAGTTCATGGATAGCTTATGGATAGCTTATGGATAGCTTAAGGATAGCTTAAGGATAGCTTAAAGACAGCTTATGGATAGCTTAAAGACAGTTTATGGATAGCTTATGGATAGCTTATGGATAGTGTATGGATAGCTTAAAGACAGCTACAGCTTATGGATAGCTTATGGATAGTTTATGGATAGCTTATGGATAGTTTATGGATAGCTTATGGATAGCTTATGGATAGCTTATGGATAGCTTATGGATAGTTCATGGATAGTTTATGGATAGCTTATGGATAGTTTATGGATAGCTTAAGGATAGCTTATTGATAGCTTATGGATAGCTTATGGATAGCTTGTGGATAGCTTATGGATAGTTTATGGATAGCTTATGGATAGCTTATGGATAGTTTATGGATAGCTTATGGATAGCTTATTGATAGCTTATGGATAGCTTATGGATAGCTTAAAGACAGCTTATGGATAGCTTATGGATAGCTTATGGATAGCTTATGGATAGCTTATGGATAGCTTATGGATAGCTTAAAGACAGCTACAGCTTATGGATAGCTTATGGATAGCTTAAGGACAGCTTATGGATAGCTTATGGATAGCTTATGGATAGCTTAAGGACAGCTTATGGATAGCTTATGGATAGCTTATGGATAGCTTATGGATAGCTTATGGATAGCTTGTGGATAGCTTAAGGATAGTTTATGGACAGCTTAAGGATAGCTTATGGATAGCTTGTGGATAGCTTAAGGGTAGCTTAAGGACAGCTTATGGATAGCTTATGGATAGCTTATGGACAGCTTATGGATAGCTTAAGGATAGCTTAAGGATAGCTTATGGATAGCTTAAGGATAGCTTATGGATAGCTTGTGGATAGCTTAAAGATAGCTTAAGGATAGCTTATGGATAGCTTATGGATAGTTTATGGATAGCTTGTGGATAGCTTAAGGATAGCTTAAGGATAGCTTATGGATAGCTTGTGGATAGCTTAAGGATAGCTTAAGGATAGCTTATGGATAGTTTATGGATAGCTTATGGATAGTTTATGGATAGTTTATGGATAGCTTAAGGATAGCTTAAGGACAGCTTAAGGATAGCTTATGGATAGTTTATGGACAGCTTATGGATAGCTTAAGGATAGCTTATGGATAGCTTATGGATAGCTTAAGGATAGCTTGTGGATAGCTTAAGGATAGCTTAAGGATAGCTTATGGATAGTTTATGGATAGCTTATGGATAGTTTATGGACAGCTTATGGATAGCTTAAGGATAGCTTATGGATAGCTTATGGATAGTGTATGGATAGCTTAAAGACACCTACAGCTTATGGATAGCTTATGGATAGTTTATGGATAGCTTATGGATAGTTTATGGATAGCTTATGGATAGCTTATGGATAGCTTATGGATAGCTTATGGATAGTTCATGGATAGCTTATGGATAGCTTATGGATAGTTCATGGATAGCTTATGGATAGTTCATGGATAGCTTATGGATAGCTTATGGATAGCTTATGGATAGTTTATGGATAGCTTATGGATAGTTTATGGATAATTCATGGATAGCTTATGGATAGCTTATGGATAGTTCATGGATAGCTTATGGATAGCTTATGGATAGCTTATGGATAGTTTATGGATAGCTTATGGATAGCTTGTGGATAGCTTATGGATAGTTTATGGATAGCTTATGGATAGCTTGTGGATAGCTTATGGATAGCTTAAGAATAGCTTATGGATAGTGTATGGATAGCTTAAGGATAGTTTATGGATAGTTTATGGATAGCTTAAGGATAGTTTAAGGATAGCTTAAGGATAGCTTAAGGATAGCTTAAGGATAGTTTATGGATAGCTTATGGATAGCTTGTGGATAGCTTAAGGATAGCTTATGGATAGCTTAAGTATAGCTTATGGATAGCTTATGGATAGTTCATGGATAGCTTATGGATAGTTCATGGATAGCTTATGGATAGATTATGGATAGTTTATGGATAGCTTATGGATAGTTTATGGATAGTTCATGGATAGCTTATGGATAGCTTATGGATAGTTCATGGATAGCTTATGGATAGCTTATGGATAGCTTATGGATAGTTTATGGATAGCTTGTGGATAGCTTATGGATAGTTTATGGATAGCTTATGGATAGCTTGTGGATAGCTTATGGATAGCTTAAGAATAGCTTATGGATAGTGTATGGATAGCTTAAGGATAGTTTATGGATAGTTTATGGATAGCTTAAGGATAGTTTAAGGATAGCTTAAGGATAGCTTAAGGATAGCTTAAGGATAGTTTATGGATAGCTTATGGATAGCTTGTGGATAGCTTAAGGATAGCTTATGGATAGCTTAAGGATAGCTTATGGATAGCTTATGGATAGCTTGTGGGCAGCTTATGGATAGCTTGTGGACAGCTTATGGACAGCTTATTGACAGCTTAAGCATAGATTAAGGATAGCTTATGGGTAGCTTATTGATAGCTTATGGATAGCTTATGGACAGCTTAAGGACAGCTTAAGAATAGCTTATGGATGGCTCAAGGACAGCTTATGGACAGCTTAAGGACAGCTTAAGATTAGCTTATGGATGGCTCAAGGATATCTTAAGGATAGCTTAAAGACAGCTTATGGATAGTTTATGGATAGCTTATGGATAGTTTATGGATAGCTTAAGGATATCTTAAGGATAGCTTAAAGACAGCTTATGGATAGCTTATGGATAGCTTATGGCAGCTTAAGCATAGATTAAGGATAGCTTATGGACAGCTTATGGATAGATTGTGGATAGCTTAAGGATAGCTTAAGGATAGCTTAAGGATAGCTTAAAGACAGCTTATGGATAGCTTATGGATAGCTTATGTACAGCTTAAGCATAGATTAAGGATAGCTTATGGACAGCTTATGGATAGATTGTGGATAGCTTATGGACAGCTTATGGATAGATTGTGGTCTGCTTAAGGATAGTTTATGGACAGCTTATTGACAGCTTAAGCATAGATTAAGGATAGCTTATGGATAGCTTATGGATAGATTGTGGATAGCTTAAGGATAGCTTAAGGATAGTTTATAGATAGCTTATGGATAGCTTATGGATAGATTGTGGACAGCTTATGGATAGATTGTGGGTAGCTTATGGACAGCTTATGGATAGATTGTGGATAGCTTAAGGATAGCTTAAGGATAGCTTAAGGATAGCTTAAAGACAGCTTATGGATAGCTTATGGATAGCTTATGTACAGCTTAAGCATAGATTAAGGATAGCTTATGGACAGCTTATGGATAGATTGTGGATAGCTTATGGACAGCTTATGGATAGATTGTGGTCTGCTTTAGGATAGCTTATGGACAGCTTCTTGACAGCTTAAGCATAGATTAAGGATAGCTTATGGATAGCTTATGGATAGATTGTGGATAGCTTATGAACAGCTTATGGATAGCTTATGGACAGCTTATTGACAGCTTATGGATAGATTATGGATAGCTTAAGGATAGTTTATGGACAGCTTATTGACAGCTTATGGGTAGATTAAGGATAGCTTATGGGTAGCTTATTGATAGCTTATGGATAGCTTAAGGACAGCTTATGGACAGCTTATTGACAGCTTAAGCATAGATTAAGGATAGCTTATGGGTAGCTTATTGATAGCTTATGGATAGCTTATGGACAGCTTAAGGACAGCTTAAGAATAGCTTATGGATGGCTCAAGGACAGCTTATGGACAGCTTAAGGACAGCTTAAGATTAGCTTATGGATGGCTCAAGGATATCTTAAGGATAGCTTAAAGACAGCTTATGGATAGTTTATGGATAGCTTATGGATAGTTTATGGATAGCTTAAGGATATCTTAAGGATAGCTTAAAGACAGCTTATGGATAGCTTATGGATAGCTTATGGCAGCTTAAGCATAGATTAAGGATAGCTTATGGACAGCTTATGGATAGATTGTGGATAGCTTAAGGATAGCTTAAGGATAGCTTAAGGATAGCTTAAAGACAGCTTATGGATAGCTTATGGATAGCTTATGTACAGCTTAAGCATAGATTAAGGATAGCTTATGGACAGCTTATGGATAGATTGTGGATAGCTTATGGACAGCTTATGGATAGATTGTGGTCTGCTTAAGGATAGTTTATGGACAGCTTATTGACAGCTTAAGCATAGATTAAGGATAGCTTATGGATAGCTTATGGATAGATTGTGGATAGCTTATGAACAGCTTATGGATAGCTTATGGACAGCTTATTGACAGCTTATGGATAGATTATGGATAGCTTAAGGATAGTTTATGGACAGCTTATTGACAGCTTATGGATAGATTATGGATAGCTTAAGGACAGCTTATGGACAGTTTAAGGAAAATGTCAACAGAGTATTGCTTCAGATATTCATATTACTGATTCTCCATTTACATTTTCAAATTTTTCTGTAACATATCGGCTCTATGGATACTGCAAAAGTAGCTGATTATAGGTGGTTCACTCTCAGATCTGTTCTTTTTGTGATATACCTTCTATGTTCTCTAATTTTAATGAATATTTAATTTACTTACTATATGCACTTATCAGACTTGAAAGTGTATTATCTGTAGTCCCAACCATATTTGAACAGCTAGTGGATAGTTAGTGGAAAACTTCTAGTTTGATTATGATTTTCATCAAGTCTGTTTTTGTGTCTTCAAATTGAATGCAGCTATTTTTAATATATAATTAACTATTCATCGTAATAAATCCTTATTTGCTTGTTTTAACATGTGCTTACTATGAGCATTCTTAGACACATAGATATTGTTTTACCCCGTCCTGTCTGTGATTTGTACTCAATGCACTCGTACATATAGTAATCGATTTACACACTGCGACGCTGTAACAGTTCTGACTGCAAATTCTATCACTGTAGTGCTTTGAAACAGAAATAAATGTTGTAATCTCTCGTATATAAACTAATTTCCTGTCAACTTGATCCTTTTATCTGTTGAACAGAGTGTTTATTTTAGATGTTGCCGATACTGTCGTTTTGTAGCTTATATTATCTTGTGTCAAATTGAATTTAAGCTTTGATGTGATTCTAGATGCGTGTATTGCTCTTACAACTTTTTAACTGACAACTATATGTATTTTGCTATATGCCACAAAAGTCTACTCTAACAAGGTCACTTTAGTTGAATTAATGTGCGGTACTGGTAACGTACCAATTAATCTGCTTTCCAGAAGGGGCCCTCTATGGTAGCTCTGAGAAATGTTTCATCATTTTTTTTTCAAATTTGTGCCTGGGGTCAAATTTAATATGCACAAATAAGAAATGCTTTACTGCACCATCACTTTCAAGTTTAAACAATTTCTATAGCCGGATCTAAAGGCCTTTTTTCATTTATTGATTGATTGATTGATTGATTGATTGATTGATTGATTTATTTATTTATTTATTTATTTATTTATTTATTTATTTATTTATTTATTTATTGCTGTCCTTTTATAACAGGAGCTCACAAATCAGCAAAGAATAAGAGTTTTTAATTTAGCATCAGTTATTTCTGTAACCTTATTTTTGTTTATGTTTATATTTTCATTTTTCAGTATAGTCCTTCTTGACTAACATGTAAAAATAACTTTTGCAAAAGTGGAATTTCATATATTGAAATATTTTAATTTCATTATATCTAATGTACTTTTAATCAGAAAACTATAAATTTCTAAAGACAAAATATATAACAAGGAAATTTAAGGTTCAAAAACACTTATAGTTTTGAAGCTTATCTTTCTACATTGAATACCAAACAAAGTTATAATAGCTGTATGGAACAAGTAATTAGTAATTGGGAAAAAAAGACATACCCGGCCAAAGACACCCTTAAAAAATAGAATTTGTAAACATGTTAGTTAAATGAGTTTGAAGATGAATTCGTTTTTACTACCTTGTCCTAGATATCATTTAGACAGACAAAAACAAAAAATCCTGTCAGATATTGCATTACCTGTTTGCTCTATTAGAAGCGCATACATTTTTGCATATTACAGAAATATTGTTCACAGTCAAAAAACATGTTCTATCTAAATTTGTCAGTATACAAATTAAAGTGATTTATGGTTTATATGTATTTCTATTGGATAATAGTGCAAATTCGATGGAGCCAATATGGTGAATACAATGATTGATTATTTATTAAAAATTCTCATGAAAAAAATTATTATTCTTCTATAAAATCTATTTTTTGATTTGTGAAATTATTTTTCTTCATCAACATAATATTCAGATTGCTGTGTTTGTTTATATTCATAAACCTTGTAAAATTTATCAAATTCAACTTTACTCTCCTTCTAGTTGCATGCTAGGAATATTAATACATTAATATGTGTAATATAATTCCTTCCAAGTGTATATGCATGACACTCAGGGATCTACTACCCCTTTAATTAATGGTATGGTCGGATTGTATACTGCTATATTGACACCCCTTGTATAATTAATGGTATGGTCCAATACCAAGAATTCAGTCCTGCATTGCAGTGATATTTAATAACAGTTTTATAACAGGAGTCGCGAACAGGAACTTGAAGTAGCATAATTAGTATGCAAATAACTGAGTACGTTTGAAGTGTGCTAATTCTTGTATAATTGTATAAGAGCTATTTTATTGGATGTGTTCCATTAATATTCACTAAAGTGTGCCCATGTTCCAACTTAATCGGAATTTATTGCTCTTAATTTTCTCTCTGGTTGCGTGCACATCATCTCAAAACAGGAACTATGTTTTATTTAATGTTGATTTTGAGAAAATAGCATCACTCTCATTAGTGCCATTGTATAGAAAGTTATTGCGTGACAGTTCTCAATTAGATACGATAGGAAATGTTCAAAGTATGCCTTATTTTCATTTCACTGATCATATATGCTAAAAATGACATATACTAATGATATATGTGTGTACTTGCCCTCTTCCGTATAAACTAACCGTGCCACGGTTACTCTTCATTACAAATTGGTAATTTCATTTTTTTTAATCAGCATAACCATATATTTACTGACCTGTTCTTATATTTGGTATAATTTCATTTTTGTAATAAAAAAAAAAACAGGTCAGGTGTTGAAACATACTACAAATAGAATATTCATATGCAGGTGTTCAGTTAGCGTGTCGGTATTTTGAAATTAACACTCGCATTAATTTGATATGATGATTACAGTGGCATGCATACGCACATGATGGCTTTAAAGGATACATGTAGAAATTATACGATGGCTGATTGGTTTCTGTGGTAACCAGTATTTAAATTACCCACTGTGTTGTTCTATTACTTCCAACTTAAAGAGGCATAACGTTATCAGACCACTTAGGTCTGACACCAGGTATACGTGTGTTGGTGTTGGAAAGCTAACTTGCGTGGGCACTATCAGAGGACATTTAAAGCTTGCTATGCGTGTTGGTGTTGCATATCTACACATTGTTCCACAGAGTAGAAACATATTCTGTGCCCGTCTGCCACAATGAGGAAATCGGTTTCATTTGATTTTTCTTTTGGTCGCAGGAAAATGGCGAGTAAACCATCCAAGAAATCGGGAGGAAAAGGAAGCAAGGGTGGCGTGAGTAAGTCCAATCCGACGACCCCCATTGCATCCAATGAGAAACAGGATAATATTGGCGTGCCCGCTCCTCAAGTGATTGAAGAAGTCAACAACATTGAAGACAACAGTAAGATTGATGTAAATGAAAACAAGAAGAAGGTACCGGTAGAGGAAATAGAAGTGAAGACAGATACAGCAGTCGGTGCCAGTTATATCGGGAAATCTGTCGAATCTTTGATGACACCTGCGTTGATCTTGGATAAAGAACGTCTAAAAAACAACGCATCTACAATGCTTGCGAAAGCACAGGAATATGGTGTACAACTGAGACCACATATGAAAACACACAAAACCATGTGAGTACTTCTTTTTTTATTTTTTAAATTGTATTTTTTTTGTTAATTTATTACAATTTTTTCTGTTGTTTTTTTTAATTCACATGTACTGGTATAGGTAGGGATGTTTTAGTTCAAAGTCTCTGATCTTTGCATGTTTTTGAACATTTAAATTGAAAACAACTTATTTATTTAATTTTTGTGGGAAAATGTCACAATATGTGCAAGTGTCTCTTACAAATAGTCACTCAATCGAATAATATACAGCTTATACAGTTGTCTGTAGACTAATATAAACTAGATTTTATCAGTATTAGAAACACTTAGATTAATTTAAAAATGGTGTCATTAAAGCATAAAGACTTTTATCGATGTTATCTTATATGACGTAATCTGTTGTGAACGCACAAAACAGCCATGATGTATAACCCATAGTGATGGCACAAACACAGCCCTGATATATCACATTGTCAAACCCATAGTGATGGCACAAACACAGCCGTGATATATCACATTGTCAAACCTATAGTGATAGCACAAACACAACCGTGATATATCACATTGTCAAACCCATAGTGATGGCACAAACAGCCGTGATATATCACATTGTCAAACCCATAGTGATGGCACAAACACAGCCGTGATATATAACATTGTCAAACCCATAGTGATGGCACAAACATGGCCATGATATATCACATTGTCAAACCCATAGTGATCTCACAAACATGGCCCTCATATATCACATTGTCAAACCTATAGTGATGGCACAAACACAGCCGTGATATATCACATTGTCAAACCCATAGTGATGGCACAAACACAGCCGTAATATATCACATTGTCAAACCCATAGTGATGGCACAAACACAGCAGTGATATATCACATTGTCAAACCCATAGTGATGGCACAAACACAGCCGTGATATATCACATTGTCAAACCCATAATGATGGCACAAACACAGCCGTGATATATCACATTGTCAAACCCATAGTGATGGCACAAACACAGCCGTGATATATCACATTGTCAAACCCATAGTGATGGCACAAACACAGCCGTGATATATCACATTGTCAAACCCATAGTGATGGCACAAACACAGCCGTGATATATCACATTGTCAAACCTATAGTGATGGCACAAACACAGCCGTGATATATCACATTGTCAAACCCATAGTGATGGCACAAACACAGCCGTGATATATCACATTGTCAAACCCATAGTGATGGCACAAACACAGCCGTGATATATCACATTGTCAAACCCATAGTGATGGCACAAACACAGCCGTGATATATAACATTGTCAAACCCATAGTGATGGCACAAACACAGCCGTGATATATCACATTGTCAAACCCATAGTGATGGCACAAACACAGCCGTGATATATCACATTGTCAAACCCATAATGATGGCACAAACACAGCCGTGATATATCACATTGTCAAACCTATAGTGATGGCACAAACACAGTCGTGATATATCACATTGTCAAACCCATAGTGATGGCATAAACACAGCCGTGATATATCACATTGTCAAACCCATAGTGATGGCACAAACACAGCCGTGATATATCACATTGTCAAACCCATAGTGATGGCACAAACACAGCCGTGATATATAACATTGTCAAACCCATAGTGATCTCACAAACATGGCCCTCATATATCACATTGTCAAACCTATAGTGATGGCACAAGCACAGCCGTGATATATCACATTGTCAAACCCATAGTGATGGCACAAACACAGCCGTGATATATCACATTGTCAAACCCATAGTGATGGCACAAACACAGCCGTGATATATCACATTGTCAAACCTATAGTGATGGCACAAACACAGCCGTGATATATCACATTGTCAAACCCATAGTGATGGCACAAACATGGCCATGATATATCACATTGTCAAACCCATAGTGATGGCACAAACACAGCCGTGATATATCACATTGTCAAACCCATAGTGATTGCACAAACACAGCCATGATATATCACATTGTCAAACCCATAGTGATGGCACAAACACAGCCGTGATATATCACATTGTCAAACCCATAGTGATGGCACAAACACAGCCGTGATATATCACATTGTCAAACCCATAGTGATGGCACAAACACAGCCGTGATATATCACATTGTCAAACCCATAGTGATGGCACAAACACAGCCGTGATATATCACATTGTCAAACCCATAGTGATGGCACAAACACAGCCGTGATATATCACATTGTCAAACCCATAGTGATGGCACAAACATGGCCATGATATATCACATTGTCAAACCCATAGTGATGGCACAAACACAGCCGTGATATATCACATTGTCAAACCCATAGTGATGGCACAAACACAGCCGTGATATATCACATTGTCAAACCCATAGTGATGACACAAACATAGCCATGATATATCACATTGTCAAACCCATAGTGATGGCACAAACACAGCCGTGATATATCACATTGTCAAATCCATAGTGATGGCACAAACATGGCCATGATATATCACATTGTCAAACCCATAGTGATGACACAAACATGGCCATGATATATCACATTGTCAAACCCATAGTGATGGCACAAACACAGCCGTGATATATCACAACTTCAAACCCATAGTGATGGCACAAACACAGCCGTGATATATCACATTGTCAAACCCATAGTGATGGCACAAACACAGCCATGATATATCACATTGTCAAACCCATAGTGATGGCACAAACACAGCCGTGATATATAACATTGCCAAACCCATAGTGATGGCACAAACACAGCCGTGATATATCACATTGTCAAACATATAGTGATGGCACAAACACAACCTTGAAATATCACATTGTCAAACCCATAGTGATGGCACAAACAGCCGTGATATATCACATTGTCAAACCCATAGTGATGGCACAAACACAGCCGTGATATATAACATTGTCAAACCCATAGTGATGGCACAAACATGGCCATGATATATCACATTGTCAAACCCATAGTGATCTCACAAACATGGCCCTCATATATCACATTGTCAAACCTATAGTGATGGCACAAACACAGCCGTGATATATCACATTGTCAAACCCATAGTGATGGCACAAACACAGCCGTTATATATCACATTGTCAAACCTATAGTGATAGCACAAACACAGCCGTGATATATCACATTGTCAAACCCATAGTGATGGCACAAACACAGCCGTGATATATCACATTGTCAAACCCATAGTGATGGCACAAACACAGCCGTGATATATCACATTGTCAAACCCATAGTGATGGCACAAACACAGCCGTGATATATAACATTGTCAAACCCATAGTGATCTCACAAACATGGCCCTCGTATATCACATTGTCAAACCTATAGTGATGGCACAAACACAGCCGTGATATATCACATTGTCAAACCCATAGTGATGGCACAAACACAGTCGTGATATATCACATTGTCAAACCCATAGTGATGGCACAAACACAGCAGTGATATATCACATTGTCAAACCCATAGTGATGGCACAAACACAGCCGTGATATATAACATTGTCAAACCCATAGTGATGGCACAAACACAGCAGTGATATATCACATTGTCAAACCCTTAGTGATGGCAGAAACACAGCCGTGATATATCACATTGTCAAACCCATAGTGATGGCACAAACACAGCCGTGATATATCACATTGTCAAACCTATAGTGATGGCACAAACAGCCGTGATATATCACATTGTCAAACCCATAGTGATGGCACAAACACAGCCGTGATATATAACATTGTCAAACCCATAGTGATGGCACAAACATGGCCATGATATATCACATTGTCAAACCCATAGTGATCTCACAAACATGGCCCTCATATATCACATTGTCAAACCTATAGTGATGGCACAAACACAGCCGTGATATATCACATTGTCAAACCCATAGTGATGGCACAAACACAGCCGTTATATATCACATTGTCAAACCTATAGTGATAGCACAAACACAGCCGTGATATATCACATTGTCAAACCCATAGTGATGGCACAAACACAGCCGTGATATATCACATTGTCAAACCCATAGTGATGGCACAAACACAGCCGTGATATATCACATTGTCAAACCCATAGTGATGGCACAAACACAGCCGTGATATATAACATTGTCAAACCCATAGTGATCTCACAAACATGGCCCTCGTATATCACATTGTCAAACCTATAGTGATGGCACAAACACAGCCGTGATATATCACATTGTCAAACCCATAGTGATGGCACAAACACAGTCGTGATATATCACATTGTCAAACCCATAGTGATGGCACAAACACAGCAGTGATATATCACATTGTCAAACCCATAGTGATGGCACAAACACAGCCGTGATATATAACATTGTCAAACCCATAGTGATGGCACAAACACAGCAGTGATATATCACATTGTCAAACCCTTAGTGATGGCAGAAACACAGCCGTGATATATCACATTGTCAAACCCATAGTGATGGCACAAACACAGCCGTGATATATCACATTGTCAAACCTATAGTGATGGCACAAACACAGCCGTGATATATCACATTGTCAAACCCATAGTGATGGCACAAACATGGCCATGATATATCACATTGTCAAACCCATAGTGATGGCACAAACACAGCCGTGATATATCACATTGTCAAACCCATAGTGATGGCACAAACACAGCCGTGATATATCACATTGTCAAACCCATAGTGATGGCACAAACACAGCCGTGATATATAACATTGTCAAACCCATAGTGATCTCACAAACATGGCCCTCGTATATCACATTGTCAAACCTATAGTGATGGCACAAACACAGCCGTGATATATCACATTGTCAAACCCATAGTGATGGCACAAACACAGTCGTGATATATCACATTGTCAAACCCATAGTGATGGCACAAACACAGCAGTGATATATCACATTGTCAAACCCATAGTGATGGCACAAACACAGCCGTGATATATAACATTGTCAAACCCATAGTGATGGCACAAACATGGCCATGATATATCACATTGTCAAACCCATAGTGATCTCACAAACATGGCCCTCATATATCACATTGTCAAACCTATAGTGATGGCACAAACACAGCCGTGATATATCACATTGTCAAACCCATAGTGATGGCACAAACACAGCCGTTATATATCACATTGTCAAACCTATAGTGATAGCACAAACACAGCCGTGATATATCACATTGTCAAACCCATAGTGATGGCACAAACACAGCCGTGATATATCACATTGTCAAACCCATAGTGATGGCACAAACACAGCCGTGATATATCACATTGTCAAACCCATAGTGATGGCACAAACACAGCCGTGATATATAACATTGTCAAACCCATAGTGATCTCACAAACATGGCCCTCGTATATCACATTGTCAAACCTATAGTGATGGCACAAACACAGCCGTGATATATCACATTGTCAAACCCATAGTGATGGCACAAACACAGTCGTGATATATCACATTGTCAAACCCATAGTGATGGCACAAACACAGCAGTGATATATCACATTGTCAAACCCATAGTGATGGCACAAACACAGCCGTGATATATAACATTGTCAAACCCATAGTGATGGCACAAACACAGCAGTGATATATCACATTGTCAAACCCTTAGTGATGGCAGAAACACAGCCGTGATATATCACATTGTCAAACCCATAGTGATGGCACAAACACAGCCGTGATATATCACATTGTCAAACCTATAGTGATGGCACAAACACAGCCGTGATATATCACATTGTCAAACCCATAGTGATGGCACAAACATGGCCATGATATATCACATTGTCAAACCCATAGTGATGGCACAAACACAGCCGTGATATATCACATTGTCAAACCCATAGTGATGGCACAAACACAGCCGTGATATATCACATTGTCAAACCCATAGTGATGGCACAAACACAGCCGTGATATATAACATTGTCAAACCCATAGTGATCTCACAAACATGGCCCTCGTATATCACATTGTCAAACCTATAGTGATGGCACAAACACAGCCGTGATATATCACATTGTCAAACCCATAGTGATGGCACAAACACAGTCGTGATATATCACATTGTCAAACCCATAGTGATGGCACAAACACAGCAGTGATATATCACATTGTCAAACCCATAGTGATGGCACAAACACAGCCGTGATATATAACATTGTCAAACCCATAGTGATGGCACAAACACAGCAGTGATATATCACATTGTCAAACCCTTAGTGATGGCAGAAACACAGCCGTGATATATCACATTGTCAAACCCATAGTGATGGCACAAACACAGCCGTGATATATCACATTGTCAAACCTATAGTGATGGCACAAACAGCCGTGATATATCACATTGTCAAACCCATAGTGATGGCACAAACACAGCCGTGATATATAACATTGTCAAACCCATAGTGATGGCACAAACATGGCCATGATATATCACATTGTCAAACCCATAGTGATCTCACAAACATGGCCCTCATATATCACATTGTCAAACCTATAGTGATGGCACAAACACAGCCGTGATATATCACATTGTCAAACCCATAGTGATGGCACAAACACAGCCGTTATATATCACATTGTCAAACCTATAGTGATAGCACAAACACAGCCGTGATATATCACATTGTCAAACCCATAGTGATGGCACAAACACAGCCGTGATATATCACATTGTCAAACCCATAGTGATGGCACAAACACAGCCGTGATATATCACATTGTCAAACCCATAGTGATGGCACAAACACAGCCGTGATATATAACATTGTCAAACCCATAGTGATCTCACAAACATGGCCCTCGTATATCACATTGTCAAACCTATAGTGATGGCACAAACACAGCCGTGATATATCACATTGTCAAACCCATAGTGATGGCACAAACACAGTCGTGATATATCACATTGTCAAACCCATAGTGATGGCACAAACACAGCAGTGATATATCACATTGTCAAACCCATAGTGATGGCACAAACACAGCCGTGATATATAACATTGTCAAACCCATAGTGATGGCACAAACACAGCAGTGATATATCACATTGTCAAACCCTTAGTGATGGCAGAAACACAGCCGTGATATATCACATTGTCAAACCCATAGTGATGGCACAAACACAGCCGTGATATATCACATTGTCAAACCTATAGTGATGGCACAAACACAGCCGTGATATATCACATTGTCAAACCCATAGTGATGGCACAAACATGGCCATGATATATCACATTGTCAAACCCATAGTGATGGCACAAACACAGCCGTGATATATCACATTGTCAAACCCATAGTGATGGCACAAACACAGCCATGATATATCACATTGTCAAACCCATAGTGATGGCACAAACACAGCCGTGATATATCACATTGTCAAACCCATAGTGATGGCACAAACACAGCCGTGATATATCACATTGTCAAACCCATAGTGATGGCACAAACACAGCCGTGATATATCACATTGTCAAACCCATAGTGATGGCACAAACACAGCCGTGATATATCACATTGTCAAACCCATAGTGATGGCACAAACACAGCCGTGATATATCACATTGTCAAACCCATAGTGATGGCACAAACATGGCCATGATATACCACATTGTCAAACCCATAGTGATGGCACAAACACAGCCGTGATATATCACATTGTCAAACCCATAGTGATGGCACAAACACAGCCGTGATATATCACATTGTCAAACCCATAGTGATGACACAAACATAGCCATGATATATCACATTGTCAAACCCATAGTGATGGCACAAACACAGCCGTGATATATCACATTGTCAAATCCATAGTGATGGCACAAACATGGCCATGATATATCACATTGTCAAACCCATAGTGATGACACAAACATTGCCATGATATATCACATTGTCAAACCCATAGTGATGGCACAAACACAGCCATGATATATCACAACTTCAAACCCATAGTGATGGCACAAACACAGCCGTGATATATCACATTGTCAAACCCATAGTGATGGCACAAACACAGCCATGATATATCACATTGTCAAACCCATAGTGATGGCACAAACACAGCCGTGATATATAACATTGTCAAACCCATAGTGATGGCACAAACACAGCCGTGATATATCACATAGTCAAACATATAGTGATGGCACAAACACAACCTTGAAATATCACATTGTCAAACCCATAGTGATGGCACAAACAGCCGTGATATATCACATTGTCAAACCCATAGTGATGGCACAAACACAGCCGTGATATATAACATTGTCAAACCCATAGTCATGGCACAAACATGGCCATGATATATCACATTGTCAAACCCATAGTGATCTCACAAACATGGCCCTCATATATCACATTGTCAAACCTATAGTGATGGCACAAACACAGCCGTGATATATCACATTGTCAAACCCATAGTGATGGCACAAACACAGCCGTGATATATCACATTGTCAAACCCATAGTGATGGCACAAACACAGCCGTGATATATCACATTGTCAAACCCATAGTGATGGCACAAACATGGCCATGATATATCACATTGTCAAACCCATAGTGATGGCACAAACACAGCCATGATATATCACATTGTCAAACCCATAGTGATGGCACAAACACAGCCGTGATATATCACATTGTCAAACCCATAGTGATGGCACAAACACAGCCGTGATATATCACATTGTCAAACCCATAGTGATGGCACAAACACAGCCGTGATATATCACATTGTCAAACCCATAGTGATGGCACAAACACAGCCGTGATATATCACATTGTCAAACCCATAGTGATGGCACAAACACAGCCGTGATATATCACATTGTCAAACCCATAGTGATGGCACAAACACAGCCGTGATATATCACATTGTCAAACCCATAGTGATGACACAAACATAGCCATGATATATCACATTGTCAAACCCATAGTGATGGCACAAACATGGCCATGATATATCACATTGTCAAACCCATAGTGATGGCACAAACATGGCCATGATATATCACATTGTCAAACCCATAGTGATGGCACAAACACAGCCGTGATATATCACATTGTCAAACCCATAGTGATGGCACAAACACAGCCGTGATATATCACATTGTCAAACCCATAGTGATGGCACAAACACAGCCGTGATATATCACATTGTCAAACCCATAGTGATGGCACAAACACAGCCGTGATATATCACATTGTCAAACCCATAGTGATGGCACAAACACAGCCGTGATATATCACAACTTCAAACCCATAGTGATGGCACAAACACAGCCGTGATATATCACATTGTCAAACCCATAGTGATGGCACAAACACAGCCATGATATATCACATTGTCAAACCCATAGTGATGGCACAAACACAGCCGTGATATATCACATTGTCAAACATATAGTGATGGCACAAACACAACCTTGAAATATCACATTGTCAAACCCAAAGTGATGGCACAAACAGCCGTGATATATCACATTGTCAAACCCATAGTGATGGCACAAACACAGCCGTGATATATAACATTGTCAAACCCATAGTGATGGCACAAACATGGCCATGATATATCACATTGTCAAACCCATAGTGATCTCACAAACATGGCCCTCATATATCACATTGTCAAACCTATAGTGATGGCACAAACACAGCCGTGATATATCACATTGTCAAACATATAGTGATGGCACAAACACAACCTTGAAATATCACATTGTCAAACCCATAGTGATGGCACAAACAGCCGTGATATATCACATTGTCAAACCCATAGTGATGGCACAAACACAGCCGTGATATATAACATTGTCAAACCCATAGTGATGGCACAAACATGGCCATGATATATCACATTGTCAAACCCATAGTGATCTCACAAACATGGCCCTCATATATCACATTGTCAAACCTATAGTGATGGCACAAACACAGCCGTGATATATCACATTGTCAAACCCATAGTGATGGCACAAACACAGCCGTTATATATCACATTGTCAAACCTATAGTGATAGCACAAACACAGCCGTGATATATCACATTGTCAAACCCATAGTGATGGCACAAACACAGCCGTGATATATCACATTGTCAAACCCATAGTGATGGCACAAACACAGCCGTGATATATCACATTGTCAAACCCATAGTGATGGCACAAACACAGCCGTGATATATAACATTGTCAAACCCATAGTGATCTCACAAACATGGCCCTCGTATATCACATTGTCAAACCTATAGTGATGGCACAAACACAGCCGTGATATATCACATTGTCAAACCCATAGTGATGGCACAAACACAGTCGTGATATATCACATTGTCAAACCCATAGTGATGGCACAAACACAGCAGTGATATATCACATTGTCAAACCCATAGTGATGGCACAAACACAGCCGTGATATATAACATTGTCAAACCCATAGTGATGGCACAAACACAGCAGTGATATATCACATTGTCAAACCCTTAGTGATGGCAGAAACACAGCCGTGATATATCACATTGTCAAACCCATAGTGATGGCACAAACACAGCCGTGATATATCACATTGTCAAACCTATAGTGATGGCACAAACACAGCCGTGATATATCACATTGTCAAACCCATAGTGATGGCACAAACATGGCCATGATATATCACATTGTCAAACCCATAGTGATGGCACAAACACAGCCGTGATATATCACATTGTCAAACCCATAGTGATGGCACAAACACAGCCATGATATATCACATTGTCAAACCCATAGTGATGGCACAAACACAGCCGTGATATATCACATTGTCAAACCCATAGTGATGGCACAAACACAGCCGTGATATATCACATTGTCAAACCCATAGTGATGGCACAAACACAGCCGTGATATATCACATTGTCAAACCCATAGTGATGGCACAAACACAGCCATGATATATCACATTGTCAAACCCATAGTGATGGCACAAACACAGCCGTGATATATAACATTGTCAAACCCATCGTGATGGCACAAACACAGCCGTGATATATCACATTGTCAAACATATAGTGATGGCACAAACACAACCTTGAAATATCACATTGTCAAACCCATAGTGATGGCACAAACAGCCGTGATATATCACATTGTCAAACCCATAGTGATGGCACAAACACAGCCGTGATATATAACATTGTCAAACCCATAGTCATGGCACAAACATGGCCATGATATATCACATTGTCAAACCCATAGTGATCTCACTAACATGGCCCTCATATATCACATTGTCAAACCTATAGTGATGGCACAAACACAGCCGTGATATATCACATTGTCAAACCCATAGTGATGGCACAAACACAGCCGTGATATATCACATTGTCAAACCCATAGTGATGGCACAAACACAGCCGTGATATATCACATTGTCAAACCCATAGTGATGGCACAAACATGGCCATGATATATCACATTGTCAAACCCATAGTGATGGCACAAACACAGCCGTGATATATCACATTGTCAAACCCATAGTGATGGCACAAACACAGCCATGATATATCACATTGTCAAACCCATAGTGATGGCACAAACACAGCCGTGATATATCACATTGTCAAACCCATAGTGATGGCACAAACACAGCCGTGATATATCACATTGTCAAACCCATAGTGATGGCACAAACACAGCCGTGATATATCACATTGTCAAACCCATAGTGATGGCACAAACACAGCCGTGATATATCACATTGTCAAACCCATAGTGATGGCACAAACACAGCCGTGATATATCACATTGTCAAACCCATAGTGATGGCACAAACACAGCCGTGATATATCACATTGTCAAACCCATAGTGATGACACAAACATAGCCATGATATATCACATTGTCAAACCCATAGTGATGGCACAAACATGGCCATGATATATCACATTGTCAAACCCATAGTGATGACACAAACATTGCCATGATATATCACATTGTCAAACCCATAGTGATGGCACAAACACAGCCATGATATATCACAACTTCAAACCCATAGTGATGGCACAAACACAGCCGTGATATATCACATTGTCAAACCCACAGTGATGGCACAAACACAGCCATGATATATCACATTGTCAAACCCATAGTGATGGCACAAACACAGCCGTGATATATCACATTGTCAAACATATAGTGATGGCACAAACACAACCTTGAAATATCACATTGTCAAACCCAAAGTGATGGCACAAACAGCCGTGATATATCACATTGTCAAACCCATAGTGATGGCACAAACACAGCCGTGATATATAACATTGTCAAACCCATAGTGATGGCACAAACATGGCCATGATATATCACATTGTCAAACCCATAGTGATCTCACAAACATGGCCCTCATATATCACATTGTCAAACCTATAGTGATGGCACAAACACAGCCGTGATATATCACATTGTCAAACCCATAGTGATGGCACAAACACAGCCGTGATATATCACATTGTCAAACCCATAGTGATGGCACAAACACAGCCGTGATATATCACATTGTCAAACCCATAGTGATGGCACAAACACAGCCGTGATATATCACATTGTCAAACCCATAGTGATGGCACAAACACAGCCGTGATATATCACATTGTCAAACCCATAGTGATGGCACAAACATGGCCATGATATATCACATTGTCAAACCCATAGTGATGGCACAAACGCAGCCGTGATATATCACATTGTCAAACCCATAGTGATGGCACAAACACAGCCATGATATATCACATTGTCAAACCCATAGTGATGGCACAAACACAGCCGTGATATATCACATTGTCAAACCCATAGTGATGGCACAAACACAGCCGTGATATATAACATTGTCAAACCCATAGTGATGGCACAAACACAGCCGTGATATATCACATTGTCAAACATATAGTGATGGCACAAACACAACCTTGAAATATCACATTGTCAAACCCATAGTGATGGCACAAACAGCCGTGATATATCACATTGTCAAACCCATAGTGATGGCACAAACACAGCCGTGATATATAACATTGTCAAACCCATAGTCATGGCACAAACATGGCCATGATATATCACATTGTCAAACCCATAGTGATCTCACAAACATGGCCCTCATATATCACATTGTCAAACCTATAGTGATGGCACAAACACAGCCGTGATATATCACATTGTCAAACCCATAGTGATGGCACAAACACAGCCGTGATATATCACATTGTCAAACCCATAGTGATGGCACAAACACAGCCGTGATATATCACATTGTCAAACCCATAGTGATGGCACAAACATGGCCATGATATATCACATTGTCAAACCCATAGTGATGGCACAAACACAGCCGTGATATATCACATTGTCAAACCCATAGTGATGGCACAAACACAGCCATGATATATCACATTGTCAAACCCATAGTGATGGCACAAACACAGCCGTGATATATCACATTGTCAAACCCATAGTGATGGCACAAACACAGCCGTGATATATCACATTGTCAAACCCATAGTGATGGCACAAACACAGCCGTGATATATCACATTGTCAAACCCATAGTGATGGCACAAACACAGCCGTGATATATCACATTGTCAAACCCATAGTGATGGCACAAACACAGCCGTGATATATCACATTGTCAAACCCATAGTGATGGCACAAACACAGCCGTGATATATCACATTGTCAAACCCATAGTGATGACACAAACATAGCCATGATATATCACATTGTCAAACCCATAGTGATGGCACAAACATGGCCATGATATATCACATTGTCAAACCCATAGTGATGACACAAACATTGCCATGATATATCACATTGTCAAACCCATAGTGATGGCACAAACACAGCCATGATATATCACAACTTCAAACCCATAGTGATGGCACAAACACAGCCGTGATATATCACATTGTCAAACCCACAGTGATGGCACAAACACAGCCATGATATATCACATTGTCAAACCCATAGTGATGGCACAAACACAGCCGTGATATATCACATTGTCAAACATATAGTGATGGCACAAACACAACCTTGAAATATCACATTGTCAAACCCAAAGTGATGGCACAAACAGCCGTGATATATCACATTGTCAAACCCATAGTGATGGCACAAACACAGCCGTGATATATAACATTGTCAAACCCATAGTGATGGCACAAACATGGCCATGATATATCACATTGTCAAACCCATAGTGATCTCACAAACATGGCCCTCATATATCACATTGTCAAACCTATAGTGATGGCACAAACACAGCCGTGATATATCACATTGTCAAACCCATAGTGATGGCACAAACACAGCCGTGATATATCACATTGTCAAACCCATAGTGATGGCACAAACACAGCCGTGATATATCACATTGTCAAACCCATAGTGATGGCACAAACACAGCCGTGATATATCACATTGTCAAACCCATAGTGATGGCACAAACGCAGCCGTGATATATCACATTGTCAAACCCATAGTGATGGCACAAACACAGCCATGATATATCACATTGTCAAACCCATAGTGATGGCACAAACACAGCCGTGATATATCACATTGTCAAACCCATAGTGATGGCACAAACACAGCCGTGATATATCACATTGTCAAACCCATAGTGATGGCACAAACACAGCCGTGATATATCACATTGTCAAACCCATAGTGATGGCACAAACACAGCCGTGATATATCACATTGTCAAACCCATAGTGATGGCACAAGCACAGCCGTGATATATCACATTGTCAAACCCATAGTGATGGCACAAACACAGCCGTGATATATCACATTGTCAAACCCATAGTGATGACACAAACATAGCCATGATATATCACATTGTCAAACCCATAGTGATGGCACAAACACAGCCGTGATATATCACATTGTCAAATCCATAGTGATGGCACAAACATGGCCATGATATATCACATTGTCAAACCCATAGTGATGACACAAACATTGCCATGATATATCACATTGTCAAACCCATAGTGATGGCACAAACACTGCCATGATATATCACAACTTCAAACCCATAGTGATGGCACAAACACAGCCGTGATATATCACATTGTCAAACCCATAGTGATGGCACAAACACAGCCATGATATATCACATTGTCAAACCCATAGTGATGGCACAAACACAGCCGTGATATATAACATTGTCAAACCCATAGTGATGGCACAAACACAGCCGTGATATATCACATTGTCAAACATATAGTGATGGCACAAACACAACCTTGAAATATCACATTGTCAAACCCATAGTGATGGCACAAACAGCCGTGATATATCACATTGTCAAACCCATAGTGATGGCACAAACACAGCCGTGATATATAACATTGTCAAACCCATAGTGATGGCACAAACATGGCCATGATATATCACATTGTCAAACCCATAGTGATCTCACAAACATGGCACTCATATATCACATTGTCAAACCTATAGTGATGGCACAAACACAGCCGTGATATATCACATTGTCAAACCCATAGTGATGGCACAAACACAGCCGTGATATATCACATTGTCAAACCCATAGTGATGGCACAAACACAGCAGTGATATATCACATTGTCAAACCCATAGTGATGGCACAAACACAGCCGTGATATATAACATTGTCAAACCCATAGTGATGGCACAAACACAGCTGTGATATATCACATTGTCAAACCCATAGTGATGGCACAAACACAGCCGTGATATATCACATTGTCAAACCCATAGTGATGGCACAAACACAGCCGTGATATATCACATTGTCAAACCCATAGTGATGGCACAAACACAGCCGTGATATATCACATTGTCAAACCCATAGTGATGGCACAAACACAGCCGTGATATATCACATTGTCAAACCCATAGTGATGGCACAAACACAGCCGTTATATATCACATTGTCAAACCTATAGTGATAGCACAAACACAGCCGTGATATATCACATTGTCAAACCCATAGTGATGGCACAAACACAGCTGTGATATATCACATTGTCAAACCCATAGTGATGGCACAAACACAGCCGTGATATATCACATTGTCAAACCCATAGTGATGGCACAAACACAGCCGTGATATATAACATTGTCAAACCCATAGTGATCTCACAAACATGGCCCTCATATATCACATTGTCAAACCTATAGTGATGGCACAAACACAGCCGTGATATATCACATTGTCAAACCCATAGTGATGGCACAAACACAGTCGTGATATATCACATTGTCAAACCCATAGTGATGGCACAAACACAGCAGTGATATATCACATTGTCAAACCCATAGTGATGGCACAAACACAGCCGTGATATATCACATTGTCAAACCCATAGTGATGGCACAAACACAGCCGTGATATATCACATTGTCAAACCCTTAGTGATGGCACAAACATAGCCATGATATATCACATTGTCAAACCCATAGTGATGGCACAAACATGGCCATGATATATCACATTGTCAAACCCATAGTGATGACACAAACATTGCCATGATATATCACATTGTCAAACCCATAGTGATGGCACAAACACAGCCATGATATATCACAACTTCAAACCCATAGTGATGGCACAAACACAGCCGTGATATATCACATTGTCAAACCCATAGTGATGGCACAAACACAGCCATGATATATCACATTGTCAAACCCATAGTGATGGCACAAACACAGCCGTGATATATCACATTGTCAAACATATAGTGATGGCACAAACACAACCTTGAAATATCACATTGTCAAACCCAAAGTGATGGCACAAACAGCCGTGATATATCACATTGTCAAACCCATAGTGATGGCACAAACACAGCCGTGATATATAACATTGTCAAACCCATAGTGATGGCACAAACATGGCCATGATATATCACATTGTCAAACCCATAGTGATCTCACAAACATGGCCCTCATATATCACATTGTCAAACCTATAGTGATGGCACAAACACAGCCGTGATATATCACATTGTCAAACCCATAGTGATGGCACAAACACAGCCGTGATATATCACATTGTCAAACCCATAGTGATGGCACAAACACAGCCGTGATATATCACATTGTCAAACCCATAGTGATGGCACAAACACAGCCGTGATATATCACATTGTCAAACCCATAGTGATGGCACAAACACAGCCGTGATATATCACATTGTCAAACCCATAGTGATGGCACAAACATGGCCATGATATATCACATTGTCAAACCCATAGTGATGGCACAAACGCAGCCGTGATATATCACATTGTCAAACCCATAGTGATGGCACAAACACAGCCATGATATATCACATTGTCAAACCCATAGTGATGGCACAAACACAGCCGTGATATATCACATTGTCAAACCCATAGTGATGGCACAAACACAGCCGTGATATATCACATTGTCAAACCCATAGTGATGGCACAAACACAGCCGTGATATATCACATTGTCAAACCCATAGTGATGGCACAAACACAGCCGTGATATATCACATTGTCAAACCCATAGTGATGGCACAAGCACAGCCGTGATATATCACATTGTCAAACCCATAGTGATGGCACAAACACAGCCGTGATATATCACATTGTCAAACCCATAGTGATGACACAAACATAGCCATGATATATCACATTGTCAAACCCATAGTGATGGCACAAACACAGCCGTGATATATCACATTGTCAAATCCATAGTGATGGCACAAACATGGCCATGATATATCACATTGTCAAACCCATAGTGATGACACAAACATTGCCATGATATATCACATTGTCAAACCCATAGTGATGGCACAAACACTGCCATGATATATCACAACTTCAAACCCATAGTGATGGCACAAACACAGCCGTGATATATCACATTGTCAAACCCATAGTGATGGCACAAACACAGCCATGATATATCACATTGTCAAACCCATAGTGATGGCACAAACACAGCCGTGATATATAACATTGTCAAACCCATAGTGATGGCACAAACACAGCCGTGATATATCACATTGTCAAACATATAGTGATGGCACAAACACAACCTTGAAATATCACATTGTCAAACCCATAGTGATGGCACAAACAGCCGTGATATATCACATTGTCAAACCCATAGTGATGGCACAAACACAGCCGTGATATATAACATTGTCAAACCCATAGTGATGGCACAAACATGGCCATGATATATCACATTGTCAAACCCATAGTGATCTCACAAACATGGCACTCATATATCACATTGTCAAACATATAGTGATGGCACAAACACAGCCGTGATATATCACATTGTCAAACCCATAGTGATGGCACAAACACAGCCGTGATATATCACATTGTCAAACCCATAGTGATGGCACAAACACAGCCGTGATATATCACATTGTCAAACCCATAGTGATGACACAATCATAGCCATGATATATCACATTGTCAAACCCATAGTGATGGCACAAACACAGCCGTGATATATCACATTGTCAAACCCATAGTGATGGCACAAACACAGCCATGATATATCACATTGTCAAACCCATAGTGATGGCACAAACACAGCCGTGATATATAACATTGCCAAACCCATAGTGATGGCACAAACACAGCCGTGATATATCACATTGTCAAACATATAGTGATGGCACAAACACAACCTTGAAATATCACATTGTCAAACCCATAGTGATGGCACAAACAGCCGTGATATATCACATTGTCAAACCCATAGTGATGGCACAAACACAGCCGTGATATATAACATTGTCAAACCCATAGTGATGGCACAAACATGGCCATGATATATCACATTGTCAAACCCATAGTGATCTCACAAACATGGCCCTCATATATCACATTGTCAAACCTATAGTGATGGCACAAACACAGCCGTTATATATCACATTGTCAAACCTATAGTGATAGCACAAACACAGCCGTGATATATCACATTGTCAAACCCATAGTGATGGCACAAACACAGCCGTGATATATCACATTGTCAAACCCATAGTGATGGCACAAACACAGCCGTGATATATCACATTGTCAAACCCATAGTGATGGCACAAACACAGCCGTGATATATAACATTGTCAAACCCATAGTGATCTCACAAACATGGCCCTCGTATATCACATTGTCAAACCTATAGTGATGGCACAAACACAGCCGTGATATATCACATTGTCAAACCCATAGTGATGGCACAAACACAGTCGTGATATATCACATTGTCAAACCCATAGTGATGGCACAAACACAGCAGTGATATATCACATTGTCAAACCCATAGTGATGGCACAAACACAGCCGTGATATATAACATTGTCAAACCCATAGTGATGGCACAAACACAGCAGTGATATATCACATTGTCAAACCCTTAGTGATGGCAGAAACACAGCCGTGATATATCACATTGTCAAACCCATAGTGATGGCACAAACACAGCCGTGATATATCACATTGTCAAACCTATAGTGATGGCACAAACACAGCCGTGATATATCACATTGTCAAACCCATAGTGATGGCACAAACATGGCCATGATATATCACATTGTCAAACCCATAGTGATGGCACAAACACAGCCGTGATATATCACATTGTCAAACCCATAGTGATGGCACAAACACAGCCATGATATATCACATTGTCAAACCCATAGTGATGGCACAAACACAGCCGTGATATATCACATTGTCAAACCCATAGTGATGGCACAAACACAGCCGTGATATATCACATTGTCAAACCCATAGTGATGGCACAAACACAGCCGTGATATATCACATTGTCAAACCCATAGTGATGGCACAAACACAGCCGTGATATATCACATTGTCAAACCCATAGTGATGGCACAAACACAGCCGTGATATATCACATTGTCAAACCCATAGTGATGGCACAAACATGGCCATGATATACCACATTGTCAAACCCATAGTGATGGCACAAACACAGCCGTGATATATCACATTGTCAAACCCATAGTGATGGCACAAACACAGCCGTGATATATCACATTGTCAAACCCATAGTGATGACACAAACATAGCCATGATATATCACATTGTCAAACCCATAGTGATGGCACAAACACAGCCGTGATATATCACATTGTCAAATCCATAGTGATGGCACAAACATGGCCATGATATATCACATTGTCAAACCCATAGTGATGACACAAACATTGCCATGATATATCACATTGTCAAACCCATAGTGATGGCACAAACACAGCCATGATATATCACAACTTCAAACCCATAGTGATGGCACAAACACAGCCATGATATATCACATTGTCAAACCCATAGTGATGGCACAAACACAGCCGTGATATATAACATTGCCAAACCCATAGTGATGGCACAAACACAGCCGTGATATATAACATTGTCAAACCCATAGTGATGGCACAAACACAGCCGTGATATATCACATTGTCAAACATATAGTGATGGCACAAACACAACCTTGAAATATCACATTGTCAAACCCATAGTGATGGCACAAACAGCCGTGATATATCACATTGTCAAACCCATAGTGATGGCACAAACACAGCCGTGATATATAACATTGTCAAACCCATAGTCATGGCACTAACATGGCCATGATATATCACATTGTCAAACCCATAGTGATCTCACAAACATGGCCCTCATATATCACATTGTCAAACCTATAGTGATGGCACAAACACAGCCGTGATATATCACATTGTCAAACCCATAGTGATGGCACAAACACAGCCGTGATATATCACATTGTCAAACCCATAGTGATGGCACAAACACAGCCGTGATATATCACATTGTCAAACCCATAGTGATGGCACAAACATGGCCATGATATATCACATTGTCAAACCCATAGTGATGGCACAAACACAGCCGTGATATATCACATTGTCAAACCCATAGTGATGGCACAAACACAGCCATGATATATCACATTGTCAAACCCATAGTGATGGCACAAACACAGCCGTGATATATCACATTGTCAAACCCATAGTGATGGCACAAACACAGCCGTGATATATCACATTGTCAAACCCATAGTGATGGCACAAACACAGCCGTGATATATCACATTGTCAAACCCATAGTGATGGCACAAACACAGCCGTGATATATCACATTGTCAAACCCATAGTGATGGCACAAACACAGCCGTGATATATCACATTGTCAAACCCATAGTGATGGCACAAACACAGCCGTGATATATCACATTGTCAAACCCATAGTGATGACACAAACATAGCCATGATATATCACATTGTCAAACCCATAGTGATGGCACAAACATGGCCATGATATATCACATTGTCAAACCCATAGTGATGACACAAACATTGCCATGATATATCACATTGTCAAACCCATAGTGATGGCACAAACACAGCCATGATATATCACAACTTCAAACCCATAGTGATGGCACAAACACAGCCGTGATATATCACATTGTCAAACCCATAGTGATGGCACAAACACAGCCATGATATATCACATTGTCAAACCCATAGTGATGGCACAAACACAGCCGTGATATATCACATTGTCAAACATATAGTGATGGCACAAACACAACCTTGAAATATCACATTGTCAAACCCAAAGTGATGGCACAAACAGCCGTGATATATCACATTGTCAAACCCATAGTGATGGCACAAACACAGCCGTGATATATAACATTGTCAAACCCATAGTGATGGCACAAACATGGCCATGATATATCACATTGTCAAACCCATAGTGATCTCACAAACATGGCCCTCATATATCACATTGTCAAACCTATAGTGATGGCACAAACACAGCCGTGATATATCACATTGTCAAACCCATAGTGATGGCACAAACACAGCCGTGATATATCACATTGTCAAACCCATAGTGATGGCACAAACACAGCCGTGATATATCACATTGTCAAACCCATAGTGATGGCACAAACACAGCCGTGATATATCACATTGTCAAACCCATAGTGATGGCACAAACACAGCCGTGATATATCACATTGTCAAACCCATAGTGATGGCACAAACATGGCCATGATATATCACATTGTCAAACCCATAGTGATGGCACAAACGCAGCCGTGATATATCACATTGTCAAACCCATAGTGATGGCACAAACACAGCCATGATATATCACATTGTCAAACCCATAGTGATGGCACAAACACAGCCGTGATATATCACATTGTCAAACCCATAGTGATGGCACAAACACAGCCGTGATATATCACATTGTCAAACCCATAGTGATGGCACAAACACAGCCGTGATATATCACATTGTCAAACCCATAGTGATGGCACAAACACAGCCGTGATATATCACATTGTCAAACCCATAGTGATGGCACAAACACAGCCGTGATATATCACATTGTCAAACCCATAGTGATGGCACAAACACAGCCGTGATATATCACATTGTCAAACCCATAGTGATGGCACAAACATGGCCATGATATATCACATTGTCAAACCCATAGTGATGGCACAAACGCAGCCGTGATATATCACATTGTCAAACCCATAGTGATGGCACAAACACAGCCATGATATATCACATTGTCAAACCCATAGTGATGGCACAAACACAGCCGTGATATATCACATTGTCAAACCCATAGTGATGGCACAAACACAGCCGTGATATATCACATTGTCAAACCCATAGTGATGGCACAAACACAGCCGTGATATATCACATTGTCAAACCCATAGTGATGGCACAAACACAGCCGTGATATATCACATTGTCAAACCCATAGTGATGGCACAAGCACAGCCGTGATATATCACATTGTCAAACCCATAGTGATGGCACAAACACAGCCGTGATATATCACATTGTCAAACCCATAGTGATGACACAAACATAGCCATGATATATCACATTGTCAAACCCATAGTGATGGCACAAACACAGCCGTGATATATCACATTGTCAAATCCATAGTGATGGCACAAACATGGCCATGATATATCACATTGTCAAACCCATAGTGATGACACAAACATTGCCATGATATATCACATTGTCAAACCCATAGTGATGGCACAAACACTGCCATGATATATCACAACTTCAAACCCATAGTGATGGCACAAACACAGCCGTGATATATCACATTGTCAAACCCATAGTGATGGCACAAACACAGCCATGATATATCACATTGTCAAACCCATAGTGATGGCACAAACACAGCCGTGATATATAACATTGTCAAACCCATAGTGATGGCACAAACACAGCCGTGATATATCACATTGTCAAACATATAGTGATGGCACAAACACAACCTTGAAATATCACATTGTCAAACCCATAGTGATGGCACAAACAGCCGTGATATATCACATTGTCAAACCCATAGTGATGGCACAAACACAGCCGTGATATATAACATTGTCAAACCCATAGTGATGGCACAAACATGGCCATGATATATCACATTGTCAAACCCATAGTGATCTCACAAACATGGCACTCATATATCACATTGTCAAACCTATAGTGATGGCACAAACACAGCCGTGATATATCACATTGTCAAACCCATAGTGATGGCACAAACACAGCCGTGATATATCACATTGTCAAACCCATAGTGATGGCACAAACACAGCCGTGATATATCACATTGTCAAACCCATAGTGATGACACAATCATAGCCATGATATATCACATTGTCAAACCCATAGTGATGGCACAAACACAGCCGTGATATATCACATTGTCAAACCCATAGTGATGGCACAAACACAGCCATGATATATCACATTGTCAAACCCATAGTGATGGCACAAACACAGCCGTGATATATAACATTGCCAAACCCATAGTGATGGCACAAACACAGCCGTGATATATCACATTGTCAAACATATAGTGATGGCACAAACACAACCTTGAAATATCACATTGTCAAACCCATAGTGATGGCACAAACAGCCGTGATATATCACATTGTCAAACCCATAGTGATGGCACAAACACAGCCGTGATATATAACATTGTCAAACCCATAGTGATGGCACAAACATGGCCATGATATATCACATTGTCAAACCCATAGTGATCTCACAAACATGGCCCTCATATATCACATTGTCAAACCTATAGTGATGGCACAAACACAGCCGTGATATATCACATTGTCAAACCCATAGTGATGGCACAAACACAGCCGTTATATATCACATTGTCAAACCTATAGTGATAGCACAAACACAGCCGTGATATATCACATTGTCAAACCCATAGTGATGGCACAAACACAGCCGTGATATATCACATTGTCAAACCCATAGTGATGGCACAAACACAGCCGTGATATATCACATTGTCAAACCCATAGTGATGGCACAAACACAGCCGTGATATATAACATTGTCAAACCCATAGTGATCTCACAAACATGGCCCTCGTATATCACATTGTCAAACCTATAGTGATGGCACAAACACAGCCGTGATATATCACATTGTCAAACCCATAGTGATGGCACAAACACAGTCGTGATATATCACATTGTCAAACCCATAGTGATGGCACAAACACAGCAGTGATATATCACATTGTCAAACCCATAGTGATGGCACAAACACAGCCGTGATATATAACATTGTCAAACCCATAGTGATGGCACAAACACAGCAGTGATATATCACATTGTCAAACCCTTAGTGATGGCAGAAACACAGCCGTGATATATCACATTGTCAAACCCATAGTGATGGCACAAACACAGCCGTGATATATCACATTGTCAAACCTATAGTGATGGCACAAACACAGCCGTGATATATCACATTGTCAAACCCATAGTGATGGCACAAACATGGCCATGATATATCACATTGTCAAACCCATAGTGATGGCACAAACACAGCCGTGATATATCACATTGTCAAACCCATAGTGATGGCACAAACACAGCCATGATATATCACATTGTCAAACCCATAGTGATGGCACAAACACAGCCGTGATATATCACATTGTCAAACCCATAGTGATGGCACAAACACAGCCGTGATATATCACATTGTCAAACCCATAGTGATGGCACAAACACAGCCGTGATATATCACATTGTCAAACCCATAGTGATGGCACAAACACAGCCGTGATATATCACATTGTCAAACCCATAGTGATGGCACAAACACAGCCGTGATATATCACATTGTCAAACCCATAGTGATGGCACAAACATGGCCATGATATACCACATTGTCAAACCCATAGTGATGGCACAAACACAGCCGTGATATATCACATTGTCAAACCCATAGTGATGGCACAAACACAGCCGTGATATATCACATTGTCAAACCCATAGTGATGACACAAACATAGCCATGATATATCACATTGTCAAACCCATAGTGATGGCACAAACACAGCCGTGATATATCACATTGTCAAATCCATAGTGATGGCACAAACATGGCCATGATATATCACATTGTCAAACCCATAGTGATGACACAAACATTGCCATGATATATCACATTGTCAAACCCATAGTGATGGCACAAACACAGCCATGATATATCACAACTTCAAACCCATAGTGATGGCACAAACACAGCCATGATATATCACATTGTCAAACCCATAGTGATGGCACAAACACAGCCGTGATATATAACATTGCCAAACCCATAGTGATGGCACAAACACAGCCGTGATATATAACATTGTCAAACCCATAGTGATGGCACAAACACAGCCGTGATATATCACATTGTCAAACATATAGTGATGGCACAAACACAACCTTGAAATATCACATTGTCAAACCCATAGTGATGGCACAAACAGCCGTGATATATCACATTGTCAAACCCATAGTGATGGCACAAACACAGCCGTGATATATAACATTGTCAAACCCATAGTCATGGCACTAACATGGCCATGATATATCACATTGTCAAACCCATAGTGATCTCACAAACATGGCCCTCATATATCACATTGTCAAACCTATAGTGATGGCACAAACACAGCCGTGATATATCACATTGTCAAACCCATAGTGATGGCACAAACACAGCCGTGATATATCACATTGTCAAACCCATAGTGATGGCACAAACACAGCCGTGATATATCACATTGTCAAACCCATAGTGATGGCACAAACATGGCCATGATATATCACATTGTCAAACCCATAGTGATGGCACAAACACAGCCGTGATATATCACATTGTCAAACCCATAGTGATGGCACAAACACAGCCATGATATATCACATTGTCAAACCCATAGTGATGGCACAAACACAGCCGTGATATATCACATTGTCAAACCCATAGTGATGGCACAAACACAGCCGTGATATATCACATTGTCAAACCCATAGTGATGGCACAAACACAGCCGTGATATATCACATTGTCAAACCCATAGTGATGGCACAAACACAGCCGTGATATATCACATTGTCAAACCCATAGTGATGGCACAAACACAGCCGTGATATATCACATTGTCAAACCCATAGTGATGGCACAAACACAGCCGTGATATATCACATTGTCAAACCCATAGTGATGACACAAACATAGCCATGATATATCACATTGTCAAACCCATAGTGATGGCACAAACATGGCCATGATATATCACATTGTCAAACCCATAGTGATGACACAAACATTGCCATGATATATCACATTGTCAAACCCATAGTGATGGCACAAACACAGCCATGATATATCACAACTTCAAACCCATAGTGATGGCACAAACACAGCCGTGATATATCACATTGTCAAACCCATAGTGATGGCACAAACACAGCCATGATATATCACATTGTCAAACCCATAGTGATGGCACAAACACAGCCGTGATATATCACATTGTCAAACATATAGTGATGGCACAAACACAACCTTGAAATATCACATTGTCAAACCCAAAGTGATGGCACAAACAGCCGTGATATATCACATTGTCAAACCCATAGTGATGGCACAAACACAGCCGTGATATATAACATTGTCAAACCCATAGTGATGGCACAAACATGGCCATGATATATCACATTGTCAAACCCATAGTGATCTCACAAACATGGCCCTCATATATCACATTGTCAAACCTATAGTGATGGCACAAACACAGCCGTGATATATCACATTGTCAAACCCATAGTGATGGCACAAACACAGCCGTGATATATCACATTGTCAAACCCATAGTGATGGCACAAACACAGCCGTGATATATCACATTGTCAAACCCATAGTGATGGCACAAACACAGCCGTGATATATCACATTGTCAAACCCATAGTGATGGCACAAACACAGCCGTGATATATCACATTGTCAAACCCATAGTGATGGCACAAACATGGCCATGATATATCACATTGTCAAACCCATAGTGATGGCACAAACGCAGCCGTGATATATCACATTGTCAAACCCATAGTGATGGCACAAACACAGCCATGATATATCACATTGTCAAACCCATAGTGATGGCACAAACACAGCCGTGATATATCACATTGTCAAACCCATAGTGATGGCACAAACACAGCCGTGATATATCACATTGTCAAACCCATAGTGATGGCACAAACACAGCCGTGATATATCACATTGTCAAACCCATAGTGATGGCACAAACACAGCCGTGATATATCACATTGTCAAACCCATAGTGATGGCACAAGCACAGCCGTGATATATCACATTGTCAAACCCATAGTGATGGCACAAACACAGCCGTGATATATCACATTGTCAAACCCATAGTGATGACACAAACATAGCCATGATATATCACATTGTCAAACCCATAGTGATGGCACAAACACAGCCGTGATATATCACATTGTCAAATCCATAGTGATGGCACAAACATGGCCATGATATATCACATTGTCAAACCCATAGTGATGACACAAACATTGCCATGATATATCACATTGTCAAACCCATAGTGATGGCACAAACACTGCCATGATATATCACAACTTCAAACCCATAGTGATGGCACAAACACAGCCGTGATATATCACATTGTCAAACCCATAGTGATGGCACAAACACAGCCATGATATATCACATTGTCAAACCCATAGTGATGGCACAAACACAGCCGTGATATATAACATTGTCAAACCCATAGTGATGGCACAAACACAGCCGTGATATATCACATTGTCAAACATATAGTGATGGCACAAACACAACCTTGAAATATCACATTGTCAAACCCATAGTGATGGCACAAACAGCCGTGATATATCACATTGTCAAACCCATAGTGATGGCACAAACACAGCCGTGATATATAACATTGTCAAACCCATAGTGATGGCACAAACATGGCCATGATATATCACATTGTCAAACCCATAGTGATCTCACAAACATGGCACTCATATATCACATTGTCAAACCTATAGTGATGGCACAAACACAGCCGTGATATATCACATTGTCAAACCCATAGTGATGGCACAAACACAGCCGTGATATATCACATTGTCAAACCCATAGTGATGGCACAAACACAGCAGTGATATATCACATTGTCAAACCCATAGTGATGGCACAAACACAGCCGTGATATATAACATTGTCAAACCCATAGTGATGGCACAAACACAGCTGTGATATATCACATTGTCAAACCCATAGTGATGGCACAAACACAGCCGTGATATATCACATTGTCAAACCCATAGTGATGGCACAAACACAGCCGTGATATATCACATTGTCAAACCCATAGTGATGGCACAAACACAGCCGTGATATATCACATTGTCAAACCCATAGTGATGGCACAAACACAGCCGTGATATATCACATTGTCAAACCCATAGTGATGGCACAAACACAGCCGTTATATATCACATTGTCAAACCTATAGTGATAGCACAAACACAGCCGTGATATATCACATTGTCAAACCCATAGTGATGGCACAAACACAGCTGTGATATATCACATTGTCAAACCCATAGTGATGGCACAAACACAGCCGTGATATATCACATTGTCAAACCCATAGTGATGGCACAAACACAGCCGTGATATATAACATTGTCAAACCCATAGTGATCTCACAAACATGGCCCTCATATATCACATTGTCAAACCTATAGTGATGGCACAAACACAGCCGTGATATATCACATTGTCAAACCCATAGTGATGGCACAAACACAGTCGTGATATATCACATTGTCAAACCCATAGTGATGGCACAAACACAGCAGTGATATATCACATTGTCAAACCCATAGTGATGGCACAAACACAGCCGTGATATATCACATTGTCAAACCCATAGTGATGGCACAAACACAGCCGTGATATATCACATTGTCAAACCCTTAGTGATGGCACAAACACAGCCGTGATATATCACATTGTCAAACCCATAGTGATGGCACAAACACAGCCGTGATATATCACATTGTCAAACCCATAGTGATGGCACAAACACAGCCGTGATATATCACATTGTCAAACCCATAGTGATGGCACAAACACAGCCGTGATATATCACATTGTCAAACCCATAGTGATGGCACAAACACAGCCGTGATATATCACATTGTCAAACCCATAGTGATGGCACAAACACAGCCGTGATATATCACATTGTCAAACCCATAGTGATAGCACAAACACAGCCATGATATATCACATTGTCAAACCCATAGTGATCTCACAAACATGGCCCTCATATATCACATTGTCAAACCTATAGTGATGGCACAAACACAGCCGTGATATATTACATTGTCAAACCCATAGTGATGGTACAAACACAGCTGTGATATATCACATTGTCAAACCTATAGTGATGGCACAAACACAGCCGTGATATATCACATTGTCAAACCCATAGTGATGGTACAAACACGGCCGTGATATATCACATTGTCAAACCCATAGTGATGGCACAAACACAGCCGTGATATATCACATTGTCAAACCCATAGTGATGGCACAAACACAGCCGTGATATATAACATTGTCAAACCCATAGTGATAGCACAAACACAGCCGTGATATATCACATTGTCAAACCCATAGTGATCTCACAAACATGGCCCTCATATATCACATTGTCAAACCTATAGTGATGGCACAAACACAGCCGTGATATATTACATTGTCAAACCCATAGTGATGGCACAAACACAGCTGTGATATATCACATTGTCAAACCTATAGTGATGGCACAAACACAGCCGTGATATATCACATTGTCAAACCCATAGTGATGGTACAAACACGGCCGTGATATATCACATTGTCAAACCCATAGTGATGGCACAAACACAGCCGTGATATATAACATTGTCAAACCCATAGTGATCTCACAAACATGGCCCTCATATATCACATTGTCAAACCCATAGTGATGGCACAAACACAGCCGTGATATATCACATTGTCAAACCTATAGTGATGGCACAAACACAGCCGTGATATATCACATTGTCAAACCCATAGTGATGGCACAAACATGGCCATGATATATCACATTGTCAAACCCATAGTGATGGCACAAACACAGCCATGATATATCTCATTGTCAAACCCATAGTGATGGCACAAACACAGCCATGATATATCACATTGTCAAACCCATAGTGATGGCACAAACATGGCCATGATATATCACATTGTCAAACCCATAGTGATGGCACAAACACAGCCGTGATATATCACATTGTCAAACCCATAGTGATGGCACAAACACAGCCGTGATATATCACATTGTCAAACCCATAGTGATGGCACAAACACAGCCGTGATATATCACATTGTCAAATCTATAGTGATGGCACAAACATGGCCATGATATATCACATTGTCAAACCCATAGTGATGACACAAACATGACCATGATATATCACATTGTCAAACCCATAGTGATGGCACAAACACAGCCGTGATATATCACATTGTCAAACCCATAGTGATGGCACAAACACAGCCGTGATATATCACATTGTCAAACCCATAGTGATGACACAAACATAGCCATGATATATCACATTGTCAAACCCATTGTGATGGCACAAACACAGCCGTGATATATCACATTGTCAAATCCATAGTGATGGCACAAACATGGCCATGATATATCACATTGTCAAACCCATAGTGATGACACAAACATGGCCATGATATATCACGTTGTCAAACCCATAGTGATGGCACAAACACAGCCGTGATATATCACATTGTCAAACCCATAGTGATGGCACAAACACAACCATGATATATCACATTGTCAAACCCATAGTGATGGCACAAACACGGCCGTGATATATCACATTGTCAAACCCATAGTGATGGCACAAACACAGCCGTGATATATCACATTGTCAAATCCATAGTGATGGCACAAACACAGCCCTGATATATCACATTGTCAAACCCATAGTGATGGCACAAACACAGCCGTGATATATCACATTGTCAAACCCATAGTGATGACACAATCATAGCCATGATATATCACATTGTCAAACCCATAGTGATGGCACAAATATGGCCATGATATATCACATTGTCAAACCCATAGTGATGACACAAACACAGCCGTGATATATCACATTGTCAAACCCATAGTGATGGCACAAACACAACCGTGATATATCACATTGTCAAACCCATAGTGATGGCACAAACACGGCCGTGATATATCACATTGTCAAACCCATAGTGATGGCACAAACACAGCCGTGATATATCACATTGTCAAACCCATAGTGATGGCACAAACACAGCCGTGATATATCACATTGTCAAACCCATAGTGATGGCACAAACACAGCCGTGATATATCACATTGTCAAACCCATAGTGATGGCACAAACACAGCTGTGATATATCACATTGTCAAATCCATAGTGATGGCACAAACACAGCCGTGATATATCACATTGTCAAACCCATAGTGATGGCACAAACACAGCCGTGATATATCACATTGTCAAACCTGTAGTGGTAACACAATATAGCCTGAGAATAGAGTGATATCACATTGTCAAATCAGTGAATTATTTCCACTTCAGTTTTTGGCAGAGAAAACCAAAAAATAGTTGTCAATTAAATTTATTTGAAATATGAAATATAGCGATGAATATCATAACACGCCAGAATCAATATGTTAAGATACTGAACACTTTGTTCATTTTATTTCCTTTTCATATTCAGTGACAAGAAAGTCAGAGTGGAATCGTAACATTTTAAAAGGCCAGATATAAAGCTGTTCATTTAAATGATTGCCGATAGAGTACGTTTGCACAGGATATGTTGTGATCCATTTCCTTTTGTGTCTATCATGGTTCCAGTGTTTGTATAGTATTCAGTGCAAGAAGCTGTCACTATTCTCTGATACATTAATATTGTAATGGATTCACTATTCCCTGTCACGCCTAATTCTTTCAACTTGCCATCATTATAGAGGTCATTTAGTCATCCAGTCAGATTTTGTATACATCTATTGAATTGTTTTTTGCTGGATTTCTGTTGAATTTCACTTTGCGCATTTCAAATTGCATTTCCACTTTGCAAAGTGCGAAGTAAAAATGTGTTAAAATGATGCTGTTTTAGCTTTAAAAATATGGTATATCGAAGTAGATATCCTGCTCTCATTTTCCACTTATTCTATTTTGAAAGTGCTGGAGTGTCTTGTCCCTTAGACAACGTATTGTCTAGAATGTCTTCAAGGACAGACAAAGCCTCCTAACACAGTTAGTGTATATTGCTTACAAATCTAGTTTAATTTAGGAGGCTTGTGTTAATTCTTTCTGCAGTTAATTTCTCATTACTCATTCACAATCTCGATGTTTGATGGTGTATACAGTAGTCAGGGGGCTTAGTCTTTTCCACGAAACGAAATGAAACAAAATAAAACGAAACGAAACGAAACCTTAACCCTAACCCTAACCTTAGATTTTGAACGACCTCAAACATCGTCACGTCCGTATTTCACAGTGTGAAATTTTCTCAGATATTATTGGGCCAATGAAAAAAAAATGCGAGTTAGGGTTAGGGTTAGGGTTTGGGTTTGGGTTTTGTTTCGTTTCGTTTCGTTTCGTTTCGTTTCGTTTCGTTTCGTGGAAAAGACTAAGCCTAGTCAGGGAATGTACATGTATGGTAGCTCACAGATTTGCAAAAAGTTGATGCCACTTCAAATTTTTGGTGCAAGCACTGCAGAGCTAGATTGGTCCTTTTACTTGCCTTGTTTGCTGTTACTTGCACAAAGCTTAGATCTAAGATTGGTCCTAAGATCTGGTAATCTTGGCTTATTTATGTTTTTGTTTGGATTTTTGTGTCAGCCATCTTTCAACGTATAATGTTTGGGAACTGAATATTTCCTGTATCTCCCAAAAATGTGTGCCCATTAATGTTACTGTCTGTATGTCTGGCAATAATAATAAAAAGAATTAGGATAAGAGTAATAATAATGATAATAATATAATAATAAAGTTATTTCCTCTTTAGAAATTTTTTTTTTCATAGGCTATCTGAAACTGTTTTAAATAGTTACGATATATGTAACTGTACATATTTTGTTTTGTGTTCTTTTTGCATACATCATTAGATAGTTATGCGTGTTATTTGTTTTGAGATCTTGTTATAGTGCTGAAAATTCATCAAAATCAAGCATTTTGAATCGTGTTTAGATTTTTTTTTTATTTATCATTGAACATAATGGGACCTATATGCACATCACTTTTCTCTGCAGATTGCATTCAAAATGGCCGACTGACAGCCATGCATCTTGTTTTATACATTCTGTTATATCTATATTTAGCTATATCTATAGGACAAGCCCTGACTAATCATACTCAAATTTCACACATACATCATACATTTTGAGATACATATGCATTCATTAAGTTTGTGCCATACAGATACAGATACAGATACAGCTACAGATACAGATACTAGGTGATGATAACAGTCATTTGTCATACCTTGACAGCTATTATCACCCACAATAAATATAACAAATCACCATACAGAGACTGACTCATCATAATTCTTATAGATATTTTTTATTTCTCATTATCGTCTTTGATGATGAATACAATTGTTGAACTGTGTTGTCGTCAAGGAAACACCTGTCCTGTATAAGACATTTATTGAGGAAACCCTGTTGTTAGATTTGACAGGCTTCAACAGATTTGAGTCATTCCAGCACTTCATTGCCTGCATGGATTCTTTGTTTATGTATAGCTATACATCCATTAAATCATTAGTGGTTAGGTAATCACCATGAAACTCGCAGAGAGAATGATGTCATATCAGCTGGGGACAATTGTCGTTCAGTTTTTCAATTGAAATTTATAATAGGCCACTTTCATGACCCCTAAAGGTCACACATCCTGGTACTTTTGTTGGTATGACTGCATCAAAAACATACACAATTAGGGTGTTTTTTTGTTACAACTGTGTTTCTTTTTTTCTTCCATATATATATTGTAAGAATTATTTCAGAATTATATATTGTAAGATTGAGTGTCATAAATCATATTTAAAGTTTACATAACCCAGTTTTGAATTTCTATCAAATCTTATTCAAAGCCTGTCACAATTCTGTGAAGTTTTCCCGAATTTGGCCAAAAAATGTTTAGGGTCGGGCAGTAAAAAATTAGGTAGGAACTACACATTTTTTTTTTCTCTCGGCCTAAATAACATGTCATGATTATTGTTATCACAGAATTCATAAATGGCATGAAAATTTTTTTTTTGTGTTAAGAAAATGTCTAAAATTTGGTTTATGTAAAGTAAAATTCCGATGATCTCCACTTCGGAGTCTTGACCGTAATCTTTTATCCCTTGTGAAGCAAATTATTGTTGTCACTCGTGTGCGAAGCACACAATGGGAGTCTTTGCAGGTAGTGTGTCTGTATGTGTGTGTGTGTGTGTCTGTATATGTGTGTGTGTGTTCCACTGATATCTCAAGAACCATACATTTATTTTTGATGAAACTTGGTGCATAGATGCTCTGGGCCAATGCACAGATTTGATTAGGTTTTGGTAAAAATCCATGCATAATTAGCTGATTTTTAGCTGTTCCTAACTGTTCCACTTATATCTAAAGAACCACTCATTGGATTTTGATGAAACTTGGCACATATATGCTCCAAACTAATGCGCAGATTTGATTAGTTTTGGGTAAAAATCTGTGCAATATTAATTACCTAATTTGCATAATGATTAATCTATTTTCGGCTTTTCCACTGATATCTCAAGTACTAATCATCACATTTCAATAAAACTTGGTACATAGATGTCATAGGACACTGCATAAACCTGATAGTTTTTAGTGTAATATCAGTACATATTAATTACCTAATTTGTATAATTAATTAATTTTCAGCTTTTGATATTTCAAGTAGTAATCATCACATTTCAATGAAACTTGATACATAGATATCATAGGACACTGCACAAACCTGATAGTTTTCAGGGGAATATCAGTACATATTAATTACCTAATTTGCATAATTAATTAATTTTCAGCTTGTGATATTTTAAGTAGTAATCATCACATTTCAATGAAACTTGGTACATAGATGTCATAGGACACTGCACAGACCTGATATTTTTCAGGGGAATATCAGTACATATTATTTACCTAATTTGCATAATTAATTTTCAGCTTTTGATATTTCAAGTAGTAATCATCACATTTCAATGACACTTGGTACATAGTTACTTAAGGACTGTTCAAATCCAGGATTAGTTTTTGGGTAAACATTTGTGCATATTAATTACCTTATTAGCATAATTAGTTAATTTTCAGCTTTTTGCCTGATATCTCAAGTACTAATCATCATATTTCAATGAGACTTGTTACATAGACCTTCTAGGACTATGTAGAGACCTGATTAGTTTTAGGGTGAATAATTGTGGATATTAATTACCTAATTTGCATAATTAGTTAATTTGTTCCATGAATGTTCCACTGATACATATAGAACCATGAATTGGATTTTAATGAAACTTTTAAAGAGAACTATGCAGAGACCCAATTAGTTTTTTAGTAATTATTTATGCTTATTAATCACCTAATTAACATAATTAATTAACACTGATATCTTAATTACTGATCATCACATTTGAATAAAATTTGGTACGTAAATGCTCTAGGACAATAGACAGGCCTGATTAATTTTGGGTTAAAATTTGTTCATATTAATTTTCTAATTAACAAAATAATTCATAATTTTATTGTTCAGTTCTGTTCATATTAGTTACCTGATTTACATAATTAGTTTTCAGCTTTTCCATCAATATCTCATGTACAAGCAATTTTGAATTAATTTTTAATGTGTCTTCAATACTCTCAGCACACGGGAGTTCTTTTTAAGCTTTCTTTGATTTTCATACTTTTTTTCAAACATTCTGATCGAAAGCTGTAGGAAAAGAAATATTATGTTCATTTGGTCCAGGTTGAACAAGGAAATTATATTAAAATATTCAATTATGTGCACTATTTGTGGTAAAAAAATCAACAGGTCAATCTTTCCACTGCCTTGGGTCATAGGTCATACATGTACTAGTATTCTGATGTAAATTGTGATAGTTTGTATCAAGTATTCTGATTGGTCAATTGATGTAATCAAAGATTTGTTCCATTTGCTGTGAATTTTTTTTTTCTTTCAAATTTTGTCTGAAATACGTCTTACAACCATTCTGAGAATTATTCAAACAATCAATATGTCAGCACTAGCACTTGCAGTTACAAAAAAAACAGATCAGGAGAGACAACAGTGACATTCAATGTCCGCAACTATCGCCTGGCACAAAAACATTTATATAAAAAAAAAAACAATCAGTTAGCAAGATTGCTGGTAACTTTGCAATAAAAAATATTTTTCTTGGCTTTGTTCTAAACTTTACGACATTGATTGAGAGATGCCATGCTGTGTGTAATTCACTATTTCATAACTATTCTTTATTTCATGTTTATTTTCATTTTATGTAATTCAAGAAATCGTAAAACACTTCTAAATAACCTGTTCTATTCTAATGGACACTTTTCATTTTGAAAAACTGCACTTTACCCCCCTCTAGTATAATAATGGAATGATCTAAACGGCATGCATGTAAGTAACGTCACCGTCAAGTCTAGATTTGACAAAAACCAAAGTGTTTTGCAAAATTGCAAATCATCTTGCCTGAATAATTCTCAGAATGGCTGTATAAGTTCACCAAAATATGGTCTTGAAAATGACTGAAATTTTATAAGCTAAATTATGTATTTGTTATTTACACAAGCTAAGAAATGCTTGCTATAGAATGAAATCAAATATATCAATTAAATTAAATATTAACTTGATGGCAATAAGCCCATTTTCATTTATTAATCAGTTTGCTTTCTGACAGCTTTGCATTACATGCCACTCAATAAATAATTTCATAATTATATAGAACTTTACTGAATCTATTGTGATGGCATCAAGTAATTAGCAAAGTATCTAAACAAAGTCAGTAATTAATAATTATTTTGACAGAAAAGTCCATCCACTAATCCTCCTAAAACTCAGTAACAGCAATGTTTGTTTAATTCATAATTATAATCTCTAATACTGACATAGCAAATCTGAAATTTCAAGTCCATTATAAATATTGACTTATTTTGTTTTTGTGACGTGCATTAATCAGCTTACATATCATAATCATTGGCTGATACAACGAGACATCAAGTATGTTAAGACTCTCGATTGTAGGCAAGCACACTCACAATTAAAAAATTCCAGTTGTGATTGCTATTCTATTCTATTCTATTCTATTCTATTCTATTCTATTCTATTCTATTCTATTCTATTCTATTCTATTCTATTCTATTCTATTCTATTCTATTCTATTCTTTTCAATTCTACTCTATTCTATTCTATTCTATTCTATTCTATTCTATTCTATTCTATTCTATTCTATTCTATTCTATTCCATTATTCCATTATTCTATTCTATTCTATTCTATTCTATTCTATTCTATTCTATTCTATTCTACTCTATTCTTTTCAATTCTACTCTACTCTACTCTACTCTATTCTATTCTATTCTATTCTATTCTATTCTATTCTATTCTATTCTATTCTATTCTATTCTATTCTATTCTATTCTATTCTATTCCATTCCATTCTATTCCATTCTATTCCATTCCATTCCATTCTATTTTATTCAGTGTATTTGGTTTATCATAAGACCTTGATGTACATCTTTGCGTTCATTCAGGTCTAAAATACTTTATTTTAGCTGGAGTTAATTTTCGCTGAAAAATACATTTTGATTGTTTTGTATGAAGTTTATTTCTGCTGACTTTTGATGAGTTATGAGTAAAATATACAAAAAACATATTTTCACTGGATTTTATTTTCATGATTTATCCCAAAAATAGGGAAAATAAATTGTACTTTACAGTAGTTTTGAAAAGTGCCCTGACTAAATGCATTCAGACTTTTGTGTTATAGTGATATAAATATTGTATTGTCTCTTTTGAATAGGGACATTTCTATCAGTTGTTAGCAATAAATATAACAGAAACTAGAAAGTAGTACATGTGCAAGTAACATCAACAAAATTAAGCAATTTCATTTTGTATTGTGATGCACCTGTTTATAAAACTTCCAATGCTTTGATCATTTCCTCATCTCTGTTTTTAAGTAGATAAATAAGTTTCTGGAATGAATTGGTCATTTTATCTAGGAATTCAATATCTGTCAGGATTTTTTGTTGGTCTAAATGATATTTAGAGCAAAATTGTAAAAAGAGTAATTCAACTTGAATCTTTATTAGCGAGCATTGTTTACAAATTCTATTTGACTCATGAACTTTTAAAGGGTCTTAGTTGTCTTTCACCTGTATTGACTGCTTGTTTTCACTATAATACCATAAGATATACATGTATATTGAAATATACCGGTAGAATATGATCTTTAGTACCAATGTATATTATAGGTTGATGTGTACTTGAATTGCCTGAGTACATACTTTTGCGGTATTCTTGTGATTATCTTATTATTACATTGTTTTTTTTCCATAATAATATAATTATAGATATAAACAGCGCAAAATGAAATGAATAATGTTTTGCAATGTACAAACATTTGCAATAAGTGATTCTATTGCATGTCACTTCTTTGTTCAAATGTAAAGTGAATGGGATGCACATTTTCCAAATAAGGAAGACATCCAATCGCACATATAACACTTTGTAACAGGTCCGTATGTTTTATCAACGGATGAATTGTTTCAGGTGTATAATAATGTTTTATATTTATAAGTTGAATTATTTAAAACATTTTCTTTCTTAAAATAGCTAGGAGTCGTATGTAATATATTACTTTCTCATATCAGTGCACAGTGAAGAGCTCACTGAAGATTAGAATAGACTAAACTGAAAATAAATTGCTTCAATAACAGTATCTCCATGGAAACAATTGCTCAATTGATAAAACAATTGAAGCAGCAATCAACATATATGTCCCTAATTACGATGTATGTTACGCCTAGCGAACTCTGAGTGAGATATCGTTTACGGCAGGCATTGCCTACTGATATACATTTACCAATTGATACCATTCATCATGGGTAAATGGGTAAATCCATTGCTTATTTCATTGATTATTTTTGCCATTAAACTTCTGACCCTATTATCTAGTGAGTACCACAACAAATTTAGAATACATATGAAATATATACTTGAACTTGAGCTTAAAGGGCGGTATGTTCGATATGGGACTCATAGCGACATACACAACATGGGTAAAATATTTATTTACATGAAATTCAAACACATGCTGCGCGTCGACCACTGCGCTTTAAACCTGAGCCCAATTTCTTCAGTAAGCCATTTAATCATTTATTAGCTTTGCTGTCGACTTTGTCGAGCAGAGATCAAGATATGAGTAATTGTCCGTCGTCATCTCTGTCAACTTTTTCGAGTTCTTTTTGAAAACAAGTCTGATTGCTTTGATACTTACATGTATATATGTACCTTGGGTAGGTTTGTTCATTAGTCCCCGTTCGGACGCAGTCCGAAAACGGGGACTTATGTTTTGCCCTGTGTGCGTCCGTCCGTGCGTCCGTGATCACCTGTATCTCGAACATGCATGGACCGATTAAGTTCAAACTTCACTCATACATCACACATTATATGGGACATATGCACATGCATTTTTTTCATGATCCGATTAACGATAGCTGAATAGCGGCCATTTTAAGGCCGAAAATGTATCAAAATCGCACATTTTCACCATTCCGGACCCGGATCTCAGTTATGCATGGACGGATTTCATTCAAATTTGGTACATACATTAAACATAATAGGACCTTGATGCATGTCATTTTTTTTTTCGGATCAAGTTCGAAATAGCCGACTGGCGGCCATTTTGTTTTAAAGAATTCAGTTCTGGATCCGTATCCGAGACATGTCTGGATTGATCAAGTTCAAACTTCACACACACAAGGTACATCATGTCACAAATATGTATGTGCATTTGTTTCATGATCTCATTAACGATAGCCAAATGGGGGCCGCTTTAAGGCCGAAAATGCATTGAAATCGCACATTTTCACCATTCCGGACCCGTATCTCAGTTATGCATGGATGGATTTTGTTCAAATTTGGTACATACATTAAACATAATAGGACCTTGATGCACGTCTTTTTTTTTTTTGGATCAAGTTCGAAATAGCCGACTGGCGGCCATTTTGTTTTAAAGAATTCAGTTCTGGATCCGTATCCGAGACATGTCTGGATTGATCAAGTTCAAACTTCACACACACAAGGTACATCATGTTACAAATAGATATGTGCATTTGTTTCATGATCTCATTAACAATAGCGGAATGATGGCCATTTTAAGGCCGAAAATGCATCAAAATCACGTATTTTCACGATTCCAGAACCGGATCTCAGTCATGCATGGATGGATTTTGTTCAGATTTAGCACAAAGTGTTGTACATATGCAGGTGCATTTCGGTCATGATCTGCTTTGAATGTATATGTCACTCAAATATGAACGGAATGGGGACGTGTCATTGACAATGACTTGTTTCATAATGATATCTTCAATTCCCTAATTTCGATGAATATTTTTGTCATTTTTAGTAAAAAGTGATATTTTCAACTTCTTGTTGTGAATTGGAAGTTTGATTGCTTTGATATTATACATAAAGGTACTACAGGTAGACCTCTCTTAGATTTGTTAAATTCGTGATGATATTTCATTCCTCCAATTGAAATGTGTATTGCTAACAGCGGCCCTTATCTCAGCCAAGAGGCTGATAGTTTGTTTATGTTTAGGGCTTGTGACAAAAAATATTATATTTAATATACTATTTTGACAATGCTTTCGTGTTATCGCATAATTGTTGTAAATCTGACCAACATCTTCACAATTGCTGTATAATACACAGCCACACAAACAATATAACTAAATAGGATTGGGTGTATGTGATCTTACGATACCAGTACTGTAGTTATCAACATTGCAATCCAAGTTGACCATAAGTAACACATATTATGACTGTATTTGATCACGGCTAATTTCAAGTTAAATTGTCAGTAATATTTTGTTTGAAGTCCTTGGCATGTGAGGTGGTATGTAACTGTTAAGATATTCACAAGATATCAACATCAGAATTGTCATGGCAATAAATGTAGAACAATGTTGGTATATTATGATGTCATTAAGTCACCACTGGATCAAGTCACAATGTACTTGCGCTGTAAAGCAGTATTTTCCGCATGACTAAAACATTAATTTCACATCACTTTCTTCTAAATTTATTATTTTCATTGAACCGTGTCCTCTTAATTGATTTTACTTAAAAAAAATGGAGCTTCTATTCTATTCTATTCTATTCTATTCTATTCTATTCTATTCTATTCTATTCTATTCTATTCTATTCTATTCTATTCTGTTCTATTCTATTCTATTCTATTCTATTCTATTCTATTCTATTCCTAAATTTATGCAATAAAGTCAACAAGCAAAACATAATAATTTAAAAACGGTTGATTGTCGAAAATATCAGTAAAGTTAAAAAAAAATATGAGTATTAAAATTAAGAAAGCAGCATTTATTATGAATTTGTTTGTATGTAGATCGATAATCACCAAAATATGTTTTGATCAGTGTAACTTGAGAAGTAGTAATTTCCTGATTTGATGTTTGGCCAAGTTACTCAATATCTGAATGACTTAAACATTTTTCTGACAACACAATTTGGGCTTGCCCATAATGAAGTGGAGAGAACCCTATAAAAACCAACCTGTGTACATTATGTGTAAATAAGAAACCTATAAAAACCAGCCAGTGTACATTATATGTTCATTAGAAACATACAAAAACCTATCTGTGTACATTATGTGAAATTAGAAATCTATAAAAACCTACCTATGTACATTATTTGTGAATTAGAGACCTATAAAACCTACCTGTGTACATTATGTGTAAATTAGAAACCTACAAAAACCTTCCTGTGTACATTATGTGTGTGCGAATTAAAAATCTATAAAAACCTACCTGTGTACATTATGTGTAAATTAGAAACCTATAAAAACCAACCACTGTACATTATATGTCAATTAAAAACTTCTAAAAATCCAACCTATGTACATTATGTGAAATTAGAAAGCTATAAAAACCTACCTATGTACATTAGTTGTGAATTAGAAACCTATAAAACCTACCTGTGTACATTGCATGTATGTGTGAAATTGGAAACCTGTAAAAATAAGAACACCTCAGTTCGCAATTTGGCCAAGTTGATTTAGTTACATTAGGTGGATTTGTTAATGTTTTATGGTCATTAACTCAAATACAATATACATATGCTAATGAGCCCTATATTCCAAACATGTTCACATAGCTTCATTATATTGTTAAATGTTCATTTATGTTGCATCTGGGTCCTTCAATCGAACCTGTTCAAACCATAAATTGCTTTTAAATAGTTACATAGTCTGCAATTGACACTGTGTCATTTTCATGCTTGCTTCCCCTTGTGATGAGTTTTAGTATTTCCCTTGAGAGATGTTTCTAACATCTATATTTGTTTGATAGATTGTAATATATGAGACTATTGTACATGACTGCACAATAATATTAGGAAGAGTAAATGTGTACTTATTGATACAATAAATTATTGGCGCAAAGGATCATGGGAGCTGTAAATGTATACTTATATAAGACTTGTTATTTTAATGGATTAATAATGCAAAGGATCATGGGAGCTGTAAATGTGTACTTATATAAGACTTGTTATTTAAATGGATTAATAATGCAAAGGATCATGGGAGCTGTAAATGTGTAGTTATATACAACTTGTTATTAAAATGGATTAATAATGCAGAGGATCATGGGAGCTGTAAATGTGTACTTATATAAGACTTGTTATTTAAATGGATTAATAATGCAAAGGATTATGGGAGCTGTAAATGTGTACTTATATAAGATTTGTTATTTAAATGGATTAATGCAAAGGATCATGGGAGCTGTAAATGTGTACTTATATAAGACTTGTTATTTAAATGGATTAATAATGCAAAGGATTATGGGAGCTGTAAATGTGTACTTATATAAGATTTGTTATTTAAATGGATTAATGCAAAGGATCATGGAAGCTGTAAATGTGTACTTATATAAGACTTGTTATTTAAATGGATTAATAATGCAAAGGATTATGGGAGCTGTAAATGTGTACTTATATAAGATTTGTTATTTAAATGGATTAATGCAAAGGATCATGGGAGCTGTAAATGTGTACTTATTTTTGTACAATATAAGACTTGTTATTTAAATGGATTAATAATGCAAAGGATCATGGGAGCTGTAAATATGTGCTTATTTTTTGATTCATGATAAATTTCTATTATCAGGCAAATCCATTATACTCTGTTGAAATCCAAACATTATTCCTGAAGAAAAAAAACTAAACAGGTTTAGGAAATGGAATAATATTCCATAAAATGTTTTCAACATAAACATTATGAAAAGTCTAGATATGTACTAAGTATATACAACAAACAATTCTACAGCCTTTTCCAAAACAGTTGATAGAGAATGTCATGTTTTCCATCAATTATATAGACTTGACAGTATACTGAATTGAACCATCTGTTCCAACATTGACAAGATTGTTATCACTGATGTTAAACTAAATCCATTGAGACTTGTTCTATTTCACGATGATTAAAATCTCATATATTCATTCTACAATTGATTGTACTTGTACAGTGTCTAAACCAACAAAAAATCTACAACTTTTCCAAACTGAATAATTTCAGAAAAACCTCAGTAAACTCAATAAATTATTAAACAAGGTTCATGAGTAATTAACAACATTAAATTATTTAATATATTCTAGCCAAACATAGTTGAAAATTAAGACACGTTTGCCATAGATGACAACAGTCAGTTATATAAATTATTCTGAGTTGATGGTGTCTTCTCAATTATTACTAGTTGATAGTTTATACTAAATTATTAATAGTTGATGTTTACTCAATTATTACTAGTTGATAGTTTATACTAAATTATTAATAGTTGATGTTTACTCAATTATTACTAGTTGATAGTTTATACTTACTTATTAATAGTTGATGTTTACTCAATTATTACTAGTTGATAGTTTATACTAAATTAATACTAGTTGATAGTTTATACTACATTATTACTAGTTGATGGTGTCTATTAAATTAATACTACACTGTAGTTGATGATGTCTACTAAATTATTACTAGTTGATGGTGTCTACTCAATTATTACTAATTGATAGTTTATACTAAATTATTACTAGTTGATGGTGTCTACTCAATTAATACTAGTTGATGGTGTCTATTCAATTATTACTAGTTGATGGTGTCAACTCAATTATTACCAGTTGATAGTTTATACTAAATTATTAATAGTTGATGATGTCTACTAAATTAATACTAGTTGATGGTGTCAACTCAATTATTACTAGTTGATAGTTTCTACTAAATTATTGAATAAACGTTTTCAATAAAATTGTGCTTTTAAAAAAATCTTGGTTTTAATTTTGCTTAATTTGCTGACTGGAAAATGAACTAAATTAAAACCCAGCGAATATGTAAACTTTAGCAAAGAACACATTATCTAAATGATAAAACCGTGAATTTAAAACCCACTGAATATGCCTGAAATGGTAAATCAGTGAAATTTAAACGCAGTGAAAATTATAAATGTGTTTTCCCCAGGACTTGTTTATCAAGATTCAAATATGTTATCATGGAAGTATATGATTACAAAATATCGTCTTGTTATTTAAGATTATTTCAATTGAAGAAGAACTTTGTCTGCATGGTACAATAGAAGGACATACGTGTGGTAGCTGAACATGTTGCTTAGTAACAGTCAACCTGAAATAAAGTAAGGTCATAAATTCTTGAATAATCTGAGTTTATTTAATAGATACACAATAAATTTTGTAATCACTCATTTCCATGGCAACCATCATCAAGTTGAGCATTTCAGTATAAAATATTGTTAACTGTTTGCAGTAATCAATGAATGTCGCATTTTGTAAATAATTGTGACTTAGTAACCATATATAGATTAATTCTGTCACGTCTTATACTACAGATATTATTATAGTAACGATAGTAATTTTATAAAATTATACTTTATGACATCATATCCTTCCCTCCAATAAAACATTTTCAATCATTTCTATGAGGTAATTGAGGCCATCTTTAGAGGGCAGTTCTTGAGATAAGTCGCAATTTCCCCCAAAATAGAATGCAATTATCAAATATTTTCCAATCTTGACACCTATCTAAAATAGAGGTTGTCAAACACCTGCACATAATGGGTTTAATTGATTTGTTTTTTAAAGTTTACCAATAGTGATTGTCATGTGGTGGCTGTCTTGTGGTGGCTGTCTTGTGGTGGCTGTCTTGTATGCTGGTTGTCATGTGGTGGCTGTCTTGTATGCTGGTTGTCATGTGGTTGCTGTCTTGTATGGTGGCTGTATTGTATGCTGGTTGTCAATAGGCGACTGTCTTGTGTGGTGGCTGTCTTGTATAGTGGTTGTCATGTGGTGGCTGTCTTGTATGCTGGTTGTCATGTGGTGGCTGTCTTGTATGCTGGTTGTCATGTGGTGGCTGTCTTGTATGGTGGTTGTCATGTGGTGACTGTCTTGTATGGTGTTGTCATGTGGTGACTGTCTTGTATGGTGTTGTCATGTGTAGGCTGTCTTGTATGCTGGTTGTCCTGTGGTGGTTGTCTTGTATGCTGGTTGTCATGTGGTGGCTGTCTTGTATGGTGGTTGTCATGTGGTTGCTGTCTTGTATGGTGGCTGTCTTGTATGGTGGTTGTCATGTGGTGGCTGTCTTGTATGGTGGTTGTCATGTGGTTGCTGTCTTGTATGGTGGCTGTATTGTATGGTGGTTGTCAATAGGCGACTGTCTTATGTGGTGGCTGTCTTGTATGGTGGTTGTCATGTGGTGACTGTCTTGTATGGTGTTGTCGTGTGGTGGCTGTCTTGTATGGTGGTTGTTGTGTGGTGGCTGTCTTGTGTGCTGGTTGTCATGTGGTGGATGTCTTGTATGCTGGTTGTCCTGTGGTAGTTATGTGGTTGTTGTCTTGTATGGTGGCTGTCCTGTATGCTGGTTGTTATGTGTTGGCTGTCTTGTGTGCTGGTTGCCATGTGGTGGTTGTCAATAGGTGACTGTCTTGTGTGGTGTCTGTCTTGTGTGCTGGTTGTCATGTGGTGGCTTTCTTGTATGCTGGTTGTCATGTGGTGGCTTTCTTGTATGCTTGTTTTCATGTGGCAGTTGTCATGTGGTGGCTGTCTTGTATGCTGGTGACTCTGTTGTATGGTGGTTGTCATGAGGTTGCTGTCTTGTATGGTGGTTGTCATGTTGTGGCTGTCTTGTATGTTGGTTGTCATGTGGTTGCTGTCTTGTATGGTGGTTGTCATGTGGTGGCTGTCTTGTATGGTGGTTGTCATGTGGTGACTGTCTTGTGTGCTGGTTTCCATGTGGTGGTTGTCAATAGATGACTGTCTTGTGTGGTGTCTGTCTTGTGTGCTGGTTGTCATGTGGTGGCTTTCTTGTATGCTGGTTGTCATGTGGTGGCTTTCTTGTATGCTTGTTTTCATGTGGCAGTTGTCATGTGGTGGCTGTCTTGTATGCTGGTGACTCTGTTGTATGGTGTTGTCGTGTGGTGGCTGTCTTGTATGGTGGTTGTTGTGTGGTGGCTGTCTTGTATGCTGGTTGTCATGTGGTGGATGTCTTGTATGCTGGTTGTCCTGTGGTAGTTATGTGGTTGCTGTCTTGTATGGTGGCTGTCCTGTATGCTGGTTGTTATGTGGTGGCTGTCTTGTATGCTGGTTGTTATGTGGTCGCTGTCTTGTATGCTGGTTGTCATGTGCTGGCTGTCTTGTGTGCTGGTTGCCATGTGGTGGCTTTCGTGTATGCTGGTTGTCATGTGGTGGCTTTCTTGTATACTTGTTGTCATGTGGTGGCTTTCTTGTATGCTTGTTTTCATGTGGCAGTTGCCATGTGGTGGCTGTCTTGTATGCTGGTGACTCTGTTGTATGGTGGTTGTCATGAGGTTGCTGTATTGTATGGTGGTTGTCATGTTGTGGCTGTCTTGTGTGGTGGTTGTCATGTGGTGGTTGTCATGTTGTGGTTGTCTTGTATGCTGGTTGTCATGTGGTGGCTGTCTTGTATGCTGGTTGTCATGTTGTGGCTGTCTTGTATGGTGGTTGTCATGTGGTGGTTGTCATGTGGTGGCTGTCTTGTATGGTGGTTGTCATGTGGTGGCTGTCTTGTATGGTGGTTGTCATGTGGTGGCTGTCTTGTATGCTGGTTGTCAATAGGCGACTGTCTTGTGTGGTGGTTGTCTTGTATGGTGGTTGTCATGTGGTGGTTATGTGGTTGTTGTCTTGTATGGTGGCTGTCATGTGGTGGCTGTCTTGTATGCTGGTTGCCCTGTGGTAGTTAAGTGGTTGATGTCTTGTATGGTGGCTGTCTTGTATGCTGGTTGTCAATAGGTGGCTGTCTTGTATGCTGGTTGTTATGTGGTGGCTGTCTTGTATGCTGGTTGTCATGTGGTGGCTGTCTTGTGTGCTGGTTGCCATGTGATGGTTGTCATGTAGTGACTGTCTTGTGTGGTGTTTGTCTTATATGCTGGTTGTCATGTGGTGGCTTTCTTGTATGCTTGTTGTCATGTGGTGGCTTTCTTGTATGCTTGTTGTCATGTGGTGGTTGTCATGTGGTGGCTGTCTTGTATGGTGGTTGTCAATATGTGACTGTCTTGTATGGTGGTTGTCATGTGGTGGCTGTCTTGTATGCTGGTTGTCATGTGGTGGTTGTCATGTGGTGGATGTCATGTGATGGCTGTCTTGTTTTGTGTCTGTATGGTACATGTTTGTCACAAAGTATGTCTTGGCTGTCTTATATGGTGGCTATTATGAGTGGTTGTCTTGTATTGTGGCTGTTATGAGGTGTCTGTTGTGAGGTGGCATTATATACCACAAGGTCAAAGGTCAGTTGGGCTCGCCATTTTACATGCATATCTATGAAACAAACACCAAATAATGAAGTAAGATAAAACAAAACGTTTATTTTTGGAAACAAGCAAGTCACATTGGTGCAAATCTATTCTTATATACACCACAAAAACTATATGGCAACACAACCTTGAAATCACCCTACACCACTGAATGAATATCATAATGGCTTGAATGCCTGAAGATAGTGTAACATATTATTTGTGACAAATATCACAAAGTCAAACTTGGATTTGAAATGAAACTCTAGGTTTGCAGTTGACTCAAAGCATAATATACAAGGCAGAAATTGATATGTGGAACAAAAACAGTCAACAAACAAGCTGCTCTCTGATTGGTCAGACTGTGAGGTATTAAGGTTGGGTAGCCAATCAGGCACATTCTTGTATCACATTGACTTTAGATTTGTTTAGCACTGATTAATGAACTGTAGATGGTTATCTGTAGTATGTACATGTATAATGATATTGAAACAGCTTGGTTTTATCTGTTGTGTATCTCTAAGGCTATCTTGGAATTAAGTTTGTTAAAATAAATGAAGTAATGAATAAATCATAAATCTGTGTAAAGTAATTGTGATATGTTATCAGAAAATGATTGAAACAACAGCACTCTGTTTAATTATAATGCTTGTGGATAAATTGGTTTGGTATTGACGTGTACGTTGGCACTGTGAATGTTCATGCAGGTCCCAATAAACTGATTCTACATTGGACCAAACTACTGAAATATAATTTCCCAATACAACTAATTACAATTATTACATTTTTTGCACTCAAAAATAACAAATTTAAAGTTTTCAGTTTTCAGTAAAGAAAAAGTTTATTTAATATTTATATACAAATTTTGTAAAACTTACCTGAAAATCAATAATTTCAAATATAATAACACGTATTCATTATGTGCATATTCATTTTTGTTGAATAGAATAAATTTAGTACAAAATATTAGAATAAATAAATTGTGTACTAAATTTTCTAGTTATTTTGCTCAAATTTGTAAATTTGATTTTCTCGGTTAATGTTGATTATAAATATTATCATTGATAAAAAAAATTTACACTCACACATCATTTATTGTGTACCGGTATATACTAATTAATATGCATATGTATTTTTTCTTGCATCTGATATAGGTTTCAGTACATGTTCATGCATATTAATTAGCTAATTAGCATATAGGTAAAGAAAATTATTATTTTTACTGAAATATATATAATATTAATTTTTTTTTCTCCAGTGAAGGAGCAGATCTGATGACAGGTGGTCGCAGACGCTGCATCGCTGTATCTACCTTGGCTGAAGTGAAATTCTATTCAGATGTTGGTTATGATGATATTCTGTATACCGGTTATTTAGACAGAGCTAAGATTGAAGTATGTGCAAAGTTTGCAGAAACCATCAATAGCTTTCATATCTTACTAGACAGCTACTATATTGTGGAGTTGTTACGTGATAGAGTTTTAAAAGACGATAAAAAATGGTCGGTATTCATGGATGTAGACTGTGGCTATCATAGATGTAAGTATATACCCTCATTTATAACTTTCCACCCCTATGCATGAAATGGAATAAGCTAGTTCTTGTGTGAATGCCAGCAATATTTCTGTAGAACTGGGTATGTGAATTCAGTAAGAGGTTACATTGTTAATTATTCACTGGTTTATAATTATGCTATTTTTGCTGATAAGCACATTTCGCAAAATTGAAATTAAATTCAATGAACATGTAGAACTCATTGTTTCTCTGCAAAGTTTATTAACTTAAAACCCAGTGAAATTGTTCAAATATCAAAATAGTGAGGGTGGGTTTGTTTGTTTATTGATATTCGCCACACAAAGTATGAAATAATAAAAAAATTAAAAGTTGTCACCTACGCATGCGCGGGAATTGATTCCCAAGCGACGATAACAACACTCGCTAAAAATGCAAAGGCTCATCGGTAGACGCTTGTTCATAAACAAGACACCTTATAGCAATCTGACGCATGCACAGGTGACGACTCCCCCGCTTCATTAAAATAATTTAAAGCAAAGTTCATAAAAATGCTAAAAATTACAATTAGCAATAAATACATTAACAAATGTCGTAGACAGATGAGGGCGCACTTCATTGACTGAACTACTCAATTTTCAGAACACTTGTGCACGTAATTTCACTTTTGGTGATAATCGTCTGTTTGGGGGTTATAAATGTTCAGCCTCACTCGAAATTAATTTACAATGTAAATATGATGTTAAATTCAACCCATAATTTTCGAATGTAGAGGAATTAATTACTTAATGTGATGAAGACTTTATTAGTCGACGAAGTCCGAAAACGGGGACTTATGTTTTGACCTCCGTGTGTCCGTGCGTGCGTGCGTGTGTGCGTGTGTGCGTCTGTGCGTGCGTCCGGACCTGTATCTTAGAAATGCCTGGACCAATCACAATCAAACTTCACACATACATCATACATGATATCATACATATGCACGTCAATTTGTTTCACGATCTGATTCAAGATGTCCGAATGGCGGCCATTTTTGTACTAAAAATCATCAAAATCAAGCATTTCCCGGCTGTTTACAGATGGATTTTGTTCAAACCTTGTATATACGTTGGACATTATAGGATCTTGATGAACATCATTTTGTTTTACGATCTGATTCAAGATGGCCGAATGGCGGCCATTTTTGTGCTAAAAAATCCTAAAAATCAAGCATTTCTCGGCTGTTTACAGATGGATTTTGTTCAAACTTGATATATACATTAGACATTATGCGACCTTGATGCAAATAATTTTGTTTTTCAGATAACATTCAAAATGGCCGACTGGCGGCCATTTTGTTTTAATGAATGGGCTTCTAGACCCATATTTCCAATTTGTTTTGACTGATTATGTTCAAATTTTAAATATTCAATATACATCATGTCATAGATAGACAGATATATTGGTTTGACGATCCTATTCAAAATGGCCGAATGGTTGTCATTTTTGTGCTAAAAAATCATCAAATATCAAGCATTTCTGGCATTTATGAATGGATTTCGTTCAAACTTGGTACATACATTAGACATTACGGGTTCCTGATGCACGTCATTTCATTTTTCAGATCAGACTCAAAATGGCTGTCCGGTGGCCATTTTATTTTAATGAATGGGTTTCCAAACCCATATGTCTGACTTGTTTTGACTGATTATGTTCAAATTTTTAATATTCATTATACATCATGTCACAGATATACGCATATATTGGTTTGACGATCCATTTCAAAGTGGCCTAATGGTGGCTATTTTTGTGCTAAAAAACTTGTTTTATTTTTTAGATCGGATTCTGAATGGCTGACTCGTGGCCATTTTGTTTTAATGAATGGCTTTTAGAGCCATATCTCTGACATGCTTTGACCGACTATATTCAAATTTCATATATTCATTATACATATATTCATAATGGCTGATTTTGTTTTAATTAATGCTGTTCCAGAGCAATATCTCTCAATACTCGTTTGACGATCAGATACAAATGTCAATCATTTAAATGTTAAACAATCATCATATTCCTGACATGTTTATATTCCAGCTATATTACTATAAACAAAACTTTATGTCTTAAATTTGATAACTAAAAGGGACTGTGCGATGCATGGCTTGTTTTGTATAACACATAGTACATGTGATGTTTAATCTCAGACCTTACCAAGATTAAAGTTTGGTGCTGAACTAATTATGCGTAAACAAAAATCTAGTATTATCTATATATTATGAGGATACCGGAAAGTATGCACTGTGACCGTGTACTGTCTGAGTGCATACTTTGAGGTATCCTCATAATAACCTTATTATTATACATCTTTACCTCCCAAGGATACATCATGGGGGTACCGAAATATAAAAGGTTTTATCAGAACAAATCAAGTGAACTTCTTTGTATGGGGTTCGGCCAAACTCTGGGGGCTGCCATGTTTGTTTTTATTATTAGGGGGCGTTTATGCGCGTAATCGCTCCATATTTGGAATTCGCATTTCTTAATATGGTAGGATAAAAATACCCCATAAAATACCGCAAAATTACGGCACACTTTAACTTATGGCGTTACAGCGACAGATGTATAATAATAGATATTATTTTGTAACAATTTGTTTAAAACTTATAAATAATACAGAGCAAACTTTCTAGAAACAAAAGACTGGTATATATATGGTTGTAACCATGGAAACTGAAAATATTAAAAGTGAAGTACTGTGTTATACCTCAAATAGAAACGCATACAAATGTATAAACCAAAAATTGCATTTGTAATAAAAAATCATTAAATATTACTTATTTTGACCATAGAAATAACTTTATATGCATTACTAATAAAGCAAATACGGTTCTTTTCATTTAGTAGTTTATTGTATTACGCAAGGAATTTCCCATAATCGCACAAGTCTCAGAGTAAAATAACTGCATTTGTATTGATGCTGTATGTGGTTATATAGGTCACAAAGATCACAGAAATCACATGGATACTCACCAATCAAAAACCACATTTTAAAATGCTATTTAAGCTGCAAAACATTGATAACTAAGTTCAAAATGTTAATTGATTATTGCCAAGGGTATTGAACCACTCCTGGATATATTCTGAAAGACGTTTGGGAAAAGAAAGCATGAGGCAAATTAATTATTAAAAATTGCTGTTATTAAATATTAAGTTTAATTTAACTTTGTGATGAACTTCAGAGACCTTACTCGATATCACGTTAATAATTAATAATAATTGAATGCTATTCTGACAATTTTCATTTGAACTAGTCACAAATACTTGTAATTTGGTTCTCTATGGTACAGTTTTTATTATGTTGAATTGACATCAGTGAGAGTGGAATCCCAAAGCAATAAACCAAACATGCCTTATGTTTATGAAAATGGCTTCCTATATCAGTCAGTCTCATCATCTACTACTCCCATGAGTGTACATTACATGCTAAGATCCTAGTGAACTTACATGGGATTGGTTCCATTCTTCATATCAGCCTTCCTGCTAGCTGGTGAGACCTGTACTCCTTGGCCTCTTCACATTTTGATTCAAGTCATTAGAAATTAATTATATACATAGCAAATTACATACATGCGTAATTGCCTTCCATTAATAAATTTGGTTTGCATGCTGGTATATCAACTATTTTTTTATTATTTTTATTATATTAAAATTTTCACAAACACCAAGTAGTTTTATTCTTTCACACACACCATGTGCACCAGTGGGATTACTATGCCGATAGCATGCTACTGGCACAAACACATTTGCTTTGACACAACTAGTTGTGTCAATTCACTGGTACTTCCTTGATGCAACAGAAAATCGTACATTGATATAGTGATTTTTTTTTTAAAAAAGCATCTTACTCATTTGTAATTTGGTAAAATTAAATTGAAGAAAATAAGTGTAAAAATGAAAAAAATCATGGGTTTATGTCTCAAGTCACCTATACACGCAGTCACATACAATTTTATTTTTTCTGGAAGGTCGACCTCTCCAGCAGTCAACAAACTGATTCAACTTAATTTTTGAGATTACATTTTAAATCATGATTTTCAACAAAATCAGTCTTTTTAGAGTGCACTGATCTTTGACACCTAAAATGTATGTTTTTTTGTGAGATATTATATCGACTCAAATTTGTGTTCTATTCTTCAAATCACTCTGACTTCCATCACCTATCACACAATTGCATAATATCTATTTATAAACCTTTGTTGTCATAGATACTTGTTTTGGTTCTGAGAAAAAATTACTGAAACTGTTTTCTAAATAATATATTGTTTTTTTTCAGCTGGTGTAGATCCGTCTGAATATAACGGTGTGGGGTTGGCTGTGTCTCTCATGTCCAAAGCGAACATCTTTTTTTGTGGCCTGTACATTCACTGCGGCAATGCCTACAACTGCGCGTCAGTCGAAGAGGTTGCAATAGTGGCAGACGATTCAGCAAAGAAAGCCAAGGATTTTGCTCAAAAACTGAGGTACTACTATGCAGTAAGGTGTGTTTGACTTGCTCTCAAAATGACAGGCTTCCAGTTTAAGAATGTTGCCATGGAAACAGTTTCAGATGATGTGAACAAAATTTTAAAATTGTGAGACCTTTGTTAGGATAATCAGGCAGAAGTTATGCAAATTAGGTTAGAATTATGCTAATTAGACTAAACATGCTAATTAGACTAAACATATGCTAATTAGACTGAACATATGCTAATTAGACTAAACATATGCTAATTAGACTAAACATGCTACTTAGACTGAACATATGCTAATTAGACTAAACATATGCTAATTAGACTGAACATATGCTAATTAGACTAAACATATGCTAATTAGACTGAACATACACTAATTAGACTGAACATATGCTAATTAGACTGAACATATGCTAATTAGACTGAACATACACTAATTAGACTGAACATACACTAATTAGACTGAACATATGCTAATTAGATTGAACATACACTAATTAGACTGAACATACACTAATTAGACTGAACATATGCTAATTAGACTGAACATATGCTAATTAGACTGAACATATGCTAATTAGATTGAACATACACTAATTAGACTGAACATACACTAATTAGACTGAACATATGCTAATTAGACTGAACATATGCTAATTAGATTGAACATACACTAATTAGACTGAACATACACTAATTAGACTGAACATATGCTAATTAGACTGAACATACACTAATTAGACTGAACATATGCCAATTTTTGACTGAATATTGAAAAGTGTATATACAATCATTCTAACTATATTTCATTATAAAACTATTATTATGCCCCAAAGTATACTTAAATATCATGTCTGTTATGAATAATATAATAATTGCTATAAATAAAAGCTGATCATTTCCTGGAAAGTATTTAAATGTAGCACAGTTATCAAGATAATAACTCCAAACTGTCTACTGAATTAACCATTGGAAATAATATTGGTTAATTGTATACAACCTGCTCTTGAAAAATATTACAACATTTTGGCCAAAAAAATAGAAATAGGTTTGCCCCCCCTCCCTCTCAAATGTCCTTCAACATCTAGTTTTATAATCGTTTTCACAACCAAATAATTACATATATTTTCATGTACAAATTCTAAAAATGTGCCCATACCAAATAATTATGATAAACAACTTTTATCTAAAATACAATGTATTTTCCGACATTAGTTTGGACATAATTAGTCTGAAACGTAACAAAGAAACAGAAAACATGCACTCCACACCAAAAGACTTCAATACAAAACTTAAAAATATTATCTAACAACATAATTGTTCTCCTTTTTATGACTATTTTTAATTTGAAACAAGTGTTTTGTTTGAGTAAAGACTTTTTCTCATGGATAATAAGTCAAATATTTGTTTTAATTCATTTGAATTAAGGAAAATAAATGAATGATATTAGGGAAATTTATTTTTAATATTGACAGTATTATACCGGTAACATGCAATCTTTGATTCCAATTTTGTTGCTGTATATTCTTAAAAGCAGCAAATCCATTTGCAATATAATTACCGTAAAACATGTATTTAGCTGGTATATGTTATTTTAGCTAATTTAGCAATTTTTACTTGTGCTAATTCAAAGATGTAGCTAATTTAAAAGAAAGCATATTCTCACAATAAAATTGATGGCACTTTAGCTACTGTAAATTAAGATACTGTATATTCATGCATTTAAGCCAAATTTGGTAAAATGACATGTAACGTTTTAAAAGTGTTTTACATTATGTGAAACATGTTATTTTCATCATCGATATGTACAAGTATGTGCAACATTTTTAGCTGCAACATTATTGAACTGGAATCTGTTATAGTATTCTGTACTGTGTTCTGACTATTATAGTCCTGTGTAGTTTTCTGTCTGTCTGTGATGCGTTTGCACATTAGGCTGTGATGTTACGTAGATTCATTTAGGTGTTGACTATCGTCTCTAGGTGGCGCTGTTCATCTCATTATGCCTAGCTAGAATAGAAATTGCTATAAAAGTACAGTTAATAGTTTTGTTTTGTTTTGTTGTTTTGTTTTTTTCAATTTGACCATTAATGCTGTACATATATAAGTTGCAATTCCCCATTACTGATTAAAAATAACCATCATGCAATGCTTAGAAAAAAATTGGCTTATGTTTTTTTTTTTCGAGTCATACAATTTTTTTCTCATCAACATTTTGCCTGTTTTTAATTTGGATCAAAAAGACATTACACCTTATTGGCATCAAGTCTTGATCAAAATTAGGACAAAAAACAAAAACATTTTACTGCACTATAAGATTTCAATCATCATTACCATATATCTAATTTTTTGAATATAAGGGTTAATGATTAATGTTAGCAGTTGGTGCTTATTTCTTAGCACTATTTACTTGTTACCATAGAAATGAGTATCTTTAATTCTTAAAACATTTTTTTTAATCTAGCATAATAGGATTTTCCCAATGTAGATAATTTTGTATACTTTTTTGGGGTAATTTGTAGAAATTTGTGAAACCTTAATCACTTTGTAGAATCAAGATTAGATAGAATTAGACTTAAATACATTTTTTTTGTCAACTTATAACGTTTATTCAATAATTGAGCTGAAATCTTTGGAATTGCTTTTAGCTTTGACATTCGTCAATTGCACATTGTTTGCGTAAATCTATAATTTTCTATTTTTATATATGTACAAAATACTGGAGCAAGCTTTACATACTTTATGTCTTTATGTAGCTTTGATGTTTCTATTATGGCGATACCAGTCTGCAAAACAATCCATCAACATTTGTTATAATTGGACTGAAAATAGGAAACAGTTGGTATCGCCATGGTAACTGACAATGTTAAATGCACGTTATAGATCACTCACTGCTTAGTTATTTTTTCTCATTATTTGTCGATTTATTTATTCATTTATTTATTTATTTGTTTATGTTATCTTCTTTCCCTGATTTAAATTGTGTTGTCATTAATGTTAATTTATTGTATATTTATTTTGTCATGATTATCGTTTGTTATTTTGTTTGTTTATTTTCTCTTCTTACTAGAAAAATGAAGAGACATAAAGTAAATTTTCCACACATTGCACTCGGCTCCACTCCAACATGCAGTCAGCCTGTACCAAGCATGAAAGATGAAGTCACAGAATGGCACCCTGGGAACTACATTTTTTATGGTAAGGGGTAACATCATATCATGGTGAATGTACATTAAATCTAATATTACAAACATTTCTAGAAAAATTCAGACAGTCAACTAGCAAGATGGCTTGCAGCTTAATAATATACTTTGGTTTTTGCTGTTTTTCAAATTTGGAGTTGAATTGTTTAAAATTGTAATTTTGTTGAAAGTTTTTTTAAAAGTGTATATAATGTCTATTGATTAGTGATCAAAAGATCAAAGTCCATGCTAGCATAAATCATAATTTTTTACTTTTTTATTTAAAATTTACCAATAAAGGGCGTCCTGTATCTTTTTGTTCAATATGTTCAGTTTTTAACATGTTTGCTTGTTTTGTCGTATTGAAGTGACAGTGCTGGTATTAATTTGGGCTAAACCATTCAAAAAAATGGGGAGCGATGTGCAGTCATGATTTCTAGCAATTTAACTAATCTACAGGTTGATTGGGAAATCTTGTTGAAGTTCTTGATAAATAAATTAACATTAGTGTTGATTTTGTGAATAAAAGTTTCAGATCATTCTACTTTAAGTTTATAACAGCATGAATACCTTGAGCCCTTTTGTTTCTGTTTTGCTGTACATAATACGCACTACTACATTACACCTACTTATGAATTCTTTTAAAATGTTTTTCATTTTGATAAAATTCCATATTTTTTTCTACATTCTAATCAAGTGATTACTATAAAACTAATTCATATGGTTACCTATGTGTACATAGATTTATGTTTTATCAGGTTTGATTAAAAATGGCTGGCTGGCTGGTGGCCATTTTGTTTTTACAAATGCAGTTGCAGTGTCATTATCTCTGACATGCCTTGACTGATTGCACTCAAACTTGACAATTTACTTTATGTAAGTGTTATTATGTGTCAGGCTTATTAATGTGCATTTGTTTCTGATTCAAAATTTCTGACTCAGTTGTTTCAAGAAATGATCGAGTTGCGTCAACATTGATCCACATTTTGATAATAAACAACTAACATGAATATGCACTTTTATTACGATATTATTTACAACCCATCAGAATTTATAATGTAAAACTTCCTAGAACATTGGGAAAAACAGTTACAGTCAAGCGTGTTATTATTTTTTGTTGTTCTGTGGTTTTGTATGTAACGTACTCAAAGTCTTAATGTGATGTAATTTTTGCAATGTTGTTTTATTGAATGATTTGACCTACAACAATGCTCTTTGTATATATGTTATTATTAAGTTGTTGTTATTAAGTATGTAATCATCCAATCAGAGTGCTGTGTCATACTGATGCTCTTTGTATGTATGTATGTTATTATTAAGTTGTTGTTATTAAGTATGTAATCATCCAATCAGAGTGCTGTGTCATACTGATGCTCTTTGTATGTATGTATGTTATTATTAAGTTGTTGTTATTAAGTATGTAATCATCCAATCAGAGTGCTGTGTCATACTGATGCTCTTTGTATGTATGTATGTTATTATTAAGTTGTTGTTATTAAGTATGTAATCATCCAATCAGAGTGCTGTGTCATACTGATTCCATTTCCTAGGAATTCTATTGTCAATGACATGTTTTAACTGCAAAACATAAGTTAATTACTGATGTTGTGATCTGGTAACATTAATTTCAACCACAAAATTAAGTATGATGTCAGAATATGGTTTAAAACATCAAAAAAGACATGTCTAATGACAACTTTTCTTGACTAGTTTGGTATTTTGGAAAGAGTGATTGGGTTTCATGGGTGCTTGACCCCTGATGGCTGCTAACACAGGTGAGTACGGTGTATAGTTGTGTATCAATTGCGATGTCTTGAAATAACGCTTATTTCTTTTGCAGACGTGGAGCAGCAGTCACTTGGATCTTGTAAAGCATATGACATCGCCGTCCAAGTGCTAACGAGAGTGATTGCTCACTACCCTAGTAGAAAACAAATGCTGATAGATTGTGGATGGACTGGATTGAATCTACATGGTGCAGAACATGGACATGGAACAGTACTAGGACACCCCCATCTCAAGTATGTCATGTACTATAACAGGCATCGATCCCTGTCTGAAAGTAGGAATGCTACTTGACATGTGTGCATATTTTAGTATTTCGAAATCTGTCTATAATTATATAATCATTTTAGTATTGGTCAACAGTAAAATTTAATTGTATCTTTAGAAAAAGAACATTTTTATTAGTTTTATTGGTTTTAGCAATATATATACATGCAATTTCATTTTGTGTAGTAAAGCATCTGTTTACAATGTGCAGTATGCAGATTTCGTAAATTCACTGTCAATCTGTTTTTTTTTGAGAATATGACATTTTACTAGCAGTTTTCAGAGATCGCACTGGGAGGACATTATGTAATTCTATGTAAGACTGCCAACATTCCGTGTATTATGCCATTAATACATAATAATTTTACATTACTTCACTAACACTAATAATTTTGATTGATTTCCAGAATTATTTCTATGTCTCAAGAAGTCAGCATAGTGGAAGATGACCGTGGTACTTTAGATCAAGCTAGATATCCTATTGGAACCATTTTAAGAATTTATCCTTACCATGTAAGTAAACATACTACATTACGATTCAAGTATAACAGCCAAAAGTCACAATGAAGTAGGTTACCTGATAAGTTAGGAAGACACAATGAAGTTGGTTCTCTAATGAGTTAGGGGACACAATGATGAATTTTGAAATATGGAGTAAACCTCACCATCTGAACTAATGGTAAATCACTCAACAATGCTGTTTGACACATTTTTATTGTGTTTGATTATAGGCCTGCGGTACTGCTGCACTGCATCCAGTCTATTACGTACATTCCAATGATACTATCATAGAACAATGGACACCTGTGAGAGGATGGTGAAATAAAGAACATTTATTGAGTGATAGGCTCATGAATATGCAAATTACCTGGTGACATCATGACCATTTTGTTTCTATGGAATCAGGGGTCAGACAGAGTACATAATTATTTGATGTCTTAAAACTAAAAGTGCTCCTTGTACTGCTAGGGAATAATCATGTGTGTGTTTTTTGTTTTGTTTTTTGCAATGTTTACATAATAATCATGTCCATAATATTTTGAGCAAATTTAAATATCAATTGATAGTGGCAATATTGTGTTGCATGTATTGGGATTTACTAGGCATGTACTTCACATCTCCAGCAATGTACGCAGTGTGGTATAACTTGACGGTTGTCTTGGCAACAATGAGTATCTGTGACTCCCTGTCAAAACATCTTGGGATCTAGATACTAACTTCCTGTGATTTCTTACCAAAGCACCCTAGTCACATTTTTACTTCTACAAAATTAACAAAAAATATAGCAGTAGATAGCAATAATGTAATTCTGTGCATGTAAGACACAAAGACATTACTTTAATAGATAACCCCTTCTCTGCTGTGTACAATACACATGGGTCTGTGAGTAATATAATACTTTCATTGTGCATTGTGGTACTCCCATGGTGCACTGTGGTACTCCCATGGTGCATTGTGGTACTCCCATGGTGCATTGTGGTACTCCCATTGTGCATTGTGGTAGTCCCATGGTGCATTGTGGTAATTCCATGGTGCATTGTGGTAGTCATGGTATTGTATTGTATCACACCCATGGTGTATGATTTTACTCCCATGGTGTTTCTCATTTGGGCACTTGTGTGAACTATAAAAGGATTGTCTCTGTTGAGAGAATTAAAATTTTGATGTCGACATTTTTGTCTTTTCAACAGGAAGATGTAGATTTTAAGCCATGCGTCAAGGAATCTTAAATAAATTAATAAACTATGAAATTGAGTTGTAAACTTTATTCTGTTATTTACAAACATGTACTAATTTCATTTTAGCTTTCACGTTTACTTTAAGTAGCAACATGCACTTACAACATTCTGTGGGAAACTCTGAATTATTACAGTAGTGATGATAACAAATTTCCACACAGTACAATATCGGATTTTTAACAATTATTTCAGTTAATAGAAAATTTAGAAATGAATGCATGTAGTGAAAAATCTATGAGTTGTGTTTTCGTAATTTACTGAATTTTGGCATTATTGGAGCAGGGCTCCAGTGGAATAAAAATACAAAACAATCTTTTTAATTTATTATCATCAAATTTTGCTAATACTATCGACAATAGTGTGTATGCAAGCTGTGGTACTAAAATAAATCCTATGCAAGCCCTCATATGTCAGTGTATCAAAATTCTCTTGTTTTTATTGTAATGTGCCATTCCTGTAATGTATTCTTGTGTCATTGACAACACTCCTCTCAGAGTGATATTTATGTTCATTTCAAAGTGACCTGTCATGTGAAAGTACATTTCTGGTTGGTGCTTAGCAAACATTATGGCTTGTTTATGATGCATGGTACCATGGTAAATTATTTCTTATATTTTTCTTCAAACTAGTGAATGTTAACTTACGTTAACTTTGAATAGGAATACTGTATTAGCATTTGTCATTTCATTCTACAGCAGCAATAAAATCAATAGTTTTATCTGAAAATGAGTTTTGTCCAGTTACTATAGTAATCAGTGGTGTCCCCACTGTTTCTATTATAACCAATTAAATTAACATGGTTACTATTTAAACCAATGAAACCAACATGATTACTATTATAACCAATTAAAACTAACATGGTTACTATTTAAATCAATAGAGCCAACATGATTATTATTATAACTAGTGAAACTAACATGGTTACTATTTTAATCAATAGAGCCAACATGGTTACTATTATATCTAGTGAAACTAACATGGTTACTATTTAAATCAATAGAGCCAACATGGTTACTATTATAACCAATGAAAACAACATGGTTACTATTATAACCAATGAAAACAACATGGTTACTATTATAACCAATGAAAACAACATGGTTACTATTATAACAATGAAGCCAATATGGTTACTATTATAACTAGTAAAACCAATATGGTTGGTATTATAACCAACAGAGCCAACATGGTTACTATTTACAGTGAAAATAACATGGTTACTTTTTAAATCAACAGAGCCAACATGGTTAATATTTTAATCAATAGAGCCAACATGGTTACTATTATAACTAGTGAAACTAACATGGTTACTATTTAAATCAATAGAGCCAACATGGTTACTATTATAACCAATGAAGCCAATATGGTTGCTATTATAGCCAACATGGTTACTATTTTAATCAATAGAGCCAACATGGTTAATATCATAACCAACAGAGCCAACACAGTTACTATTATAACCAATGAAACCAACATGATTACTATTATAACAATGAAACCAACATGATTACTATTATAACCAATGAAACCAACATGATTATTATTATAACCAATGAAATCAACATGGTTACTATTATAACCAATGAAGCCAACACAGTTACTATTTAAATAAATAGAGCCAACATGGTTACTATTATAACCAACAGAGCCAACACAGTTACTATTATAACCAATGAAACCAACATGATTAATATTATAACCAATGAAACCAACATGATTACTATTATAACCAATGAAACCAACATGATTATTATTATAACCAATGAAACAAATATGGTTACTGTTATAACCAATGAAACCAATGCGGTTACTATTATAACCAATGAAACCAATACGGTTACTATTATACCCAATGAAACCAATATGGTTACTGTTATAACCAATGAAACCAATATGGTTACTGTTATAACCAATTAAACCAATATGAACATTACTATAGCCAATGAAACCAATATGGTTACTGTTATAACCAATGAAACCAATATGGTTACTGTTATAACCAATGAAACCAATATGGTTACTCTTATAACCAATGAAACCAACATGGTTACTATTATAACCAGTTGAACAAACATGGTTACTATTATAACCAATGAAACCAATATGGTTACTATTATAACCAATGAAACCAATATGGTTACTATTATAACCAATGAAACCAATACGGTTACTATTACAGCCAATGAAACCAATATGGTTACTGTTATAACCAATGAAACCAATATGGTTACTATTATAACCAATGAAACCAATACGGTTACTATTATAACCAATGAAACCAACATGGTTACTATTATAACCAATTAAACCAATACGGTTACTATTATAAACAATGAAACCAACATGGTTACTATTATAACCAATGAAGCCAACATGGTTACTATTATAACTAGTAAAACCAATATGGTTGCTATTATAACCAACAGAGCCAACATGGTTACTATTTACAGTGAAAATAACATGGTTACTTTTTAAATCAACAGAGCCAACATGGTTACTATTTTAATCAATAGAGCATACATGGTTACTATTATAACTAGTGAAACTAACATGGTTACTATTTAAATCAATAGAGCCAACATGGTTACTATTATAACCAATGAAAACAACATGGTTACTATTATAAACAATGAAAACAACAAGGTTACTATTATAACCAATGAAGCCAATATGGTTACTATTATAACTAGTAAAACCAATATGGTTGCTATTATAACCAACAGAGCCAACATGGTTACTATTTACAGTGATAATAACATGGTTACTCTTTAAATCAACAGAGCCAACATGGTTAATATTTTAATCAATAGAGCCAACATGGTTACTATTATAACCAATGAAGCCAATATGGTTACTATTATAACCAACGAAAACAACATGGTTACTATTATAAACAATGAAAACAACATGGTCACTATTATAACCAATGAAACCAACATGGTTACTATTATAACCAATGAAACCAACACAGTTACTATTATAACCAATGAAACCAACACGGTTACTATTATAACCAATGAAACCAATATGGTTACTGTTATAACCAATGAAACCAATATGGTTACTGTTATAACCAATTAAACCAATATGAACATTACTATAGCCAATGAAACCAACATGGGTACTATACCCAATGAAACCAATATGGTTACTGTTATAACCAATGAAACCAATATGGTTACTCTTATAACCAATGAAACCAACATGGTTACTATTATAACCAGTTGAACAAACATGGTTACTATTATAACCAATGAAACCAATAAGATTACTATTATAACCAATGAAACCAACATGATTACTATTATAACCAATGAAACCAACATGATTATTATTATAACCAATGAAACAAATATGGTTACTGTTATAACCAATGAAACCAATGCGGTTACTATTATAACCAATGAAACCAATACGGTTACCATTATAACCAACATAATTACTATTATAACTAGTGAAACTAACATGGTTACTATTTAAATCAATAGAGCCAACATGGTTACTTTTATACCCAACAGAGCCAATACAGTTACTATTATAACCAATGAAACCAACATGGTTACTATTATAAGCAATGAAACCAATACGGTTACTATTATAACCAATGAAACCAACATGGTTACTATTATAACCAGTTGAACAAACATGGTTACTATTATAACCAATGAAACCAATATGGTTACTATTATAGCCAATGAAACCAATATGGTTACTGTTATAACCAATGAAACAAATATGGTTACTATTATAACCAATGAAACCAATACGGTTACTATTACAGCCAATGAAACCAATATTGTTACTGTTATAACCAATGAAACCAATATGGTTACTATTATAACCAATGAAACCAATACGGTTACTATTATAACCAATGAAACCAACATGGTTACTATTATAACCAATTAAACCAATATGGTTACTACTATAACCAATGAAACCAATACGGTTACTATTATAACCAATGAAACCAACATGGTTACTATTATAACCAATGAAGCCAACATGGTTACTATTATAACTAGTAAAACCAATTTGGTTGCTATTATAACCAACAGAGCCAACATGGTTACTATTTACAGTGAAAATAACATGGTTACATTTTAAATCAACAGAGCCAACATGGTTACTATTTTAATCAATAGAGCATACATGGTTACTATTATAACTAGTGAAACTAACATGGTTACTATTTAAATCAATAGAGCCAACATGGTTACTATTATAACCAATTAAACAACATGGTTACTATTATAACCAATGAAAACAACATGGTTACTATTATAAACAATGAAAACAACAAGGTTACTATTATAACCAATGAAGCCAATATGGTTACTATTATAACTAGTAAAACCAATATGGTTGCTATTATAACCAACAGAGCCAACATGGTTACTATTTACAGTGATAATAACATGATTACTCTTTAAATCAACAGAGCCAACATGGTTAATATTTTAATCAATAGAGCCAACATGGTTACTATTATAACTAGTGAAACTAACATGGTTACTATTTAAATCAATGGAGCCAACACAGTTACTATTATAACCAATGAAAACAACATGGTTACTATTATAACCAGTGAAACTAACATGGTTACTTTTTAAATCAATAGAGCCAACATGGTTACTATTTTAATCAATAGAGCCTACATGGTTACTATTATAACTAGTGAAACTAACATGATTACTATTTAAATCAATAGAGCCAACATGGTTACTATTATAACCAATGAAGCCAATATGGTTGCTATTATAACCAACAGAGCCAACATGGTTGCTATTTACAGTGAAAATAACATGGTTACTTTTTAAATCAATGAAGTCAACATGGTTACTATTTTAATCAATCGAGCCAACATGGTTAATATTATAACCAATGAAATCAACATGATTACTATTATAACCAATGAAGCCAACACAGCTACTATTTAAAGAAATAGAGCCAACATGGTTACTATTATAACTAGTGAAACTAACATGGATACTATTTAAATCAATAGAGCCAACATGGTTACTATTATAACCAATGAAAACAACATGGTTACTATTATAACCAATGAAAACAACATGGTTACTATTATAAACAATGAAAACAACATGGTCACTATTATAACCAATGAAACCAACATGGTTACTATTATAATCAATGAAACCAACATGGTTACTATTATAACCAATGAAACCAACACAGTTACTATTATAACCAATGAAACCAACACGGTTACTATTATAACCAATGAAACCAACATGGTCACTATTATAACCAATGAAACCAAAATGGTCACTATTATAACCAATGAAACCAACATGGTTACTATTATAACCAGTTGAACAAACATGGTTACTATTATAACCAATGAAACCAATATGGTTACTATTATAGCCAATGAAACCAATATGGTTACTGTTATAACCAATGAAACCAATATGGTTACTATTATAACCAATGAAACCAATACGGTTACTATTATAGCCAATGAAACCAATATGGTTACTGTTATAACCAATGAAACCAATATCGTTACTATTATAACCAATGAAACCAATACGGTTACTATTATAGCCAATAAAACCAACATGGTTACTATTATAACCAATGAAACCAACATGGTCAATATTATAACCAATGAAACCAACATGGTCACTATTATAACCAATGAAACCAACATGGTCACTATTATAACCAATGAAACCAACATGGTAACTATTATAACCAATGAAACCAACATGGTAACTATTATAACCAATGAAACCAACATGGTCACTATTATAACCAATGAAACCAACATGGTCACTATTATAACCAATGAAACCAACATGGTCACTATTATAACCAATGAAACCAATACGGTTACTATTATAGTCAATGAAACCAATATGGTTACTGTTATAACCAATGAAACCAATATGGTTACTATTATAACCAATGAAACCAATACGGTTACTATTATAGCCAATAAAACCAACATGGTTACTATTATAACCAATGAAACAAACATGGTCACTATTATAACCAATGAAACCAACATGGTCACTATTATAACCAATGAAACCAACATGGTAACTATTATAACCAATGAAACCAACATGGTCACTATTATAACCAATGAAACCAACATGGTCACTATTATAACCAATGAAACCAACATGGTCACTATTATAACCAATGAAACCAACATGGTCACTATTATAACCAATGAAACCAACATGGTTACTATTATAACCAATAAAACCAACATGGTTACTATTAAAACCAATGAAACCAACACAGTTACTATTATAACCAATGAAACCAACATGGTCACTATTATAACCAATGGAACCAACATGGTTACTATTATAAACAATGAAACCAACATGGTTACTATTATAACCAATCAAACCAACATGGTCACTATTATAACCAATGAAACCAACATGGTCACTATTATAACCAATAAAACCAACATGGTCACTATTATAACCAATGAAACCAACATGGTCACTATTATAACCAATAAAACCAACATGGTCACTATTATAACCAATGAAACCAACATGGTCACTATTATAACCAATGAAACCAACATGGTTACTATTATAACCAATGAAACCAACATGGTCACTATTATAACCAATGTAACCAACATGGTCACTATTATAACCAATGAAACCAACATGGTTACTATTATAACCAATCAAACCAACATGGTTACTATTATAACCAATAAAACCAACATGGTCACTATTATAACCAATGAAACCAACATGGTCACTATTATAACCAATAAAACCAACATGGTCGCTATTATAACCAATGAAACCAACATGGTCACTATTATAACCAATGAAACCAACATGGTTACTATTATAACCAATGAAACCAATATGGTCACTATTATAACCAATGAAACCAACATGGTCACTATTATAACCAATGAAACCAATATGGTTACTATTATAACCAATGAAACCAACATGGTCACTATTATAACCAATGAAACCAACATGGTCACTATTATAACGAATGAAACCAACATGGTCACTATTATAACCAATGAAACCAACATGGTCACTATTATAACCAATGAAACCAACATGGTCACTATTATAACCAATGTAACCAACATGGTCACTAGTATAACCAATGAAACCAACATGGTCACTATTATAACCAATGAAACCAACATGGTTACTATTATAACCAATGAAACCAACATGGTTACTATTATAACCAATAAAACCAACATGGTCACTATTATAACCAATGAAACCAACATGGTCACTATTATAACCAATAAAACCAACATGGTTACTATTATAACCAATGAAACCAACATGGTCACTATTATAACCAATGAAACCAACATGGTTACTATTATAGCCAATGAAACCAATATGGTCACTATTATAACCAATGAAACCAACATGGTCACTATTATAACCAATGAAACCAACATGGTTACTATTATAACCAATGAAACCAACATGGTCACTATTATAACCAATGAAACCAACATGGTCACTATTATAACGAATGAAACCAACATGGTCACTATTATAACGAATGAAACCAACATGGTCACTATTATAACGAATGAAACCAACATGGTCACTATTATAACGAATGAAACCAACATGGTCACTATTATAACCAATGGAACCAACATGGTTACTATTATAACCAATGAAACCAACATGGTCACTATTATAACCAATGAAACCAACATGGTCACTATTATAACCAATAAAACCAACATGGTCACTATTATAACCAATGAAACCAATACGGTTACTATTACAGCCAATGAAACCAATATTGTTACTGTTATAACCAATGAAACCAATATGGTTACTATTATAACCAATGAAACCAATACGGTTACTATTATAACCAATGAAACCAACATGGTTACTATTATAACCAATTAAACCAATATGGTTACTACTATAACCAATGAAACCAATACGGTTACTATTATAACCAATGAAACCAACATGGTTACTATTATAACCAATGAAGCCAACATGGTTACTATTATAACTAGTAAAACCAATTTGGTTGCTATTATAACCAACAGAGCCAACATGGTTACTATTTACAGTGAAAATAACATGGTTACATTTTAAATCAACAGAGCCAACATGGTTACTATTTTAATCAATAGAGCATACATGGTTACTATTATAACTAGTGAAACTAACATGGTTACTATTTAAATCAATAGAGCCAACATGGTTACTATTATAACCAATTAAACAACATGGTTACTATTATAACCAATGAAAACAACATGGTTACTATTATAAACAATGAAAACAACAAGGTTACTATTATAACCAATGAAGCCAATATGGTTACTATTATAACTAGTAAAACCAATATGGTTGCTATTATAACCAACAGAGCCAACATGGTTACTATTTACAGTGATAATAACATGATTACTCTTTAAATCAACAGAGCCAACATGGTTAATATTTTAATCAATAGAGCCAACATGGTTACTATTATAACTAGTGAAACTAACATGGTTACTATTTAAATCAATGGAGCCAACACAGTTACTATTATAACCAATGAAAACAACATGGTTACTATTATAACCAGTGAAACTAACATGGTTACTTTTTAAATCAATAGAGCCAACATGGTTACTATTTTAATCAATAGAGCCTACATGGTTACTATTATAACTAGTGAAACTAACATGATTACTATTTAAATCAATAGAGCCAACATGGTTACTATTATAACCAATGAAGCCAATATGGTTGCTATTATAACCAACAGAGCCAACATGGTTGCTATTTACAGTGAAAATAACATGGTTACTTTTTAAATCAATGAAGTCAACATGGTTACTATTTTAATCAATCGAGCCAACATGGTTAATATTATAACCAATGAAATCAACATGATTACTATTATAACCAATGAAGCCAACACAGCTACTATTTAAAGAAATAGAGCCAACATGGTTACTATTATAACTAGTGAAACTAACATGGATACTATTTAAATCAATAGAGCCAACATGGTTACTATTATAACCAATGAAAACAACATGGTTACTATTATAACCAATGAAAACAACATGGTTACTATTATAAACAATGAAAACAACATGGTCACTATTATAACCAATGAAACCAACATGGTTACTATTATAATCAATGAAACCAACATGGTTACTATTATAACCAATGAAACCAACACAGTTACTATTATAACCAATGAAACCAACACGGTTACTATTATAACCAATGAAACCAACATGGTCACTATTATAACCAATGAAACCAAAATGGTCACTATTATAACCAATGAAACCAACATGGTTACTATTATAACCAGTTGAACAAACATGGTTACTATTATAACCAATGAAACCAATATGGTTACTATTATAGCCAATGAAACCAATATGGTTACTGTTATAACCAATGAAACCAATATGGTTACTATTATAACCAATGAAACCAATACGGTTACTATTATAGCCAATGAAACCAATATGGTTACTGTTATAACCAATGAAACCAATATCGTTACTATTATAACCAATGAAACCAATACGGTTACTATTATAGCCAATAAAACCAACATGGTTACTATTATAACCAATGAAACCAACATGGTCAATATTATAACCAATGAAACCAACATGGTCACTATTATAACCAATGAAACCAACATGGTCACTATTATAACCAATGAAACCAACATGGTAACTATTATAACCAATGAAACCAACATGGTAACTATTATAACCAATGAAACCAACATGGTCACTATTATAACCAATGAAACCAACATGGTCACTATTATAACCAATGAAACCAACATGGACACTATTATAACCAATGAAACCAATACGGTTACTATTATAGTCAATGAAACCAATATGGTTACTGTTATAACCAATGAAACCAATATGGTTACTATTATAACCAATGAAACCAATACGGTTACTATTATAGCCAATAAAACCAACATGGTTACTATTATAACCAATGAAACAAACATGGTCACTATTATAACCAATGAAACCAACATGGTCACTATTATAACCAATGAAACCAACATGGTAACTATTATAACCAATGAAACCAACATGGTCACTATTATAACCAATGAAACCAACATGGTCACTATTATAACCAATGAAACCAACATGGTCACTATTATAACCAATGAAACCAACATGGTCACTATTATAACCAATGAAACCAACATGGTTACTATTATAACCAATAAAACCAACATGGTTACTATTAAAACCAATGAAACCAACACAGTTACTATTATAACCAATGAAACCAACATGGTCACTATTATAACCAATGGAACCAACATGGTTACTATTATAAACAATGAAACCAACATGGTTACTATTATAACCAATCAAACCAACATGGTCACTATTATAACCAATGAAACCAACATGGTCACTATTATAACCAATAAAACCAACATGGTCACTATTATAACCAATGAAACCAACATGGTCACTATTATAACCAATAAAACCAACATGGTCACTATTATAACCAATGAAACCAACATGGTCACTATTATAACCAATGAAACCAACATGGTTACTATTATAACCAATGAAACCAACATGGTCACTATTATAACCAATGTAACCAACATGGTCACTATTATAACCAATGAAACCAACATGGTTACTATTATAACCAATCAAACCAACATGGTTACTATTATAACCAATAAAACCAACATGGTCACTATTATAACCAATGAAACCAACATGGTCACTATTATAACCAATAAAACCAACATGGTCGCTATTATAACCAATGAAACCAACATGGTCACTATTATAACCAATGAAACCAACATGGTTACTATTATAACCAATGAAACCAATATGGTCACTATTATAACCAATGAAACCAACATGGTCACTATTATAACCAATGAAACCAATATGGTTACTATTATAACCAATGAAACCAACATGGTCACTATTATAACCAATGAAACCAACATGGTCACTATTATAACGAATGAAACCAACATGGTCACTATTATAACCAATGAAACCAACATGGTCACTATTATAACCAATGAAACCAACATGGTCACTATTATAACCAATGTAACCAACATGGTCACTAGTATAACCAATGAAACCAACATGGTCACTATTATAACCAATGAAACCAACATGGTTACTATTATAACCAATGAAACCAACATGGTTACTATTATAACCAATAAAACCAACATGGTCACTATTATAACCAATGAAACCAACATGGTCACTATTATAACCAATAAAACCAACATGGTTACTATTATAACCAATGAAACCAACATGGTCACTATTATAACCAATGAAACCAACATGGTTACTATTATAACCAATGAAACCAATATGGTCACTATTATAACCAATGAAACCAACATGGTCACTATTATAACCAATGAAACCAACATGGTTACTATTATAACCAATGAAACCAACATGGTCACTATTATAACCAATGAAACCAACATGGTCACTATTATAACGAATGAAACCAACATGGTCACTATTATAACGAATGAAACCAACATGGTCACTATTATAACGAATGAAACCAACATGGTCACTATTATAACGAATGAAACCAACATGGTCACTATTATAACCAATGGAACCAACATGGTTACTATTATAACCAATGAAACCAACATGGTCACTATTATAACCAATGAAACCAACATGGTCACTATTATAACCAATAAAACCAACATGGTCACTATTATAACCAATGAAACCAACATGGTCACTATTATAACCAATGAAACCAACATGGTTACTATTATAACCAATGAAACCAATATGGTCACTATTATAACCAATGAAACCAACATGGTCACTATTATAACCAATGAAACCAACATGGTTACTATTATAACCAATGAAACCAACATGGTCACTATTATAACCAATGAAAGCAACATGGTCACTATTATAACCAATGAAACCAACATGGTCACTATTATAACCAATGAAACCAACACAGTTACTATTATAACCAATAAAACCAAGATGGTTACTATTATAACCAATAAAACCAACATGGTCACTATTATAACCAATAAAACCAAGATGGTCACTATTATAACCAATGAAACCAACATGGTCACTATTATAACCAATGAAACCAACATGGTTACTATTATAACCAATAAAACCAACATGGTCACTATTATAACCAATGAAACCAACATGGTCACTATTATAACCAATGAAACCAACATGGTTACTATTATAACCAATGAAACCAATATGGTCACTATTATAACCAATGAAACCAACATGGTCACTATTATAACCAATGAAACCAACATGGTTACTATTATAACCAATGAAACCAACATGGTCACTATTATAACCAATGAAAGCAACATGGTCACTATTATAACCAATGAAACCAACATGGTCACTATTATAACCAATGAAACCAACATGGTCACTATTATAACCAATGAAACCAACATGGTTACTATTATAACCAATAAAACCAACATGGTTACTATTATAACCAATGAAACCAATATGGTCACTATTATAACCAATGAAACCAACATGGTCACTATTATAACCAATGAAACCAACATGGTTACTATTATAACCAATGAAACCAAAATGGTCACTATTATAACCAATGAAACCAACATGGTCACTATTATAACCAATGAAACCAACATGGTCACTATTATAACCAATGGAACCAACATGGTCACTATTATAACCAATGAAACCAACATGGCCACTATTATAACCAATGAAACCAACATGGTCACTATTATAACCAATGAAACCAACATGGTCACTATTATAACCAATGAAACCAACACAGTTACTATTATAACCAATATAACCAAGATGGTTACTATTATAACCAATAAAACCAACATGGTCGCTATTATAACCAATAAAACCAACATGGTCGCTATTATAACCAATAAAACCAACATGGTCACTATTATAACCAATGAAACCAACATGGTCACTATTATAACCAATGAAACCAACATGGTTACTATTATAACCAATAAAACCAACATGGTTACTATTAAAACCAATAAAACCAACATGGTCACTATTATAACCAATAAAACCAACATGGTTACTATTATAACCAATAAAACCAACATGGTTACTATTATAACCAATAAAACCAACATGGTTACTATTATAACCAATAAAACCAACATGGTCACTATTATAACCAATGAAACCAACCTGGTTACTATTATAACCAATAAAACCAACATGGTTACTATTATAACCAATGAAACCAACATGGTTACTATTATAACCAATAAAACCAACATGGTTACTATTAAAACCAATAAAACCAACATGGTCACTATTATAACCAATAAAACCAACATGGTTACTATTATAACCAATAAAACCAACATGGTTACTATTATAACCAATGAAACCAACATGGTTACTATTATAACCAATAAAACCAACATGGTTACTATTAAAACCAATAAAACCAACATGGTCACTATTATAACCAATAAAACCAACATGGTTACTATTATAACCAATAAAACCAACATGGTTACTATTATAACCAATAAAACCAACATGGTTACTATTATAACCAATAAAACCAACATGGTCACTATTATAACCAATGAAACCAACATGGTTACTATTATAACCAATAAAACCAATATGGTCACTATTATAACCAATGAAACCAACATGGTCACTATTATAACCAATGAAACCAACATGGTTACTATTATAACCAATAAAACCAACATGGTTACTATTATAACCAATAAAACCAACATGGTCACTATTATAACCAATAAAACCAACATGGTTACTATTATAACCAATAAAACCAACATGGTTACTATTATAACCAATAAAACCAACATGGTTACTATTATAACCAATGAAACCAACATGGTCACTATTATAACCAATGAAACCAACATGGTCACTATTATAACCAATGAAACCAACATGGTTACTATTATAACCAATGAAACCAACATGGTCACTATTATAACCAATGAAACCAACATGGTCACTATTATAACGAATGAAACCAACATGGTCACTATTATAACCAATGAAACCAACATGGTTACTATTATAACCAATGAAACCAACATGGTTACTATTATAACCAATGAAACCAACATGGTTACTATTATAACCAATGAAACCAACATGGTCACTATTATAACCAATGAAACCAACATGGTTACTATTATAACCAATAAAACCAACATGGTTACTATTATAACCAATGAAACCAACATGGTCACTATTATAACCAATGAAACCAACATGGTCACTATTATAACCATTGATGCCCAGGTGGTTAAGTTATGGTGCTAACATGTTACTACTGAACAGTTTGGTAACCATACGATACCCAGCGGCGGATCTTGGGGGGTGGGTCTTGGAGTCCGGGACCCCCCCCCCCCGCGTTGAAATCAATTTGTTTTTGTATAATATAAAAAAATCATTAGATTAGTCTGGCGATTTTAAAGTTTGCACCCCCCCCCCATAAGAAATTCTGTATCCGCCATCTGGATACCATATACTATGAGTATATTTTGTCGTTTAAGAATTTGTGTTTCCAATTACGTGTGACAAAAGGGATTTAGTTATGTCCAGAAATGCAACAATTTGAGCATGCGTGTTTCTCTAACAGTAAGTTCAACATTAACAGCCATGGCATAAAGTACTCGATGGATATGTGTGATGAGAAAGATACCATATTAGAGAGTGTACTAAATGTTATTGGCTTGATTCCTTGAATTTTAAGACACATTTGTCTCTGCTTTCTCAAACACAGGCTTTCACAGCTGTTATGTTTATATCCTTCTTAGTTTGCCGCCACCTATTGACGAATCTGAGAGAGTATCAGAATAAGACGCCACACACGGCCACTCGTGTAAAGGCTGTAGCGATGTCCTCGACTATCCTCGGGGGCGGACATCCGGGCATTTTCTCCGCCCCCGAGGATTGCCGGCGAGTCTTTGTAAGTAAGTAATAACTTTATTGATTTCGTATCCTTATTGGGATCTTGAAAATAATACAATAAAGAATGTTGTTTAAATAAACAACAGCTAGCTAAAAAAAGTAACAAAATAGAGTAAACAATTAGAAAATTACATCAATAAGTAAAACAGAACAAAAGTAAAAGAAAAAATACAAGAAATGTAAAATTGAGTGATTATTTTGGGGCAGCTGGTGGTTTTTTCAGTGTAATATCTCTGCGGTTAAAGAAGTTAAAAATGTATTTTGCATAGTCAGTGATTTCTTTGTTGTCAGTAGAGGTGAGAATTTTTATCATGATTTCTTCCTCGGCTACACCAGCTGAGGATAAGTTATGTTCAGTGAACAGTTTAATCCTCTCCTCTTGGTGTAGTTTGCATTTTAGAAGAAAGTGTTTCTCGTCTTCTACTACTTCATCAAGATCACAGACATTGCATTTTCTATGGCTAATGTCAATATTTTTGTACCGCCCCATTTCTATCTGTAAGGTATGTATCAAGAATAGATCAATGGAATATGTATGAATGGTGAACTACTACTCAACCAAGAGCCATATAACTGCACTTCAAATTGTGTCATATTCGCTAGCTGTATTAGACCATATGCAAGACTTGAATTTCTGTATGTTTTATTACCCTGGGGAATTAAACATTGAACATGAAGATTAAATACAAAACGAAAACAAGCACAAACACAGGAATTCAGCTACAACATACAGTGAAACACATTGCAGAAATGCAAGCTTACAAACAAACACTAGAACACGTAAAACAACTTTAAAAAAAAATAATCCTATGCTTTGTCCTATGTTATTGCCCAATATCACTATAAATTCTCTTTTTTCAGATTTGTAAAACTGTTTATTTTTCAGGTGCCCCTAAGAAAGTAATATGTCCCAGTTATGTATTCATCCTCACCTTTAAGTGCCCCTATCCATAACAAAGAAATGTGCCCCAGTTATATTTTCACCCCTCACCCGCGGGTGCCCTTTCTAATAAAACAAGATGTGTTGTTTGTTTCCATAGCAACATCCTCCGGCAATGCTACGATTATATGGGTCATAAATATTCTCAAACCTTCGTTCTGATCATATCGTTTACATTTGTTGCGTTACATAGTTAACTCAAAAGCATAGAAGGGCCTTGTAATATAAATCAACTCGAAAACAAATCCAGACATTAATGTGCGTGTAGTATAAAGGGTACAAAACAAACTAAGCCACAATTGACAGTCAAATGGCACTTAAATTGAACGAAAACAATAGCAAAAACTACTGGTAGACGTTCAGACAATATTTCACGCAAAACTGAGCCTCGCTTTTTACAGGCCGGTGCGTCACTTTTAAAAGCTACATGTTAACAATGACTGAACATTTTACGATCGCGAAGGTTTCATTAAGTACTAGTATTTTATGACCACAACCCATCTGAGTATTAAAAGCTAACAAGGTCGTACTAATTATTAATACGCCTGCTCCAGTTTCACATCAATCTGGGACAATGCATGGCCGTACGCTAGCGTACAAAGTGGACTATTTTATAGCTCTAACAACGAACTTGAAATTAAAAGACTTGTTCTGAAAAACAAAATCACTACCTGACGCAGTTTTCATGACATTCGTATCATGTAAGATCGCATCATTTATTTTCTGGAGTTGTCTGTAGACAATATTTCTGAGTCTCTATAAATGAAAAGGGAAGTGTGTTTATTCTAGAGTAATATATGTATTATATTAGTATACGCCTAGATCTGTAACGTATGGCGCGGACTAATACAAAATGTTTGTTTGTTATTGTACTCAGGATAGTGTACTCTGTTAGACCCGATGAATGAAAACACAAAGTAAATAATCGCGAAGAATTTATACCGAAGCGTACGGTGTTACGAGAACGTCAATTCCAATATTTTGTTAATAACCTTATTATTGTACTTTATTGTTCAAAAAAAAAAAAAAACAGTAAAGAAAAGGCGCGACACTGGAAAGAAAAGGTACGGCGGTCACTGCTTTTTACATTCCGGAAACACCCCAAACCTAGCCCTGCGTACAGTGCTGTGTGTACGGGGACGCGTTCGGTTGATAGATGTCCCCACCACAGCCCTGCGTACCTCCATAGACAAAGTCCGGGAGCGCACCGTAATTGGTGCGCAAGTTAAAAATAAGTAGTTTCCCAGCCCAAATCGGTTGAAATGACGATAGTTATCCGTAACAACCATTACAAAGTTATCTGAAACTGAAATGTCTTTAAAAAGCGACTAGTAAAGACGGACAAAATGTAAACGCGTTGGTACCGGAGGAATTATCCACCAAGCGCCGCCATTTTTAATTTAATTCACGCAAGAGAATGTGTTTGTTTTTCGGGCAAAGTAGCCGATTTCATCCACAATTGGACTCCGAACTGGGAGTTCTGGATATATCTGGTGATCGATCATCATTTTTGGTACCTGGGCATGTTATTTCATTAAAAAGTTTATATTTTTAAAAGTCCCGGACTTTGTCTATGGAGGTACGCAGGGCTGTGGTGGGGACATCTATCCCCGTACACACAGCACTGTACGCAGGGCTACCCCAAACCTATATACTAGTAAGTTGTGTACAGCGCAACTAGACACGACTTCATATTTGACACTGGCTCTATGGTTTTGATTTTACTTTTTTTTAAACATTTTCTCAACTATTGACAATCGCTTGTTTTCAAGTTTGGACACGTGTAATATACCAATTATCGGTTTCTGGGTCCATTTCAAGAGAAATCGTGACACGTTCTTGTTATATGAGGTGCATTTTAATGTATGCACTTGAGGGCAGCAGACAAACAAAATGGAGTACCACAGGAAGTGATGCACTGAATGAGATTATAGGTGCACTCATGAATGATATGGACAACACGGATGAAGCTTTAAACCGTCAATCATCAAATTTAATTGAAAGTCATATAACAATGTGAATTCTATTCGATACATTGAGCCACAGTCTCCATGTTATGACCAAGCTATCCCAGCCAAACCACGAACGCCATGTCATGTCTGATCCCTCAGATCCGCCAAGCCAGAAACTCCATGTCTTGGGTAACTTCTCAGATCCGCTCCATGTCATGTCTGATCCCTCAGATCCGTCAAGCCAGAAACTCCATGTCTTGGGTAACTTCTCAGATCCGCTCCATGTCATGTCTGATCCCTCAGATCCGCCAAGCCAGAAACTCCATGTCTTGGGTAACTTCTCAGATCCGCTCCATGTCATGTCTGATCCCTCAGATCCGCCAAGCCAGAAACTCCATGTCTTGGGTAACTTCTCAGATCCGCTCCATGTCATGTCTGATCCCTCAGATCCGCCAAGCCAGAAACTCCATGTCTTGGGTAACTTCTCAGATCCGCTCCATGTCATGTCTGATCCCTCAGATCCGCCAAGCCAGAAATTCCATGTCTTGGGTAACTTCTCAGATACGCTCCATGTCATGTCTAATCCCTCGGATACACCAAGCCATGAACTCCATGCCATGTCTAATCCCTCGGATACACCAAACTCCATGTCATGGCTAAACCCTCAGAAGCACCAAGCCACAGAATCCGTGCCATCATGGCTTATCCGTCAGATCCGCCAAGCTACGGTCCCCATGTCTTAGCTAAGCCATCATACCCCCAGGACAAAATGGCTAAAACAGTTGAATAGGGGTGACAAACAAAACGTATATAAATTTGAGAACTATTTAAAAAAAAAAAAAAACATTTCTGGTCATAATATTCGCACAGCAATAAAAGAAGCAAGAATCATCGGTTTCCATATCAACAATACACACTAAATAAACGTACTCTTTTTTGGCTCAACATAAATCGTAGACGAAGCACATCATGCAGTGCTCCAAAATAGACATTAAAACATACAAATAACATTTTTGTCAAAATAATCAGCTTCCAAAAATTTGAAAAGTTAAATCAAGAGGTACAAATGTATTATTTATTGAGTGTTGTTGGTAACTCATCTGATTATAGTTATGCATATCATATTTTGAAGTAGTCGACGATAACTGTAGATATTAGTGTCTATACTGCTGTTCTATTTATAGACAATGTTGTTTCAAATAAATAAATAAATGATTGAATAAATCGCCAACATTAAAAGATCCGAGACAATACTGGTATATGTACGTGGGTTCAATGAGACATTTACTGCAGTGTAACAAGGACGTACGAGCTATGCGTACGAAATTAAAACAGAGAACGTGTTCAGTATTCTTTATTAAACTCATGGGATTCTTTATAAAATAGAATTAATAAAGTTGTTCATTGTCGAAGTTCAATTGAACAATGCATACCCTTAACACGTGCCGTGTTATTAATTGATATAGACTGTATAGCTGACAGCGTGCTCAGATGGCGTGTCGAATGGCACCAACGGCTTTCTTTGATATATATGACGCATGCGCCGTACGTACGCAGAGACCTAAGTATCTTCGTTGGTTCACATTTGGCCTCACACTTGGCTGACTGGGGGTAAAAGAAACCTGTTCCATATTTTGCTTGCCTGAGAGCCGGTTAAATTGTTATGACACTGGCTCTATATGAATTATTTGATTGGTTTTGATTTAATTTTTTTTAAACATTTTCTCAACAATCGCTTGTTTTCAAGTTTGGAAACATGTAATATACCAATTATCGGAAACCGAGTCCATTGCAAGAGAAATCATGACACGCTCTTTGGAGGTAAAACAAACCTGTTCCACATTTAGCTTGCCTCAGAGCCGGTTAAATTGTGTTGTTGTTGTTTCTCCTCGGAGTTTTTCTGTATGTACGTAGCAAATTTCAACGAAGAAATTTGCATCATCGGAACGTCCTGAAGTTCTCCCAACCAATTTGAGTCGTGGTTAGCGGGGTGAGAGTGGACACAAACGAGCCGTTTGATTTTGAACGTGGCTTGTTTTAAACATAAACTCGGTGACTTTGGTGAGATTGACACTAGAACAAAACATTAATTGGTGGACCATGGAGCTAGCTCCATGGGTGGACACCAATAGTTTTGAAGACATCGCAAGACTTTCTCTTTCGGCCACTGCGATTGTTGTTGCCAATTGTCGATTTAAAATCCGCCAACAGAAATCTCAACCTTCGTTTCACTTGTGCTGCCGCTCTCTCTATTTCAGTATGTCCAATCGGACTGCGACCTTTTCGTGTTGAATTTGGTCGTTCGTCCATATAACCTGTGATATAACAATGATTTTTTTAATCGGCAGGCAGTCCTATTGACTCCCCACACTCACAGTCATCGTTGCGGCGTTTGTAAACAGGTTTTGAGACTGCACAACAAAGCTCACGAACCTGATTTGCATGTTTAGTCAACGATTATCAGCGGCGATTACGTAATCTGGCGCTAGTCCGTACTGTATTCAGGCCAGCCTAACTTCGGATTGGAATTAGGCCGTCCTAAATATTTAGGTTCGTGTTCACACACAATGCTTGCACTGTGGTCGCAAAGCGATGAACTATATTATACTTAACGCGGTTACTAAAAAAAGATCGTTTTAGTAAGCGTGGACTTGACCTCAACGTTTGCACTGTGGCAGCAACGCGGTGCACTGTTTTATACGACATGACCAAAATGACATAAACTGACATAGTACTTGACTAGGTCACGTGACATTTCATAATTTGTGACACTGGATATTAGACGAAAGCGATTATTTTTTTTTTTTCATTTTTTATTTCTACCCCGGATATGGCCTTTAAACTCTTTGAATTAAAAATAAAACTTCCACCACAAAAGCGCTGCAAATCTCCATTTCATTCTCGCGACGTATATTGAATAAATGTATTAAAGATATATAGATTTATTAAAAGTGGGATTTTTTTGTTTCCGAGAACCCTGTTGTTGTACACATATGAGACTAGATATTACAATAACTTTCTAAAGCTGTATGTAGTAAATCTTATTAGACATATCTATATTTTGGTGACCATGGTGTTAAATTAGTCTCTAATATTTGCCCATAACGCCCTGGATTCAATCAATAATATTGTCGAAATTACTGCCAAACCTATTCAGCACGGCAAGCAAAGCTTTTGTTACCGGTTCACGGAGAGTCGTTACTTTTACTTCAAGATATATAGATCAGTTTGTGTGCAGTCTGCTGCTTTTCAATCATGGTAAAAAAATATTTTATACACGAGCAATCTGCATATCATGTGTATATAGTTTGCTGTTTCAATGTTGATAGATATAATGGCACTTTTATCCACCGAGTGAACGGAAAAGATCACCACAATATTGCCGTCGACTTATACCGTGTTTTATGGTTATTCAATGAGTTCAACCACGTGGCTTTCTAGGTTAGGTACGAGGGTGCCCAGGAGAGCCTCCAATTTTCTGCTAACATTACGTTATTGAGGTACACGGGGAAGTCTCGATGCCGTCACAGGGCGGTGTCACGCACGTGACATAGGGGCATATTATTGGTGTTTAGGCTGAGGAGAATAAAAATCGAGAGAATTATCTATTTATTGACATTATTTTAAATTATGACATTTTCTTTAAAATTCGTTGTGACATTGATTAATATTGTCGTTTTTGGTGAATGTATGGATAGTAGCAGAAATGATCAAGTTATTTATAACACAATACATTCTATATCAATTACATGTTTTATCTTTGAAGTTGCCGCCACGAGTTAACAATATAGCAAGCAGCCCACATAAACTTAATGGCTGTGCTCGTAATATACATTACGACAGCACTGCAAAATAATAGTATTTTCTTCCCCGGAAATTGATGCCGTAAAAGAAAAAACAACTCATCTGATTCGGCTTGCAATAATGCCATTGGCACGTGCATAAATGTCAAGACTACCTGTCTATTGCTTCTCATTAGGGACCGATTCTGATGTTGTTGTATTCATTTCCGGATTATAGTGTCGGGACTCTTTGAAGTCATTGTCTCCCCCCCCCCCTCCGTGACATATCATACAGCCTTCCCACATTGCAAGTTAGCGCCACCAACGTAATAAACGGGAAACGTTACGAAACGTGTTACATTAATAATATTTATATGTCATGAAACTGATATTGACCTGGTGATATGCAAAGTTTTATAGGCTAAATGAGACATGATAGTCACGACACTGTACGACAACCAACGTGTTTAATTAAGTATGGCATTACTTCAAGTTTGCTATCGTATTTTATTTTGTGGTCATTTCACAAAAATATAGGAAATATTTACTTCTAACTTAGTGTACTTTTGTTATTTTATGACGTTTTTTTTTTTACTTTTTATTTGTAGTAGAAACAGTTTAAACGCCCGTGAGTGTGTTAGTGAGATCTCACAGATTTTTGAGTAACCATCACTGATGTATGGTTTGGTTATGGTTCTCGGAGGATAGGGATCAGCGAACTTGAAAGTTTGTTATGATAGGAATTTTGTGAATGCTAGTTTTTTGGGTCGGCTTTCGATCTCGATATATTTTGTCTGTTGTAATTCTGGTCATAGAATTATTTTCAATCGCTAGTTCTCTAGTCCTGCAGAATGTGTATCATGACTGAACAGGAAGGTGCGATTTTCCACTGGAGAGTGTATTCATGATCCCAATCATGACGTCAAGGGGTGAGTACTCAGCATATACTAAAAAAAGATGAAATCCAGGTAGAGACGCTACATGTATGAGAACAAAAGAGTCATGACCACGAACATCCACTGTGACATGTATTTATTTCAAATCAATATTAAAGACAGTGTAAGTGAAACAAGAAATGCATTCTTTAAAGCGGGAGGGTCGTCACCTGCGCATGCGTCAGATGGCCATAGCGTGTCATTGTTTACAAACAACTGTCTACCCATGAGCCTTTGCGTTTTTAACCTGTGTTGTTATCGTCGCTTGGGACTCAATTCCCACGCGTGCGTAGGTGACGACCCCCCACCCCCGCTTTAAATCAGACTGATATACATAATTACCACCGCATATACTAGCAAACCAAAGCTGTCCACGATTTGGAGGGAAGGGGGCTGACTGGCGTGGATTCATTCTTTGCAAGTGGCACACAGAACGAGTCGAATAAACCATTTTCAGTTCACTGTGAGATCCCGCGTTGTGCGTGAAATCAAACGTAAAAAGAGAAGAAAACAAAGGTCATAGCGTTGCAGTGGCGACAAACATCGCGTGTGATTGAACAAACGCGAAATTATTTTGGGGGCTATTTCCATGCTTAATAATGTGCTGTACATATTTGATGATCATTAATTTCGATGAAGAAAATGGGTCTAAGCGCAATATTCCCCTGTCAAATATCGTTCGTTTAACTTTGAGCTATGAAAAAAAGAAATTCGAATTCAAATGGAATTCAAATGGATTGAATTATTGATTGATTGATTGAAATTATTATTTTTAGTAGAATCAGGTTTTTGTTTATGTCACACGCAACGCAATATTACCGTAATTGGTATAGTACAGGTGTGACGGTTCAAATACCAAAATGGCAACAGTAACAGAAAGACTTCCCTGGCGGCGATGATAAAATACGAACACGGAGCCAACAGATGAGGTTTCAACTGGTACTGGTATTATTATACTCTGCAAACATCAAGTACAATAACGCGGTAAAACTCAACTACTCCAATAACTAGATACTTAAACTCCAATACAATTCAACGAGATTTCCGATCTGAACTCAATGCTGAACAACTCCCCTATATATATCCACACTGTCTATAAATAGACCATTACATCGGCATACATAATGAGTCTGGAATTTACTATAAATTTCTAGAATGTTCCAGTACCTTCTATTGCCTCCTACAGTGTTCTATTACCTATTCAACCAGTTTCTAAAAAAAATCTAGAATATTCCACCCAGAGACATTACGGTTCTAGAACATTCTCAGTGACACGGAAGTGGTAAATAAGTCGTATGCGACAGTTTACGTGATCATTTATGCAGTTTAAACGCCCGTGAGTGTGTTGGTGAGATCTGTAATATTGCTGGGTAGCCAACACTGATGTACGTATGGTTTGGTTTTGGTAATCGGTGGATGGGATCTGCCAAAATATGATAGAAATTATGGGACTACTAGTTTTTGGGTCGGCTTTCGATCTCGATCTCTGTTCTAGAAACAGTAAGAAGCGTCACAGTGAAACATTTCTATTTATCCAGGAAGTATAGTTGGTGAGGTTAATGAAGTAATCAAAGTTCACATGACAACTGACTTTAGAAGTAGTCCCAAAGCTGAAGACCACAGCAAGATTATCACTTTGATTTGACAGAATCAAGAATTGAGAGTTATCAGCTAAATCGAACTACAGATCGTTTCAAGGTAAAGATGACTAGAAGGAGTGTTATTCAGTATATCTTTGCATCTATCTTACTGATAAGAAACCAATTCATGAGAGACACCACTGACTGCCACCAGGTAAATATAACGAGCTTTATAGAAGACTTAGATGGTTGCTGAAGAATAATTAAATGTCACCAGCGAATGTAATAGTCAATAGGCAGCCCTGACCATGCCAAGAAAGCATATTATGCCGCTATATGTATCAGTGACAGGAAGATTAATGTCAAGACATGTTGTGATGTGAGAGTCAATGAGAGTCTTTAGGCATTGAAAGGTATTGACTGGTTCTCAACTATCGAGCGGAATAACCGATTTTGTAACTCCTGTTGGGCATTATAAAATAATATGCATACCTATGGGATTGTACTATGAGCAATGTCTGTTTTTAATGTTGTAATCTTCTCTCAAACATTTGAAAAACATTCTATTGGAGTATAGGGGAAGGCAAAACATGCGTGGTTTGTCTACTGCAAAATTACACTACTTGGGCATATCACATTAAAGGCTGGTGTGAGAATAGAACCAGCTAAAACAGTGGTAATATATAGTTATCCTGGGTGCCAAAGAATGCTCTAAAAGGTACTTTGGAATGGGCTTTTATGTTGGGGATTTTCAAGGATTGGTAAACTGGTCAAAGTCATACCATAAACAAAAGGAAACAAGAATATTCATCATCAATGAATGGATGGATGGAACAAAAGGAAACAGTACACTACTTGGGCATATCATATTAAAGGCTGGTGTGAGGGTAGAACCAGCTAAGACAGTGGTAATATATTGTTATCCTGGGTGCCAAAGAATGCTCTAAAAGGTACTTTGGAATGGGCTTTTATGTTGGGGCTTTTCAAGGATTGGTAAACTGGTCAAAGTCATACCATGAACAAAAGGAAACAAGAATATTCATCATCTATGAATGGATGGAACAAAAGGAAACAGTACACTACTTGGGCATATCATATTAAAGGCTGGTGTGAGGGTAGAACCAGCTAAGACAGTTGTAATATATAGTTAACCTGGGTGCCAAAGAATGCTCTAAAACGTACTTTGGAATGGGCTTTTATGTTGGGGCTTTTCAAGGATTGGTAAACTGGTCAAAGTCATACCATAAACAAAAGGAAACAAGAATATTCATCATCTATGAATGAATGGAACAACTTCAGTAATATTATTTATAACTTACCTAATCCCCCAGTCAAAGCTAATCTGTCTTTGAGAATTATTACCCACCCCACAGGTTGGAATATTTGGCTCTCTTTCATGTAGGCTGTAACAGATATGTTGGATAAAGATAGCTAAATTAGATGCCACAAACCTTAACTGTTATCAAAACTAGCTATTCACTGGTTTTAGTTTTAGTGTAGGGATGGAAGAAAATACCTCATCCCTGTTAATTTTGTGCTCCATGTAAGGACATATTAGAGTACCAAGTTGTGACAACAAAGGCACATTATCACTGGACAATATCACTTGAATCCTCACACCCGGAATAGTATTGTTAGGCAAAGGAGGATACTATTCTATCAAAGAAAAACTGTTGAACTGTTGATGACTAGTAAGATATTGCTGCCCAGTCACTCCATGTGAATGATACAGAAAGCATGTTATGTGATCAGTTGTGTGCATCACTGTATTGGCATGGGATAATATGCACCAAGCCAAACCAAAATAGCAACAACAAAAAATACCTATGGTGTGTGCATCCTTCACATTTTCACTACCAGACTTTCTTGCCCAAACATTTGGCTATTTTTGTCCCAATCTTCTGAAGGAAAGTGCAGAATATAAAAGGGATTATTCTGTGAATTGGTGATAAAGAGAGGAAACTGGTGGTGGAAAGGTGAACAAAATATAAACAGATCTACCCCAGAGATGGTGTTGTGTACTGTAAATGAGAAAACACAAATGAACAGCAGCGTTGGTGCAAAGAATAAAGTTTTGTGAACAATATATGCATCAAAAGATCACTGCAGAAGGCAAAACACAGGCACCGTTGATAAATTTCAGAGTGGCACAACCATTTCCTATCTCTTATACTGCCTAAAGGTGGGGAATATTTCACTATGTGTTCTGTTGCTGTCCCAGCAAGAAAGTTAGTCTTAACAAGTGCATAGGACCAAGGACTTTACATCGCCATCTGAAAGGATTCCATTATCCAAAATGTGAATTCTACAAACCTGGCTGGTGAGTAGAATGTGTGCAAGCTGACCATGGGAGTCACACAATCTTCCTAATGATGGATGGATGGGTGCGACTCATTGTGCCATACATCATCACAGTTGAGGATACTCACCCAGAAATGCACAACTGATATTGCTTTGAAAAAATGTCTTGACATGATTGATAGTGTGTTTATCTACCTGTATATACTTTCCCTCTTTGCAATGTAGAATGTGATTTACTGTTGCCAAATATCCAGGTACCAGACCACAAGTTCAAATATCTAGATACCAGACCACAAGTTAAATTATTCAGGTACCAGACCACAAGTTAAAATATCCAAGTACCAGGCCAAAGGTCACATTATCCAGGTACCGAAACACAAGTTAAATTATCCAGGTACCAGACCACAAGTTAAAATATCCAGATACCAGACCCAAAGTTAAATTATTCAGGTACCAGACCACAAGTTAAAATATCCAGGTACCAGACCAAAGGTCACATTATCCAGGTACCAGACCACAAGTTAAATTATCCAGGTACCAGACCACAAGTTAAAATATCCAGATACCAGACCACAAGTTATTTTTTTCAGGTACCAGACCACAAATTAAAATATCTAGATACCAGACCACAAGTTAAATTATTCAGGTACCAGACCACAAGTTAAAATATCCAGGTACCAGGCCAAAGGTCACATTATCCAGGTACCGAACCACAAGTTAAATTATCCAGGTACCAGACCACAAGTTAAAATATCCAGATACCAGACCCAAGTTAAATTATTCAGGTACCAGACCACAAGTTAAAATATCCAGGTACCAGACCAAAGGTCACATTATCCAGGTACCAGACCACAAGTTAAATTATCCAGGTACCAGACCACAAGTTAAAATATCCAGGTACCAGGCCAAAGGTCACATTATCCAGGTACCGAACCACAAGTTAAATTATCCAGGTACCAGACCACAAGTTAAAATATCCAGGTACCAGACCAAAAGTAATGTTATCCAGGTACCAGACTACAAGTCACATTACCCAGATACCAGACCACAAGTCACATTTCATTTTGTAAGTTACCACTGATAATGTGTTGTCAAGTTCATATTACTAAGATGAAAGCCACTCCAGTAGATGACCATATGTTGTGGACGCTTTTTATTTAGGAAATAAAACCACCCCCACCCACACCGCGGCGAGTATACCGCAAATTGGACCAGTTTCGACATGTACACGGGCAATAGCATGGGGTGAGCTGATCAGAATTACCTCTGGTGGTGGTTATTCCTATTATAGTATAAATTGGTTTTAAAGGTAATTCTGAGGCACCAAAAACATCGTGGAGTGGTGCAAATTCGCAACCATATTTCGGCGTTGCGAGGTATATTCATGTAATGTCTGGGCAGTGGGATTGCTGATGTGTGAAAACTTCATCCATGCCAAATTTTTTTGAGATGCAGCAATTTTAAGATTTAAAGGGTGCACAATTTTTTATTATTGATTTTGGGATTTTTGAAATCTGACTTTCTGAAGTAAAAATAAATGAGAATAAAAAATAACTTTAACATGTTACAAAAATGTTTAACGTGCCTGAATTCCAAACGTGCTTTACAAACATAATCCTGAAAAAATATTTCTCACATGCTTCTCGTTTGAACACAAATTACCCTCCAATGTCCCTCCAAAATACCCTCGGTTTTCGTGTTTGGGCCTTCGTCTAAAACCGTGGTATATCAGGCATTTATCCACGGTGTGCATAATTAAAAATACGATCTCGACCAATCAGAACGACGTATTCGGGCATAATATAATGATCATATAATGATCATTATTGTTTATGGAAAATATTACACTACATTCATTAATTTCATATTTTTATTAAAAATTAAACATTTTAAAACAATTCGTGTCCTGTTACCTCAATTACAAATAATACCATTAGCATGAATTGTCAAATCATTTCTATAAATTACGTGTGAGTGGTTAATATCATGATTTATAAATATCTACATGTCATTTTTAATACTCTGGCTCGAAATAAAAATATAAACAAACGTTAGTGAAACATGTCTACAGCGGCAGCTTTGATATCAGAAACAATAGGAACAAAAAAGGATACCGCCAGTCCACACAAGCCCAGCATTACCGGCTGCTGGTGTCCATTAATTATTAGGAATGTAAACGGACAGCAACACGTGCGCCAAAATAATCCTGGGTAGGCGGCGGCTCGCTTTGAAAAACATGGAATATATACAAATACCACATTTCTATAAAATTTTCAGACAATAAGGGAAATATGGCAACCATAGTGTCTATATGTGATATGTTGATGTGAAATAAGTATATTTAAAACTTGATTCTGGCAATTTTACAGTAAAATATATGTTGCTGAAATGGAATGGGAGGGGAGGAGCAGGTCCCTGTTTTAATCGGTATGTTAAATACGCCATACGCTGATTTTCATGCACTGATGTTACAATGGACAAATTGGGTTAGTAACCATGCGTTAAATCTGATATATCATGTGGGGACAGGGCGTGATAGTATTGGTTCATGTTTATACAGACAAATGAACAGTATTTTACTCTGATGCTGCAACTGTAGATATACTGTTGTCATAGATACTGGCATAATGCCGAAATGTTATAAACCATACCATCAAAAGAAAGAGATAACTCTCTTACCGTGCAACGAGATACCTGTCTTTCTGATTGTGGGACGAGATGTCTCTTTGACTGAGGGACATGATACCTGTCTCTCTGACTGTGGGACGAGATGTCTCTTTGACTGAAGGACATGATACCTGTCTCTCTGACTGTGGGACGAGATGTCTCTTTGACTGAGGGACATGATACCTGTCTCTCTGACTGTGGGGCGAGATGTCTCTTTGACTGAGGGACATGATACCTGTCTCTCTGACTGTGGGACGAGATGTCTCTTTGACTGAAGGACATGATACCTGTCTCTCTGACTGTGGGACGAGATGTCTCTTTGACTGAGGGACATGATACCTGTCTCTCTGACTGTGGGGCGAGATGTCTCTTTGACTGAGGGACATGATACCTGTCTCTCTGACTGTGGGACGAGATGTCTCTTTGACTGAGGGACATGATACCTGTCTTTCTGACTGTGGGACGAGATGTCTCTTTGACTGAGGGACATGATACCTGTCTCTCTGACTGTGGGACGAGATGTCTCTTTGACTGAGGGACATGATACCTGTCTTTCTGACTGTGGGACGAGATGTCTCTTTGACTGAGGAACATGATACCTGTCTCTCTGACTGTGGGACGAGATGTCTCTTTGACTGAGGAACATGATACCTGTCTTTCTGACTGTGGGACGAGATGTCTCTTTGACTGAGGGACATGATACCTGTCTCTCTGACTGTGGGACGAGATGTCTCTTTGACTGAGGGATATGATACCTGTCTCTCTGACTGTGGGACGAGATGTCTCTTTGACTGAGGGACATGATACCTGTCTCTCTGACTGTGGGACGAGATGTCTCTTTGACTGAGGGACATGATACCTGTCTCTCTGACTGTGGGACGAGATGTCTCTTTGACTGAGGGACATGATACCTGTCTCTCTGACTGAGGGACATGATACCTGTCTTTCTGACTGTGGGACGAGATGTCTCTTTGACTGAGGGACATGATACCTGTCTCTCTGACTGAGGGACATGATACCTGTCTCTCTGACTGTGGGACGAGATGTCTCTTTGACTGAAGGACATGATACCTGTCTCTCTGACTGTGGGACGAGATGTCTCTTTGACAGAGGGACATGATACCTGTCTCTCTGACTGTGGGACGAGATGTCTCTTTGACTGAAGGACATGATACCTGTCTCTCTGACTGTGGGACGAGATGTCTCTTTGACTGAAGGACATGATACCTGTCTCTCTGACTGTGGGACGAAATGTCTCTTTGACAGAGGGACATGATACCTGTCTCTCTGACTGTGGGACGAGATGTCTCTTTGACTGAAGGACATGATACCTGTCTCTCTGACTGAGGGACATAATACCTGTCTCTCTGACTGTGGGACGAGATGTCTCTTTGACTGAAGGACATGATACCTGTCTCTCTGACTGTGGGACGAGATGTCTCTTTGACTGAGGAACATGATACCTGTCTTTCTGACTGTGGGACGAGATTTCTCTTTGACTGAGGGACATGATACCTGTCTTTCTGACTGTGGGACGAGATGTCTCTTTGACTGAGGAACATGATACCTGTCTCTCTGACTGTGGGACGAGATGTCTCTTTGACTGAGTGTAATGTATTGGGTTTGCCTAGGCGTATTGCATGCTGGGTACAGCCTCGTTGCGAGTTTTGGTAAATAAAGTCTCCTTCCGTGTAACGATTCAATTCTGATTTGAGTCCTCTAATTTATAGCAGTAAGAGCGACGATCTGGTATATTACAGAACCTAAGAGTAATATACTACACTGGCGACGAGGATACTCCACAAAGACGAAAATAGTGAGGTAAATATGGAGAAAAACGCTATACCGAATTTTGAATGCTACGCCGAACCTTCTACGTTGGGGCCTCGCTGGTCAAGATGGTTGACGTCATTTCAACTGTACGCAGATGGGAAAGGGCTAATTGTGAATGAGGACACAGAAAACGCTGTAAAACAGAGGCGACGGGCATTACTGTTACATTCGGCAGGACCTGATGTACAGGACATATTTTCTACATTACCGTTAACAGGGGAAGTAACTGATTATGATGCCGCCGTCACTGCGCTAAATACCTATTTTGTACCCCAAGTAAACCCAGCGTTCGCCAGACAGACTTTCCACCAGATTGCACAGAAACAAGGTGAGACGGTACAACAATTCGTTACTCGTTTGCGGAAAGCAGCCCGAGATTGTAATTTTGCTGCTGACAACGATAATCAAATCAGAGACGCTGTACTGAATAAATGCACTTCTGATTATGTACGCCGAAAACTGTTGGAGGAAGGTCAGGGGTTAAACTTAGCACGCACACTCGTAATAGCAGATCAATGTGAGAAAGTTGAAGCTCAGATGACAGCGCTCAGCACAGCCAGAGGAGGAGAAGTAACCGTGAACAGGGTTATGGAAAAACCATGGAAAAAGCCAACATGCGGAAAAAGGGATAAAGGCCACAGCAAATTCAAGGATAATTCGGACAGATCTTGCTACAGGTGTGGGAAAGTTGGACACTATGGAAGGGATGCAAATTGCCCTGCAAAAGGTCAAACATGCCGAAAATGCAAAGGGAGGGATCACTTTGCCAGGGTGTGTAAATCAAAAAGAGATAAACCACATGTAAATCAAATTGAGGAGGTACAAAATGACCCCTCAAATGAATATGCGTTTACTATATTAGGCAGTGATAGATCAAATATGCTTGTAATTTGTGTTGGTGGTGTTAGTTTAAAAATGATGGTAGATTCTGGTGCCACCAGCAATATTATTGATGAAGCGACATGGGAGACATTGAAATCAAGCAATATAAAGTGTAAGTCTTATGCTGCCCCCCAAGGAAAGAAACTGTACACATATGGGTCTAGTAGTTCACTATCTGTGAAGGGTAGTTTCACATGTAATACCAGTGTAGGGGATTCAAGTGTCCAAGCTGAGTTTCTAGTCATAAGAGGAAAGGGCATACCATTGCTTGGAAGACAGACAGCTATGAAACTGGGTGTCTTAAAGATAGGCATTGATGTAGCAGTGGTAACAGATGTGGTCGCTGAATTAAAACACCAGTACCCTGATGTATACATTGGGGTTGGAAAGCTCAAAACAAAACAAGTAACATTGCACATAGACACTTCTGTTAAACCAGTGGCACAGCCATTTCGGCGAACTGCATTTAATATGAGAGATAAGGTAGAGGCCAAATTGAAAGAACTGCTTGAATTGGATATTATTGAGCCAGTGAATGGGCCAACACCGTGGTTAAATCCAGTAGTCATAGTTCCAAAGCCAGGTAAAGGTGATATTCGCTTGTGTTTAGATATGCGGATTGCAAATGAGGCTATTATCCGAGGCCGACACCCGATTCCAACGGTGGATGAGCTCCTACAAAATATGAATGGTTCGAAGATATTTTCTAAATTAGATTTGAAATGGGGCTATCATCAGTTGGAGTTGACTCCAGAATCTCGTGAAATCACTACGTTTGCTACACATGCAGGACTGTTTAGATATAAGCGATTGTTATTTGGCGTGTCATCAGCCAGTGAGCAGTATCAACATGAAATAGCAACTGCACTAGCTGGTATTGACGGTGTGCAGAACATATCTGATGATATAATAATATACGCTGCGGACCAAGAAAGCCATGACAAGCAATTACGTAATACTGTGAAGCGATTACATGAATGTGGGCTTACGTTGAATCCTGACAAATGTTATTATAACATGGATAAGTTAGTATTCATGGGCATGCTACTTTCAGAAAAGGGCATAGGTCCTACAGAGGATAGAGTTAAAGCTGTTATGAATGCAAGAGAGCCAGAGAACATTGCAGAACTACGTAGCTTTATGGGATTGGTCACGTATAGTTCCCGTTTCATACCGCAGTTTGCAACACTAGGTGAGCCTTTAAGAAAACTCACCAGAAAAGACACACCATTTAAATTTGGTACTGAACAGAAATCTGCATTTCGTGCTTTGAAAGAAAGTCTAGCCAGGGCATGCACACTTGCTTATTTTGCTAAGGATGCACCAACAAAGGTGATAGCGGATGCTAGCCCAGTTGGGCTGGGAGCGGTACTGGTGCAAGAACAAGCAGGTGAACTGGTACCAGTGTGCTACGCTAGCCGTAGCTTGACAGATTGTGAACGCAGATATTCCCAGACTGAACGAGAAGCATTGGGATTGGTATGGGCATGTGAAAGATTCCATGCATACATATATGGCATGAACTTTGACCTTGTAACTGACCACCGTCCATTAGAAACGATATATGGTCCCAGATCTAAGCCATGTGCTCGAATAGAAAGATGGGTGCTTCGTTTGCAACCTTATGATTTCAGAGTAGTTTATATTCCGGGACACAAGAACATAGCTGACCCTTTATCACGGCTACTGGATAGCAATGAAAATAGTAATGCACATCAACATGGTGCTGAAGAGTACGTACGATTTGTAGTCGTTAACGCGACACCCAAAGCACTGACCACACAAGAAGTGGAAGAGGCATCCTCCACTGATGACGAGCTGACAGAGTTGAGGGAGGCGATTCAAACTGGGAGGTTTGAGAAATGTAAACAATTTGCACCGATAGCTGGTGAACTGTGTATAATTGGAAAGCTTGTACTCAGGGGCACTCGTATTGTGATGCCAAACACTTTAAGACCTCGAACATTAGCTTTAGCCCATGAGGGACATCTGGGAGTTGTTGGAACAAAACAAAATCTCAGAAGTAAAGTATGGTGGCCTGCTATGGACAAGGCAGCAGAGAAGTATTGTAGGGCGTGTCATGGTTGTCAATTAGTAGCACGTCCAGATCCGCCAGAACCACTGAGACCTACACAGCTCCCTGATGGGCCATGGCAGGATATTGCGATTGACTTGCTTGGGCCATTTCCAAGTGGACATTCTATATTAGTCGTAGTAGACTACTACAGCCGCTATTATGAATATGATATTTTGACTTCGACTGTAACAGAGAAACTGATTGACAGCCTGGAAGAGATCTTCAGTCGACATGGACTTCCCAAAACAATCAAATCAGACAATGGTCCACAGTTTAGGTCCGATGAATTTCGAGAGTACTGTGAACACAATGGAGTTGTGCATCAAAAAGTAACTGCAAGATGGGCCCAGGCAAATGGAGAAGTTGAGCGCCAAAATAAATCACTGATGAAGAGAATCTGCATTGCACAAGCAGAAGGGTTGAACTGGAGAAAAGAACTCCGGAGATATGTAACTAAATACAGAGGTATTAACCATGCTACCACAGGCAGAAGTCCTGCTGAATTTTTGTTTAATCGTAAGATCAGAGGCAAATTGCCAGATTTCAACATGGATGATCATAATGATTTGGAAGTCCGCGATAAAGATGCTGAGCAGAAGGGCAGAGCCAAATTATATGCTGATGATCGTCGAAATGCCCAATATTCAAATGTTGAAGTTGGGGATAAAGTTCTACTCAAACAGGAGAAAGTCAACAAGTTCTCAACCCCATTCAACAAAGTACCTCATACAATTGTCAGTAAATCGGGCAATAGTGTTATTGTTGAGTCACCCTGTGGTGTTCAGTATTCCAGAAATACCACACACGTTAGAAAATATATATCAGATGAACCCAGTGGAAATGGGAAGAGGGTGAGTGATACCCCAGCAGAGCCACAATTAGAGATATTGAGGTTTCCTTGTGATAGCAAGCCGTCACTAGATTCTATACCGGGTGAACAAACAACAGATTCAGTCACACAATCTTCATTACCACAATCAGACGTCAGAAAATCAGAAAGGCTGAAGAAAACACCATCAAAGTTTACCGATTTCATCATGAACTGATAGCAAAGCAATATTTAGTTCGATGAACACTGTGATACAATATTTTACTGTTTTGAAATTTATTTGAACGTTGATGTTATGTTTCTGTTATTTTCTGTACTTTATGTAACAAAACATGTGAACTGGTTTCAAACATATCGTTAAGCCAAACATAGTACATATGTGTTTTTCATTCAAGAAAAGGAGGGATGTAATGTATTGGGTTTGCCTAGGCGTATTGCATGCTGGGTACAGCCTCGTTGCGAGTTTTGGTAAATAAAGTCTCCTTCCGTGTAACGATTCAATTCTGATTTGAGTCCTCTAATTTATAGCAGTAAGAGCGACGATCTGGTATATTACAGAACCTAAGAGTAATATACTACACTGAGGAACATGATACCTGTCTCTCTGACTGTGGGGCCAGATAACTGTTTTCCTGACCGTATGACGAGATACCTGTCTCGGACTGTAGGGTGAAATACCTGTCTCTCTGACTGTGGGACGAGATACATGTATCTCAAGAGTTTGGGACAAGACACCTGTCTTCCTGAGTATGGGACATGATACCTGTCTTTCTGACTGTGGGACAATATAAGTGACTATCTTTCTGACAGTGGGACAAGATACCTGGCTCTCAGACTATAAGACGATATGCCTGTCTCTCTGACCGAGGGACTAGATACCTGTCTCTCTGACTGTGGGACAAGACACCTGTCTTCCTGACTGAGGAACAAGATTCCTGCATCTCTGACTGTGGGACAAGAGTTTTCCTAAGTGTGGGACAAGATTCCTGTCTCTCTGACTGTGTAACAAAATAATTGACTGTCTTTTTGACTGAGGGACGAGTAACCTGTGTCTCCGACTGTGAAACGAGATATCTGTATCTCTGACTGTGAAACAAGATACCTGTCTCTCTGACTGTGAAACGAGATACCTGTCTCTCTGACTGTGAAACGAGATACCTGTATCTCTGACTGTGGTACGAGAAGTCTATCTATCTGACAGAGGGACGATAAACAAACAGTGGCGGGCTCGGATTTGGACGAAAATATCACATGACACTGACACCCATAAATACACCAAGTCTGTTGTCATGACGTCACTCTCAAACGCAACAAACATGTAAATATTTATACTGATACCCATACATGTAATTGAGAGCATGGTTAAAAGGGAGGGTCGTCATCTGCGCCCGCGCGGGAATTGAGTCCCAAGCGACGATAGCAACGCATGCTAAAAACGCAAAGACTCATGGGAAGACGCTTGTTTGTAAACAATGACACGCTATGGCCATCTGACGCGTGCGCAGGTTACGACTTCCCCGTTTTGAGGCATTTTGATATGGCAGCGAAGGAAAAAGAACATATAACCTGACATGAACAAACTAGAACAGCAAGGAACAATAAAATCAAATTTGAATGGCAATTTGATATGGAAAACCTCGTCTGAAATTCTGTAAAATCATTTTAGGGGTCCACCACATAAGCACAAATATCGCAACACAAGGGGAATTGGGCCGATGTGCAGTAGGATAGAAACTCTGTGGACATTAGAAACTATCAGTAACGAATTCTCGCACTGTCCAACAATGTAATATGGCATTACTATCCAGAATAACCATAAAAATGAACATGAACTTCATCAAAAATTGGGAAATTACATTCCTGAAGATGCAATATGGACGAAAAAATATAATTTTCAATATTGTTCTCCGATTCCAAATTCTGTAGACCAAATCGGAAAATGATATATCGTAAACTCGAAATTATGCGTCTGTGTCTGTTTACAACAGTACTAGTATTCGTCAAATAACAATTAAAACTATTAATGCACATGAGCAGTTATTTTACGTACCAATGTAAACAATGCGCATGCGTGATAGAGAATTCATTGTCACATCGAACGAATATCAATAGGTGTGATACAAATACAGCGTGTTCCCAATGCATTTATCAATCTACAGTTACTGTATCAAACCACGATACTAAAAAAAATGACTTGTTTTCGTTCAATTGCATTTTTAACATTTATTTAACAGTGGCCGGAAACGCTCCAAGTTAAATTGCAAGAATGAAATGGTAAATTAAACAAAGATGTATTACCGGTACAACCTATGTTCACATCAATGTCTGTATCATGTCTGTATATCTGTTATATTTGAATTGAAGAAATTCATTTTAAGACATGGTAAGTAATTGAAGAACAAAGACAGTGGTCGTGATCTCAGTAACAAACTCAAAACTTACAAACAAGTTAAAACAATTTACAAATGTTAGCATTATCTAAACTAATAGCAAGATTAAAATTAGGAGAGCAATTACTAAATTATAATTTCAAGCCGAAATGTACCAATCGAACAAGGGTGTTGCAAGCACCTCTCTCGTGATGAGAGGATCTGCAAATCTGTGACAAAATTGATAAAACTAGTCAAGAGTGCAAATTTATATAATTATTGGGTGCTCCATACATAAGGTTTATAATAGCTATTTAATACAAACGTTATATATTGCATTTTTATTATTGATAGTTATATGCTGTATGTGTCAATAAATTATTATGTTTATTTCATAGTTTCTTTTCTGGGTTCGATATGTACGTTTTGGCCGGGATTCAGCCTACTAGAATTTTTGTTATATATTTTTGAGAGAGAAATTTGATCGCGCAAAGAAAAATTCAAAACTAAAATGTATAGGCAAAGGTAGTTTAGGTTACATATTTTGACCGTGACACTTCATCTGGCCATTTATGCTCGGTGAAAATGCTCTTCCCGAAGCGTTGTATATTTACCTCAAAACTAAACGAGAAATGTGTTTAAAAACTAACACGTGTGTGGTCATATAATGCTGTCCTTCTCCAAATGCATCACTTTGTTTTCTAATCAGAAATTATGTACATAAAAACAATCATTAAAAAAACACAACACGCATTCGGTTTGTGTAGTCTATTGTGTTCACCACTCGTGTCCATTGTTCTAAGCATGGTGTATATTTTTACACCAATCTGGGTCACGTGATATATTGGTCACGTGATCTAATGTTTTGTTCATGTGTTTATTTCTGTAACTACACATTTTACATAGATTTTGTAGATTTGCAATAAGCCACAGTTTTTGACATATGCGGATTAATAATCGTTGTAAGTTTTCTCATACGATTAGTAATAACCACAGATTCGGTTGGAGCATCTGAAGATTGGCAATTCACACACTTCTGAACTGTGTACCTTGTAAACTCGGCCGAGTGACTTTTTCAAATTTATACTGACCATGAGTGTGGCTGTTATACTAGAAACAGCACGGCTGTGAGGTGCGATTAACTATACTTACTGTTGTGACTAGAAATAATCCAGCACAGTACAAAATGTTGATATGTTCTATTATATATATATGGTCTTTACTTACAAGTTCAAGGCCATCTGCTCACAAAAGTATATGCATAAATATTCTTAAATTACAAAAAATCAGCAATATCGCCCCTAAGTTTTAATTTGTGATAAGCATAGGCTGCCAAACTTTTAATTATATTGGTTTCTTGTGAAGTTAATAATTCTACAAATTTATGAAAAGATGGAGGGTTAAAATAGTATTTTGGAAGATTTTGGCATACTAAAAGGAAGTGGTGTTCGTTTTCAATTTGATTTGCATCACAGATTTTACAAAGCCGCTGGTCTATCTCAAGAGTTCCCCTGTCAGTTTCGCAGGCTATGGGAAGAGCAACGGAAACGTGCTAAGTTTTCTGTGGGAGTTTATAGTGACCGAAGTAAGATATTTTTCCCGCTGTAGCGCTGTTTTAAGTTCTCAAACGTAAGTATGTCACTTTGGTTAGTAGTGAACGTTCGAACACAGCGAAAACCTAGTTACCGCGAAATAAACAAGAGACTTGTGACCTGAGCATTATAATTATTTCGCGGTAACTCGACTTTCGCAGTAAACCGGCTTTTATGATTAACACACTCCCATGATATTTTATTGGAAAAAAAACACCAAAAAAGAGAGACTGTATGCAATTCTGTATTTCACTTTATAATGAATAACAACTCATTGTGAATCAGTTACAATATACTGTAATCGTTAATCCATTTACCAACCACTGCGTTGAGCTGTATCTAGTTATCGATGCGCACTCATGCATCGGCGGCGGGGGGTGTTTTGAAAATGGAAGTGCAGCTTTCACCATTTGCTGGCAGTTACAAAACCTACAGTTGACAACACTTCATGAAATACTTGATGTACATTTCACCTAGGAGTAAAAAATGTCAAAAACAATATCCTGCGATCTACTTTGATGTTTCTAAATTAACACCAGAAAACAGCCGCCGGTCAGATCACGGTGGTCGGTGTCTTCAAGTTCGTTTTTCGATAACCTTTTGTGAACGTGACGTATTTATGAAAATGGATCTTAGGCTTTCCCTGCGTCATGAATTTTCAGTGTGTGACCTATGACATTTGACCGACTGAACCTTGACTTTTGATAAATAGAAGGTTTTTACAATTTTCTTTTTTTCATGTATTATTTTTACATTATTTTTGTAATGTTCCGTCAGACTGTGAGATTGATGGTTACCACTGAATGGAATTGCATTCTACCGAATGCCGTGAGTGTCATGCGAAATGATGTCAGCAATAAAATAGTACGAGTATAGACCATTTTCCGTTCACTGCGAGATCACGCATTATGCGTGAAATGAATAAAAAAAAATAGAATAAACAAAGGTCACAGCGTTTTAGTGGCGACAAACATCGCGTGGGATTCGACAAACGCTAAAGTATTTCGGGGACATTTCCATACTTAATAATGTGCTGTACACATTTGATGATGGTCGATTGCAATGAAGTAAAGGTATTCAAACGCAATATTCCTCTGTCAAAGATCGGTCTTTCGTTATGAGCTACGAAATAAAGAAATTCCAGTTCAAATTCGATTTCGTTCGATATTTGAGGCGGGCGTTCGGCGTGCGTCTTTCACGCAACTCACGAGATCTCGCAGTTGAACAGGAAATCACCTATTACGCGATGGAATACCGCATGTGTGCCCTTGCATTTATCCACCCTTCACACACACATTTGTAGTCGTTCTATCATTGACACGTCCAGCAAGTTACAATGTTGAATGTATGTAAATGTACAAATTAAAAAAAATATAAGTAAACCCAATTTATATTACTAGTATGTCACAGAAAATGTGCAAATACTACACTCATCTGGAAGCAACGTCCTTTTTTTCTTTCAAATAAATTCCAAATTACTCACAACATCATTGAACATAGTTACTCCAATAATGCCCGGAGTTAACCGGCATATCCCGAAGTTAACCGGCATATCCCGAAGTGACCACGGACAATTAAGACCCTCCATGTAAGTAGTTCGTGAGTTCTCGATTCGCTTTTCCGTGTCTCGGATCCATGTTCCCGCAAATGAATTCACGAGATTCAATGAAGACATTGTAAATATTCGAATGTTTCATGCACTATGTGTGGAAAATATGCATGGTACTCACAGCCGTACTCATCTTTGGCAACGGTAGAGGAATAAACGTAAAAAACAATATGTTCCTGCACAACAAACTGCACCGATGAAAATGATAAATTATTTTGAGGTTGACCTTGCAGGCGGAATGTCTTCGCAGGTGCTGCAATTTGACCTACAATAAACGAGTTGATTTGACGTTTCTCCTCAAGTGTAACGACCTCCATGATTGGCTAATCTAGAATTTATGGACGTCGAAGTTTATTGTCAACGTTGCCCTCATTGACACTCGGACAGTGATTTATGGTTTGCTTGATAACTGAAGGACAGATGTCAAAGACATTACACGGTCATTGACCGCGATTCTAGACTCGCAGACAGTCTCTTATTTGTTTTTGTTTCGGGCTGTTTTTCATATTTGAGTGTATAAATGTCGAAAGCGTTGTTTTTTTCGCGGTAACCCGGCTTTCGCTATTTATACACTCACATAATATTTTACAAAAAAACACCGGAAAACAAGAAAGAGGCTGTCTGCAAGTCTACCGCAATAAGTGTTACTCGCATTTTGCTAATATTTAATATAATATAGTGATAGTTGACTTGGGATAAAAACAATGACGCCTCCGTAGATTATACCAGAAAGGAGGGGTTTACTAAAGTACAAGGTATAAATAAGTTATAACAAGTAAGTTAAAGTTATAAGTTAAAGCAAACTGAAAATAAACAATGTATTCACACCATTGCTCGTCCGTTTAATAACACCCAGTCGTTGGATGGCGTGAATCTCGTCAAGTTGCTTGCACTGTTTGAAACATTGGGACTCGGCTTAATGATAACCGCCTATGAAAGACCCACTATTCATTTGCACGGTCTGTGTTCTACAACTCCCCAAATCGATTGTATTTGTAAGACTGCTACAATGGACACGTTGTCTTTTCAGGAATTTATGACATCATTGTGTCTTGTTTTATGTGTAGCAACGACCCGTGTTACCATGCTATGTACTCCCATTTTAAGAATGGTTCGAAAACGTCCCACGGTAAGAATTGTCCGAAAACGCCCCACGGTAAGAATGATCCAAAAACGCCCCACGGTAAGAATGATCCGAAAACGTCCCACGGTAAGAATTGTCCGAAAACGCCCATTGTAAGAATGGTCCGAAAATAGAAATAGATGAATATCCTGCGAATGGCTTATTCAATCTTGGTCTATGAGATTGTTCATGTTGCCAAACAAGGATGACTCCCCCGGATGACGCACACACACACTAAGTTCACTAAAAGCCTGGCGGTCATCTATAACGAGAATTGTATGCAAATCAAACAAGATATACTGGAGTCTATATCGCGACTAGCAATGAACTTGGCTTTTTAAGGTAATGCCATGCACCCCTCTATAGCCTTGTAACGTAATTACATTAGAACAAGGTATGTAACTTTACAATAGTGCATAAAATAAATAAACAGTCTAACGTTTTCTATTTTCATCATGTTCCTAAGTGTTTCTCTGGATTAAAGTTACTTTTTCAAACTTTTCTTATTATGCTTAATGCCAATGACTTCATTTAATTTAAAAATACAAAAGGCACATGGACACTGACGGGGATGTGAGCCGTTTTCCCATACCACAGTTAACCATATTTATGGCTTTTTGTGTCGTTAGTGATCTTTTCTCATTTGTTTGCGTATATATATTGCTTTCCTTTGAATGTATCATCGCGGTTAAGAAGCGGATCATTCATAGTATCATTGATAAATTCAAGCCCTCTCGCACTGGCATAATTGTGTGAATCTCAATCTACCGATCTTTGTCTAAGTCAGTACGTGGCTTTATCAAATATTCATTCGTTATCATCGTAAACGACGACATTTCTCCACACCCCGGGGTTGTGTCGCCTGGCTGGGCGCCAGACCAACCAAGCATTGTATCTTGATAGCGGAGCGTTTGTGCACGCCAGACAATTCCCCCTCAAGACTCATCTTCCGCCTCCTCTCGGGGCTGACTGTCTCGGAAAGCCCTTGATAACACGCAGGTGTCTTCTCGTGTTTCCGGGGTTTACGAATAATTCGAAGTGCATTTTGGGAGTTTGCTCAATTCATGTTTTTAATCGTACAGGTTACTGAGAACTCATTCAATTATTCATATTTTTTTAATTTCGCTAGATACCGTAACTAGGCATACTAGAAACACGTGCATTATAAAATATTATACGTCGAACATTATTATGCGTGATTGAGAGACTATATTAATACGTATATTTAAAAAATCATTTTAGTGAGAAGTACTCTGGACATTTTGTTGAAACTGGGAGTCGGGCGGATGGAACGAATTGGATAATAAGTCAAATCGCTGTAATTCCACTGAATGACACGTATATGTCATGCATACGTAATACACACTCTTTTGATGAAAACCACAGACCTGCAACCTCCTTTGGCCCATGCCTGCCCAATTCTAGTATTTTATTGTTTGGTACCACGCCCCCTACGGAGATTCGAAGTGATGTAAACAAAACAAAGTTTTTAATATATACCCAATTGATCCAAGGTATATGTCCATATCAGTGTCGGTTCACGTCTTCAACGGTACAATTCGAGCAGTCGAAGACTACGTGACTTGAAATTCAATCAAGTATACGCTATAAAAATCTCGCCAAACATTCGGCCACGAAATGCGCAGTGTTTAGTTGATGTCATGCCTCGACAATGGACAACGAAACAAGAGTTTCAGTTCCTCCTTGTCTGTGTTAGTAGTACCTTTATCGGATGGCATAGCGCCCAATCACTATACGGGCCGTATGGTACATTATGGTCTTGTGTTCACATTGTCCACGATTCAATCATAATAACGTGCCCGTATAGTGCAATCTGAAATACAGGAAACACAAAACGCTGAATGGCAAGCCATTTCTTGTTGAAAATACTCTTAGCAAAATACTTATAATATTCATAATGTTGTCAGAGACGATCCAGATTTAACCATGTCCTTTCGACGGAATCATTGTGAATTGTATAGGGGTAATGCATAGGTGTGTGTGAATCGGCATCTTCATTTTTCATGGGGTATTTATTGTGGAATGTAGATGTGGGAGGGAGGGTCTGATCCAAACCACCAATAAAGACACAAAGTCACAAAGCAATTAAGAGAGTAAATTCTGAGCAAGTGCGCCCACGTTTTCGGACTATATGTTTTCTATTATTTACTCTACATATATTTCATGATATAACCATAACACAAGTTATAACAATATCCGTGATATAACCATAGATTGTGGTATACCATATCCGATACACAACCATTTCATGCGGCATCCAGCGATATAATTATGTTGTATGATATCACCGGTTCTGCTAAATATCGCATATATCCCATGATATAACAAGTTTAATATATTTGTACATTACTCGTGTAACTATGGTGACATAATAACTAGAATCAGTAGTGAAGAATATGTATGCAGTAAGTCGGGCTTCTTTGACGTTCGATTCTTACCGTTACTACCTGTGATTATATATCTGAATAAAAATGACGTATTTTGCGGGAAACGCTTGCATGAAACCATGATCTATAAAGAAACTCCCATATTCCTCGTGAATATTCATATATGCCAAGAACATTATTAATAATTTATTTCCCTGGTCTGATTTCGATATATTGCACCTAACGCGCGTAGGATTTTATCAGCGATACACATATATCTGCAATATATATATATATATGTATATATATATCGGATTATGTTACAGATGATCGCATTGAACCAACATATTGGAAGGAAACGTCGACGGAAATAGCGAATAAATTGTTGTTAAAAAATTATTTTCAGTCCCATATTGATCGATTATCGAAGCCAAACAAATTATAACAATCAAGCCGCCCGTCCGTCGCCAACCAGAGATTATCCCATAAAAATTCCCACTGTTCCCATTGACAATGAAACTAGTCTTGTTTCATTCCGTAGACTACTTTCTAGGCAAACGATGAAAATTTTATTAAAGACGACTTTTAAAAAGACATAAAACGCGAAACAACCAGCGGCGTTTTAGTCAAGCAGCGATTCACTTGCCATGCCAGACATGCAATTTTCACCATGCGGCGAAGGTACGGGTCCATTGCAGTAATAAAGCCCTGTGGGCGCAGCAACGTTCGCTCGCCATCCATCACGAATTGGCGGTATGCCTTTACGTACGTGCCATTTCATTTCATCCTTTCCCCCATATTGTAATGATGAAGGGTGAAAGGGGGGAAAACACAATTTCCGTTCTATTTTTTTTTAAATCTAAGGATAAAGCAATTTCATTTAACAATATGTGTCACGACACTAAGGCTACGATTTAAAAATCGATCCAATATGTTTTATTGTTGGAGACATGAATTAAACACATGTACAGTTGGCGATCACAAATCGTTGGATGGTCGGCGTAACTGATCACGAACCAGTAACAATTTGTTTCGTCGGAGTGACGCAAAACATGCATTTGTTACGAGTAGTAAATCCGGGTTTTAGTGTGTGTGTTCCGTGTCTGGTATATATGGTGGAACAAACAGCTCCGACTTTTCACAAATACGTGTGACTTTGGATTTAACTTGTAAGTGAGAGATTCCACACACTCCCAAAAATCGCAATTCCATGCATCAAAGGGGCCGAAAATCCGTAAAAATATGTTTTGGAAACTGAAATTAGTAAAAATGTCTGGTATGATAAAACTTAAAGTTGTGACTTGTACGATATATGTTGGAGCTGAGAAGAACGCCCACACTGGCTATCCACCAACCCTTCAGTAGCGCCACCCTGACCGACAACTCGTGTCACGTGCACTCAAGCATAAAACACGTCCTCATGCGAAGTCCAATAAACGGGATCGATCCACCGTGGTCTCGCATAAAAACAAGCAGATCCGCTGTCTTCTCGGCAAGGTGTCAGATGTACGTTCAGTGGGAGGAGCAGCCTTGGATTGAACAGCTAATATACTTGCCACACACAAGAGTTCTAATTAAGTACTTTCCTTATAAGGAATAATCATGCCGGCTCCATTTAATTAGTATACAACAGACCAATCATTGCCGTTCTTGATACTGTAATCGGCCCGTCTGATCTGTGCGCTTGTAACACCTTTTACAAGTTTTTATTAGTTTTTTAGCCATCTGTAGGCACTGGTAGTCGTAAATGTTATTGCCAAGTAGCAAGCGGAAGAAACGGCCTCCCGATCTCAGCAGAATACAACGCGTTAGTAACTCGCTGGTGAACTGTTGAAAATGGCAACGCTGCACGTCCTAGCACTAGTGTTGTGTTTGTACACGGTGAGTAACATTTCTATTATGTACGACTTACATAGTCTATTGATACGGTGTATTTTGACATAATGTTTTGATACCGTATTCCGTTCGCGCTGTGGACGGTCGAATATTGAGACTAGTTTCGATCGCCGGGAAACACCGCCGTAATACGGTGTTCGGTGTATCATCGACATTCGGTTGAATTATGGCACAGCTGGCTTGTAGAGCGTGGGCCACGCCGAATCAAAGAGCGTAATCGCTCAAAATGTAGCGAGATCAGATCCCTAAGTAAACGTCGAAAATACACACAGGTCATTGAAAAAAAGGCAACACATTTATTTGTTTATACCTTTTATATTCTCCTCGATTCAATGTCAACGTTGTTGTTCGTCGGCCTCGATGTTGTGACCGGCGAGCGTTAACAGGGATGATCGGTCTAAAGCGTGAAAGCGATATATTTATTTTTGTAAACGTATCTGCACTGTGGCACGCTGGAATCAGAAGCGCTGTCAGCAAGGGTCGGGCTTGTTGTTTATCGGATTCATTTGAGCAGAAACTTTGAAGGGTGCATTAAGTGTGAGATCGACACTTGAGTGTGTTTGGTGTCGACAGTTTACAAGTCTGCATCGCTGAAGCAAGACTGTCCATGTAATGTCTTGGACGTGCTTGCTAACTTTTTATCGGTTAACCCATATCAATAAGGACATTTTTTAACTGTCAACGTAACGCTTTTACAACCGATTTTTTTTCTTTTATTTGTTTCCATGCCCTCTGCTCCTTTCCGTTGACTCTAATTTTCTTCTAAATTCCAAAGTGACTATCAGTGTTAAAATTGCGTGCGTCCAGGTCGTGCAAACTAGCTACCCCGTATCAGTTACCCCACATATTAAACTCTGCAATTATCTCCAGGCTAAGTCATTTATATTTCGGAGCAGGAATCGAAGCGGGGTTACGGTTTCAAACGTTCTGTTGCTGGGGCGTTATGAGTGTTCCCTTGTTTTGTATATCGACTCTTTTTAACGAGCCCTGTTAAAAGTATACTAGCCAGTATCGGTATTTTTACTGGCTCACATGGCTTTGTCCTGAACGCTGCCATTTCCACAAGAATGGACCGTTGCCGCTCTTACACACTAGCAAGCGGGCAATTATGTTTATACAAAGGAACCCGACTCGGAAGGAAGCATATTCTGTGGTGTGGGCTCGCCAAGGACAGTATCTCACTTAGTCACTACTGCACAGGAAACAAAACGATCGTTTAAAATATAACTCGAAATAAAACACGAAAATCTGTAGTACAGAGATTGTAATGGTGAGTCACTTGGAGTTCCGAGTTCTCACAAAGCGACCTCTGGGCCTCCAAACGCCCGTGCATTATGCAGCTCGTCAGAGTGTCATCATAACGCAATGATTGATCACATCGACCCTCTCGTTCCAAGCCCAGGCAGGTTTCCACGTTCACTAGACGCAGGAAGCCATCGCCAGTAGAGTGCTTTTGTGTATATCGAAATATTTTGCCGAAAGCTTATTTTTTTCGTTATCTTACGAGTACTATCGCCGTCATCACATGGATTCGATACGTTTGTTTTCAGTCCCGAGGCGAGGGGGGACATTAAAATCAGCCATTCGTTTTTTGTGACTTTTTGTGTTTTCATTAGTGTTATCGCCTTGTTTCTATCTTCAATCCAACTCAGAGTTTCCTAACGCATCTGAGGTTGCAGACTACAAATTGACGTGGATTGGAATTAATAATGTCTGTATTGTGACAACTGAACAATTCCCCAAATTATAATAATAAACCAATTAACAATAATTACTACTTTAGTAATTTCATTGATACAGTGAATTTGATGAAGGCGTAAATGAATGTTTTTTTTTCCTATGGACATAACAAACTTTCACTTTATTTATATAAATATTCATAAATTTCACAATTTAATTTGAAATGAGAGATTTCTATTGGATAATGAAATAACATTGTAACATTTTCAAATGACGTCATTATGCATTAGATTTTTTATAAATATTTATAAAATTTAATCCAATGGATTGGTTGGTTAGTGCTGTATAGAATATTTATAAATATCAAATGGCAATTGAAAACAACTTGACCAATCACTAGCTGTAGCAGATGATTACGACATGTAATAAAACTTCACTGTGGTCAGTCAAGTTTCACCTCTCCTTCGACATTGACTCACTTTCATCTTTCTGTGCCAAACAATAATGACAATACCTGTATTTTAAATTTATTTCAACAAAAGAATCATTGTAATTTCAAGTTTTTAAAAAAATTTGATGGAATTGGAATCTATTTTTTGCGTTCTTGGCTATAAGTCTGCCAATGATTGAAAATACCCTGCACAGACTCATGGGCAATTGAAAGAAACTTGCACAGACTTATGGGTAATTGAAAGAAACTTGCACAGATTCATGGGTAATTGAAAGAAACTTGCACAGACTCATGGGTAAATTGATAGAATCTTGCACAGACTCATGGGTAATGAACATTATTAAACATCTTACATAACCAATGTACTTCTTTGGATTTGAATTAAGCGTAAAGGACTCCTGGGATAAATGTCAACTATTTAATAATTTTCATTATGCCTTCATGAAAGTTATTGTAATTATTGTGCATTATAATTAATAACTCTAGTTGTAAAATAATAAACTCTATTGTAAAAATTAGTATATTTTGATTATCAGTGTGACTAAGGGACCATAATAATTGAACTTATAGAGAAACGTGAGTAATTCGATTTGGGGGAGGAGTAAAAATTTATTTTTGTTTTCCATGCATGAAAATCTTAATATGAAAACCTGCAAAACACAAACATGAGTCAACATTGTTACACGTGATACAAAAAACAGGCAACCTATTAAGTAGACATGTATGTAAGACTACAAACTTAACTAGGGGGTTTTAATTTTGAGAAATATTCTTTCTTTTGGTGGGGTTGGGGAGTCACCATCAGTTATGAATGACTTGTATTTTTCCTAAGACTGTATATGGACAGACAACAAGTAACAGATTACACTTATAGATAAAATGTAGATAATTTATAATATTGAATTCTTAAGGTATGATTTATCACTTCGTTGCTGGAAATTATTCACTGAAAAGTATCACATTCACAAGCCTAAAGTGCGAGTAACATTGCAAATAGCAAAGAGAACAAATCATCCCCCAAGGAAATTTCTAAATGTAAAATAAATGCAACAAACTATGTAAACAACACAGTGTGATTTAAAAACGCAGTAATTTAAATTATCTTTGGCGGCTTTCCCTAAACGACAAGATTACGTTAATCAGTCATCCATGTGATCTATGATTATCCGAGTCACTGTATTGAGTGAAAAGCACAATTATAAAATATCCCCTTAATGTATAAGAACTTTTCATAACCCCCTACCCCTATTTACAAGAATTGAATGTGCCAGCCATCAAAGCTTTAGTTTAAAATGTTTAATATTTCAAAAGTTTCTGACATCTCCTAAATACAGTTTGGTTTTCATGTTGTGACAATATTACATGTGAAAGCACTGTCAGCATATTATGGGATGTTGTAAGCAGTGCTGTGTGAGGCCATGACCACAGATGACCACTATTGTCTGCTGCATTGCGTTGGCTGATTCGTTTGACTCCAGGGCCAGTTTACTTCTACTTCAATTACTTTGCCGTATTGAATCTTATTAAAGTCAGGACCGGATCACTTTCAAAGTAGATAAACGCTGTTTCAGCCGGAGACAATGATGCCATTTTACTGACACTGATACTGTTACATTGGGAGCGGCCACTCAATTGAAAGGCTCGCACCACTGTATTCACCGGCATTATTCCAATAATTGGAAATAAGACAAACGTGTATAGTGCTCCAAGCTACTCTCTGTGTTCCCTCCATAAAAGTCACATACAGTGGAAAAATTTCTCATGACTCGGACCAAAAAGTTCTGATTTTAATTTACTTTTTCATTGAAGTTGCTAACATGTCTATGTTTGTCAGTCCATGCGTGTGAGATGGCATTTTGTGGGAAGATTGAAAACGCGCAATTTGCTGGCATGTGTATCGCGCAGAAAAGCTTACTAAACTTTGTAATGACAGTGTAAACACATTATTTACAGTTGGTTCTGTTTAGATTTTCACAAAGTGACAAAAAACCAAAACAGTTTGTAATATACACTAGAGTTATTAAAACAACTGAAAAACATTCTTGAAGTGGCAACATGTGAAATATTCCTTGACTACCAGCATTACTTTATTTGAATAATAAATTATAAGATATTTGATCTATTAGTTTGTGCAATTATGTAAATTACATGAGCATGTCTATTGTCAAAATAAGTAATTTTAAATTCAGTACAATTATACAAATGTTTATTTACATGCGTTTGTTATGTTTATATCTTTAAAGATGTAAATATGTTTTCATAATTTGTCTAGACTGTTAATATTTCCTCATTTTATTGGATGGATCAGACATTAACCTTGAACTAGAGCATAATTTATTTTTGATTAAAAATCGAACACCTTTACTTCATGAATTGTGAGTGGAGGCGTTAACAGTGAATTAATTGTGTGTGCTTATTTCCATCTGGATGCAGTTGCTATGGTGACCCATCACCAGTATAGACATCAAGTCGTATAAAATAAGAGATAACATGATATTCATCTGTCATACAGATCTATACTATCATGAAAAAAATAGTATATTAAATTAAAACCATCAATCTTTGCGGAATAGTATTCATTAAAGATAGAGACATGATTCATGATGTTGCATTGTTGAATCACAGCCATATGGGTACGCTAATTGTTACTGGTATGATAAGCTGTTACAGTAGAGGGATGAATGTGATGAGATGCTGGGGGTGTCGAAGAAGGTCATTGCTGTTATAAAATTTCCAAAGATTACATAAATGTGATTGTTCGCTCGTAATTTTTTTGAATTGTTTTTGAAAACTACCTGTTTGATACTGACCTCAGATTTGCATTTTTTGTGAAGATATCATCGTTTTTTTATTTTAACGAATATTTGTGTCATTATTTGTAAAAAATGCTATTTTCAACTACTATCATGCTTTGATGATAACAATTGTAGTTGTCATGGCAGCAACTACTGTAGAATACTTTACTTTCGCTTGGAATTCATTTTTGCTGAAGAAATGATTCAGTGAAAATAAAATCCATTGGATATACCTTTTTTTCTATATTTTTCATCCAACTCAGCAAAAATCAGTGAAAATAAATTTTATACAAAACACCCAAAAAGTCTTTTCAACGAAAATTAAGTCCAGCTGAAATAAAGTATTCTACAGTATACATATTAGCATGGTTGTGATATGGCAAGAACATTGGGGGAACGGTAACCATGGCAAATAATTAATATCTCATCTTACAGAACATTATCAACTCAGTTTTGAGAAAGATGCTCTACTAAGACAGTGTATCTATTCTGACCATGAGATTACTTGTTATTTTTGTTACACATAACTGAATCAAGTGAACTATCTGCCCCTACCCAATGCCTTGTATGCTATATATTATTTAAATGAATATTGTAAAGTGATTAATTTTCGCTGCTAGGATTTTTCACGATTTGATTTTATGGCATATGTGGAAACAAAATTTGGCAGAAATTACTGATACCCTGTGTTGTAGGACTCTTGAGAAATTCTCACTACTATGAAATTTCATTATTTTCACTGACATCCTGTGTTGTAGGACTCTTGAGAAATTCTCACTACTATGAAATTTCATTATTTTCACTGACATCCTGTGTTGTAGGACTCTTGAGAAATTCTCACTACTATGAAATTTCATTATTTTCACTGACAAGCCTGTGTTGTAGGACTCTTGAGAAATTCTCACTACTATGAAATTTCATTATTTTCACTGACAACCCTGTGTTGTAGGACTCCTGAGAAATTCACACTACTATGAAATTTCATTATTTTCACTGACATCCTGGGTTGTTGGACTCCTGAGAAATTCTCACTACTATGAAATTTCATTATTTTCACTGACATCCTGTGTTGTAGGACTCCTGAGAAATTCTCACTACTACGAAATTTCATTATTTTCACTGACACCCTGAGAAATTCACACTACTACGAAATTTCATTATTTTCACTGACTTGTGAAATTCGTAACAAAAATGTCTCTTTTGAAATTGAAGCGGTTTACATAAATATAAATTCTGTATTTGTGGAAATAATGAATAATTTATATATTCCCTAAAGAAGTCTGGCAACACCATTTGATACTGCCGGAAAAGCGGTAATAATAAATCAAAGAAGTCAGTTCAGATATCCACCGCCACAGTGTTTTGTTCCTCGAGGGGGATTTGATATTTTTGATTCTCTTGTTTGTGATTGATTATAACAAATCTTGTCACAGCCTGTAAGATGGAGACCAATCCATCATGTTGTCGTATGGTACTGGCATTGCTAAGTTCTATTACCCATGATGCATTCAATAAATTTAGATGAAATAGTAATTCATCTGATTATATTGTGAATATTATATGTTACCTTGGTTACCTTTCTTTTATTTTGTGGGTCTTTTGACCCTCTCCAAACAAATCTGGAAATATTGCCTTGATTTTGCTCATTAACCATAAAATTCAGTCTAGTGTCACCATTTTCGTCCCTCTGAAAATTAACTGTTAGTAGTTACAGTACATGTGGAGATGATACAACTATCATCCATTTTTTGGAAAATTAGCGTATTCAGATTAGCACTGTGCTATATTTATCAACCAATCAAGTCGTGGTCATCCATTGTTTGGAAAATTAGCATATTCAGATTAGCACTGTGCTATATTTATCAACCAATCAAGTCATGGTCAGCCATTGATCAAAAATTAGCGTATTCAGATTAGCACTGTGCTATATTTATCAGCCAATCAAGTCATGGTCAGCCATTTTTTGGAAAATTAGCGTATTCAGATTAGCAGTGTGCTATATTTATCAACCAATCAAGTCGTGGTCATCCATTGTCTGTAAATTAGCATATTCAGATTAGCAGTGTGCTATATTTATCAACCAATCAAGTCGTGGTCATCCATTGTTTGGAAAATTAGCATATTCAGATTAGCAGTGTGCTATATTTATCAGCCAATCAAGTCATGGTCAGCCATTGATCAAAAATTAGAATATTCAGATTAGCACTGTGCTATATTTATCAGCCAATCAAGTCATGATCATCCATTGTCTGTAAATTAGCATATTCAGATTAGCAGTGTGATTTATTTTTCAATCACTTAACTTCCTGGTCAGCACTGACCACATTGAGGCAACATTTCCATACTAGTTTGGTGAGGGCAAACGCATCACACATGAAATATTAGTAAGGTGACTAAGGTAACCAGTCTATTTTAGAGATAAATAAACTGCACAACACAACATTTATTTATTTTCTTTATTCCGCACTATATGGCCACCGGCCTAAAGTACTGTTACATTTCAAAACTTAAATTACACACGGTCGCTTTAAAATTACAAGATATATATACTTCAAATCATACTTCCATTTCAGTTTCTCTGTAATGAAAACTCTTAAACAAATATTTACCAAATATTTACAACACAACATAATCGCTGGCTAATTTGCATAAAATAATGTAATGCTACTAGAAAGCCACACATAACTAGGTATATAATACTGTAAATTCCTTTATTTTCACTTTTTACACTGAAGAAATAATTCCGTGAAAATAAAATCCAGCCAGTACACTTTATTCCTATATTTTACATTCAACTCATCAAAAGTCAGTGAAAATAAACTGCTTATGAAACAGCCAAAAAGTCGTTCCAGTGAAAATTTATTCCAGCTGAAATAAGTATTTGACAGTAACAAGATTCTACAAACCAATGTATAATGACACCTCGGTCACAGTCAGCTGGTGCGGTGGTGTGTATGTATGTACGAAAAAGATGAAATGTGGTTTTTTGGTTTAAAAATTTTAAAAAAAATGAAGCTGAACATTTTTTTGCAGTCGTTCTTGTACTTATATAATGAACACAAAATCATAAAATTTCAGAGCTTTTTAATTGTAAAACTATTAAAGCAATCAGCAACTTTTTCGCATATCACAGTAAGTATGCTGTTTATGAAACAGTATTGTTGAAACAACAAACATGTCTGTAGTGTTTCTCTAGGCAACCAGTTATGCTGTTCTATAAGCTTTGTCCTGATTGGTCACTGGCAACTACTGTGATGAAGACCACATTTCCACTATCTTACAGGTTGTCTGTTTGCATGTATTACTATATGTCATAGGATTGTATGAAGGTGTTCAGGACCTCTTGTACATACATTGTCAGTTTACTCCTATTGGTTGAATTATCTGCTAGGTTATCACACTAATTGGAGCGTGTCATGACCCTACCATATATTTTATTTCGCTCTCATTCCTGTCAACATTATCACAAGACCAGTCCACATGTGTCCACGTCCAGTAAATAATCACTGTCTTTAATCTGGTACTCTAAGTTAATTATTCACTGGGTTTTAATTTCTCTATTAAGTACAATCCACTAAATTAAATGAACCTAAACTTATTGGTTTCCCTGGCAAGTTTGTGAACTTGAAACCCGGTGAATATGCTCAAAATAGTAAAATATCAGTGTAATTAAATGGTTTTACAGTAATTGCTATGTTAATGCTACATTTATTTTTATGTAATCATTTTTTTCAAAACATTTATTATTGTAAGGTATGTTATACTTTAAAAGTATTTTGTTTTAGTTGAAATTAATTATTGAGGAGAATTAGTTGTCAATGTTGATGATTTGAATGTAAAATAACGGGGGGAAAAAGTATGTAATTTATTTCACTTTTTTATTTATTCAGTGAAAAAAGTAAAAATAAATCCTAACTGAAAATAAACTACTTTACGGTATGGTGTCTTTTGCTTTCCTACAATTTGCTATATCTGCTCACCGCTTTTGTATTCTGATAACTTTCTGGTCAGTTTCATCTTCATACATTTTCATAATTTAAAAAAAAATGAGTTTTCATGAAATATTTTTCCTTGTTAATTTGAAAATTCTGTCATCAAAGATGAGTGCGATGTCCAGAAATGAAAAGTTTGCAAAATTGTTTGTGATGATCTAATCTGCTTTGTCATAACCAAGGTTGTCAGTGAACTGTTTTGAGTCATTCTAGTATGGGTAAAAAAAAAAAAAACTATTGTCATGGAATTTTATTAATTTATAAACATTTCATCCTGATGTTATTTTATTTTTTTTTCCACTAAAATTTTGGTACCTAATGTGGATAACCCTAAATACCTCTCCTGCACTTACCTAAATGTAGATAGCCCCCAAATACTCTTCTGCCCTTCCCTAAGAATGTAGCTGTCTAGATAATTTCCTTCATTTCCAAAGTAGTAAAATTTCATTTTCCCCTCAGGAAACATTTGCTGTTTTAAACAAAAAAAAATCCACAGGCATCCTAAGATACAAAAAATTTAGGACACTTTCATTTTTATCTTTTGGTGGCCTGTCCTCTTTTTATTGGTGAATTTTATGTGTTTCTTTCTCTGCTACATTACCCATCAGTAAATCTCCGAACAGATCTCTGTGCTTTCTGAATGGCCATTCTAACAAAATTTTTAGTTTCTCCTAAAAAATATCACGTTCCATACAAATAATTATATATCATGAATATTGATTCTTTATTGTAATCCTTATTGGAATCTTATATTTAAAGTTGCACCTTAAAAAAAACAAAAACAACAAAATAAAAACCCCCAAATCACTAGATTATGTTAATATTGAGATTAGTTTTGTTTGTTCTTATTAATATTTTTCTCAATTTAAAACAATGCTATTATTAATTTCGCATCTTCCTGATCATTTTTTCTCTACTCTATGAAAAAATAAATGTTTCTGGCAATTTTTATGTTTTTTGTCAGAATTATGTGAAAAATAAAAGTACATGTATAATTTTTTCAAAATTGAAATAAAATAAGTGTTCATCAATTTGGAAAAAAATTGTCGTTCTTGATATCATCATTTTATTCATTCTAGTTCCACATTGCACTTAATTTGTCAAATTTGAAGTTAGTTTTCAGCAGTCTGTATTTGCTTCAAACTTGACTATTGGTTTTTCCGTAATTTGTTTATTCAGCTCGTTTTCATAGTAAAATCTTTAATTCTCTAATTTTAGTGAATATTGTTGTTATTTTTGGTAAAAAGTTATATTTTCGACTTTTTGTTGAAAACCACAAGTCCGATTGCTTTTATATTACATGTATAGGTAATACATGTGGGCCTCTTTCAGATTTGTTAATTTCGTGGTGATATCTTTAATTATCTAATTTTGATGATTATTTTTGCCATTTTTGGTGAAAAATGATATTTTTGACTTCTTGTTGAAAACAGCAAGTCCCATTGCTTTGATACTATACATATTGTTCATTTTCTAATGATATCTTCTGTTCTTTAATTGTAATGTGCATTGCTAACAGCAAAGCTATCTCAGCCGACAGGCTGCTTTTTGAGTACTTGAGTTACCCAGTGAAATTCTATGTTTATAGATATCGGGGGTTAGTGTATTTTCAGGCATTTCTTACAATTATCAGCCAACCCTAGTTACCATATGTCTTATAGTTCCCTCCTGTGTAAGAAATGGTATAACCCAATTATTAGATGACATCACAAACCATAGTATCCTTGTTTTAAAATGCAAGGGATGCTTTTTGATGAAGTTGAGATGAGAGAAAATGGGATAAATTTTGAAAGCGAATCCTAGTCATGTCTTTTTATTTGTAGAAAGTCCTAGTTGTATTTTTGCTGGATTTTATCAGTGTTGATTCACTCTTCTTAGTGATATGCATGCTGGTATTGATTTAACTTCAAAACAATTATGTGGTTCTGTTTGAATTCAAGTAATTTTCCAATTATTACATCACTTCATTCTAGCTTTGTATAGTGTATTGCCATGCCAACATGTGCAGATGTTCATGAGTGTTGCTTGGCAACAGTGGATCACAAAAAAAGCAGGATGATTAACTTGACCCGAAATGGCAGATGGAACATTGTCAATTCATTTTGTTAATTTTCTTCTTCTCTAAATTTACCATTTTTGTTCTTTCTTTGTTGTTTTTGAGACAATACAGAAAATAGAGCGGCTGCAACTGTTAAAATGAAATTTTATGCCATGTTGCACACTAGAAATAGTGGTGTGAGTAATAAAAGGCACACCCAAAGGACCTTTTCTCTGAGCATGGCGTGGTCCCCACACAAACAAATGTAATGCTATTTCCTTTGTTCAGGCTGTTTGTGTACCCATTCCCTCGTCTGACACTTGACTGAAACCCCGCTTAATAGAATCTATTTCCCCTCTAAAGAAACTCAATTACAAAGCTTAGTGAGTGAGGATAATTATATTATTTCTACATGACCTGAGGCAAAGGTTGCTAGGCCCTTCAAAACCAAGACTTAAGCTATTTACTGTCACTTTTCCTCTCTGCTGCACTCCCCACAATTCTTGATATTTGCTTATTTTGACAGTATTTGTGATGTCATCAGACTGAATCGCAGTTCATTTTTTGCTCTTTCATCGTGTGAACAAATATCCTGTTTCATATCAGTTAATGAAAAGCCAGATATTTTGTAGCTTTCCCCCCGTTACAATTAATGGACTATTCCATAACTAATGTAGGTTGTGGTATCTAAAATGCAACAGTTGCAACAACTTAAACTTCCACCAATCAGAAGCTGGCGGGTGTCATTTATCATTATTTTAGCATAATTTATTCATGCACAACTCATAAACTGACATTACGGTAATTAATTTTATCATTGACTTAGTTAGATTCATTCTCCTGTTGGAAACATTGAACATTGTGCAAATACAATTTGTTGAATAAAAATGAAAACCCTCAAAAATAATATGGAATATTCTTAAAGATTAAACCAGAAAATATTTTACAGGATGTTTTTTTGTTTTGTTTTCTAAAAATTATGATTGAATTCAATGAGCACTAGTTTTATTTTCAAGGAATGATTTCACTTGTCAATTTAACCCCATGGAACGCTCTCACTTGTCAATTAAAACCTATGGAATAGTTTCACTTGTCAATTTAACCCCATGGAATGCTCTCACTTGTCAATTAAAACCTATGGAATAGTTTCACTTGTCAATTCAACCCCATGGAATGCACTCACTTGTCAATTAAAATCTATGGAATAGTTTCACTCGTCAATTCAACCCCATGGAATGCTCTCACTTGTCAATTAAAACCTATGGAATAGTTTCACTTGTCAATTCAACCCCATGGAATGCACTCACTTGTCAATTAAAACCTATGGAATAGTTTCACTTGTCAATTCAACCACATGGAATGCTCTCACTTGTCAATTAAAACCTATGGAATAGTTTCACTTGTCAATTCAACCCCATGAAATGCACTCACTTGTCAATTAAAATCTATGGAATAGTTTCACTCGTCAATTCAACCCCATGGAATGCTCTCACTTGTCAATTAAAACCTATGGAATAGTTTCACTTGTCAATTCAACCCCATGGAATGCACTCACTTGTCAATTAAAATCTATGGAATAGTTTCACTCGTCAATTCAACCCCATGGAATGCTCTCACTTGTCAATTAAAACCTATGGAATAGTTTCACTTGTCAATTCAACCCCATGAAATGCACTCACTTGTCAATTAAAATCTATGGAATAGTTTCACTAGTCAATTCAACTCCATGGAATGCTCTCACTTGTCAATTAAAACTTATGGAATAGTTTCACTTGTCAATTCAACCCCATGGAATGCACTCACTTGTCAATTAAAACCTATGGAATAGTTTCACTTGTCAATTCAACCACATGGAATGCTCTCACTTGTCAATTAAAACCTATGGAATAGTTTCACTTGTCAATTCAACCCCATGAAATGCACTCACTTGTCAATTAAAATCTATGGAATAGTTTCACTAGTCAATTTAACCCCATGGAATGCTCTCACTTGTCAATTAAAACCTATGGAATAGTTTCACTTGTCAATTCAACCCCATGGAATGCACTCACTTGTCAATTAAAATCTATGGAATAGTTTCACTCGTCAATTCAACCCCATGGAATGCTCTCACTTGTCAATTAAAACCTATGGAATAGTTTCACTTGTCAATTCAACCCCATGGAATGCACTCACTTGTCAATTAAAATCTATGGAATAGTTTCACTCGTCAATTCAACCCCATGGAATGCTCTCACTTGTCAATTAAAACCTATGGAATAGTTTCACTTGTCAATTCAACCCCATGAAATGCACTCACTTGTCAATTAAAATCTATGGAATAGTTTCACTAGTCAATTCAACTCCATGGAATGCTCTCACTTGTCAATTAAAACTTATGGAATAGTTTCACTTGTCAATTCAACCCCATGGAATGCACTCACTTGTCAATTAAAACCTATGGAATAGTTTCACTTGTCAATTCAACCACATGGAATGCTGCTCTCACTTGTCAATTAAAATCTATGGAATAGTTTCACTTGTCAATTCAACCCCATGGAATGCTGCTCTCACTTGTCAATTAAAACTTATAGAATAGTTTCACTTGTCAATTCAACCCCATGGAATGCACTCACTTGTCAATTAAAACTTATGGAATAGTTTCACTTGTCATTTCAAACCTATTGAGTAAATTTACTTGTCAATTAACCTGCATGGAATGGTTTCACTTACCAATTCAAACCCATAAGAATGGTTTTTTTGTCAATTATACCCATGGTATGGTCTCACTTGTCAATTCAAACTCTTTGAGTGGATTTTTGTCAATTAACCCACATGGAATGGTTTCACTTATTAATGCAAACCCATAATAATGTTTTCCCTTCTCATTTCAAGCCCATGCAATGGTTTCACTTGCCAATTCAGACCCATGAATGGGCTTCATTTATGAATTCAAACCCATAATGTTTTCATTTGTCAATAGAAACCTATGTACTGGGTTCACTTGTCATTTCAAAGCCATGCAATGGTTTCACTTGTCCAAGTCAAACCCATGGATTGGCTTCATTTATGAATTCAAACCCATAATGTTTTCATTTGTCAATAGAAACCTATGTACTGGGTTCACTTGTCATTTCAAAGCCATGCAATGGTTTCACTTGTCATTTCAAACCCAAGCTCGGAGATGCACTTCTATCAGATACAATACAGTAAATATTTTAACAAAATTCCATACACCACAATTACATTTCATAGTTGATCATTTTATATCTTGCTAATCACATTTGCTGTTAATGTTCATTGTGTTGATTATTCTCTCCAATTAATTCAAAACTGCATGTATTTGGGAAGGCCTTCAATGAGTCTACACATAGACCAAATTGATGAACATTACTTTGCCAGATGCAGTTAGATAAATAATAGTAATAGTCATTATAATAATAATAATATTAATAATAATAAAATAACTGCAACACAACTGGTTCTAGTGAATAAAGTAGAAATAGCAGTAAAACAGTTAATGTATGATTTTCAGTCAAGAATTAATTTCTTACGTAGTAAAAACCTAACCAAGCTTGAAAATTAGATTTTTATAGTTGTTTTCACTATACGCATTAAATGGGTGATGGTATGAGACTTATATGTTTCTATTTTATGAGTGCTCGCAGTGAACAAGTATTGGAGGTTTTAGTGGTGTCCTTCAATTCAAGGACACATACATTATATTGTCTGAAAAAGCTATATTATTTAATATTTCAGGCAGATCAGATTTTGGGGAAAGGAAAATATGTTTTGTATGTTTTCTATTTGTAGCGCATGCATTTATGTAAATGACTGAGGTGTGTATAAGGTAAAAATTAGTCATATTTTATTGATCCAGTATACTGTATAGGCATTATTTATTCACTACGCCTCAATTTTGCTATTTTCGTCGATAAGTAAAATTCGCTAAATTAAATTTACATGAACGTGTAAAATAACAATAAAACTCAATTGTTTCTCTGCCAAATTCATGAACGTGAAACCCGATAAAAAAAGGCTTAAAAATCAAAATAGAGAGATTATATGTTGTTGAAAATAAATTCTTCTACTGTACTATGTATACAGCTATTGGTCTACATGTGATTCTATTGGAGACATATTTTCAATAGAAACAAATAGGATATTTGCATAATATATTCAAGATCATTATTACATAATAAAATTAATGCACATAAAATAATCATGTTTGATATAACATTAAATTTCTCCTAAAAAATATGGTCATAAGACATAAATTTTTTAATAATTGTTAATATTGAATGTTTTATTATTTACTGTCTAAATAGCTTTTAAAATATTACAAATATATATTTGAAAATATTTCAATGAAATTGGGTATCTATTTGGATCACAAAGTAATATTTAGAAACATTGTACCTACTGTAAAACTATTTATTTTCACTGGCATTTAATTTCACAATTTTGATTTTCAAGCCTTTTCTCTGGGTTTTAATTTCATGAATTTTGCAGAAAAACAATAAGTTCTATTATTTAGTTCTATTCTACTTATTTTACATGTTCATTAGCAAAAATAACAAAATTAAAACCCAGTGATTAATTAATACATTTACAGTACTGTAAAATACTTTATTTTAGATGGAATTAATTTTCGCTGAAAAGACTTTGAGTGTTCAGTATGGAATTTATTTTCACTGATTTCTGACGAGTTGAATGTTAAATATAGGAAAATAGGTATATTCACTGGATTTTATTTTCACTTAATCATTCCTTCAGCGAAAATAGCAAAAATTAATTCCAAGCGAAAATAAAGTATTCCACAGTAATTTATTTAGAATGATATTTGTGAAAAACGCCACAAAAGGAGGGTAGGTATAAAGTGATAGGAGGGGTCACCATGAATTGAAATAATTGAACAAAATGGCAAGTTGAATCTTTAACATGGGGTCAAGAGGAGAGAATAAACCAACTTCCAAACACTTTGTTTATTGATTCACATAAAATCATGTCAACAGACACGTAAACGACAATATACTAACATCCAATCATTTTATAGAGAGTGGTGACTTTTATGTTTCACACACTGAGTCGGCTTAAGAGTATTGAATTGTTCGTGTGCAATGGAAACTACCGAAGACTTTTGCTTTCAATGCTGGATATTATTGCTCAGTCATGAATATTTAAATTTACTGCCTTATGTCGTCTATGCGGCTCTTAACAGTTGTACGTATTTTATGGAGTCTGCATTGTGCATGTGCTTGCCACTCTTTGTAACTCTACAATCAAAGTGATTCTGTTGTCGGTTAAACAGGAAAAGCTTTGAAGTGTTATTACGGCAGACAGGAGAACCCTTTGGGAAGCTTAATCATTTTAAGTTGTAAAAAAATGAGTAATATTAAATGAAAGTTTGGCGTTTTATCGGAAGATTACTTGTGAGATTTCCGTGGCTGCCTGATTACTGGATGACTTCTCATAAAATTTCATCTGCCCAGGACATACAGACATTTTATGATGGACTTTACTTTTATTGCACACTAAAAATAGCAAATTCACCTAAACTAAAATCTTGTATGTGTAACATGAATATCCTGATATACTAAATATTGGAAAATCAATATTCACATGGTTTATTCGATAATCGTAACATGCACCTCACGGGATATGTGGACGCAAGTTGTTACACTCGAAACAATTAAATTAAAGTGAAAAAAATGAATGCTTGTACAGTGTTTGAATTTGCAAGATGCTTTCATTTCTTGATTATGCTATAATTAAGGGATATAACCAGATATGTATATTTCACTGAATACGCAATGCATCATGGTTGTTATTCCAGAACTTGTGTATCACTGTCACAATCCGCCATAAGGTTGTATCAAACAATTCAATATATCGCGAATAGACTTTGAGAGGCTTTGATTGATTTGTGTGTATGTTTAGAATGTTTGAATTTTCATAAACTTCAAATGAAGTAATGTTTGTAATGTTTGAAGTTTGCAGGAGGCAACACGAGTAAAATAATCGTCCTATACATTCATAGATGAGGGACCTAATTGGCTATATAAGAAACAACTCCAAAATATTGTTTGCATCTCAGACATCAAAATTTATGCTGTACACCAAATATTGATTTTGTGATATTTTCATCTTCAATTGTGAAACAAAAAATTATATGTGATTCTGTGACTCGATGACACCCTAAGATGCTGAAAACTCAGAGACTTGATGACACCCTAAGATGCTGAAAACTCACAGTGACTTGACTGATGATACCCTAAGATGCTGAAAACTCAGAGACTTGATAACACCCTAAGATGCTTAAAACTAGTAGTGACTTGGCTGATGACACCCTAAAATGCTTAAAACTCATAGTTACTTGGCTGATGACACCCTAAGATGCTTAAAACTCAGTGACTTGACTGATGACACCCTAAGATGCTTAAAACTCATAGTGACTTGACTGATGACACCCTAAGATGCTTAAAACTAATAGTGACTTAACTGATGACACCCTAAGATACTGAAAACTCATAGTGACTTGACTGATGACACCCTAAGATGCTAAAAACAAATAAATCTATTTTCAGTAATTTCTGGTTTTTAGCAAAACAGTTCTGGCGCAGATATCTTGTGGATGTCGTAACTGTTACATTACTTCACATGCTAAAGACATCAAACAAAATGTTGCCAACTGTACAACTTAAGTAGTTAAAACAGAACATTGAAACTAAATAAAAAAAACTTTATTGGGCAGCCATAATGTGAATACAAAGTCCCTATGAATCTGTGATGAATAAAAAACATTTTTTATTCTCAGCTAACTTTTTAAATATCATACTATTAAAAGAGTAAAAGAGATGTTACATAATACATGTATGCAGAGGATAAAGCAATCTCTAGTAAAAACTTATGAGTCTTGCATCTGATATTAGTGTATTATCTGCAAACCTCTGAAATTAGGGATGTACCACTTAAAAAAAGGGGGCATATTCAATAGTCGGCATATTAAAAATAAATTATACATTGTATTGGTGTCAATTTCTTACAAAGCTCACAAATACCTAATTTGGAACAGATTTTGACTACTGTAATTTTAGCTGGAACAAATTTTTGTAGCAAATTTATTTTCACTGATTTTTGACAAGTTGAATGTAAAATGTAAGAAAATATTGACTGGTTTTATTTTATAATACAGTGTGTATTTCATTGATTTAAATTAAGAAAGACAATTTTGCAGTCAATATAATTGAAACTTAGTGAATAATTCAAGCATTCCACGTTGTATTACGGTCAAAATAAGTAACATTTTAATGGTTCAGTATACAATAAATTTAATTTTTGGTTTATATGCGCTTCTAATAGAGTAAATATGGTACAATTATCTAATGGACCTTGCATGCTAGGTTAGTGTTAATACATAAATTACTACCGGTAGTTACTCTGTTCAGCTGGCTTTTTGGCAATACCAGGCTCTTAGCACATGGTGTAGTTGTTTGTACAACCTTCAAAAAAGGATTGCATAATCTTTTTTTATTAATTTAATATAAATAATGGTATAAAACAGGCCAAGGATGGGAAATACTTGAGTTGCTACCATAGCAACAACTCAAGTACATTATGGCGGAAGTATTCATTAATGCTATTAAATTTTTCTTTATTTTGTTTTCTTGCTCTTTGAAACAGAAACTATTCACTGTTTCGTTTCCAAATATAAATACTAGTTTTGTATTTGTTTTATTACAAGTGTATTTGCATTTGAGGCACACTTAAGTTTGTATTCTTCATACTGTAAATGCATTAATTAGTCACTAATTTTTAATTTGCTATTTTTGCTGATAAGTGAAACCTGCAAAATTAAATCTATGTGAACATGTAAAATAACAATACAACTCTTTATTTCTTTGATAAATTTGTGAAATTAAAACACAGTGAAAAAGCTCAAAATATCAAAATAGTAAAATTAAATGTCAGTGAAAATAAATGGATTTGTTTCTATATATTCCCAACCAACATTTCTATGTAAAAAAAAAATATAAACCAGAAAAAAAAAATTAAATATTTTCAAATTTTGGGGGTTCATATGATTCTAACAAACTGTATCAACCATGTTCCGTCTTCTGCTGCCAGATGGTAGTCAATGCCATGCAGACCTAGACAATATCAGATCTGCAAGCAAATAGTTGGTTATTGTTAAGCAACTAATGCTTTGTTTACTTTGATTAATGACTCACAGTTTGGCAGTGACAGTTCTTTTGTTTTCTTAACTCTTCTCATGTCTGTGGGTGTGGCCTTTCTTTTCTCCAGTTATGCAAGAGTACCTATGATCAAAGAGGCTTCTGGGAATTGAGTTGTCTGGACAGTGATCTTGATAAGTGCCAGACAACAAAGCTGAAACCCTGACTACTATTTGGACATCATATGTACTGACCCTGGCTATTTTGTTTACCATTTTAATTGAATCTTATAAGACTTTACTTCCATATACACCTCACTGTGCAACCCAGAGTTGCAGGAGGAACCATAAGACAGATTTGTTTATTTTGTTTACTCTTCAATCTGTGTAATTATAATCTGAGCAGTAAATCTGCTGTAAGATTAAGCTTTGTAACCCACCCCCTTTATTATGATTTATTACAAATCCTTATTCTCTTTGTCTGCCCCCCCCAAATATAATTGGTTCCTCCCTAGCATGGAGAGTCATAAAAGCCTCCTTTGTGTCTTTCTTAGATGTTATCTTGGTGCAACATTTCCATTATATTTGATGGGACATGTAGCATTTGATGTCACCGACTTAATATTGAATACACCTTACTACAATAATTATAGTGATTAAAATAGAAAGCACATTAATTAATTAAAATCTGTAAATATTATGATTATATTCCATGTCATGCTGAATGTAGCTTTTATTCTGAGCAATATAAATATGGATGCTTTCAATTTTCTTTTATTCATCCAAAAATATATGTAACATATATTTATTGATAACTGTTGCCATAGGGATTGTCCTATAATTGTAATTTTGAAGAAATTATGATTAAAAAATAATTTACAAAAATATTTTTAATCATTTAGTGTCAATTGAAATTTATTGTTGCTGAATAATTGACTTTAAAAATGTTTGTTGCTCACAGTTGTTACATTAACCTTTTCACCACCAGATTTTCTTGCCCAAATTTGTCTGCACTTACTTTTTTCTAAATTTTTTCAATGTTTCTGAAAATGAACCCTAATTATGGAGCCAACAGACAAAATTTGAGTCAATTTTCGGTTTGTACTACAATAAATTGGCTATTTTTGTCCCAATCTTCTGAAAGAAATTGCAGACGATAACAGATGTATTTTGTGAGTTTTTCCACTTGTTCCCATGTTAGAAAGTCAGCAACATTCACTGTGTTCCAGATCATTGGTTTCACTTTTAAACAGTTTCTTTCTATTTGGGTGGGATGCAGCAGAAACATAGCATACAGCAGAAATAGTCTTGTAATTGAATGCAAATAGGCCGGGATCGAAGCTAGAAAATGTTTTTTCACTGCATTTTGTCACATACTACATACTTTGTGTGATGTTTTAACACCATGGTATTATTGAATTTACTCATTCACTTGTTGTTATGGAAACAGTTTTGACAGGCCAGACCATCAAAACTACACAATCTGATTGAAATATCATTGTACTTTCAAGACCGCTAATTTATTGTTAATTCTGATTGATTTATTTTAATCATTTTTTAAAATTCTGTTATATTCTTCATTTTTAGGGGATGTTATATTGTATGGGATGTCCAAGTGAAAGTATTACAATAACAGGGGAATGTTGTGAGCAGTGCGGACCAGGAACAGGTGTGGTCCAATCTTGTACGGGAACTAACAATACTGTCTGTGAGCAGTGTGAGACAGAGACAACATTTTCATCAGACTGGAGTCATATTACACCATGTCAACAGTGCAGCAGTTGTCCAACCAACATGCAGGTGAAGATTCCTTGCAATGCAACGCATGATACTGTATGCGAATGTGCTACTAATTATTATATGAACGACAAAGACTTCAGTTGCAGTCAATGTGATATGTGTCCAGCGGGGTATGGTGCTTTTGTTGCTTGTGGACCTTTACAGAATTCTGTATGCGCAGCATGTGGTAACGGAACATATTCCGACGAAACCAGCACAATGGCGGAATGCAAGCAATGTGCCGTGTGTGACATGTTTTTACGAGCATGTAACGAATTGACCAATACTGTCTGTTTTGGTAAGTTCACAAAAATCATTTTGCTTTTTGCAGAAATTGCGTTTGATAGCGTTCATTTTATATAGGTATGCAGGTTTATTCCGAGGATTGCTATTAAAATTTTAATGTGAAGGTTTTTTATCTTACCTCAGGTGTTGCCAACTCACTAAATTTATCGAAACTTGAACCTGAGTGCCATTTGAAAATTCATCTATCACAAGTCAAACTATCGGTTATCAACAAACAAACACCAGACTCTCTTGTCCAAATTTGTCTGCACATTTTTCTTGTGTTTTTCTATATTTCTGGAAATGAACCCTAATTCTGAAGCTAACTGACAAAATTTGAGTCAATTTTCAGTTTTTACTCAAAAAATTTGACTATTTTTGTCCCAATCTTCTGAAGGAAGTTGCAGACTATTAGTAGGACTATTATGAGAATTTGTGATGTAAAGAAGGAACTGGTGCTGAAAATGCTCAGCTTAGCCTCATAAGAGTTGAGATTCAACTACAGCTGAGTTTTTCCATAATATCAAAATCTGAACAACAATGTAATTATAATGAAAACAAAATCTCATCGAATTCAAAAGTTAACTGTAGCTACCCAATTTTACATCATTGTTGATACAACAAAAACGTATACATGTATGGCTTTACTATATTAAAGGATAAATAAATTTTCATAAAAAATAATAATGAAGGCAAAAATTTTAGAATAAAAATAATTTTACAAACAAATTGATTAGAATTTTGTTTGGCATGATAAAAAAACAGTATTATTATGTGAGTATACTATGAGTATATGCGATAGGGGAACATTGCACTGTAAAGTATACTGATAGATTTATTAGCATAATTGCATGAAGAATTGTATCTTATTACAAAACAGTTTGTCTTGCCAGATTTATGCATGGGCCACATGATAATAATTAAGTTAAACTTCCCAAAATGCAAAGCATATACAATGACTGTTTATGTTTCCTGTCTCATTTATTTCCCATCATGCAGTGCATATTGATATTTCCCATCATCCACTGCAATATTGATGTGTTTTTTATGGCATGGCACTCCAACTGTGACCTTTCCACACCACTGGCTCATTCTATAAGTTCTGACCTTGCATCCACATACATTAATTTTTATGAGTTGGACAGTAAAATGCTAGTATCCATCAAAAGTTTGATGAAATCTCTTAAAAAGAGTTTCAATTCCAGCTGCTTTCAAAATAATCTGCTTCAGAATTAGAAAGCTAGTGATGTTTGCTTGCACAATGCTGGGATTGACTTTATCCAATGTGTTTGCCTGCACAGTGCTGGGATTGACTTTATCCAATGTGTTTGCCTGCACAGTGCTGGGATTGACTTTACCCACTTTGCCTGCACAGTGCTGGGATTGACTTTACCCACTTTGCCTGCACAGTGCTGGGATTGACTTTACCCACTTTGCCTGCACAGTGCTGGGATTGACTTTACCCACTTTGCCTGCACAGTGCTGGGATTGACTTTACCCACTTTGCCTGCACAGTGCTGGGATTGACTTTACCCACTTTGCCTGCACAGTGCTGGGATTGACTTTACCCACTTTGCCTGCACAGTGCTGGGATTGACTTTTACCCACTTTGCCTGCACAGTGCTGGGATTGACTTTTACCCACTTTGCCTGCACAGTGCTGGGATTGACTTTTACCCACTTTGCCTGCACAGTGCTGGGATTGACTTTACCCACTTTGCCTGCACAGTGCTGGGATTGACTTTTACCCACTTTGCCTGCACAGTGCTGGGATTGACTTTACCCACTTTGCCTGCACAGTGCTGGGATTGACTTTTACCCACTTTGCCTGCACAGTGCTGGGATTGACTTTACCCACTTTGCCTGCACAGTGCTGGGATTGACTTTACCCACTTTGCCTGCACAGTGCTGGGATTGACTTTACCCACTTTGCCTGCACAGTGCTGGGATTGACTTTACCCACTTTGCCTGCACAGTGCTGGGATTGACTTTACCCACTTTGCCTGCACAGTGCTGGGATTGACTTTACCCACTTTGCCTGCACAGTGCTGGGATTGACTTTACCCACTTTGCCTGCACAGTGCTGGGATTGACTTTACCCACTTTGCCTGCACAGTGCTGGGATTGACTTTACCCACTTTGCCTGCACAGTGCTGGGATTGACTTTACCCACTTTGCCTGCACAGTGCTGGGATTGACTTTACCCACTTTGCTTGCACAGTACTGGGATTAGCTCAATCCACTGTGCACTTATTCATAGAGCAATAAAGATTATTATTTCAACATCAAGGTAACTGAAAACTTACTTCGTAATCGTAAGGTTCATACAAATCTATAATTCTATGCCTAGTACAAACGCTAACAGCAGCCATTTTGATTGATAATTTTAGTGTAAAACAAAACTCATGTAAACTGCTCTGTGATTGGTCAGCAAAATTCGCTGGATAGAAATCTTGTTGAACAAAATTTATATGGGCATTGAGACAAATGTACATGTACGTAGGGCATGAAAATGATGAAAAAATTCAAACAAAATAAATAATAATTTAATAAATTTGGAATAAAATAAAATAAAATAAAGCCTGTACGCTAGATTTTAATCAGATTGCAGATTGTAAGTAATTGTATGAGGATTGCACTCTACCAACATTTTAAAAATGAATTTCTGCTAATCCAATTTCTGTAAATTTACAAATTAGTTTCTAAAAATACCATGCTGATAATGACACTGTCATGGTCAAGTTGAATTCAAGATTGCATGATATCACATGATACCACGTTAATTTTGTATTGAAATTCAAATACTGACTGCAATGTAATGAAGTGAAAATCATGCACTCAACTTTTCAGCACAAGTTAAGATGAATGATAGTGTTACAGTGTACAGATAATAAAACATTGAACTTGCCCATAAAAACAACTCAACCTTGGAATATCAATTAGTTCACATATTTATGAGAAGATATTATAACCCTATTTGGACATATATTTTATTTATTATCACTACATCAGCATTGCTGCCGCTGTCCTGTTTATTTGTCATAATTTATGATTTTAAGGCTGATGTCTATTTGAACTTGAACTACACATACCTTTCCATGAATCTACTTTATAGGGATGTATGCATGTACTGTGGAATGCTTTATTTTCGCTTGGAATTCATTTTCACTATTTTCGCTGAAGGAATGATTCAGTGAAAATAAAATCCAGCGAATTTACTTTTTTTCGTATATTTTACATTAAACTTGTCAAAAATCAGTGAAAATAAATTTCATACAAAAGACCAAAAAAGTCTATTCAGCGAAAATTAAATCCAGCTAAAATAAAGTATTTTACAGTATGTTAAAAGTTGAAATTTATTAAATAAAAAAACAATATTTGCACTATTAGAAGCATATTTCTAATAAAAGTGCCCAAAAACTAAAGAATGTGATTTTTTGAGCATGATCTGTTGTTCTAATAAGCATATGTACTGGGTATTACTAATACTATATTTATGTTATTAGTAATGCTTGATGTAGGCAACTGAGGTTTGTATATCTATCAAAATAAGACATATTGCAATGACGTGAAGTATGCAATAAATTCAACAATGAGTAATTGGCAATATGTAAGTAAATTTGGTAATATTAAGTGCAAATATATAGAAGAAAAAAAAGTGCAAATATTTTACAATAAATATGGTAATATTATGAGTTAAAATATATTACAGTAAATACAATAATTTTAACTAAACGTAATATAGTAATTCTGTGTAATAAATTTGTTGTTTCAAGTGTTCATTCATTTAAAATCATTTTATTGATATATGTATAATAATATTGCTGGGTTCACAGACACTCAACAAAATTATTTTGTTTAGAGAGTAATTGATCTTTTGTGGTCTGGTAATGAAACGGAAATACGTGAAATAAATCTAGTTTCTGTTACTAACTTTAATTGTATATATCACATGGAGGACAAAACTAGTACAAAATACATTCATTACAAACAAACGGTTGCCATAGTAAAGACTCATTACCAAAATAGTGTTCAATATATTATCTGATATCCTGAACGTTTTTGTTACTTTTCTCAAACTTTTGTCTTTTATTTAGTGTACACTCCCCATAATTCTCAGCATTGTGTTGTAATTTACATTGTTAGCGTTGGTAGCATCTCCAGTACTCTGCATCCATGCTTGTTTTTGAATTCCTGATTAGTCCTAATTGTACGCCATGGAAACCAATAAATCTGGCACCACTGCTTGATATTGTAATAAAGTGGCAATCGATATCTAATTACAAACATGCAAATCAAATAATAGTATTGTAATTACGTTGTCATGGAATTGCCAGGTTGCTCAAAAATAATGAAAATATATAATTGTTAACTATTCTCTATAGAGGGCAGTATTTGATTTTTCACCTTATCTCTTCAAATGAACTTTGAAAGGCACCCATGAGCATATAGTATCTCCATTGTTTGTGTCGAGTACATTATCCATTGAAATTGACACCATGATAATTTTTTTTTTCGATAATTAATCAGAATAGGCATTTACATTGTTTAATGTTAAACAGTAAATATTCAACATTCACATAAAAAACTTTAATAAAAGAAGTTACGACTTTCACATTCCCTACTCAGTGGGATTGCTATTTATTTATTATCTTGAAATATAGTATTGTGTGACTTTTAAAACGCTTATATACATTGATCCATTATTCTTTGCAGATGAAAGCGTTTATTCAATCGACTCAGTGACCTCATCAGTGTCATTGACTCTAACCACTGGAGGAGAGGATTCAGTAAACTACATTGTTGATGATTCCAGTAGTAACGTGGTACCGATATATTGCTCTGTGCTGGGTGCAGTAATCGTGGGATTGCTTGTATATGTTGCTTGCAAAAGATATAAAATATGGAAAAATAAACAAAAGCATTACAAAGCAAGGTAAGTTGAGGGCGCTATTGTACTTATTGGTTGGAGTACTTTCTGAACTCAATAGTGTGGTTTGCTTTACTCAGTTACATCAGAGTTCCAGCTAACTATTCAAAATATATTAAAGAATAGCTGAACAGAATACATTTTGTCTAAATGTTTCTCTCTATTACTTCTATGGTACGACTAATTTTGTTTGACAAGGTAAATATTTGGCTAAATATTCATTAACCTAGAGGGCGCTTTATATGACAAATCTTATAGAAGAGAAAACAAAAAAAGTGCCTTATTATTCATATTTTAAGAACATTTAATACTATGCCAATTACAATCGAATAGATATACTATAAAGCAAAAAACATGTTTCGCATTTTGTCATCGTGCATGTCAGGATGAGAAGGAAAACCTTTTTTTTTTGCCTGAGGTGTTTAGGTTTAGTTTCATTTATTCAATATGATCATCTGAAACAAACACATGCAAACAATAACTTAAAATACAAAACAATACAACACGAGGTGTATAGATGCATACTGTGAAATACTTTTTTTTAACTGGAATTAATTTATGCTGAAATGTCATTTTGTATGAAGTTTATTTTCACTGATTTTTGTTGAGTTTGGATGTAAAATATAGAGAAAAAAAGGCATTTTCACTAGTTTTAAATTGCCACAAATTCTTTTTTACAGCGAAAATAAATTCCATTTGAAAATAAAGTATTTTACAGTAGGCTGAAGGTAATTAAGTAATTGAATATTAATTGATTTTTTTCAGTCGAACGAGTCCAGTGAAGGGTCCTCCATTACGTGATGTGGAGATGGGTAAAGGCCATGGTAGTGACAGCGGCGTGTTTACGAACACTGATAATGTTAGCGCTGTCAATGGTTGCGCCAGAATGCCTCTGATGTCATGTAAGTATAGTGCCCTCGTATTTACAATACTGCAAACTAAATGAATTTATGAAAGACACCATTTCAAAAACTCATGCGAGTCGGTGAATTTGTGAAAACAGAGTCACATCATTCATTGAAATCGGTTTCCACAGTAACGCCATTAAATCTTTAATATATCATTTTTTTTAGCTAAAGCAGCATCATTTCATCCCATTTTATGTTTTTAGTTTTTTCTGGAAAAGATGTGTTTAAATTTGCATAGTTAGAATGCAACTACAATCATCTACTGTAAAATACTTTATTCCAGCTGGAATTAAATTTTGCTGAAATAACTTTTTTGGGTATTTTGCATGGAATTTATTTTCACTGATTGTTGACAAGTTGAATGTAAAATATAGGAAAAAATGTAAATTCACTGTATTTTATTTTCACTGAAACATTCCTAAATTTCAAGCGAAAACAATGTTTTTTACAGTATATACATACCATTGTTATGTTAATGTAATTAGGTTAATACAGTAAATTTATAATATTACTACTTGATCATTTATTGCAGTGGTTTGTTTATCTTTTGATTTTGTTATTTATTAACCTCACAGTGCCCAGTACTACGTTATTTAGAGACATTGCAGAGGATAAGAAAAGACAGATAGAACTATTACTCTGTACAACACGGCGAGATGGAAGAGATTGGAGAGCTCTCGCCAGGGAACTTGACTTCTCAGATAACTCAATCATGGAATTCTCAAATAGTGTTGGCAAGCACAGTCCAGTCCGCAAATTACTTTGTCAGTGGAGTAAAAGAGACAATGCGTGTCTGGGACTCTTAGTGACATCACTACACAGAATACAGAGAGACGACATCACTAAGTTAATACCCATATATGTGAACTTAGCTAATGTTGCTTCCCTACCATCGTGATGAACAATATAAAGATATATTGCTTTGTGATTCTTGATGAACTGCAGCATTGCACCCGCCCCTCATCACTGTACTGTTGGAGTCTGCCAATGACTCTGGGTGGCTGTGGATTAATCCATTAACTGAGCTAGGGGTGGAAGGTGGTTAAAGGATCACAGCAATGCTAACGTTACGAACAACAAAATATTTTGTCTTAAATGTAAATAATTTAGGTGTTTTTCTGATGATATTTACCATGACAACAATGTTTTAAAATTGATGTCAATTGAGTACAAGTTACTGCATTTAAAAATACCACAAGTAGACTAAACCATAGAAATGGCACTGCCCAGTCTGGCTTCCTCACACTTTATTTTCTTAGTGTACATGTGTTTTGTTACAGGAAACATTTTCATTTTTTTCATTGCCATATGTTATGCATTCCTACCAAGAGTCTTGCATTTCAGTTTTTGGGAAATCCAAAACTACTCTTTCAATAATGCTTTTTCTCATCATTTATTAATTAGCATTAACTGTATCACTTTATTTGAAAATAAGTACAAATGTTTGGTTACTGCAGATATTAAAAAACAAGAACAGTTAATGTTAATTAATAAATTAACTTTATTAATCTGTTAGGATCTGTTTCATTGGATTATTAAGAGAACAAATATGATTGGTCAAATTCTGAATGCCTAATTTGAATATTTGAGTTTATTCATCACATGATTCGTCAGTTTGTTAAAACAATGTAACCCTAAACTGAATACTGATTCATGTTTGCTCAGTTTTTCATTGTAGATCCATTTAGACCATGTACAACTATACCGGTTGCCAGTTTTGTGAGAAAAAAAACATCAATTTTTTTGTAGCAGTAAACATTTTTCATTAGGTTAGGGAGTCAATTTACTCCCTCCCTGTGAACTCGTATTTATGTATGCTTCATCTGACACTGATGTAATCTGTGAGAAGACTTTACACTTACTTCATTTCAAAAAACAATTAAAATATTTATTATAATTTCAAGACTGGTGTTTTTTTATTGTATTTTAATATATGGTATGCATGGTGATTTTAACAGTGAAATAGACACCAGATGTCACCACATTGGTCTAAGGTAACTATAACTTTAATGAATAAGGCTGGTCCTCAGTAGTATATAATTTCAAAAACTTATATGATATTATTTTATGTTTAATATAAGTCTTAAATGAGGCTGATTGCAATGTGTATGTGTTTGAAAATGTCTTGAATATAGGCAGGTTCCAGGTTGTTATATTTAGTGTTTTTCCATGTTCTGAATATAGGTTCGTTCCAGGTCATTATATAGTGTATTTGCATGTACTGAATATAGGCAGGTTCTTGGTTGTTATTTTGTTTTTTTGTGTGTCCTGAATATAGGCAGGTTCCAGGTCATTGTTTAGTGTATTTGTATGTCCTGGATATAGGTTGGTTCCAGGTCATTATTTAGTGTATTTGGATGTTTTGAATATAGGCTGGTTCCAGGTCATTATTTAGTGTATTTGCATGTTTTGAATATATGCAGGTTCCAGGTCATTTTTTAGTGTATTTGCATGTCCTGAATATAGGTTGGTTCCGGATCATTATTTTGTGTCTTTGCATACTATGAATATAGGCAGGTTCCAGGTCATTGTTTAGTGTATTTGCGTGTCCTGAATATAGGCAGGTTCCGGATCATTATTTAGTGTATTTGCACATCCTGAATATAGGCAGGTTCCAGGTCATTGTTTAGTGTATTTGCATTTCCTGAATATAGGCTGTTTCCGTGTCATTATTTTGTGCATTTGCATACCCTGAATATAGGCAGGTTCCAGGTCATTATTTAGTGTATTTGCATGTTCTGAATATAGGCTGATTCCAGGTCATTATTTTGTGTATTTGCATAGGCTGGTTCTGGGTCATTATTTAGTGTATTTGCATGTCTTGAACATAGGCAGGTTCCAGGTCATTGTTTAGTGTATTTGCATTTCCTGAATATAGGCTGGTTCCAGGTCATTATTTAGTGTCTATTATAGGATGGGCCCCATGAAGCCTCCTCTCAAGTCATTAAAAACAAGTATGATATATTATCAACAGTAAAGACAACAATTTCAAGTCAAAGTCAAACTGGAAGATTGGAAACTTGAGTCGATATTCTGTTTTTTGTAGACTAGCTGGCACAATCTCAACTACCCAATTTCTCTTTTAAAAATGATTGATTGTATTGCTAGTTACCAATTCATAGACCTACCAATGTCACCACCATAGTTGCATTGTATTGCTAGTTACCAATTCATAGACCTACCAATACTTCACCATAGTTGCATTCTATTGCAAGTTACCAATTCACATGCCTACCAATGTCGTCACCATAGTTGCATTTTGTTGCCTGTTACTAATTTATAGGCCTGCCAATGCCGTCACCATAGTTGCATTTTGTTGCTAGTTACCAATTCACATGCCTACCAACGCCATCATTATAGTTGCATTATATTGCTATCTACCAATTCATAGGCTCACCAATGTCACCACCATAATAGCATTGTATTGCTAGTTACCAATTCATAGACCTACCAATACTTCACCACAGTTGCATTCTATTGCTAGTTACCAATTCACATGCCTAACAATGCCATCATCATAGTTGCATTTTGTTGCTGGTTACGTATTTATAGGCCTACCAATGTCATCACCATAGTTGCATTTTGTTGCTAGTTACTAATTTATAGGCCTACCAATTCCGTCACCATAGTTGCATTCTATTGCTAGTTACCAATTCACATGCCTACCAATACCATCATTATAGTTGCATTTTATTGCTAGTTACCAATTCATAGGCTCACCAATGTCACCACCATAGTAGCATTGTATTGCTAGTTACTAATTCTTAGGCCTACCAATACTTCACCATAGTTGCATTCTATTGCTAGTTACCAATTCACATGCCTACCAATGCTATCATCGTAGTTGCATTTTATTGCTAGTCACGAATTCATAGACCTACTAATGCCACCACCAAATTTGCATTTTGTTGCTAGTTACTCATTTTTAGGCCTACCAATGCCGTCACCATAGTTGCATTATGTTGCTAGTTACTAATTTATAGGCCTACCAATGCCGTCACCATAGTTGCATTTTGTTGCTAGTTACCAATTCACATGCCTACTAATGCCATAATCATAGTTGCATTTTATTGCTAGTTATCAATTCATAGGCCTACCAATACTTCACCATAGTTGCATTCTATTGCTAGTTACCATTTCATAGGCCTACCAATGCCAGCATCATAGTAGCATTGTATTGCTAGTTACTATTTTTTAGGCCTACCAATACTTCACCATAGTTGCATTTTATTGCTAGTTACCAATTCATAGGCTCACCAATGTCACCACCATAGTTGCATTGTATTGCTAGTTACCAATTCACATGCCTACCAATGCCGTCATTATAGTTGCATTGTATTGCTACTTACCAATTCATAGGCTCACCAATGTCACCACCATAATAGCATTGTATTGCTAGTTACCAATTCATAGACCTACCAATACTTCACCACAGTTGCATTCTATTGCTAGTTACCAATTCACATGCCTACCAATGCCATCATCATAGTTGCATTTTATTGCTAGTTACCAATTCATAGACCTACCAATGCCACCACCATAGTTGCATTATATTGCTAGTTACCAATTCACATGCCTACCAATGCCATCATTATAGTTGCATTTTATTGCTAGTTACCAATTCATAGGCTCACCAATGTCACCACCATAATAGCATTGTATTGCTAGTTACTAATTCATAGACCTATCAATACTTCACCATAGTTGCACGCTATTGCAAGTTACCAATTCACATGCCTACCAATGCCGTCACCATATTTGCATTTTGTTGCTGGTTACTAATTCATAGACCTACCAATGCCACCACCATAGTAGCATTGTATTGCTAGTTACTAATTTTTAGGCCTACCAATACTTCACCATAGTTGCATTATATTGCTAGTTACCAATTCACATGCCTACCAATGCCATGATCATATATGCATTTTATTGCTAGTTACAAATTCATAGACCTACCAATGTCACCACCATAGTTGCATTGTATTGCTATTTACCAATTCATAGACCTACCAATACTTAACCATAGTTGCATTCTATTGCAAGTTACCAATTCACATGCCTACCAATGCCATCACCATATTTGCATTTTGTTGCTGGTTACTAATTCATAGACCTACCAATGCCACCACCATTGTAGCATTGTATTGCTAGTTACTAATTTTTAGGCCTACCAATACTTCACCATAGTTGCATTTTATTGCTAGTTGCCAATTCATACGCTCACCAATGTCACCACCATAGTAGCATTGTATTGCAAGTTACCAATTCACATGCCTACCAATGCCATCACCATATTTGCATTTTGTTGCTGGTTACTAATTCATAGACCTACCAATGCCACCACCATTGTAGCATTGTATTGCTAGTTACTAATTCATAGACCTACCAATACTTAACCATAGTTGCATTCTATTGCAAGTTACCAATTCACATGCCTACCAATGCCATCACCATATTTGCATTTTGTTGCTGGTTACTAATTCATAGACCTACCAATGCCACCACCATTGTAGCATTGTATTGCTAGTTACTAATTTTTAGGCCTACCAATACTTCACCATAGTTGCATTTTATTGCTAGTTACCAATTCATACGCTCACCAATGTCACCACCATAGTAGCATTGTATTGCAAGTTACCAATTCACATGCCTACCAATGCCATCACCATATTTGCATTTTGTTGCTAGTTACCAATTCATAGGCTCACCAATGTCACCACCATAGTAGCATTGTATTGCTAGTTACTAATTCATAGACCTACCAATACTTCACCATAGTTGCATTCTATTGCAAGTTACCAATTCACATGCCTACCAATGCCGTCACCATAGTTGCATTTTGTTGCCTGTTACTAATTTATAGGCCTGCCAATGCCGTCACCATAGTTTCATTTTGTTGCTAGTTACCAATTCACATGCCTACCGATGCCATCATTATAGTTGCATTGTATTGCTACCTACCAAATCATAGGCTCACCAATGTCACCACCATAATAGCATTGTATTGCTAGTTACCAATTCATAGACCTACCAATACTTCACCATAGTTTCATTCTATTGCTAGTTACAAATTCACATGCCTACCAATGCCATCATCATAGTTGCATTATATTGCTAGTTACCAATTCATAGGCCTACCGATTCCAGCACCATAGTAGCGTTGTATTGCTAGTTACAAATTCATAGACCTACCAATACTTCACCATAGTTGCATTCTATTGCTAGTTACCAATTCACATGCCTAACAATGCCATCATTATAGTTGCATTGTATTGCTACTTACCAATTCATAGGCTCACCAATGTCACCACCATAATAGCATTGTATTGCTAGTTACCAATTCATAGACCTACCAATACTTGGCCACAGTTGCATTCTATTGCTAGTTACAAATTCACATGCCTACCAATGCCATCATCATAGTTGCATTATATTGCTAGTTACCAATTCATAGGCTCACCAATGTCACCACCATAGTTGCATTGTATTGCTAGTTACCAATTCATAGACCTACCAATACTTCACCATAGTTGCATTCTATTGCAAGTTACCAATTCACATGCCTACCAATGCCGTCACCATAGTTGCATTTTGTTGCCTGTTACTAATTTATAGGCCTGCCAATGCCGTCACCATAGTTTCATTTTGTTGCTAGTTACCAATTCACATGCCTACCAATGCCATCATTATAGTTGCATTGTATTGCTACCTACCAAATCATAGGCTCACCAATGTCACCACCATAATAGCATTGTATTGCTAGTTACCAATTCATAGACCTACCAATACTTCACCATAGTTTCATTCTATTGCTAGTTACAAATTCACATGCCTACCAATGCCATCATCATAGTTGCATTATATTGCTAGTTACCAATTCATAGGCCTACCGATTCTAGCACCATAGTAGCGTTGTATTGCTAGTTACAAATTCATAGACCTACCAATACTTCACCATAGTTGCATTCTATTGCTAGTTACCAATTCACATGCCTACCAATGCCATCATTATAGTTGCATTGTATTGCTACTTACCATTTCATAGGCTCACCAATGTCACCACCATAATAGCATTGTATTGCTAGTTACTAATTCATAGACGTACCAATACTTCACCACAGTTGCATTCTATTGCTAGTTACAAATTCACATGCCTACCAATGCCATCATCATAGTTGCATTATATTGCTAGTTACCAATTCATAGGCCTACCGATTCCAGCACCATAGTAGCATTGTATTGCTAGTTACAAATTTTCAGGCCTACCAATACTTCACCATAGTTGCATTTTATTGCTAGTTACCAATTCATAGGCTCACCAATGTCACCACCATAGTTGCATTGTATTGCTAGTTACTACTTCATAGGCCTACCAATACTTCACAATAGTTGTGTATTGGCAGTAGTCCAATTCGTAGACCTACGAACGTTCATGAACATCACAATTAAATGATATATGTAGCACTGTATTCTACATTCAGTATACTATATAGAGCAAAATGATCGTGGTGACGAAACTTTGATCGACATTGAAATGTCGGTAACTTGAATATACTGCGTTTCAAATCAGTCACGATGTCGTGTACAGATTTACGTCATGAAAGTGTTGAATTTTCTTATTATTCTCTGAACTATTTAACAATTCGCAAACGAAACTTCGACCCACACACCACCGCAGCCGAACAGAATTATCACTCGTGTGATTATATTGAAATGTCAGTCGGTTAGGTCAAATACAGAAAAAATAGAATGCTGAATAAAAAATATCTTTTCCGGAAAAAATAACAGTTGCTATAATATGAGTAAATAGATCCTAGTAAGAGTTATATTTCTAACATCCTGTGTTGATTCAGGTATGGGACCAAATTCAGATTATTTCCATTTATTTTTCTGTCCACTTAAAATCCGTTAACTTAATATGCGACTTTTATTATGTCTTCATACTATGGGAGATTATTTTTATTTCACGTTTTTCAGCGACTAAAACGGGGGGAACTCTATCTAAGTTATAATAAGATTGACATTTGCACTTAATCAAATATTGCAACATATTTTGGACAACTTCTTACAAAGTGATACTTGATAAAACACTCGGATGAACGTCGATCAGTTCTTCGCTTGAGTAAATGCAAATGTCGACCTTTTCCCATGATGCAATGCGCGAAACACAGAGAAAAGGTTCCAAAGATGTGCGCGTTTTGTATTTGATGAAACATTCCGAAGTTATGGCGTTATGCAAACCCCAATTTTCTTCCCATAGGTCTTTACGCTTTACGCAATAGTACCTCTGTCTTCACCTCTCCACAGGCAGCCTTCAATTTTGTGGTCAGTAAAAACGTAAATACCAACCATTTTATCGCAGACTATGTTTTTCAAGGTAATGTTATTGTTATTAAAATGGCGTACGTGATACACTAAAACTTGTAAGGAATACGTTCTGTTAACGTATATAGTTAGGAAAGAAACATTAAACACCAATTTCATTGAAAGGAGTTTCCTAACATTTATTTCCGTTCATCTTGTAGTCTGGTGAATATATCAATACTATTTCTGGCTTGAACGGATTCGATTTTCCGTGTCTAACAGTAATAGAACACAAAGGTTGTAGTAAGTTTATAAAGTTAGTCATTTATCGTATAATCTACTGTCGTGATAACTTTGAAAGGACTACAGTTTCCTAGCGTGAACACAGTCCCTCAACACGCGTATTTTAATTTTATTAATCGAACATTTCGAATATGCAAATGAGTTCTATGTAAAGCTGTTTTGTGCAGTGATGATAAGAGTTCGTGCAAACCCATCAAATTCTGTCAAAGGCATGAACGATACTGCTTCTATCGTCACGTAGATGATTGATGGCCCGTGATGGTCACACGGATGCTTCATTTTGCGTGGCCTTGGATACAAGTGTTTTCGTTATTGCTGTTTTCAGGAAATGTATCTTGCGTGAACATTCTGAAAGAATTTGGCCGACGTTGGGCCGAGAAAACAGGAGAAAACACATACTTCGTCGTACAATCGATGTATCTAAGTTGAGATCGTTGGAAGAAGTTCAATTGTGGGAACAATCACACAGGTATTTTCCTTTGGAGTTTGATTTCACGATCGGTAAAAGAGAATCCACGACACCGCCACCTACTAAGTATTTTGCTTTGCGCCAGCGAGTCAAGCTTACGGCAAAGCAATGGACAAAACACCAAGGAGGTGTGCACTTTCCTGGAATTGTACACAGTATATGGAAAGGCTCTTGAAAAGAGCGACTATACTGGAGGTAACTTTTTAGACGCCCTGTCGTTGGTGTACCACTACGTGATGTGTGAGGGGAATCAATGGTCTATCGACGCCGATCTGCAACATTGCCCAAATCCGTGTTTGGGCAACCCGTGCTCTCGTGTCGGGAATTCCATACCCAAATCATGCATGGTGTTCACCTATCCCGAAGATGAACAATCTCCTCTCCGTAAAAGCAATCGTGATTTCACTTGCCAGTGCAAAAAAGGTTACATACTGCCATACCACAAGCTCCTGTCTCAAGGCACGAACCCGAACCCTTCAACTTTTGATAATATTCGCTCTCGTATAGTAAAATATAACATACAGTCGTGTATACAAATGACTGGCGCTTCGCACGCCTTTTTGATAGCTAATGAACGCCTTGCCTTCCGTAGATTAGACGAACTGCAATCCTTCCCTGAAGCGATCCTACAGTTTCCAAAATATTTTGACTTCACCGTCAAAATAAGAGGATTATCACTTTTGAGAGCTTGTTTAGAACAAAACGTTGTAGGTGCTTGCTCGGGCAAGAATATTAAGACTGTCTACTCGGATAAAATTGAAAATATGGGATATACAGGAGAAAAATTAGATGATGCGATAATGCTGACTTTTAATTACTTAATATGTGCCATAACATATAAAACCAACTTGCATTTTGCACAGTACTCCCATTGTCACAATCCATGTTTGTTCAATCCCTGTGAACACGCGGAGCACGCCATCAGCGATGGATGTTACACTTTTCCTGATATACTGAGGTATCCGAAATTATCGACCAGTTCCTTGCGTCTTAGTGGGAAGTTCGCGAATAGACTGTGGTCATGTAAATGTAAGAAAGGTTACGGACACGTGATCAGCTCCAACACGGAAGACGACGATGCATATATGACTTCGCTGCACCAGTGTTTAGACACTTTTGATAACTGTGATGGCGTGGAATGTCCCGCGGGAAGTGTTTGCGTAGATACAGGTCCAGGCAAAGAATGTCGTTTTTGTCACAACAAACCTTGTAAGAACGGCGGAACTTGCGTGGAAAGAGGGGACTCTAATTAAGAATGTGTGTGCGTTAACGGTTACTCGAGGGATAAATGTGAAAATGAAACACCGTCTGCGTGGGGACAGTGGGGACAGTGGGCGTCATGTTCGGAATCTTGCGGTGACGGTTTGACATTGAGATCTCGGACAGGTATTTCTGGTAAAATTACTGGCAAAGAGGACATTATGACGGCACTTTGCAACCCTTGTAGACCAGATTTTGATTACTCGCAATATGCGTTCACAAACTGCAATGGTGGCCTAAACCCGAAATCGGTATTTGTGGTTTATCATTTGTATTTATTTTGTTAAAAAATAGTTAAAAAACATATATATTTATTTTAAAAAAATTATTCGTTTTACATTGTAATTACTTTTGTCCGAGGGAGACCTTTCATTACTTACAAAATTACAAAATAAAATGCGCGGGAATGTTTCGAAAAATTATTTACTTTTAATATAAATTTCATTTTGGCTAAAATGCCACCATTTTTACACAATTTATGTCAAATCAAATTTCTTCGCAAATGATCTTGATTGAGGTATAATTCCAACCATTCGCCAGGCATCGACTGAACGCACTGATTCTGGACCCTCAACCACGCCACCAACGGTATAATTCATCGGTGCTTTGAAAATGATATTGAATACGACCTGGAGCGATGACTATGGCACTACCATAATACCATTGTGTAATTTGCATAACTGCTGGTACCCGCAATAATAACAACAACAACAATAATATAATAATAATAATAATAATAATAATAATAATAATAATAATAATAATAATTTATTGCCTCCTTAGAAATACTATTTCTATACGTTGACAGCAATACATTTATTTTTGCAAAACAATATTCAATGAATAAAATGCAATGTCAATATTAAGTATGGATAACCAAATCTATTTTTTTCAAATATTAAGAACATATTCCCCGACTTATTTAATAATATGGTCGTTGCTGTTACTCAACAAGTCTTTAAACTTCTGAAAATTATCTGTCACTCCAGTCCAAAATCGGCATAAACCATAACGCAATTCCAAATTATAATGCATTGTGGGGCTGTTATGTCAACCGCTCGTGCAACTCGAATCCCATAATGCACTATAATTTAATGTTATTTCGCTCTCCCCACAGAGTGCGTTTGCTCACAGCATAGACGACTTTCCAGGAAGTCGAAGATACATCTTTTCGCATGTGCGCGCATGCCGTTTTGGGGTGTAACGTAAACTTGCACGCGTGATATTGTGCTTCCGGGTGTACCAATCGACGTAACAAAAATAAAATTCTCTTCTATCGACTATCAGTAATCTGACATGTTTGTATTTTCCGCCATGACAAAGTAGAGTCAGGGGGGATTGGCACGAGAGGGCGCAATCCGATTTGAATGGAACGTTTCGATGTCAGTCGTTCATCGTCGTTCATAGACCATCGTCGAAGCAACAACGCCCTATTCACAAGCAGATGAAATAATTTCAGCGATTTATTTACAGAATAATCTTCAACAAAACTTAGAAACATTTCTTCGAAAAATACAGGCTCTAAAATTATGTCTATTGCAAAGCAATTCAACCGAAAGCCAGTTTGACGCACTGAAGCCTGAGTTCTACGCGGGATTTTATTGCATTCAAAATTGTTCCACTTCAAACTGCGCATGCACACACACTGTGGTTTCTTGAAATGCATACTAATTAGGTAACTTGTAACTGATAAAAGTTACTGAAAACAGTTTTAGCAATTTTGAGCAGTAGCACTAGAGTGAAATATAAACGCGCCTCTGCCTTCTCCGTGAGTTTCATAACTTGCTATTATTACGGTGAAGAAATAACCTGTCGTTACTTTCAACAGTTTGCTGGAGTCCGATCGAAAACGTGTCTCAAAAAATACCTTTACATCATTTTTCCGATTAATTTTTCAGTTCGTAACGATAGAATCAGTCAATTTAGAACTAACATGTATGCTATCGAAAAGCATTTTGGCACAATTTTACTGAAAAGACGAGTTTTTCATTGCTCATGAATATTAATTTATGCAAATGAGACGAGTATTTCAACCAATCGTGTCATGCAACTCCCCCCGGGGGGGGGGGGCATTGACGCTGCAGTTCGGCGTCTTCTACACCGATCTGACGCATATCGCGCTAGGTGTGCCGGAGTTTGTTCGAAATTTCGAACGTCGAAGTCAATTGTGGATTGCCACGTATTTTACGGATATATTAAATCGTTTCAAAGACATGTTTACTAAATAATGATAAATGAAACTTAGAAAACTTGTAAGAAAACCTGGGCCCAAATTGCACAAATTGCAATAAGTTTACGCTGCTAGAGTCTGGTTAGGATGGAGTTCTACGCGTGATTTTATTGCGCTCAAGGACTTTCTATTTTCGAACTAGTTGAAACCGGAAATAACCATTGACGCTGCAGTTCGGCGTCTTCTACACCAATCTGACGCATATCGCGCTAGGTGTGCCGGGAGTTTGTTCGAAATTTCGAACGTTTCGAAGTCATTGTTGATTGCCACGTATTTTACGGATATATTGAATCCGTTTCAGAGACCTGCTTACTAAATAATGATAAATGAAACTTAGAAAACTTGTAAGAACAAACTGGGCCCAAATTGCAATAAGTTTACGCTGCTAGAGTCTGGTTCGGATGGAGTTCTACGCGTGATTTTATTGCGCTCAAGGACGTTCTATTTTCGAACTAGTTGAAACCGGAAATAACGCAACTACTTTCGAACTTCAAACACAAATTTGATTATCGTTATTATGTGTTAGTTTCTGTTGTTTCAAAGATTTAATTATTTGTGACATTAATATTTCACTCTATAAACAATATTTCACTAAAATATGTGATTTAAAGGCAACGACACAAGTTGTAAAAAGCTGTATCAAGTTCCGCGTATACACACCCTTGTAAAGAGGCGGCGGAGCGGAATTTTAACCAAAATCGGCGAGTAAGGCGTCATATGACCTGATATATTGAAGATAATATTTGGTAATCCTAGTCCTAAAAAACTATTAAAAATAGCTAGACGTTTCGAGCAATGGCTCTTTATCGATAGCATAGAAGCAAGTGCTATTTTTAATAGTTTTTTAGGACTAGGATTACCAAATATTATCTTCAATATATCATACTTATCAGTCCGAGCAGCGTTTATTTATTTATAAACTACTATTACGATTTGTCATATGACCTGGGTTTGTGCTGGGACAGCGCTTCCGGTGACGACTCAACGACTCCCCCCCCCCCCTGCTATGGATTGTCGTCCTCATAAAATAGTAATGTGACAGATGTTGCCGCTGGTGGCGCTACGGACGTTCACGCATACTAGTATTAATACTTTGTTTTAAAAGTACTATGACAGAACCCCACACCCTCCCCGTGGCTTTCGTTGCGTATGGAAGTTATTTTCACGAGTGATGCGGTGTATCCTGTGGCCGTACTTTCACGAGCGAAGATATACGTTGAGATATACAGATGTTGAGATATACAGATGAGATATACGTTGAGATATACAGATGTTGGATCACTTTTTCATGACTTATCTATTCATGGGTAATACTACATCCAGTAATAACAATTTTGTGGTTATATGTATCAACATGGAAGGGGGAAACCCATTGTCGATGAATACACACAGAATATGTATAAATTACCTGTCTCTAACTCTCCACAAAACTCCATTAGACTATAAGTTAAAGTTCGCAAACATCGTATGCCAATACAAAACCCTAATTTACTACTACCACGATTGGAAAAGAGAATGTGCACACTTGAAAGCTCGTGTATGGAAACATGTATTTAAACATAATACGTTAGATCTTATACTCCATTGTTGACTGTGTGATAATGAGGTGGTGCTTGTACAAATGTAAGTATTCGATCCAAATCGCTGGTTCATGTGAGAGTATTCTGCAGGGCATTAATGTGCAAGTACAAAACTACGGTAACCCTGTATTACATGTAAATGTCACACAGAAACAATGAGATGGTAAATAAGAGATATTATAGATACCAACGGATGATGAAACCAACGTGTTCAGTTATACAGTAACATCTGATTTGCTTCTTTGTTTATTATACAATTAACATGCTTTAGTTAATTTCACTATATGCACAGGGTAGGTATAATATAATTCCAAATATGCAATTATCACTACCATTTAAATACTGAATCATGCAGGCATTAGACATACCAGTGATACAGAACTTTCCAGTATCTGAACAATACCAATCTAGTTTTTGAACTAAACAGAATTCCAATGGAGAAATCAATAGTATAATACTATGGCGGTCATCTTGAAGTTATGCAAATATGGAATATTCAAATGATCACATGATTCGTTCAAGAGACATTCTAGTACAACAGTGTTGTCCTAAGTAACTATTAAAAATAGCTAGACGTTTCGAGCAATGTCTCTTTATCGATAGCATAAGTAAATGTTATTATTGAATTATTTGTCCGACTTGCCAAATATTATCTACTATATATCATATTTATCAGTCCGTGCAGCGTTCATTTATAAACAAGAGTGTTGCTTTTTAAATTACTGAAAAAATGTTATGAAAAATGTCTAACTGGACGATCACCTAAGGTGGCATAAGTCAACGAATAATCAGGAAATAGTTTTATGATATTCCAACATCATTTATTCAGTTAGCAAATCATATCAGTGACTATCCCAAGCAGGCTGTGGAAGTATTATGTGTGCGTACTTCTAGAAAAAAAATCGCATGGCGAATTAATAATTGAAATATTCAAAACGGTGTTAATGTAACCGATTGAAATAATTAGACCTTAATGATTTCATACGATTAAAAGTAGGGTACGATAGCTAGTACATGTGAGTATATGTATACCAGCTGGTGTTCATTGATACTTGAGAACCCACTATCAGTTGGTGAGAGTGACAGTTAATTAGTGTTATGGTTAGTGTGTGTGAACTTCAGTTAAAACTACAGGGAAAGTAAGAATTAGGTCAAAGCCAATTATGTGGTAATGAGTATAATTAGCAAAGATTTAATGTTTGAAGATTAGCCGTAGTATATCGTAGATAATTTGTGATTTTTATTAGGAGCTTTTGAGCGTTGCTTAATTTCTTCAAGAATTACTGTGTTTACTGTTTAAGTTTCCTATACGGGGTACTATAGCTTTCTTGGTAGCTATGGGGTAACCATGGAGACCAGATGGAAGATGAAGATGAAATCACTTATTACAAGCAAGTTAATGGCTACTTAGTACTAATTAGGGCAGAAATTAATTAGAATAGCTTAATAAGGAATTGAGGTGATTAATATTAATTAGTCGCGAGATTAATAAGTTAACTAATTAGACATATGATAATAGTGTATTGACGTAGGTTTCTTTATTTTTTAGTTTTATTGTTATTGATAATCATGCACAATTATCCAGATTTTCAAAGTTATAAGCACATTCCAGGCAATTTTCCCACTTTTTCAGAAACAATGGGCTGAACTGTGTTTCACTCCATATAGGGATTGGGGAATTTTAGAGTCATTAATACCTGTCGAAAAGTACACCGTCATTATCAGATGATGGACTCCTTGACCTATGGGGTGCGTCCAAGGGTGGAGTTACCCCCAGTAAAGATACTAGCTTAGCTTGCAGGTTTGAATTAGTCAGCAGATAGTTCCCAGAGTGTCGACAGTGTTTTGGGACAGCTCTGTGGGGAGCAGTTGCATTCCTGCTTAAACCAGGAGTCAGCTGGGATGTGGTTCTCATATTCAGAGAGCTTATGAGAAGAGGAACTCAGAGAACTGTGTTTTCGGGAGATCGGACCGGAATCAACGTTTCCAGCTGTAGTTCAAGATTTCCTATGCAACGGGAGTGGGTGAATCTCACCCTGAACTTTTGGTGACTCTGTGGTGACATCAGTTCTCATCCATCAAAAGAACCGCTGACTGGTGACATCTGATAGCAGCTGTAACTAAGCTAATATAGGGTACAGTAATTCTACCTCTCAACTTTCTACTTTCAAACTGTCTGCTGAATAACACTTGTACTGTGAGTTGGGATTGATAGTCAAGTTGTGTCCCACTGTACAGAGAACTATTTCTGAATTATGACGATTGATTATGACTATTGTTCAGAATTTCTACGAATGAACTTTTGATAACATTGTTGTTGAACAGTGCCCTCAACGCTGTGCCTGAATAATCTGCAGACACACCCAGGCCACGCCCATTGTTGTTAAACAGCGCCCTCAACACTGTGCCAGAATAATTTGCGGACACACTCAGGCCACGCCCGTTGTTGAACAGCGCCCTCTACGCCATGCCTGGGCAATCACCGGACACACCCAGGCCACGCCCGATTTCGTCGTGCAGCGCCCCCAACGGTGGATTTTGTCAAGCCTCGGGAACTGCACACTGAAGCTGACTGTGAGTGAACTGTGACCTGATGTGAACATCGATGCTGAACTGTTGACGTATTCATGTGTTTGTTACTTATGTACACTTGTGTTTTTTGATTGATTGATGGTTATTGTTCAGTTATTGTTGATAACATTGGCTTTGTTAGGGACAAATTAGCTGATTTTATTATTCATTGAGGGACCGATTAGCACATTTAAACTCAAACTCTAATTAGCTAAGGTTAGGTTTTCTTTCTTTCCTTGATATATTTTCAGGATATCCTATCTCACATATTTATATGCATATGCTAATTATTGTACCTTTGTTTATTTTACTGAAGTAGATTACATTAAAGATTGTGGAGTTAAAGTGCCTGTGTGTGCCGCCTGGTTTTGTTGCCCCTGCTTCCGGTCTTGGTGACTATATCGATGAACCACATGTATCTTTCCTGTGCCGAGCCCCAAAATTTATCTTTCCCGTACACATTTGTCCCACTGAATCAATGATCTGTGAGGCTTTGTGAACGGTGTGTTACATCTTGGCGCCCAACGCGGGGCTAAGGTTAGTGTTGACATAGTGGTTTATTGATTTTTTTCGGCAAGTCACAGACGGTAGTTCGGGGTTCAGAAACAGGTGGTCTTTTATCTTTGAGCGGTGGCCAATGCTGACGATCCACTGGTGCTTACAGCTGAGAGAACAGTGCTGTGCTGGTGATAGCAGAAGCTCAAGTCAAGCATCCTTGTGACGCCGGACTAGGCAGGTGAGCTGTATATTAGTGTCTGTTGTCCAATAAAGGATTGTTAAATCCAAAGTTGATTCAGAGACGAATAGTGAATGTCCTGTGTGTACTGAGAATATTTGGTGTATAAGTCGGGATAGTACGGAAGCTAGGCATAATGGCGAACCTGAAAGATGAGTTGGCGTCGCCGCCCGTGTATACGCCACTGACAAGGCGCGGTATCCCTGATGAAGGGGCGATCCCCAAATGGTCTGGTAGAGGACGTGGTAAGCTGCTTGGGACGTTGTTGGATGCGTCCACACCCAAGACTGGCACAGAATTTGAAGCTAGGGAGGCCGATACTGAGAAGGACGATAAACTGGCTCTTCAGCAGTGGGAGTTTGTTGAAAAAGAACGGCTGCGCCTTTTGGAATGTGAACGCCAGCTGAAGGAGGATCGCTTGAAGCTTGAAGTTGAGATGCAGAAACAAGTTCAAGAAGATAAACAGCGAAAAAGGCTTCGGTCACCGTCTCCAAGGCGAAGAGAGTTTTCTCTGCAGCAAGAAGAAAGTATTTCTGAGGTAAGTCTCGGCCCGAATTATTCAGCAGGCAGTAAGGATCGTTCTTCACACTCTGACAAAGAGGTACCAGTGACCCCATTATCTGTCTTTCAAGCACCCAGATTGTCAACTTTTTCTGGTGATGCTGAACGAAAAGGTGATGTGGATTTTGAAGTTTGGCTATATGATTTAGAATGTTTGAGGGAAGACAGGTCATCCAGCCCAAGTTTTATACTGCGCACAGCGACAGGATCTTTGAGGGGTTCCGCAAGAAAGCTTGTAATGTCCATGCATAAAGATGCTAGTTTAGTGCAGATAATAGAGAAGTTAGAAGGGGTGTATGGGGTAGTTGAGAGTGGAGCCATGTTATTGAGTCGCTTTTATGCTAGTAGACAGGGAGAGAATGAAAGCATTGCTGCTTATGGAGTACGATTAGAAGTAGAGCTAAACAAAGTTCGTAGGCGGGGTGGGATAACTGCAGCTATGGTTGACGAAACTCTCAGAACAGTGTTCTGGAGAAGTCTTCGAAACGATACTGTAGTGTCCATGGTCAGACATAAAGTTGATGGGTGTACAACATTCGATCAGTTAAGGAAGCTGTGCCGGACTGCAGAGCAGGAAGCACTGGAGAGAGATATGGAGATAAAGTCGAAACGTAGTGCTACAGGTAGAACCCAACATGTGAATGCAGCAGAAGCAGAATCAATTGACAGTTCAGAAGATATGGCGGCCAGGAATCTCAAGTTATTGACAATTGCCACTGAGGGTATCCATAACTTGGCAGATAGATCGAAGCAACAAGAGTTATCCATGGAGCAAATGGGGAACTTGGTTAAGAGTACTCAGGAAGCATTGCAATCCCAGATGGAGAATCTTACCAGACTGGAGAGTCAAGTAAAGAGTCAGCGAGCTGCCCTGGATATGGTAAGCAAACAGGAAGGGAATTCATCGCAGGGTAACTCTTCACAGTATCCACAACCAAAGTGTTATAACTGTCAAAAAGATGGTCACTTGTCATGAAATTGCAAAGCGCCAAAAGTAGAGCATAGGAAGTGCTACAATCGTCATGTGGAAGGACACTTGGCAAAAGACTGCCCACAGAAAAAGCAAAAACCCAAGACTAACCTAATGAAAGGACACCAGAGACAAGCCCAGAAAGCAATACGTGTGCAATGTGATCCCACACCAGATGCAGGACTGATTGGAGGAGCAATGGAGGAAACAGTTTTTATAGAAGGTACCAGGTGTAGTTGCCTTATCGATTCAGGATCGCAGGTGACAACAATTAGTGAGATGTTTTACCGGAAATGTCTATCTCATGTACCACTTAAAAGTGTGGGAGATAGCATAGAGGTGCATGGAGCTGATGATCGTCCCATACATTTTACAGGGACTATTGAGGTGAGCATGGCCTTCCCCATAAATTTATTTGGTGATGACCATGCTTATATTATTCCGGTATTTGTAGTGCCAAACACACCCTATAATAAAAGAGTGCCTACAATAGTAGGGACTAACTTGCTAGAGTTGTTGCCCAGAGTATTGCTGAAGACTCAAAACAAGAAATGGACTGGTGGACGCTGTATGAGAATCTCCGCCACAGCTAGAACTGTGTTTCAGAAACTGGAAGAACGTGATCGGTTCATTGGGAAACAAGGTGACCTGGGGAATGTCAAAGCACTGATGACTCGACCCATCACTGTGAAACCATCCCACATGATGCTATTATGGGGACGAACTCGACGTGGACCAAGTGGTGATAAATATGTGGTAACAGTAGAGCCTACTAGTAAGATGTCAGGTGACTTCACTACAAGCTCCACACTTAGTGTGCTGGACTGTCGGAAGAAGACAAAGGTGGCTGTATGTGTACAGAATATATCAAGGGTACCAGTTACTATTTGGCCTGGACAGGTAGTTGGACGTGCCTCTGCAGTGACATGGATTGGGAAACCTGGGGAATCACCGGATGAGTTTGATGAAGAACAGAACAAAATTCCAGTTGATAATTCAGCTCTCAAGCCAACAAGTACCAGGAAGATCGTGCTACAAGAAGGTGTAGAATTTGATATGTCGCAATCTCCCATTGATGAGAAACAGTTACAACAAGTTAAGCAGTTATTGGTACAGAACAAAGCAGTGTTTTCAACTCATGAACATGATTTGGGGTACTGTGATGTTGAGAAGCATCACATACGACTCACGAACAATGAACCCATAAAAGAACGATATCGCAGAATCCCACCATCTATGTATGCTGAGCTACGTGAGATCTTGAAAGGAATGCAAGATAGTAAAGTTATCCGTGAGTCACATAGTCCGTGGGCAGCCCCAATAGTATTGGTTCGCAAGAAGGATGGAACAGTACGTCTCTGCATAGATTACCGAAAGATAAATGCACGCACTATTCGTGATTCATATGCACTTCCTCGCATTGATGAAAGTTTAGATGCTTTGGGAGGAGCCAGATTCTTTTCATCCCTCGACTTAAAATCTGGTTATTGGCAGATAGGAATGGCAGAGGAAGATATCGAGAAGACAGCATTTGTGACACCACTTGGATTCTGGGAGAGTATCGTTATGAGTATGGGCCTCACTGGAAGCCCTGCCACTTTCCAGAGATGCATGGAAAAGTGCTTGAATGATTTGAATCTGAATATATGCTTGGTATATTTAGATGATATCATTGTTTTTGGCAAAACCTTTGAGGAACATTTAGATAGACTAGCAACTGTATTGAAGCGTCTCCATGAAAAAGGCTTGAAAGTTAAACCAAGCAAGTGTCAGCTGCTGCGGCACAGAGTGAATTATTTAGGACATGTTGTAACAGAGCAAGGTATTGAGACCGACCCGGAGAAAACTAGAGCATTACGTGAATGGAAAGTACCAACCAGTGGGAAGCAAGTGAAACAATTCCTGGGTTTCTGTGGATATTATAGAAAGTATGTAGAGGGGTATGCCAGGATTGCTCGACCTCTAGATGACCTTACTGTGGGATTGCCTACAAAGCACTCTCGTAAGAAAAATATAAAGCCACCAGTGTTCAAATGGGAAAGAAAGCACCAAGAGGCATTTGATACATTAATTGACAGGCTTACCCATGCCCCGGTATTGGCATATGCAGATTATAGTCAGCCATTTGAACTACACACAGATGCAAGTTGTACAGGGTTGGGGGCAGTTTTGTATCAAGGAGAAGGCAAAGAGAAAAGAGTAGTCATGTATGCCAGCCGAGGACTGACAGCTAGTGAGCGAAACTACCCTGCTCATAAGCTGGAATTCCTAGCACTAAAGTGGGCAGTAACCACTAAATTTCATGATTACTTGTATGGCAACAAATTCACTGTTGTAACAGATAACAATCCACTGACCTATGTAGACCGGACTGCACACCTGGACGCTACAGGACATCGGTGGATGGCTGCCCTGGCGTTATATGATTTTCGACTTATCTATCGACCGGGAAAGCAGAATGCAGATGCAGATGGTTTGTCCAGGAAATGCCATGGGCCAATCCCAGAGCGACCTTCTCATGTCCGTGAACTAGCAGCTCAGTTATCTAGAGAGAGAGAGGCAGAGATGGTGTGCCTATCTGAGCCAGAGGTGAAAGCCATGTGTGGTACACATCGCATTATACACAACCCTTGGGTGGAAGCCCTCAGCTGTAGTATTCAGGCTATTCCGGATAATTTAGTGAACCCACCACCTATTCCTGGGAAGCTATCCCTACCTGCAGTTACCATGGCGGAATGGAAGCAGTTGCAGAAAGAAGACCAAGATATTGGTAAACTTTATACCTACAGAGAGCAGAACCAGGCACCGAAAGCATGTATACGCAAACAAGAGAACATTAGGGTCAGAATTGGACTCCGGGAATGGGTCCGATTATGCTTCAAAGATGGGGTGCTGCACCGTCGAAGGGTGGGGATGAATGGTGAAATCCACTACCAATTGGTTTTGCCAACCAAGTATCGGGGAGCTGCATTGGAAGGATTGCATGATGATGTGGGTCATATGGGTCAAGATCGTACGATGGAATTGGTGAGAGCTCGGTTTTATTGGCCGCTCATGAGCAAAGATGTGGAAGATAAGATTAAGAGTTGTGAGCGATGTACTCGCCGCAAGTTGCAAAGTCATCACCAAGTGACCGCACCTTTAGTGAACATCCAAACAACCCAACCTATGGAGTTATTATGTATGGATTATCTCACTATAGAAGACAATCGTGGAGGAGTTGGTAATATACTAGTGATGACTGATCATTTTACCCGTTATGCAGTAGCAATTCCGACTGCTACACAGAAAGCCAAGCTTACAGCAGAGACTTTATACAGACATTTCTTGACGCATTATGGGTTTCCTGCTCGACTCCACTCAGATCAAGGTGCCAACTTTGAATCAAAGGTCATACGAGAGCTGTGTGAGGTAGCTGGGATACACAAGTCACGGACTACTCCCTACCACCCCCAGGGAAATCCAGTGGAAAGGTTTAACCGAACTTTAATGGATATGATAGGTACAATGCCGACACTAAGAAAATCGGAATGGAAGAAATATATAGATCCTCTGGTGCATGCATATAATTGCACTCGAAATGATAGTACAGGGTATACCCCTTACTTTCTCATGTATGGCAGACATCCCCGATTGCCGATTGATGTATACATGGGGCTGAAGCCTGATGGGGAGGATGACGATGATAATGCGGATTATGTTAGTCAGTTACGTAGAAGACTGAGTGAGGCATATAAGATAGCGTATAATAAGTCAAAAGAAAGTGCTCTGCGTAATAAAAAGAGGTATGATTTAAAGACTCAAGATGCTGTGTTAGAAGCTGGAGATTTCGTCCTGGTGAAAAATGTCAGTGTCCGAGGAAAGAAGAAGATTGCAGATAGATGGGAGCCACATCGTTATCAAGTAATCCGGAGAAGTAACCCAGATATACCAGTGTATGTGGTTAAATCTGAAAAACCTGGAAGTAAAGAGAGGGTTTTGCATCGAAACATGTTGCTTCCATGCAATTCTACACCTATTCCATATGTTGGGAATCCGTTGAAGGTTAAAGATCCAGAACCATCACCATCACCAGTAAAGTCAAATAAGAAGAAGCACCATATGAAAACCAGAAATCAAGTCCAGGGGCATGAGATCTCTGATGATTCAGAATCAGATGGTGAACTTTGTATAGCTGCGGCCCCAGCTGTACAATCGCGAGAGACATCCTCAACTTTAGCAGAAACCAACCCCGAGATTACCAGTGTACCAGGGAAAAAAGAGTTTGCATCGGTTGAGACAAGTTGGACAGACATACGGAGCACAGCACCATCTATTGAGATTATTGAGACCAGTACTCCAAGCCCTCCTATGGAGATTACTTTGGAGGACTCAGAGGTGGCCTTGAGAAATGATAATATGACAACTGCGATAGGCCAGAGTGCCGATGATCAAGTGCAAGAAGCCACTGATGAAGCAATAGAGGATGTTCAAATGGAAGGCGAGTCCAGTGAAGCTGACAGGAATGATTACGAAACCACTGTTTCAGGGATTCGCAGATCATCAAGGACTAGACAGTTACCTGTCAGACTTGAAGATTATCATTTGTATAGCCGACAGACTAATAGGAATAAACCTAAGGAAGAGCTGGAAGAGTCATTGGCAAAAGAGGTACACGATTTGGCCATACAGTTGGCTGAGATGAAGAAAGATTATGATGAACTGAGTAGTAATCAGTCACGAAAAACCCTAATCAGTAAGACTAATCTGAGATCTGAAGCTCCAATCTGGAGACCACATAAGCATAGTCTGGAGGAGTTGATAAACCGAAGAAATGCGGTGAAGTCCAGAGCTATGGCAGACTTATGGTGGAGAGGTGATCGGCCCCGAGCATAGAGTAAAAAGGCCCGCTGAGTGAATGGGGGACGTTCCTAGAGCTAGCTAGTCAGATTTACGTAGCATACATTGTATATTGCTCTTTTATGTGCCATTCATTTTAGATAGTGGAGTATGTATTAACTGTACTCACCCAAGGAGCGTCCTGGGATGACGTAAAACTCACCCAAGGTGCGTCCTGGGATGACGTAAAACTCACCCAAGGTGCGTCCTGGGATGACGTAAAACTCACCCAAGGTGCGTCCTGGGATGACGTAAAACTCACCCAAGGTGCGTCCTGGGGTGACGTAAAACTCACCCAAGGTGCGTTCTGGGATGACATGAAACTCACTCAAGGTGCATTCTAGGATGATGTAAAACTCACCCAGGGTGGGGTCTGGAATTAAACCTACCTAATGAGCGTTCTGGGAGGATGTAAACATGGAATTTGGGATGATGATTACAATTTCTTTTCTGTTTGATTACAGGTACAGAGATGAAAATTGCAAGAACGAAGAGTGGAAAAGCTGATTTTTTACATGTAATTTTCAGTTGTTAATCAGAATAAATTAATTATTCATAACTGATGAAATTATCTGTGCACAGGTGGCTGAATGAGATGTGATGCATATAAGGTGTTCTGATAGCAGAGAAACTCCTTGTGTGGAGTTAAACACCTGTTGAATATGTAACCTTAGGACTGATGGTAAATTGTCCAGGTAGATGGCAGAAAAAGATGAAATCCCAACACCTGTGTCAGTGAAGGTGATACTGGTGGTGTGGGAATTCATTAGGTAAGTTAGGATGGAATGATTGATTTGTGTACAGAATGATAGGATTATAGTATTGAATCAGTCTTAGATGGGCCTTTGCTGTGTAAGCGGAGCTTGGACTCAAGAAATCCAAATGGTACTGACGGAATCCCCTTGGATGCTAAGAACGGTGGTGCAGACAGATGCAGGGGGATCTGACGCATTTGGCCACTGTGCAAGGACATTAAGGGATGACAATTCCAGGTATCTACTGGTGAACCGGAACCCTGTATTGGGCGAAGGTGAAGCCAGATTTGCGTTTTAGTACAGTAAGCATTGATCTATTTCTATACAGCTGGTGTGTTCTTATCCTATGTATATACGAGCTAGAATCAGGTTTACCTGATGACAGTGAAGATGTACTGTGATAAGACTCTATTTGAGAGATTACTGGTTTTTTAAGGAGTTCCATGGATTTGGAACTACCTTTCTTTTTGGACGGGGAGAGTGTAACCGATTGAAATAATTAGACCTTAATGATTTCATACGATTAAAAGTAGGGTACGATAGCTAGTACATGTGAGTATATGTATACCAGCTGGTGTTCATTGATACTTGAGAACCCACTATCAGTTGGTGAGAGTGACAGTTAATTAGTGTTATGGTTAGTGTGTGTGAACTTCAGTTAAAACTACAGGGAAAGTAAGAATTAGGTCAAAGCCAATTATGTGGTAATGAGTATAATTAGCAAAGATTTAATGTTTGAAGATTAGCCGTAGTATATCGTAGATAATTTGTGATTTTTATTAGGAGCTTTTGAGCGTTGCTTAATTTCTTCAAGAATTACTGTGTTTACTGTTTAAGTTTCCTATACGGGGTACTATAGCTTTCTTGGTAGCTATGGGGTAACCATGGAGACCAGATGGAAGATGAAGATGAAATCACTTATTACAAGCAAGTTAATGGCTACTTAGTACTAATTAGGGCAGAAATTAATTAGAATAGCTTAATAAGGAATTGAGGTGATTAATATTAATTAGTCGCGAGATTAATAAGTTAACTAATTAGACATATGATAATAGTGTATTGACGTAGGTTTCTTTATTTTTTAGTTTTATTGTTATTGATAATCATGCACAATTATCCAGATTTTCAAAGTTATAAGCACATTCCAGGCAATTTTCCCACTTTTTCAGAAACAATGGGCTGAACTGTGTTTCACTCCATATAGGGATTGGGGAATTTTAGAGTCATTAATACCTGTCGAAAAGTACACCGTCATTATCAGATGATGGACTCCTTGACCTATGGGGTGCGTCCAAGGGTGGAGTTACCCCCAGTAAAGATACTAGCTTAGCTTGCAGGTTTGAATTAGTCAGCAGATAGTTCCCAGAGTGTCGACAGTGTTTTGGGACAGCTCTGTGGGGAGCAGTTGCATTCCTGCTTAAACCAGGAGTCAGCTGGGATGTGGTTCTCATATTCAGAGAGCTTATGAGAAGAGGAACTCAGAGAACTGTGTTTTCGGGAGATCGGACCGGAATCAACGTTTCCAGCTGTAGTTCAAGATTTCCTATGCAACGGGAGTGGGTGAATCTCACCCTGAACTTTTGGTGACTCTGTGGTGACATCAGTTCTCATCCATCAAAAGAACCGCTGACTGGTGACATCTGATAGCAGCTGTAACTAAGCTAATATAGGGTACAGTAATTCTACCTCTCAACTTTCTACTTTCAAACTGTCTGCTGAATAACACTTGTACTGTGAGTTGGGATTGATAGTCAAGTTGTGTCCCACTGTACAGAGAACTATTTCTGAATTATGACGATTGATTATGACTATTGTTCAGAATTTCTACGAATGAACTTTTGATAACATTGTTGTTGAACAGTGCCCTCAACGCTGTGCCTGAATAATCTGCAGACACACCCAGGCCACGCCCATTGTTGTTAAACAGCGCCCTCAACACTGTGCCAGAATAATTTGCGGACACACTCAGGCCACGCCCGTTGTTGAACAGCGCCCTCTACGCCATGCCTGGGCAATCACCGGACACACCCAGGCCACGCCCGATTTCGTCGTGCAGCGCCCCCAACGGTGGATTTTGTCAAGCCTCGGGAACTGCACACTGAAGCTGACTGTGAGTGAACTGTGACCTGATGTGAACATCGATGCTGAACTGTTGACGTATTCATGTGTTTGTTACTTATGTACACTTGTGTTTTTTGATTGATTGATGGTTATTGTTCAGTTATTGTTGATAACATTGGCTTTGTTAGGGACAAATTAGCTGATTTTATTATTCATTGAGGGACCGATTAGCACATTTAAACTCAAACTCTAATTAGCTAAGGTTAGGTTTTCTTTCTTTCCTTGATATATTTTCAGGATATCCTATCTCACATATTTATATGCATATGCTAATTATTGTACCTTTGTTTATTTTACTGAAGTAGATTACATTAAAGATTGTGGAGTTAAAGTGCCTGTGTGTGCCGCCTGGTTTTGTTGCCCCTGCTTCCGGTCTTGGTGACTATATCGATGAACCACATGTATCTTTCCTGTGCCGAGCCCCAAAATTTATCTTTCCCGTACACATTTGTCCCACTGAATCAATGATCTGTGAGGCTTTGTGAACGGTGTGTTACATTAACGTATTGTACTACTTATATTCTATAGCTCTCATGTCAAATAAAGTAAATACAATGACGTTAGTGCGTGGTATGCGTTATTTCTCCAAACAACACAACAGCTCAATGCGGGCTGTATCAGACCGTGGTAAAGGAGAATTGAACGATCTGTAAAGAATATACGGGAGTAATCTGCGGATTAGACCAATACGTTTAAATACTGTAAAACACGCATTTTTAACTAACTTGTTATTTTAGCCAATTTAGCTAATCTGTAATTTCGCTAATTCAAGATGTAGCTAATTTAACAGAAAGTATATTCTCATGAGGAGATAATCGACACTTTAGCTAAATTAAGATTCTGTTAATTCATGCCAAGAGTCAAATCCGCTAAAATTGCATGCAGCTATTCCAACGTGTTCTACAGTAGCTTTTTTCATAAAAGTTCAACATGGTCACTCCGTGATAAAGTTTTATCAAGTGTTACACCTAGAATATAATCCGAATATACACATAGAATCAAATTATCGTCAACAAAACATAAAATGTCATCATTTATCATACTGGTTTTATTTATTTGCATTAATACGCCTAGAATTGGTCAATCAGCAATCGTCATTTATAGCTCAGACTGGGGTGCAAAAATACTCCTGCTTTGTCACGGCGGAAAATACAAACATGTCAGATTGCTGATAGTCGATAGAAGGGAAGTTTGTTTTTGCGACGTCGATTGTTACACCTAAAAGCACAACATCACGCGGGCAAGTTTACGTTACACCCCAAAACGACATGCCTGCGCATGTGAAACGCCGTATTTTTGACTTCCGGAAGAGTCGTCAATTAAGTTTGACAAGTCGTACCTCTTACCATGCTTTAAAAATACCTACCTGCAATGTAATGTAGAAGGGATAGTTATGTAAATAGTACTTGAATTGTAAATTTACCCCATTTCTAAATGAGGATACAATGATTTAGTATTGAAGACCACAATCTTGTACGATTGTAAATATCGCCACCAAGTGACAAATATCGATGCATACCTTCAAAACGTTCCCCCCTACATTATCGCATCTTGGATTTTCGTGTTGTAGCGTTCTGGCGAATTACTTCCACATCGAAAAAAAAACATTGTAAGTGCACGATGCATTGTATTTACTTTACGTGTTTCCATTTCACTAATTCTGGGTAAATATTTAAATGCCAGAAAACTATTGAATTTGTGTTTGTTTTTTTTGTTTTTAAATTACCAAAACACGCATGAAATAGTTTAAATTTATTTATAGTTTTGTTCGGGTTATTTGACCATCATGATACAAATCCTAGTTAGCAATAAATCATTAAAATACTGTCTGAGTTTGATGAGTCAATAATATTAGATGTCGAAAGAATTGGATATATAGTAAGATCGTAAATTTAATATTTCATTCACATACGTATAACTATTGAGTAGTACGCCCTCTACATCGCGAAAAAGATTTGTGCATTTAACCAACGTCGCAAACAATATAAACAGTTTGTTGATGTTCATGTTGATGTTTGTTGAATATCTTCTCCCCGCTGAATACCGCTTGTTTATCCAAGTCTCAGTATGAGAATAGACGCACATGGCGGCAGTATTCGTCCATGATTCATTGATGTCAAAAATATATTCACTATATACAAGAACCTTCTCTAACTTGTTAACCACACTCTAGGACCAATCTTCAATGCTACCAAGATTACATCCAGGGACGTTACTATATGCATTTCTACACAAGATAAGCTTAATATTGCGAATATTGTGATTCATAGAACTTTCATACATATATATGTTTCCATTTTTTTCTAAAACCTGTCTACAAAATATCTAGTTACAGAGACGGAATACTGACTCAAGATGATTGCTGGTGACGTGACATGGCACGTTATTATACGCCGATAAACCTATCGAATGACGGGTGACGTTAACTTGCGAACGCCACTGCGTCACGGCCATTGTCAGTAGCGTCACTAAGACGGTCACAACCAAAGTTCTATGTGTTCGAAACATCAACGCAGTGCGTCCTTTCATGTGATGATTACCGGATATTCGTAAATACCAGCAGTCACTGCGGTATAACAACCACTTGATACATTTAAAGCGGGAGGATCGTCACCTGCGCACTCGCGGGAATTGAGTCTCAAGCGACGATAACAACACACGCTAGAAACGCAAATGGCTTCTGAGTAGACGCTTGTTTGTAAACCATGACACGCTATGGCCATCTGACGCATGCGCAGGTGACGACTCCCCTGCTTTAAAGTGTCAAAGTAGCACCACATTCTACAACTTTGACCCGCACACCATCCGAGCGAAACATTCTTGAGACTCTATTGAAAATTTCGCAATTTTAACTATTTAACAATTCGTTAATTAGTGAAAAGAATGGCTAAAGTGACAACAAATTGCATTTATTTTGTTATTTATTTAATTGTCTGATAGTAGAACTAACTACATCATAAATTATCGATCTAATAGTCCAATCGTCCGTGTGAGATTCAAAAATGCGCCTCGTGAGGGCGATCACAACTCTGCTTACTCACTTATTTTGGATTAGGGCTCATATCACTAATTAAAACTCCATAGACGACAATGCTAGCATTTGATTGAATTTTCCCAAAAAAGGGGGATGCAAAAATCAAAATATTGTTTTAATTTGAAGAAATCACATGTATGTAATAGAATTATGACAAGTAAAACACATGTTGGCCAGCTTAAACTCCTACAAAATGGATGTAAACAAAACACACTGCTTTGATAGGCTAATTAAGGCCATGTGACCATCACTGCGAGGGGAACTATCACGAATGATTAATAAAGCACGTCATACTTCCTAGCATCACCGAATCTACGACATATTATAAGTCAATTCCGAGTTGAATTGCTGGAAAGAATCGATCACAGATCACAAGTGTTGCAGTAGTTGCCAGAATGCCATTCGTTCCTTCACGGTTACTAGTAACCGTGGTTCCTTCCAAATCATCGCGACAGGTTATAATCTGTGCTGCCCTTTCGCTATTAGAAACCCAATAATTTGTTTCGGGTGTCGAGGTTTTACGCAAGTCCGTACATTGTCGGGAATGGTCTACAAAAACGACACGTGCCCTGCAGTGTGTACACGAGTACTGATGTCATCAGAGAATACCGTTACTGAACAATTTGTGAACAGTTTTAAATCAAAATTAACCCATTTCGGACTGTGTTATCGATAACAAACAAATCGAATGACGTTCGCTTGACAACGGCGTTGCGTCACGGCCATTGTACTGCGTCAATAGCGTCACTAAGACAGTCACTGATGTTCTATGTGTTCGAAACATCAATACAGTGCGGATGCGCTGAAGTTTCGGTCGCAAAAAACGTCCTTTCGGGCGATGATTATCGGATATTCGGTAATACCAGCAGTTACTGTGGTTTAACAACCACTTGATACATCAAAATGGCAAGTATGTATGTAGCACTGTATTCTACATTCTGTATAATGATCGTGGTGACGAAACTTCGATCGGCAGTCCACCGGAGACGAACTGAGTTATCACTCGTGTGAATATATTGATATGTCGGTAACTTGAATATACTGCGTTTCAAAGCAGTTACAGTGTCGTGTGCAGATTTACGTCATGACAGTTTTGAATTTTATTATTATATTCCAATCTATTTGACAATACTTTCATTAGTTAGACAATTAATTGACAAATAATTTATTTTGACCGTTTGAGGGCGCTTGTTTAACCATGTCCGAGGCTTCAATTCTCTAGTCTCTAAAATATTCCGGAAAACGTGTACGTCATTTAGACCAATGCAAGAATTAGCATCGCCTTGATACGGCTAAGGTGATAACAAATTGCATTTATTTTGTTTGAATTGACTTATAGTAGAATTAACTACATCATAAATTATATATAATCGTCCGTTTGAGACTCGACTCGTTTGAAAATGCGCCTCGTGAGGGCGTCCACACCTCGGCTTACTTATTTTGGATAACAGCCGAGGGAGTTTTGTACATTCAACAAAGTGATAGATTTCCGCCAAATATAATAACCTAATTAATTTAAATTTTTTATTTGGTCATTAATCCATTGACGGCAAAGAAATCATTCATTCTTTGAATGATTCCCAGTTAGACTTACACCAGTATGATCACTGGGTAGAAACATTAAATGACCATAACCAATGAGATGGAAATCAGTCAGAGGTTCTGGTGGTCTTTGATTTTTGATAGTGTACTCCTCAAAACTATGTAGACAAATCATGTTAATCTAATTTGAGAACAATAGACAAATGTGTACGATGTCGCCTTAGGTTAAAATTACAAGCAGCCTCTCGGCTGAGATAGCTCCGCTGTTTGCAATGCACATTTCAATTATAGAACAGAAGATATTAGAAAATGAACAATATGCATAGTATCAATGCAATGGGACTTGCTGTTTTCAACAAAAATTCAAAAAATATCATTTTTCACCATAAATGATTGTGGTTTTTAACAAGAAGAAAATATCACTTTTTACCAAAAATATTTACCAAAATTACTGTAGATAATTAAGGTATCATTACAAAATGAACAAATCTGAGAGAGGTCCACATGTAGTACCTACTAGTATATATGTAATAATATCAAAGCAATTGGACTTGTCGTTTTTAACAAGAAGTCGAAAATATCACTTTTTACCAAAAATGACAAAAATATTCACCAAAATTGGAGAATTTAAGATATCATTACAAAATGAACAAATCAGAGAGAGGTCCACATGTAGTACCTATATATGTAATATCAAAGCAATTGGACTTGCGGTTTTCAACAAGAAGTCGAAAATATCACTTTTTACCAAAAATGACAAAAATATTCACCAAAATGAGAGAATTGAAGATATGATCATGAAATGAACAAATCTGAGAGAGGTCTACCCAAGGTACATATACACCAAGTATCCAAGCATTCAGGCTTGTAGTTTAAAAGAAGAAGTTGAAAAAGTAAAACATTGACACGGACGATGGACAATCACTCGTATGATAAGCTCCGCTCGACAAAGTCGACAGCGGAGCTAAAAAAGCCTAGGAACTGATTTTACATGTAATCCAATTGGGTAACTCCCAATTCCTTTGCATCAACAATAATTTGTTATATGAACTTAAAGAAAAAGGCATGGATTTCCAAACAGGTTTATTCGGTTAACTAAAAGGACAGTCACATAATAACAGCAGCCAATACAACCATAAACAGATAATAACAAAACAAAATGAGTCATAAAATGTAACCACACAAACAAACCATGTTTCTAAAATGTTATAAATCTGTATTTCATTATTTATTTTTTGGTTGGTAAAAAATGAACAATTTGTAAGTTCTGTTTCAGTCACATGATGCAAATTTCTGGTGATGATTGGCTACTTAAGGATCACCTTGGCAGTACGTTAGTATTGCAAAACATTTTTATGAAATCAATCACCAAAAATAATTTCTACTGACTCCATCAATCTGAAGCATTTTGAATAAATGACTCCCTAGGTTACTCAATACAGATACAACAAAATGTTTTGAATAAATAACTAGATTGAACAATACAGCTTCATAGTTGGGTTTTATTTACTTGCTTCATAGTAAAGCAATTTGAATGATTGTCTAGGTTACCCAATAGAGCTTAAACAAAGCATTTTGAATAAATGACTCCCTAGGTTACCCAATAGAGCTTAAACAAAGCATTTTGAATAAATGACTCCCTGGGTTACCCAATAGAGCTTCAACAAAGCATTTTGAATAAATGACTCCCTAGGTTACCCAATAGAGCTTCAACAAAGCATTTTGAATAAATGACTCCCTAGGTTACCCATTAGAGCTTCAACAAAGCATTTTGAATAAATGACTCCCTAGGTTACCCATTAGAGCTTCAACAAAGCATTTTGAATAAATGACTCCCTAGGTCAACCAATAGAGCTTCAACAAAGCATTTTGAATAAATGACTCCCTATGTCAACCAATAGAGCTTCAACAAAGCATTTTGAATAAATGACTCCCTAGGTTACCCAATAGAGCTTCAACAAAGCATTTTGAATAAATGACTCCCTAGGTCAACCAATAGAGCTTCAACAAAGCATTTTGAATAAATGACTCCCTGGGTTACCCATTAGAGCTTCAACAAAGCATTTTGAATAAATGACTCCCTAGGTTACCCAATATAGCTTCAACAAAGCATTTTGAATAAATGACTCCCTAGGTCAACCAATAGAGCTTCAACAAAGCATTTTGAATAAATGACTCCCTGGGTTACCCATCAGAGCTTCAACAAAGCATTTTGAATAAATGACTCCCTAGGTTACCAAGCTAGTAAAAGGTTCTTCCCAGAGTAGTGGCCGCCCCTAATTGAATAGATTGCGTTTTACTCTTTTCTCATGTATTAACTCCATAATCCGCATAGAATAAAATCACTTGCATCTAAAAAATGAGATGGCAAAGTTGTACAAAAAGATTTTTCAATATTTACACTATCTCAGCCTTATTGCTCGCTGTAAAACTCTTTACATCATAATGTTCAATGAAAGATGTTTAGATTTGTAATTAATGGCGGATTTTTGTACAAAATATGGTCGGCACACAGTAGACCGGGTCAACCGATATCATCCACAAGTCATATTGATAATTTGCAGAAAGCTGAAGACACTGGAGCAGTAAAGTAAAATAACAATTCTGTTTTAATAACATTTCATAGGAATAATCTATGATTTGGAATGTAAAGTATATTGTGGCTTATAAATGTGATGTTAGTCTCTTGTCTGGCAACTAGCAGTGTACCCCTCAAAACCCTAATAAATTTGAAAAAGACTTTGTAATCAGTTTACAGAGAAGCTTACATGTACGTGTTGATACGGTAGTGGGCAACATTCACCTGTACGAGTTGATACGATGGTGGCAGTCTTCACCTCTACGTGTTGATACAGTGGTGGCAGCATTCACGTGTACGAGTTGATACGATGGTGGCAGTCTTCACCTCTACGTGTTGATACAGTTGTGGCAGCTTTCACGTGTACATGTGATACGATGGTGGCAGTATCCGGTTTTACATATTTCCCCTATTTTTTGTATTACAATTTATGCACTCAATGTTGCTCCCACTGTTGATAAAAATGTTGATAAAATCCCCTTACTAGTTTCCAGCTGACAAACCCAGATACAACTGTCATACACCACTAGGGGATTTATTTGAACTACGCACATCCCATATTTGCTCTATTAGCAGTGCATGAGCTTACAAAAATTAGAGATCTTGCTATGGTCAAAATAAGTAATACTTTAATGATTCAGCACACAACAAATGTGGTTATTGGTTTATATGCGCTCATAATAGAGGGAATATGGAACAGCATTCCAATCATTGTGACGTACTTATGAACGAGTTAAGTGGTCCACATATGCATGTTAATTAAATGAAGCCCTTCAGGTTGCCTGCAATTCATAGCCCTATCACAAGATACCACACAGGAGCATTTACAATCAGTTATCTGGTACAACTAAAAAATTTACTACACAAAATATGACTATTTTTGTATAAAATTCAAATACAACAGAATTCAGTAAAAAATAAACTGGTTACAACATTTTTGGCTAATTTCATAAAAAAAATCAAGAAAACTACCTCTACATATATTATTATTATAATAAAAATGTTCTGGTTGGTACAAAACTATGCAACATTCTATGTTATATCACACAACTTTCAGTGAACAACTATGTTTTGTAAGTTGTCAGGTTTCCGAGTCCTTTTACAGGATTCAAAAAGCCGATGAATCATTCCCATGCACATATGTGTCTGCTATTAAATAAACATTATTTACATATGCTGAAAATGCCTACAAGAGCATTTAAGTCTGATGTGCCCTGCAACAAGCATTATTCAAGCTTGATGTGCCCTGCAACAAGCATTATTCAAGTTTGATGTGCCCTGCAACAAGCATTATTCAAGCTTGATGTGCCCTGCAACAAGCATTATTCAAGCTTGATGTGCCCTACAACAAGCATTATTCAAGCTTGATGTGCCCTGCAACAAGCATTATTCAAGCTTGATGTGCCCTGCAACAAGCATTATTCAAATTCATTTATGTTAGATGCATCTTGCAATGCGTTATTTACATTTGCTATACATGCTCTGCCATGAGCATTGTTTATCTTAGATGTGTCTTTTCAGTCAGTTATTTACATTGGCTGAATGTGCCCTGCAACGAGCATTATTCAGGTTTAAAGGGCCTTGGAACAAGCATTAATTAAGTTAGGTGTGCCCATCCATTAGCATTTTCTACATATGTTCATGCACAGTTTCCTTCTTATAAATAGCACCACATTTGCCCATGTATTTGCGTATGTATTCTTTTGCTTTTCCCTTGACATTTTCATTGACTTCTAAGTCTTCCACATTGCGGCAGTGTTTCATCTCCTTCGCCATGATACCATGCGTTAACTATTGTCAAAGAATAAAATAATGTTGTTATATAAATAATTTTTGAATAGAATTAACAATTCATGTGACTTGAGCTCAAAAATGAAAAATGCTATCATTTAAACATACACAGAAAAATCCGTAAATCACCTTACATCTGAACACTTTATTTGGTTACACCGACACAAGATATGTAGTGTGCAATGGAAATAGAAGATGTAGAATAATAAGTTTATCACAAGAACACCACAAAGTATGCATTCAGGCAGTACGGAACCAACATGTTGGTCAATACAAACTCCTTACTGCCTTTGTGTATACTTTTCAGTATTCTCGTGATAACCTCATCATATATGTTAATATATGCAGTGACTTACCTTTCTAGCAAGATGTTTGAAGTCATCTGTTGATGTAATTCTACCAAGTTTACAATCTGGTTTTCTGTACGGATTTAACACACTGACAACATAAGTTGACATCTGGGGGGAAAAAAGGTATTGGTTTGTAAGTTTTTTTGATTTTGACTGCTACGCAACACTCCAATAGTGTGTATCACTCTGAATCATATGTGACTATCTGGCTATAGCTAAGCTACGACTGAGGTATACTGACATACATTCATACACTGTATTTTTGATAGACACACAATGTATGATGCAACATTCTTCTGTCAAAATGTTACATATCTGAGCAGTAAATATTCCACAGGAGTAGCAAGTTGTTGTCAGTGGGTGAGACACTACCACATTAAATATGTCAATTTCACTTGTCATTAAGTCAGAAGTGAAGATTTGCAGTTATTTGAATCTTCACAAAAAAAATGGTCACCAGTCAGCTATAGCATATAAAGAGCATCTGTTTCCTCATGATATTTTAACTTTGTGATTGACAATTTCTGGGTACCAGTGGGTCATATTTAATTCAAACATGGCAACCAGTGGGTCATATTTAATTCAAACATGGCAACCAGTGGGTCATATTTAATTCAAACATGGCAACTAGTGGGTCATACATGTATTTGATTCAAACATGGCAACCAGTGGGTCATATTTAATTCAAACATGGCAACTAGTGGGTCATATTTAATTCAAACATGGCAACTAGTGGGTCATATTTAATTCAAACATGGCAACCAGTGGGTCATATTTAATTCAAACATGGCAACCAGTGGGTCATATTTAATTCAAACATGGCTGCCAGTGGGTCATATTTAATTCAAACATGGCAACTAGTGGGTCATATTTAATTCAAACATGGCAACTAGTAGGTCATATTTAATTCAAACATGGCAACTAGTGGGTCATATTTAATTCAAACATGGCAAGTAATGGGTCATATTTAATTCAAACATGGCTGCCAGTGGGTCATATTTAATTCAAACATGGCAACTAGTGGGTCATATTTAATTCAAACATGGCTGCCAGTGGGTCATATTTAATTCAAACATGGCTGCCAGTGGGTCATATTTAATTCAAACATGGCAACTAGTGGGTCATATTTAATTCAAACATGGCTGCCAGTGGGTCATATTTAATTCAAACATGGCTGCCAGTGGGTCATATTTAATTCAAACATGGCTGCCAGTGGGTCATATTTAATTCAAACATGGCTGCAAGTGGGTCATATTAGATACAAACATGGCTGCCAGTGGGTCATATTTAATTCAAACATGGCTGCAAGTGGGTCATATTAGATACAAACATGGCTGCCAGTGGGTCATATTTAATTCAAACATGGCTGCAAGTGAGTCATATTAGATACAAACATGGCTGCCAGTGGGTCATATTTAATTCAAACATGGCTGCCAGGGGGTCATATTTGATGTATAAAATTGGAACAAAATCAATGTTAATGACATACTTTAGTTCTGAATTCTTCTTTCTTTCTCTTGGCAGCTTCACTGGAGGTATCAGCTGCTGCTTGTGTTGCTCTCTTCTTTGTCTTCTCATCATAGGTTGGAGTACCTAGATCCATGTCTGTTTCCTCACTCCCCATATCAGGGGGATTTCCTTCCCATGTAGGAGGATCCCACTGAGTTTGCCTGAAATATAGCCCACGAATAATAAGTGTAATGATATAATTAGCATACATAGTGACACCATGAATCTGATTGGTTGACAAGGCAATGAGGTGTAATGATATAATTAGCATACCTAGTGACACCATGAATTTGATTGGTTGACAAGGCAATGAGGTGTAATGATATAATTAGCATACCTAGTGACACCATGAATCAGATTAGTTGACATGGCCATGAGGTGTGATAATAAAATTAGCATACCTCATGACACCATGAATCTGATTGGTTGACATGGCCATGAGGTGTAATAATATAATTAGCATACCTCATGACACCATGAATTTGATTGGTTGACAAGGCAATGAGGTGTAATAATATAATTAGCATACCTAGTGAAACCATGAATCTGATTGGTTGACATGGCCATGAGGTGTAATAAAACAAGTAATTGAAAATGACACAGTCCCCGTTAAATTTTTGAAAGTTCTCTTTGTGCTCATCATATTAAAGCGGAGGGGTTGTCGCGAGCGTGTCCTTGAAACTTGAGTTCCAAGTGGCGTATATACAACAGATTGTTTATTTACATCAAAACACGTGTTCCGTGTAGTAGTAATATGGCCAAAAATAAAAACAGCCGTTATTCGGCCATCTTTGATCTGATTATGAAACACACTGATATGTATGATGTATGTGCCAAATACGAATGAAAATGGTACATAAATTGTGGAAATATAGTAGTAAGGCCAAAAAGTCAAATGGCTGTCAATCGGCCATCCTTGACCAGATTTTGAAACAAATTGTCATGGACATGCATCCTAACATGTATAAAGTACATGTATGTGCCAAATTTGAATGAAAACTGACAGAGCACGTCCAAGATACTGTATATAATAATCAAAGAAAGCTTAGAAAGAACTCCCATGTGCTGAGAGAGTATTGGAGACACATTTAATATAATTCGAAATTACTTAGCTGAAAACTAATTATGCAAATCAGAAAATTAATATGAACAGATTTGAGTGTAAAACTATTGAGGTCTGCACAATGTAACAGAAAATCTATGTTTCCAAGTTTAATTGAAATGTGATTAGAACCAAAAAATTATGAATTATTATGCTTATTAGGGAATTAATATGAACAGATTTTTAACCTAAACTAATTAGGTTTGTACATTGTCCTAGAGCATCTTTGTACTAAGTTTCATTGAAATGGAATAATTAGTACTTTAGATATCAGTGTGAAAGCTTAAAATTGGTTAATTATGCAAATTAGGTAATTAATATGTACAGATTTTAACCCACAATTATCCAGGTCTGTCTATTGTCCTACAGCATCCATGTACATTCATTGATATGTGATGTTTAGTACCTGAGATATCAGTGTGAAAGTTGGTTAATTATGCAAATTAGGTGATTAATATGCACAAATATTTGCCGGAAACTAATTGGGACTGCATAATTCTAGATTCATTGAAATGTGATGATTAGTACTTTAGATATCAGTAGAAAAGCTGAAAATTAATTATGCAAATTAGGTAATTAATATGCACAATTATCTACCCTAAAACTAATCAGGTCTCTGCATAGTCCTAAAGGATCTATGTACCAAGTTTCATTGAAATGCGATGATTAGTACTTGAGATACCCGTGGAAAAGCTGAAAATTAACTAATTATGCAAATTAGGTGATTAATATGCACAAATATTTATCCTAAAACAATCAATCTCTGCATAGTCCTTGAGTATGTAAGTACCAAGTTTCATTGAAATGTAATGCTCACTACTTATATCAAATGCTGAAAATTAATTAATTATGCAAATTAGGTAATTAATATGTACTGATATTACCATAAAAACTATCAGGTCTGTGCAGTGTCATCTATGTACCAAGTTTCATTGAAATGTGATGATTAGTACTTGAGATATCAGTGGAAAAACTGAAAATTGACTACTCAGTATGCAAATTAGTTAATTAGTATCCACGGATTATTACCAAAAACTAATCAAAACCTAGCATTAGTTCAGAGCATGTATGTACAAAGTTTCATCAAAATCCAATGAGTGGTTGTTTAGATATCAGTGGAACAATCATGGACCAGCTAAAAATCAGCTAATTATCATGCAAATTAAGTAATTAATAAGCATTGATTTTTACCAAAAACTAATCAAATCTGCGCATATGTTCAGAGCATCTATGTACCAAGTTTCATCAAAATCCAATGAGTGGTTGTTTAGATATCAGTGGAACAATCATGGAACAGCTAAAAATTAGCTAATTATCATGCAAATTAGGTAATTAACGAGCATGGATTTTTACCAAAAACTAATCAAATCTGCGCATTGGCCCAGAGCATCTATGCACTAAATTTCATCAAAAACCGATGTATGGTTCTTGAGATAGCAGTGGAACAGTCGGACACACATACACACATAGACAGACAAACTGCAAAGACTCCCATTATGTGCTTCGCACATGGGAGTCAAAAACAAGATGCCTGCCAGTCGACCATCTTTGATCCAATTGCGAAATAAATCGTCTTGGACATGTATCCTAACATGTATAATCTATGTACCAAGTTTGAATGAAAACTGATAAAGCATGTCCAAAATACAACATTTTCAAAAAACAAGATGGCTGCCAGTCGGCCATTTTGAATCTAATTGCTAAACCACTGCATGTGCATATGTCCCACATAAGGTACCAGAAACATACAAAGAATGAACGAAATCGGTCCACAGGATTTTGAAATATGACTCTGGACAGACTGACGCACGGACGAATGGATGGACGGACAGACAGACTCAGGAACTCACGGACGGTCGGGGACATGCATCTTAACATGTATGATTTATGTACTAAATTTGAATGAAAACTGACAAAGCATGTCCAAAATACAACATTTTCAAAAAACAAAATGGCTGCCAGTCGGCCATCTTTGATCCAATTGTGAAATAAATCGTATTGGACATGTATCCTAACATGCATAATCTATGTACCAAGTTTGAATGAAAACTGATAAAGCATGTCCAAAATACAACATTTTCAAAAAACAAGATGGCTGCCAATCGGCCATTTTGAATTAAATCGCTAAACCACTGCATGTGCATATGTCCCACATAAAGTACTAGGCACAAGCAAAGAATGAACGGAATCGGTACAAAGGATTCTGAGATAGGACTCCGGATGGACGCACGGAGACCGAATTATAAGTCCCCGTTTTCGGACTTCGCATACCTAGTGACACCATGAATCTGATTGGTTGACATGGCCATGAGGTGTAATAAAATAATTAGCATACCTAGTGACACCATGGTAGTAGTAAACTTTGCCTTCTGCATCACGTGCAGTCTTCCAATTAGGAGGCAGTATAATAGGTTTAGGTTTTGGAGGTGACGGTACATCAGTGCTTTGTGGTTGTACAACCTGTACTGGTTGAGACATCTGAGACGGGTTTAATGATGCTAATTGCTGGTTTAACTGCAGTTGTTGTTGTAACTGTTGCACCTGTAATATGTATATACCATATTTGCTCTATAAGAGGCTTACATTTGTATATCAACCAAAAATCACATCTGTTGTAAATTGAATCATTAAACTTTTCACCACCAGTTCCCTCGTTTCATAACAAATTCACAAAATAGTCCCAGCTTGCATTTTCCTTCAGAAGCTTTGAACAGAAATAGCCAAATATTGAAATGAAATTTTTTTTAAAAGAAAAAAATTTAAAATTTAGTTAGAATTGTCTATTGGTGGTGAAAAGGTTAAACTATTACATATTTTGACTGTGAAAATACCTCTGCAATTCAAGTAAGCATATGCACTGCTAACAGAGAAGGCATATAAAACAGGCATATTTATAGTTGGAAAAATAACACTTTTTACCAAAAATATTCATTAAAATTAGAGACAAACAAACCAAGGTACATAAAGTATCAAAGCATGCAGAAGTCAAAAATGTATAGTTGACACAATAGACAAACAATAATATGAACAGCACTGCTTTGTCAACAGTGGAGCTAATAACAATTAACACTCTACATTTGTGTACAAGTCAGTTACATCACAAAAACCGACATTTATTATTTAGAAACATCGTCCCATTACAAATAATCCTCCTGTAATCATAGTATATTGTAATAGTTCACTAAAGGTTTGTATAACTGCAGGCATAAAGCAGGAAAATCAGATCAGATGGACTTTGATGAACATGAGACACCATGTTGTTGAAAGATCAATTTGAATTCACTGTTGCCATATGTGGACAACTTGTATGACCTGAGACATGAATTCTCATCTTGGACAACTTGTATGACCTGAGACATGAATTCTCATCCTTGACAACCCCTTGCCCCACCATCCCTGACTTTGTATAGTCCTACCCCACAACATGATCAATTGACATGTTGGCCATCGTTGTAATCACTTGAATAGACCCTTTAGCTCAGTTTCAGTAGACAAGAGAAAATAGAAACAAACCTGCTGTATATTCTGTTGCATATTAGGATCAGATATCTGTGTTATTGTTTGCTGTACCACCATACCATCAGGAGTAACATAGGTTGTCGTCTGTCCAGGCATCCGAGTTGGCGTCGGAACAAAGTTCTGGTATAGAAAGATAGCAATTATCAGATTTAACATCACACAAGACAGGTTTGTATATTGTTATTGAATTGCAATGCAGTTTCAACTGACCTGATGGACTGGTAGATGTGGCTGCGGGGCCACATACGTTTGCTGTACAACATACCCATGTGGGTTTGATGAAGCTTGCTGAGATGAAAGCTGTTGTGATGGAAGATGTTCAGATGAAAGTTGTTGAGGGGTCTGTGGTTGTTGGTAAACTGGGGGAAACTGCTGCTGTCCTGTTCTATCAAACTGTGGCTGTGGTGGCGGTGGTAAACCCTGACTTGGTTCCCACGATTGAGACGGATGCTGCACTGTACGAGGCATATCCATTGCAGGTTGTGATGAAGGCTGTATCCTTGATAGGCCATCCATGGCTGGACTGACATGTTGCTGCTGCTGTTGTTGTTGTTGTTGCTGCTGCTGTTGCTCAAGAATGTCATGAACATTACGATGATCAATATCCAAAAGTGGAGGCCGAAGTCCTCTGGGATCCATTGGCATCATTCCCATGTCAGATGACATACTGGCAGAATGTATATGTGGAGTAGTGGAATCTATAGACATATTATGCATTGGCATTTGTTGGTGTACAGGGGTTACACATGGATCTGGCATTTGATCCCTCATGGTAGGATTGTTTTGTTCCCCTGGGTAAGCAGGGTCTGGAAGTATTGGATGTTGCGGTGGTAACGGGAATGCATTATTTTCTGGCAAACGATAATGGGGCACAGACTCTTGATATCCTTGCTGCTCATTGTAGAATCTCTCTTTCTGTTTTTTCATTTCATCCTCGCGTTCTTTTCGTTCCACCATCCTTTCAAACTGATAGCGTCTTTCATGTTTATTTATCTTTGGTGTCGCCACTTTCTTTTTACCAAATGTTTTTTGTAATTTTGGTGGAGTGGAATAATCAGAACTGTATCTATCAGAGTCAGATTGGTGTCGTCTACTGTCGTCATAGTAACTATAGCTAGGACTACGAGACCTTTTCCTGCCATGTCTATCCCGGTAACTATCCCTGGACCTATAGTCATCTCTATCACGATGATTGTCCTTTCCATGGTATCTATCCCAGTCTCTATCTCTGTCTCTATCTCTGTAATTATCACGCTCTCTGTAGTGATCTCTATCACGCTCTCTGTAGTGGTCTTTGTCTCTTTCCCTGAGTTGGTCAATCACCTTATCTCTATCTTTATCTCGATCTTTATCTCGGCTTTTCAATTCAGTCTCATGGTCAAATTCCTTTTTCTCAATTCTGTCTTTTTTGGGTATTCTGAATAGTTCCTGAAAACAATGCAGAATATTGAAACCGTCAATGAATACACTAGTAGATGAATAATATAAGCAGCCTCTCGGCTGAGATAGCTCCGCTGTTAGCAATGTACATTTCAAGCAAAGAACTGAAGATATCATTAGAAAATAAACAAAATGTATAGTATCAAAGCAATCAGACTTGCTGTTTTCAACAAGATGTCGAAAATATCACTTTTTACCAAAAATAATGAAAGTATCAAAATTAGATAATTGTAGCTATCATCATGAAATGAACAAATCTGAGAGAGGACTACCTGTAGTCTGATACCAATACATGTATGTATAGTATCAAAGCGATCAGACTTGTGGTTTTCAACAAAAAGTCTGCAATATCATTTTTTACCAAAAATGACAAAAATATTCATGAAAATTAAGAGAATTGAAGATACCATCATGAATGACAAATCTGAGAAAGGTCTACCTGTAGTACCTATATATATGTATATATAATATCAAAGCAATTAGACTTGCGGTTTTCAACAAGAAGTCGAATAAGTAAAAAGTTGACACGGACTACGTAGGACAATCACTCATATGATGAGCTCCGCGGAGCTAAAAAGTGGTAGACACATCTACCACTATTTTGAATCAAAAGTTACCTGGCATGGGAGGTCAGCGTTCAGATGGTACCGGATTCTGTCGTAAATTCGCCCATCCGAGAAATCATCCTGGGCAATTTCACGGCTGGTGGGCCCTTATTTGGGGTTCAAAATTTCAAAAACCGATCATAAAATATTTTCATTGAATAATCCACCGTCTTTCAATGAAAATGATGGATGATGCCAACGTGTTCAAATTACAATAGCTCATTTAAATATGTTAAAGTTATTGAACGAAGCACGGAAGAGATTTGCTGATGTTGTTGTACGATCTTTTGGCTTGGATTTTGATGGGAAAGCAGCATAATTTGTTTTTAAAAGATAAACTGAGCATTTGAAGAATAATTTAACATTATTTACAGCGATAACAGCTCAGTGTCGAAACATCTTACCTATTCACGCTAGTCGCCATAAACATCATATTTGAATAGTCGTTAATGACTACGGCGAAACTTTCAGGCATCAGAAAAGATTAAAATAACACCTTAAAAAAATGCTGAAAAATCACCTTTTTATATTTTTTTAAACCCAAACTGTCGTTCAACTGCCCAGGGCGAATTTACGGCAGAATTCGGTAACAGGTGACCCGGGAAATCAGTTTTTAATGGTATTCTCAGGGGCGGACATCCAGGCATTTTCATCGCCTGGCAACCATCACGGTGAAAACAAAGGGTAAGTTGTTGAGACTCTTCTGAACAGTGTAACAAGATTATCCCTACATGTGTAGCATATATAAATTTGGTTGCTCAGGATTACTTCAAAGTTGAGTTTGTACTGTTCAGGACTTTAGGTGTTTTCACCGGCTCTTCAACTGACGTTCAACAGCAGCTCTCACAGAGCCCATAGAAATACATGGTACGGTGGTGCACATCTTCGCACATAGCTCCTCCCCCCCAAGAATAAAGTGACCTGGGAGGTCTGTGTTCAGATAGCAGAAGGCTACTTATCAGGTGATTTGTCTTTTGATTTACATGAATAACACATTCCTGTCATAGTTATTAGAAAAACACTTTCTTTACCTTGAGTGTACTCCATGAATCCAGTAATTTGGAAGCAATTCCAGCAATTCCTGACCCATCATCTTCTAGTGAATCAGAATCAGAATTTCTTTCATCTTTTTTACTTTGCAGGCTGCCTTGCATATTGGGAACCTCATCTTTAATTTCACCAGGTTCCATGGCATCATCTTTTACTGGGTGTATCCTGTCAGTTGTTGTACTCTCACTGTTAATAGTAATGACACTGTCTTGTGAGTTCTCCTCAACAATACACACTACGGCAGTAACCCCACTAGTAACAGTGTCTGCTTTCACAGATTCATCCACAACTTGTATTTTACCATTCTCCGTACCTTCAGGTACTACTTTTTTTGAAATGTCCTGAGCCGTACTATCCTCGGTACCGTCAGGTACTACTTTTTTCAAAGTGTTCTGGTCCACACTATTCTCTGAACCTTCAGTTAGTACTTTTTTAGTAGTGTCCTGACCCATACCATCTTCCAAGATTTCACCTTCTTCAGTTTCCATGGTTACAACAGTAACAGCTGACTTTTTCTCCAGTTCAATATCTGATTTCTTGTTTACATCTGACGTAGACACATCATTACTATTCTCGTTTAAAATGTCGGGTTTTCTTAATGCTATTTTCTTTTTTGCAGCTTTATCATACTCAGCTTCTGCAGCATGGGAGGGACTATTGTGCTGACTGGATTGGACAGCCATTGGTGTGGCTGCTCTTGAAGGGTTTTCACTTGCACTGGAATATTCAACCTCTGTGTCTGCTTTTACTGTGCACTGTTTTTCTTGCGAGGCCCATGTTTTCACTACTGACATCACTCGACTTTCTTCTATAATTGTTCTGTTTTGTATCGGCAAATGTGATAATGTCAGTAAGATCTAGTAAAGAAATAGAAAAGCAGCTATTTAAACATAGAAATCGATACATAGCAATAGCATAATGACCAATCTAAGAATCAAGGCATCACAATCTGATTTCATCATCAATTTTAGAGCACTCCAGGCATTACAATCTGATTTCATCATCAATTTTAGAGCACTTCAAGCATTACAATCTGATTACATCATCAATTTTAGAGCACTCCAGGCATTACAATCTGATTACATCATCAATTTTAGAGCACTCCAGGCATTACAATCTGATTACATCATCAATTTTAGAGCACTCCAAGCATCACAATCTGATTACATCATCAATTTTAGAGCACTCCAGGCATCACAACCTGATTACATCATCAATTTTAGAGCACTCCAAGCATCACAATCTGATTACATCACCAATTTTAGAGCTCTCCAGGCATCACAATCTGATTACATCATCAATTTTAGAGCACTCCAGGCATCACAACCTGATTACATCATCAATTTTAGAGCACTCCAGGCATCACAACCTGATTACATCATCAATTTTAGAGCATTCCAGGCATCACAACCTGATTACATCATCAATTTTAGAGCACTCCAAGCATCACAATCTGATTACATCACCAATTTTAGAGCACTCCAGGCATCACAATCTGATTACATCATCAATTTTAGAGCACTCCAGGCATCACAACCTGATTACATCATCAATTTTAGAGCACTCCAAGCATCACAATCTGATTACATCACCAATTTTAGAGCACTCCAGGCATCACAATCTGATTACATCATCAATTTTAGAGCACTCCAGGCATCACAATCTGATTACATCATCAATTTTAGAGCACTCCAGGCATCACAACCTGATTACATCATCAATTTTAGAGCACTCCAGGCATCACAACCTGATTACATCATCAATTTTAGAGCACTTCAAGCATCACAATCTGATTACATCATCAATTTTAGAGCACTCCAGGCATCACAATCTGATTACATCATCAATTTTAGAGCACTCCAGGCATCACAACCTGATTACATCATCAATTTTAGAGCACTCCAGGCATCACAACCTGATTACATCATCAATTTTAGAGCACTCCAAGCATCACAACCTGATTACATCATCAACTTTAGAGCACTCCAAGCATCATAATCAGATTACAACAGTAATTTTAGGGGACCCAAATCTTGAGAAATCTAACTACCTTTGTCTTTATTTCTTCCGACTGTTCACCACCAACATCCACCATCCAACTCCAAATCAATTTCAAACCATGGTAGCTGAGAAAATGTTTCAAACAGCTTGAATTGCTAGTTTCCTGAAAAACAGAATACACAATATATCAAAAATATTCTTCAAAACACATCTCATTCAAAGTAACCCTCAGCTCCTTGTTAAACACGCATGTACTAGGCTAACACTGCATTATTTTATCACAGCCAAACTTTTGCTTCTCCTTCCTATTAATAGGAGATTATCTCTAGCGAGTTTTTATTATTAGGGCCAAGCAAAACGAGTTCTTTCAGAGCTGAACAGAACAGCTCTCTCAGTTACCTAAGAATCAAAATATTCTCAATATCTGAGAATCTGTTTAGAATCTAGAGGACATTCCATTCCACTTCAAGGATTTTCTGTCATGACAGAATCTAAAATCTTTGAGAAAGAGGTAAGCTCGGAGAAGACTAGTAAAAATGTCATTATTATTATGTCATGGCCGACAAACATCACTTAATTTCGTGATGGAGGGATATACAATTCAAGAAGCTAAATTGTTCGAGTTATGAACACCAAGTTCCGCCCATATTTTAGAAACCATGCCCACTTTTGCGAAACCACAAAGCAAAACTGTATGTGGACATAGTTTCTATAGGAAAGGCGTGGGTCACTTTTGGAACTTGATGTTTTTGTAACTTAATGTCTGTAACTCGTACAATTCAGCATCTCATGCAATTTGCTTGGTTACAATTTTCACACAGAAATTACAAACGATATCAATTCATTTCAGCGCAGATGCATTCACATGTTCAGGGCCATGTCATGCCTAGTCCTATCAGAGCTTAACCTCAAGATTCATTAGAGCCAAACTGTTTTGAGTTGAACATGTTCACACAGCGGTTTTTGCTGGCTCGAGCCGTTGGGCTCCAATAAAATGTTGCCATGTAGACAAAGTAATAGGTTTTCACAGTTTAGTAGTGGTTCTATATCATGACTGACTTTCTGCTTCAAAATTTTCCAGACGCAAATTACAGATACAACGATATCAACTATGCACGTTTAAAGTCTATTCAAATAGCATAATACCTGTAATATTTTCAGTAGTTGTAATCGTTGTCTTGATGTTTCAGATCTCACCATTAAACGGGATAAATTTAATGTTTGGTCACTTGTCTTCAAGCCATCACCATCAAGGTCAAATGCCATCAGTTCTATTTCTTCATCAAGCTGTAACAAGATAATGTAATAAAGTTCATTCACGTGATATTCAAGTTAATGTTTTATCTTCATGAGTAGATCTACCAGTCTTGTCCAAAAACTGGGCTTGCAGGTACAAAATAAGTTTTTTAAGTATGAGACAAAATATACCATTTTTTTGGAGCAACTGTGGCTGTTGATTTTTAATGTGGAGAGTTTTCAGTTGTAGTTCTTGTGAAGGGAGGCATCAGAAACTTTTTGAGACGAAGAAAAACTATACAAAAGATTTTCCTCTTCACATATTTTTTGGTCAACTTTAAAATATATCCCTTTTGTAATGGTCAAAACCAGAATTGACACCCTAAATCCCACAGTTTGTAATAGTAAACCCACAATTGACACCCTAAATCCCACAGTTTGTAATGTTCAACCCACAATTGACACTCCAACTCCCATAGTCTGTAACGTTCAACCCACAAATGACACCCATTCAGTCTGTAATGGTCAACCCACAATTGACACCCCAAATCCCACAGTTTGTAATGGTCAACCCACAAGTGACACCCCAACTCCCATAGTCTGTAATGGTCAACCCATAAGTGACACCCCAACTCCCAGTTTGTAATGGTCAACCTAAAAGTGACACACCAAATTACGGTTTGTAATGGTCAACCCACTAGTGACACCTCAAATCCCACAGTTTGTAACGATCAACCCACTAGTGACACCCCAAATCCCACAGTTTGTAATGATCAACCCACTAATGACACCCCAAATCCCAGTTTGTAATGATCAACCCACTAGTGACACCCCAAATCCCACATTTTGTAATGATCAACCCACTAGTGACACCCCAAATCCCACAGTTTGTAACAGTCAACCCACTAGTGACACCCCAAATCCCACAGTTTGTAATGATCAACCCACTAGTGACACCCCATTTCCCACAGTTTGTAATGGTCAACCCACTAGTGACACCCAAATTCCACAGTTTGTAATGGTCAACCCACTAGTGACACCTCAAATCCCACAGTTTGTAACGATCAACCCACTAGTGACACCCCAAATCCCACAGTTTGTAATGATCAACCCACTAGTGACACCCCATTTCCCACAGTTTGTAATGGTCAACCCACTAGTGACACCCAAATTCCACAGTTTGTAATGGTCAACCCACTAGTGACACCCCAAATCCCATAGTTTGTAATAGTCAACCCACTAGTGACACCCCAAATCCCAGTTTGTAATGGTCAACCCACTAGTGACACCCCAAGTCCCAGTTTGTAATGGTCAACCCACTAGTGACACTCAAATCCCACAGTTTGTAATAGTCAACCCACAAGTGACACCCAAATCCCACAGTTTGTAATAGTCAACCCACTAGTGACACCCAAATCCCACAGTTTGTAATGGTCAACCCACTAGTGACACCCCAAATTCCACAGTTTGTAATAGTCAACCCACTAGTGACACCCAAATCCCACAGTTTGTAATGGTCAACCCACTAGTGACACCCCAAATCCCACAGTTTGTAATAGTCAACCCACTAGTGACACCCCAAATCCCACAGTTTGTAATGGTCAACCCACTAGTGACACCCAAATTCCACAGTTTGTAATGGTCAACCCACTAGTGACACCCAAATTCCACAGTTTGTAATGGTCAACCCACTAGTGACACCCAAATTCCACAGTTTGTAATGGTCAACCCACTAGTGACACCCCAAATCCCAGTTTGTAATAGTCAACCCACTAGTGACATCCCAAATCCCACAGTTTGTAATGGTCAACCCACTAGTGACACCCAAATCCCAGTTTGTAATGGTCAACCCACTAGTGACACCCAAATCCCAGTTTGTAATGGTCAACCCACTAGTGACATCCCAAATCCCACAGTTTGTAATGGTCAACCCACTAGTGACACCCAAATCCCACAGTTTGTAATGGTCAACCCACTAGTGACACCCAAATCCCAGTTTGTAATGGTCAACCCACTAGTGACACCCAAATCCCACAGTTTGTAATGGTCAACCCACTAATGACACCCCAAATCCCAGTTTGTAATGGTCAACCCACTAGTGACACTCAAATCCCACAGTTTGTAATAGTCAACCCACAAGTGACACCCAAATCCCAGTTTGTAATAGTCAACCCACTAGTGACACCCCAAATCACACAGTTTGTAATGGTCAACCCACTAGTGACACCCAAATCCCACAGTTTGTAATGATCAACCCACTAGTGACACCCAAATCACACAGTTTGTAATGGTCAACCCACTAGTGACACCTCAAATCCCACAGTTTGTAATAGTCAACCCACAAGTGACACCCAAATCCCACAGTTTGTAATAGTCAACCCACTAGTGACACCCCAAATCACACAGTTTGTAATGGTCAACCCACTAGTGACACCCAAATCACACAGTTTGTAATGGTCAACCCACTAGTGACACCCCAAATCCCACAGTTTGTAATGGTCAACCCACTAGTGACACCCAAATCCCACAGTTTGTAATGGTCAACCCACTAGTGACACCCCAAATCCAACAGTTTGTAATGGTCAACCCACTAGTGACACCCAAATCCCACAGTTTGTAATGGTCAACCCACTAGTGACACCCAAATCACACAGTTTGTAATGGTCAACCCACTAGTGACACCCAAATCACACAGTTTGTAATGGTCAACCCACTAGTGACACCCCAAATCCCACAGTTTGTAATGGTCAACCCACTAGTGACACCCAAATCCCACAGTTTGTAATGGTCAACCCACTAGTGACACCCCAAATTCCACAGTTTGTAATGGTCAGCCCACAAGTGACATCCTTTGGAGATAAAAATCCCTGGAGCACTATTCAAAACTCTTATAAGGTCGAACTTACAGATCGGTCCTCAAAATCTTCTTTCTTCTGTTTCTTTTCTAATTTTCTCTTTTTACCCTGAGATGACCGTAATGGGGTAGTTTTATTTCCACCAAGAAAACCACGACAGTTTGACGCACCACAGTAACACTTTTGGGCTTCTTTACTGGAATAATAAACAAACCCATAAATTAGTAATACAATATACATTTAAATTTATTTTATAAAAACCTGCCTAATTTCACCTAATTTGTTTAATAATGCCATGAAATTATTGAATTAAAATGAAAAAAAAAAAGATATTGAGAATATAGTCCTTGTCATGAAATACTGCATAGAGAAGGTACATATTAGATTGGGCCGCACAGACATTATTAACAAGTACCGGTAATATCAACAATAATTTGTGTCTGTCAGCTACAGTCAAATACTTTATTTGAGCTGGAATTAATTTTCAGGCTAGATTAAAGCAAACTGTAAGGAATAAAGTATAGGCACACAAAAAAAGTTTGCGATGACAACAATTACTTTACATATTTTACAAATAGACATGTTCTTACCCGTATCTTTCAAACTGGTAGTCAAATGTCAGTTCTTCACCAGCAGGTATTGCTCTTTTTGTGAAGAAGCCAACACGAATATGCCCATTAACAGTCCACTGAGAAATCAAACAATAACATCATGTGAAGCATAATGGCAGTCATGTCAGATTAAAGATGCCAGAAAGCATGTACAAGTTTCCGTGCCACAAACATACACAAAGAACATAGTGTAATAGCTTAACTGTTATGCAAATTAGCTAATAAAAATGCACAGAATGATTCCAAATAATCAGTCATGTTACTATGTTACAAACTGTGTGTATGTTTGGGGTTTAATTCATCGAAGATAGCAGCAAGGATCAATAATTGACCTTTGATTCATACATTCTTAAAAGTTACTGTAAAACCATTTATTTTCACAATGATGTTTTGAGCATATTCACTGTTTAATTTCACGAATTTGCCGAGGGAACAATGAGTTTTATTGTTATTTTCCCATAGATTTAATTTAGCGTATTTTACTTATCTATGCATTTACAGTACTAAGCATACTAATATAACAACCTATACATTTTCTAAAAGCTTAAATATAAGCAAATATGATAGTGTATAAGACACACCAATGTTTGTCTAAAGAACTATCCGATGACCAATTTCACTATTGTGCTTTCTTCACTTTTGAAAACAACACTCTGTCATGCAAATTTAATGTGAATTGCACAGGATGTTAGTAATGCTGTAATGATCATGTCTCGTTTCCTTTATTTGCCTGTTTCTTTTAGCTACAACCAAAGAATTACAAAGACTCCAACGACAACGGACAGAAAACTTCATCGCGAATCACTGTGTAGATATCACAGTTAAAACTTTAACATTCAGATTTAAAGCGGGGAAGTCGTCCCCTGCGCATGCGTCAGATGGCCATAGCGTGTCATTGTTTACAAACAAGCATCTACCCATGAACCTTTGCGTTTAAGCGTGTGCTGTTATTGTCGATTGGAACTCAATTCTCGCATGTGCGCAGGTGACGACCCTCCCGCTTTAAAGATTAATAACCAAACTAGACATAAATCTCAAGCTCTTGGTGGACAATTATTTTACCAGAATGAGTGTGGAGCAGTAAAACTGATGGAGCTTTAATAATACTACAAATCCAGTATTTCTCACCTTCTGTGTTTCGCAGTTAGGATCACAACTGTGATTAATAAATCTTGATACGTTTCCTTTCTTTGTTGCGTCAATTATCTATAAAAAAAACAACGTCAATCCTCTGTAATGCACTGTACATGAATAGAGCTCCTAATATGATTTTCAAGCAAACACTGGTAACCACTAAAACTCCTGCCAGCAAATAGTAATATACTGTAAAGGGGTTAATTCTTCACTGGGTTTTAAATTCGCTTATTTGGCTGACTGGAAAATGCGCTAAATTAAAACCCAGTGAATATGTAAAATTTGGCATAGAACACATTATCTAAATGATAAAACCATGAATTTAAAATCCACTGAATAAGCCTGAAATGGTAAATCAGTGAAATTTAAACCCAGTGAAAATTAGACATTTTACAGTAATGTTCATAGTTAACTGTGGAATACTTTATTTTAGCTGGAATTAATTTTCGCTGAAAAGGCTTTTGGGGCGTTTTGTATGGAATTTATTTTTACTGATTTTTGATGAGTTTAATGTGAAATATAGGAAAAAAAGTATATTCGCTGGATTTTATTTTCATGGAATCATCCCTGCAGCGAAAATAAATTCCAAGTGAAAATAAAGTATTCTACAGTAATAGATGTCTCACCTCATCACTTGTTAATGCCATGAAATAATAATGTTTTCTGTTGTCTTTATTGTAATGTTTGGTCCTTGATTTGAATTCGGAATAATTCAACACCTCACCAACGTACTCTAATACAAATTTACCCCTAAAAATGAATAAAGCATTGTTCAGTTTTTCTGGTTGACAAATAAACTGCAGTGTATGAAAAAATTAACATAGCAAAACTATTTCAGCCTTGCCCACTCCACTGTGAATCTAAACATTAACCTTTTCACCATCGGTTCCTGGTAAACTTGGAACACTGGAGGGCGCCACCAATTCCTGGATACCAGTCTAAAAAGGTCAAAGTTGTGATCTTTTCAAATAATGCCGTGAAACAAGTGTTTTTTATCGTACGATGGTTTGTTACATACACAAATGCTTTGTTTTCGTTGGCTGCCATATTGGACATTCAGATTATTTTTTTAACCAAGCAGAAAATGATGTGAAATTTTTAACTTCCATGTCGTTAGATTTTAAAAATTGCAGATCAAGCAACATTCGAAAACGGCCTAAATCCCACTCTCATGAATTTAGTTGCTTTCTCATTTTTGACATTCAATAATAATTTAGTGTATATCACACACTTTGAATCATGTTTTACATTTGTATACAATATATTTCACATTTAAAACAAACTTGATTTGTTTAAATATTTTTTTTTTACCAATTCTGTTTTTTTTTTAAACCTAAATGTTGAAAGAGTAGTTGAATGATTATTAGCATAAACATCCTCTAGAATACGAGATCAGCTTTCAAATGAGTTATGACATGAGATGATTGGACTGTGTTTGTCTTAGTAATGCCCAGTCAAAGACACAGCTCTCAAACCATTTTCTGTCAGAAAGCTTGGGCACAACAGAAACAATCTATAAGGAAACTGGTAGTGAAAAAGGTAAAGGTATTAGAGATGGATACAACCTTGACTGGTTGGTTTATATGTGATTATCTGACAGACAAATGTTACTTACTCTGGGATTTCAGCACAGGTTCTTAAACCAAAACCTTTCCAGGGAGTTTTAAAAATTTCAACTTTAGCATTCTCTCTCTATAAACAAACAAACAAACAAAAATGACAATAAGCACATAGAAATGAAAAGTAGTTCATCATTACTGACACTGGTCACTCTGGTCACTCAAATTATCAGACAACCTACATTGATATTAGAAGTTTTCATCATAATGTAAATCAGAACAACGAGTGACAATTATCCTGACTTTGCACCAACATTTAGAGTTTCATGACTTTAATACTGATACGGCCGAGTTTGAATCGAAAGTTGGATGACGGACAGACACGAAACTTTCCGTTGACCCGACCCAAACAAGGGAATCGCAACAAGAAACGACACAAAATTAAATATTGAATTCATATAAATATATAAAGTGTGCTCACGAGGTATCACTGAATTGTACAGTATGAAAAGTTACATACAATAAAGAACTATAATTTCAATATTGGTCAAATACAACATACGTAATATCACTGACAGTCCCGCCGTATTCAATTCGTTCCAAACTAAGGTCAAGCGTTCTGACCATTCAATGAATATATTATTCTAACACCAGACGGTGGTAATTAAACAGTGGCTATCAGAAACACCACAAAATGCAATTCAAACCACTATATAAAGCAACAATGATAACCTACCCTTTGAAAACTTCTATTAGTACAGTAATCTCCACATGGACACCTTGATGTGCTGAAAACAACATAGAATTATTTTAGTGATTGCAAAACACACGACTAAAACTGAAGACGATTTGTTTTTTGACAAGTATAGGTTGTACATAAAATAAACGCAATGATATAATTAATGACAGCAACGCTTTCTACAAATGAAGACATTGTTTAGGCATTCTTATTAAACCTGTTTTCTCAAATAATCATTAACATATTAGCATTATAGCAATTTAATGCGCTACCCTAAACATTAACCAGGCTCTGACAAATACAAGCACCTGCTGACGACAGTCGTCGTGTCGCGTCCTGTTCGATATGGGACTCATAGCGACGTATACAATGCGTGTATAATACATTGTTTATTTACATGAAATTCGAACACGCGACGACCACCGTGCTTTAAGTGTAGCTTTCCCATTGAGTCTATAGAACACTAACCCAGAGTAGTGCTCGACAAATTTTAGTGTTCAATCCTGTTGTAAAATTTTAACTTGGACCTACCCTCATTAGTCAACACAACAACCACTATGCTACCAGTTAGTGAACATTATTTAAAACAACAAGCAAAAAAATATCGGTTTCATAATCATGGTGAAAAGTTCTGAAATCCATGTAAGTTTCTTTTCCATCAATATGTTATTATATTTGTATAGTCAAATGCAGATCAGTAGTGAAAAGTGACAATACTCAATTACTGTAGAATACTTTATTTTCGCTTGGAATTTATTTTTGCTATTTTCACTGAAGGGTGATTCTGTGAAAATAATATCCAGTGAATATACTTTTTTTCCTATATTTCACATTAAACTCATCAAAAATCAGTGAAAATAAATTCCACACAAAATGCCCAAAAAGCCTTTCCAGCGAAAATTAATTCCAGCGAAAATAAAGTATTCCACAGTAATTTAAAATTTCCTTTAAACTTTTTAATGCATATCTTTAATGGTCTAAGCGTATTGTCTAAAATGTTTTTAACGAGGTATAGTCAAAACAATTAGCGGTACTAAACTGATGTAGTTACTGGTACACTCAAATTAAAAAGAAGGAAAATATTTCAGATTCACCACCAGAGAGGGCTACAATTTACTCACCATTCAATCATAAGTAATCTGTTAAGGCAGTCATCTCCACAAGCAAGGATACCCATATCTCTGTCTTCTGCACATGTGCTACAATCACATTGCATTCTTTTGATCTCCTTTCTGGCTTTTGACTTTTTTCTAAAATAAAAGATGAATGTCAATCATTTATAAGGCATTTCTCACGTGTAGTGTAAGTAACAATGGTATATCAGATATATTCCTATTGTAGTGTAAGTAACAATGGTATATCAGATATATTCCTATTGTAGTGTAAGTAACAATGGTATATCAGATATATTCCTATTGTAGTGTAAGTAACAATGGTATATCAGATATATTCCTATTGTAGTGTCAAAAACAATGGTATATCAGATATATTCCTATTGTAGTGTCAAAAACAAAGTATATTACTATAATGTATATTACAATGGTATATCAACCTCAAGCAGTTAGGGATGTTGAGAGTGAGAATGAGCCTACCTTTCAGTAAGATACACATTTTCTGCAATGTCTTCATATAATGGTGTATCATAAGTATCCTCCTCCTCCTCTGACAGGACAGGCTCTTCTACATGTGATGGAATCTGTGCATTCTGATCAACGAACACAATTGCCAAGGGTTCATCTTCTTCCGTTGTAAAAATCTCTTCTGTCTTCAGAACAGTTGTCTCCATTGCAACAACTTCAGTAGTTTCTTCCATTCCAGCATCCTCTTTGTGTTCCTCTTCTTTGTCATGCTCCTGACAATGTTTCGTTGACACAGCATTTTCTACACCTTCTTTCGGAATCTCGTGCTCCTCTTTCACCTTTACTTCCTTATCTCTATTCTCTCTAATTATTTCCTTGTCGCGCTCTTTTTTTTCCTCCAATGATTTAATTCTTCTGCTTCTCCTGCGTGTCCTCGCTCCTTCATCCTCATCCTTAGTATCATCCTGTGAGTTCTCACTCTCAGATTTTAATTTTGTACTATTTTTAGTTTTGCATTTCTTTTTGGCACTCCTTGTTACATCTCCTTTCATATTCTCAGTTGAATCAACATGGTTGTCACTGTGTTCTGTGTCAGCAGTTGTTATTTCCATGTTCTCCACACCACTATTCTGTACATGAAGTGCCTCACTGTCTTGTGATGTATCATCATCCAGAACATTAGAACTGACATCTGTAGACATCTCCTTATTCAAAGGAAGAGATGATTGATCAGTTATTTCATTTTCTGGCATAGAAGGAGTTGTTGAAATATCAGAGTTTTGATTTAAAAACGTATCATCAACCACTGGAACAGATACCTGACATTCATTCGGCTTTGTCCCTGAAATCTCACCAGCACAACTGTGAGAATCTGCAACAGATTTTTTCCTTTTGAAACTCTCCAAAAATGTATAGTAATCAATAACTTCATTTGCGTTCGATGGTGAATCATGAGCAGGTTCATTTGTTGAACATATTGGTGGCTCATTGACTATTGAAGGTTCATTTCCTGAACATGTTGGTGGCTCATTGACTATTGAAGGTTCATTTCCTGAACATGTTGGTGGCTCATTTACTACTGAGGGTTCATTTGTTGAACATGTTGGTGGCTCATTGACTATTGAGGGTTCATTTTCTGAACATGTTGGTGTCTCATTGACTATTGAGGGTTCATTTTCTGAACATGTTGGTGGCTCATTGACTATTGAGGGTTCATTTTCTGAACATGTTGGTGGCTCATTGACTATTGAGGGTTCATTTTCTGAACATGTTGGTGGCTCATTGACTATTGAGGGTTCATTTTCTGAACATGTTGGTGGCTCATTGACTATTGAGGGTTCATTTTCTGAACATGTTGGTGGCTCATTGACTATTGAGGGTTCATTTTCTGAACATGTTGGTGGCTCATTGACTATTGAGGGTTCATTTTCTGAACATGTTGGTGGCTCATTGACTATTGAGGGTTCATTTTCTGAACATGTTGGTGGCTCATTGACTATTGAGGGTTCATTTTCTGAACATGTTGGTGGCTCATTGACTATTGAGGGTTCATTTTCTGAACATGTTGGTGGCTCATTGACTATTGAGGGTTCATTTTCTGAACATGTTGGTGGCTCATTGACTATTGAGGGTTCATTTTCTGAACATGTTGGTGGCTCATTGACTATTGAGGGTTCATTTGTTGAACATGTTGATGGTTCACTGACCATGGTTGGTTCATTTGATGAATGTGTGGCTGGCTCATTGGTTATCGTAGGTTCTTTTGTTAAACACAATGACTCACTGACTACGGCTGGTTTATTTGTTGAACATGGGGGTAACTCACTGACTATTGTTGATTCATTTTTAGAATATGTTGGTGGCTCATTGACCACAGTTAATTCATTTGCAGAATGCAGTGGTTCATTGGCCAATATTGATTCATTGTTAGAAAACATTGGAGCCTCATTTTTAACAGTTTGTTCATCTAATGAACACATTAGTGACTCATTGGCCATAGTAGATTCATTTGCCGAACACGATGGTTCATTGACAATTGATTCATTTATAGAAAACATAGGAGTGTCATTTGCAACTGTTTGTTCAGTCACTGAACGTGTTAATAGTTCATTGTCCACAATTGGTTCATTTGTAGAACATGGTGGCTCATTTACCACTTTTGATTCATTGGTAGAAAACGTTGGCATCTCATTGACCACAATTGGTTCATTGGTAGAAAACATTGACGTCTTATTGACCACTGTTGGTTCGCTAGTAGAAATTGTCGGTGACTCGTTGACCATTGTTGATTTATTCACTGTACACGCTGATGCATCATCACTAACAACTAGTTGTTCCTTCAAGGAACAAGGCAAAATATGTTCATTTGTAGAACATGTTGGTGGCTCATTAACAATTGTTTTGGGTTCATTGACAGGAACAGTTTCCTCATCTTGCGCCTCCAGCATCTCCTGTCTTGAGTTGGATCGCGTTCTCCTACGTACCTGTATATCACATCCAGTTTTTTTCTTTTTCTTAACTTTGAATACGTACTCAACTTTGACAGTTTTCTTGGTTGGAGATTCTGTTTGTGGCAGCAGACTTTTAGTGGTGGTGTCTGGGGACTGTTGCAATGATTTACTTCTAGAAAGTCTTTCAAGTATAGGAACACTATTGTCTTTGAATTGTCTTGAATGTTTGCGTAATCCATATCGAGTTTCCTTTACTTTATCATCAGATTGCTCCATAAGTTCTTCACTACCAGCGTTGGTTTTCTCACTTTTTTTGCTTTCCTTAGTCTCGTCTTGTTTATTGTCGTCACTAATTTCCATTTTTTCACCACATTCTTCGTCAGTCAACTTCTTTTTAACATCTGATTCACCTTTCAAAGAATCACTTTTATCAGATTCAACATAATCATTTTTCATCTTTAAAACATCACTCTGTCCCTCTTTACTGGTTGCCATGACAGTACTATTATCATCATTACAAATATCAACTGATGACACATCCAAACCTGATTTTTCGAGAGGCACATTTTCACCTGAATTATTCATTGGATTCACATCCATCACATGTTCAATTTCCTGAGTAACTTCGTCAGTTTTCTTATCTACCTGTACTTCTGATTTTTTATTTGATGCATCAATTTCTTCATCTGTCTTACTGATATTTAGTTCTACTGTACTCTTCTCACATTCTTCTTTGTTCCCAGTGATCCCTGAAATGTCCTCTTCAGTAGTTTTTGCATCAATGGAATCTTCCCCTGGTTTATTCTTGGATGAGTCTCCTATATCATCCTGTGAATGCAACAAAAACGTAGATCAATTCCATTTCTCTACTGGAAGGGTATCTCCCACAGAGTGGGAATAAACCAAAAAATAGCATTTGTTATTTGCTTGACTGTAGACACACCTCATTCACATGAGCACACACCCTACAAATAAGACAAATATGATACATGTATTTCTCACAGACAAAGAGACAGTTAAAAATCATGCTTTAGTTATAACTGTTTAACTAACATACTCTACTGCCTGAGCATCCACCCTCCACTTTTGGAAATTTATATTTTTGGGTTCACGTTCGGGTAGGCGCCTATCCTCTTCAAAATGCTCCTAATTTGACTGTACAAGCATTTTCGAATACATTTGTACAAGTTATAGTATTTAAAGTACGGTAGTCGTCGTGCTGCGCATGTGCCAGATATATGGGTCTCATATAAACAAAGATGGCAACTTTGACTTGCCAGATCGACGAGTACGAAATGAGACGTTTCCAAGCTTTAATTAAGCAATTTTCATGTTATTGGAAGGTATCAAAGAAGTCACCGGCAGTAATCAGTACAAGTCGTGCCCAGGTCAAACTTCATTTGAAGAACGCATTGGATTGTGGGAAAATCAATGTTTATCAACACAAATGTCGCACGGCGACTACCGCGCTTTAAGTAACAGCGAGGATATCAACCGCCGTGAATATTTTGTGAATGCATAGACGCTTTGACAATGACCTGTTAACAAAAGTGAAAGACCTGCAGTTTACCTTTCAAAAATTGCTTAAAAAAATCATTTTTTTCGGCAAAATCAATTCCAACAGAATGTAATTCAATATCGATAATTCACTTCCGCATTGCGTTACCAAAATGCCATGATAATGATGAAGATTTCGACTTTGACAGTGTTCCAACAAACCCTAATAATTGTAACCAAGCTAATAATTAACTATATAAAGTATGCATCACTAAATGTGGTGAATATAGTGTTGTAATTATAATTGCATGCCTGTTTACATCATTTAATAACTTTGTTTTCAACATGAATATGTTTTTGTTAATTTCGTTTGCTTATACATTTCCTGAAATGTGATTTTATCTGCAGTGTATGTGCGTAGTTAGATGGTATATTCAAAATTGTAGGGCTTGAAATGTACCTCATGCACTTACACGAAAAAGCTTGGTATCTAATTAGCTTGGATGAATTCAGCAATATTTCTAGTAAAGTCATCTCAAGTCAAGTTAACTGCCACCTCTATAGAACTTCCACACTATATATTTTAGGGAAAAACAAGAATTTGTTTTGGCAGAATTGCATACTTTGTACATTAGACTGTCTGTGTGTGTGAAATTCTTGCTAAACCCGTCAATGCCAATTTATACCATATTAATTAAATCACACTTTTGAAAAAAACAATTATTACTACCATGTTTTTTTCTGGTATTTATTCTTTTTTTGCAGCATCAAAAGATTGCCACAGTACTGAAACGTTGGTTTTACCGGTTGTGGTTGCCAGGCAGTGAAAATGCATAGAAGCTTGCTCCCAAGAATACCCACCTCAGAATCTTCTCTGCAAAGGATAATAATAACCATACCACCAAAGGCCACAAATCAAGCATGAAGAGAGAAAAGAAAAAAGATTTACAATCAGTGTTTTTGAATTTAATTTGTCTATTGTATAAGGCTATTTACAATACTACCATACTTTCCCACTGATGATGTTCTTAGCAAAAACACTGTTTAAATTTTGTCTTCATGAAAGGCATAAATCCCTAATAATTTCAGTTACAGTAATATCCAATTCACAAATATTTTTATGGATTGAAATTTGATATATTGAACTTAAGGAAGCGAGAGTATTATTTGTTTTGAAAATTACGATTTTCACATTTAATTGTTAATTGAGAAAATGCACTATAAACTTTCAAATGATAAAGTCAACATAACATAGAATGTCATGTAAGTTGGTTAAATTGTAGATCTTTAGAAGCCTCAGTGGAAATCAACAACACAGGTTTAATAATTCTGAGATTAACTCAAGACAATGCAATGTTAATTCACCAGCACTCCTAATGTCGATATTTGCATCTTTTTGTTCAAGTGAGTGCAAACGATTAACAGGGAATGGGGTTTTTCCATATTAAGACTGAGTTCAGTCAAAAATACTAGTGTCTTTTGTTCAGTTCACTCATTCCACTGTGTCTAGTATTGAAGAAGTACCATAAATCCTACTCCCAGCATTGATTAGCAGAAAGCGTGGCAGACCAAAGATGCACCCAGACGCTGCTAAAAAGTTGAAGGATTTCAACCGAGGTTTGTATTACAACAAGCCTGAAGAAAAGTTTGTAGCAACAGACAGCGACGACTGCCGTATCAACAATATTTCCATGATAGAAAAGAAAATAATGGCATTTTGGTCTGATGATGATGATGATGACAAAGATGAAAGTGTCGGTGATGACAGTGAAGTGGCAGATATACCGATCATTCCATTCAACCTCATGATGTTGGGGCAAGTGTCTATTTCAAAAATCTGCAAAACAGGAACTTAGGTCATACAAGAAAATTCAGATCGTCATCATGGCTGGGGGATGCATATGTACTGGTACTTTGAGTTTACCAACTCCAAGTGTTCAACGTCTTCCGAAATATTCCCAAGTTCCAAAAAGTCCGGCAAGTTTTTTAAATTAATAGAAAAGCATTTATACTGATCTTCCCTACCCTGTTAGTCATTTCTGATATACTTTTGTTATTTTCAGATATTAGGATTTTTACTGACACAGAAAAGGTATGGTTCCTCCCATAGACTTGCATAACACAAATGGAATGCCAAATAGCATTGCAAATAAAAGTTGATAAAAGTACAGTATTTCCATATATCACGCAACCAAACCTATCACCAGTGGAAAGCCGTGTCAAAATTTGTCTGTTTGAAGTTAATTTTCCTGGGATTTAGCTTGCTAACCCATACGTAACTCTAGGACAGTTATTTTCTTGAGGTCAAATGAGAACAAAATTTCTTGGCTCAACATTGTCACTGTTTTAGAACTTTCCTTGGAAAGTGGAACAGATAAAACGCCAGGAAATGGTCGTCTGCTACCATTACCAGGGGTACGATATTTTTGAAATAGACCTCATGGTATTTACTGCTGTTGTCTATTTTCCCTGCATCCTATGTGCATGAAAATACATTTGTACAGTATAACAATTATCACCTGGGTTGAAAGAAGAGAATGGCTTTACTTCATGACAAAGCGGTGACTTAAATTGTTTTTTTTTCAGTAGATATACATTTTTTTTGTATATAGACAATATATTATTCTATATCGTAAATTATTTTGTGAATGTTTTTCATACTTATTCGTTTGATTTTATGTTTGGAGAATTTGCTATCAGGTATACCTTTAGATTAAGTTCGTTATCTGATTTCTTTTACCATGGTACTATTATTGTGATTCAGAAAAATTATGTTATTCGCTTTTATGTTGCTTTCTTCAACAAGTATTCAATATTTTGCTTTTATTACACTATTGATATTTACTTTTAATGTATCTGCAGGCCTGGAGTGTGGAATAGGGGGGGGGTGTATTGATGTGAAAGACACACAGTTCATACATGTACCATTTCCTGGTTTATGTGACTGTTGTAGATGCCAGATATGTCCTTGTCATGACATTAATGTAAACAAGTTCCTAGTTTGCAACATTCTTTGTCTAATTAAAATCAGTTCTCTGGTAGCATCTGAACAGTGTACGTGTCTGTGTTATTCTCTCACTACACTCAGTGAAGGGAACTTATGGTATACAAATGGAAATTATATTTTTGTTATTTAATGTATCGCTGTGCTCTATGGTTGTGTTACACTATAGTATAGGCTAAAGTTAATCACATAAGTGCATATTGGCTAGACCAAGTTGTGTTCTGGCATGGCATGGGAAAAAAAGTTAGCACTGATAAATAAGGGATTATCAAACTTGTTAAAGGGGAATCGTTCAATCCCATGGATTGCACCAAAGAATCATGGGACACTATTGTTTATATTGTTTACAATGTTAATCTATATTTTGTTATCCATTGTTATTTTAATCCAGAAAGTAAATTTGTTGTGAGAGTAGGCTTAAACTGGAAGGTGCCCCTTTAAGAATATACAAATCATCAGTCTATAACAAAGCACCTGAAAGACGTGGATTGAATCGATAACAATCGGTAGGCTTTGGTTAGTTGTGTACTGCTGATGAATCCACTGCTTACTGTCCATTTCTCGCTATCCGTGCATATTCGTAAGCATAAATCCTCTCAATAGATTCTATATAGTGAGTTTTAACAGCCTACGAAGGCTGAATGCCACTTTAATTTTGATTTCTCAGTACAGTAAGTGCAGATTGCAAAATAACAAAGTCTCGAGGGTATAGACCGGGTCTTGAATATGGGTCACATTTAGCCCATACTAAAAGTTGGTGTATGTTTTCTTATCACAGGCTAACATTTTTGACCTCTTAGCCTGTGTTAAGAAGTGTGTACAATTCCAGCCAAGCTAATATAAGTAGTGTACATCAGAGATACTTAGCATAGGCTAAGAGGTCAAATACCTGAACCCGTGCTAAGAAAATGTGTGTGAACGCAGAGCACTGGCTAAGAAAGGCTAAAAGTCAGTAAGTGAAAATTAAATCTGGCCTTCTTTTAAGACCCAGTCGAGATTTTTAGCACAGGCTAACAAAGTATGCATGAACGCTTAGGTCGGGCTAAGAACCCGAAATGCCATTGTGTTTGATGTTTATTTGGACTATTTACTATGACTGGTACCGTATATTCATAACCATTCATTTTAGTATGCCATTTCCGACAAGACAATCAACGCGAGCACATCAAGAGATATTGTTCTTGAGAAAAAATGAATCGATGATGCAACTTTGTGCTACTTCCTGTTATTCTGAATTTTTTTGGTATTGTTTTATAATCGTACATCCTCCTAGTTACTGTATCCAAGTAATCATAGCTAAAATGACTGAAGATTTTTATATACTTTCAACAAGTTTGGGTGATCCTTGGCCTGTGCTAACCACTGTTTTCTCCTGTGTGTGAACACAATTGGGTCGATATGCAAACATGAGATTAGCTTGAATCTTAGCCAGTACTTTATGTAGTGTTAACACTACTACAATAGCATATGTGTGTATCGTTATTCCTGTCCTGTTCAGTATATCATGAGATTATCTAATCTTCCCATGTTATAGACACATGTTTACCTCACATGCATTCTGTAATGACCAATTAGTTCATTTTGTAAACTGAACTACAATTCTAAGGCAGTTTTTAATCAGAAAAATAGAGATAAATTGATGGCCTGAGCTCCAACAGTTCTGATGTCACAGAAGAAATATAACAAGGCGTCAGACGACAATTGCTGATTCTTAATTGGATTGTGCCTACTGTTCAGAAAATGTTAGTAATGAATGAATTAAATGGAATTTATTATGGATACTACTATATTTTCTCATAAATTGTGGAACTGCAAATAAGTCAAATTTTATATTATTATTATATTATTATATTAAATTTTACTTTAATTTAATTTTTGCAATAGACAAATTTTCACAAACTTACAAACTTATTTTATTGACCTTATATTATGAATATTTCTAACAGTGAAAACACTATACATTCTGGCCAGTTACATGTAAATGTAGTTTATGTCAAGTAATGTAAAATCTGTATTAGAAGAAACATCCAGAAAAGAAGTCGCACCTATTATTTTTGAATAATTGAGAACCAAAAATTAAATTAAGCCGCATCCCCTCTGTTGCATTGTACCAGTTTAAGCAGCGGCTTCTAATACAGATTTTACAGTGCTCTCATATACAAGTCAAAATTGACAGAAGCAGTAGAAATCCATATGGGAAAAGTTAGAACTGAAATGATGTTATCTCATGTATGTCCAGATAACATAATCGATAATTATATCTAGGTCTGAGGTTACCGTTTATTTATGCAAAAAATTAATACAATCTGAGAATGTGAGTGAAGCTGTGTGTACACATAAAAAAACTGGCATGCACGTATGTCATCAAAGACAAAATGTGGTTCATAGATTAAGGGCCATTAAGGGCCATTAAGGGCATATCAATTTGCTGACGATGGACATATTCAGCTCGGTAGGACAATTTATTTTTGTAGAAATTTATTTGTGCATATGAGTAAAAAGTCTGATAGCAGTGTCAACATTTCTATTGTTCTCTTGGTGCATAGATTTTACTGTTTTTGCACTGTGGACGAAACTAAAGAAATTAAGTCAACAATTTTTCAATGATCCATAATGCAACGCTATGATCATTATTATGTTACCAGCTGACAGCATAGCACTGTAATTGGCATTCAGCACTGCTGTTGTGATCATCACTATCTGACTTGATAGTGCCAAAATACACAAATGTAGAATCCTCTGTTAATTAAAAATTGTAAATATTAAACAAAACGTTGTTTTTAAACATCATGGAACAAGCACGCTCTCTGTGCTGCCATTTTGGTTACCTCGATCAAAATCCCCTCTACCAACCAGCATCAGTAGTGATGTCATAACATGCGTTGTATCATCATGGGCGGTCTCCTTCGGTACTAAAGTACTATGAATGAGGTAGTTCCAGGGGTCAATGTTTGTCTCATTTTTATCAGCCTTGCAACCTCATTTCAAATTTTCTGTTTTTGTTTTCTTGTTTTTGAAATCTGATTGTGTGTTGATATTTTGTAGTTTGTTTTGCGTCTACTTGTATCGTTCATGACACTTACTCCAAAGCTCACTAATAGTCATGAATGCATTGGATGAATTATATTTTATGCAATACTACCTAAAATCCATGCTAAAAAGTATTTCACAGTACTCTGCTCCACAAATTAATTAAATTGCGTGAGCAAATAATTGCTACGGAGTACTCTCAGCCAAACAAAGGCATTCTCTTTATAAAATATACCTTTATAAATATTTATATATTTTTATGGCAGTTGAATCCAATCAGCCAATCAAACACATTGTGCATCAACGTCCTTTGAAAAACATTATTGGTCTATAAAATTATGAAAGTTATGAAGATAATGGGAATGCCTAAATGTTGTGCCAAGTGCAATGAAATGGGAACAAAATAACAGCCTAACATTTGTGTAGTCCTTAGTATTTGTAGGCGTTAAAAGTTGCATTCACACTTGACAAATGTGTAAACCATCAAATGTTGAGATTCTGGTTGGATATGGAGACATTAATTCAGAATATGGCGTTAGTGTAGAATAGGGGTCCGTAGTTATCGCTCAAAAATACGATATTATCAATAAAATCAGTACATACATGCTTCTGGATGAATATTCACATGTGACACAAATATGGTATAATCAACTATTTATAAATAATCATTACTGAACTAACTTCGTCTTTGATTGAAGTGACCACAAAATGGCGAAAATGAGGTTGAAAATTGTTCAGCCCTCTTATGACAATATTGTGACTTACTTTGTTTTTTATTCACCGCGCGACGGAAATTACAAATTAGTTAATTAGGGTTAGGGAAGCAATGGAACACTAAATGTTAATCTATATTTTATTTCTATGTCATACATTACACCTGAATGCTAAGCCATGTAACTCCAGTGTTCTCCACGAGGGGTTTAAGAGGGGTGCCCCTCTTCAATTTGTAGCACCCTCCTTTGTTTTCAGTGAACAGCTGTTTCACGAGTCCCGGAAGATGTCCCGACGACGTTATTGAGAGACCTCTTATTAATTGACAGGCGATAAAACAAAGAACTAAGAGACAGATAGTGGCATAGGTGACAACTAGGACAATGGATTGGATGTCTGGGGAAAAACTGGCTGAATAAATAAACAAAAAACAATGGCTAGATGCGTGAAGTGATTGTCACAAGCATTGCGTTAATCACGCAATGGGGGGAGTCAAAACAAGCTCCCTCATCATTCCTGAATTAGCTTAGATACTTAAAGGGGAACCGATACTATAAATAAGGGTCAAGATGGCCACCGTATTAGTATGCTTATCCGAACCAAGCTGCTAACATCGTGGCGGGAGCTCCGTGAAATGTGCCATTTACGATGTTTGAAGATCAAGCTGTGGTTCCAAATACATATCCACGGGGGCATGAATATGTACGCTAGCGATTACACTCATCTGGTTGGGCTTTTGATGTATAAATGTTGTTATTTTTGGTCGAAACGTGCCGCGACCAGTGAAAATCACGAGTTTAAAATGGTGGCTAATGTATGCAAAATGCCTGTCAATCACAGTTTGAGTAAACGAAATGTAAATCCCCTAGATGTTTATTCAATCTACAAAGCTTGTTGGTTTACAAACAGCCCCGGCAAACAGCATTATCGTTACGTAGTTTGTCTATGTCTAACCATCGGTAACACTGGAACATGACGATGTAAGACAGTAAACAATGTCATTAACATTAGGTTACAGGCTTTCAATTAAAACCACGCAAAAATTTCCTGTTGGAATGTAAAACACAATACCTAAGTCAAAACAACACTCACTCCTGACCCACAATCTTACAAATGTTATCGTAGTCATTGACGTCTATTCAAGAGTACAATGTTTATTGTGGTTAGCGTGAATAGGTGAAGCTTTACTTCGACAATGAGCTGTTATCACCGTAATCACCGTATCACCGTGTTGGTATTTGAACACGTTGGCATCACCGAGTATTTTGATTGGCTGATTAGCCATTTGACGTATCAGGTGTCGAGCATTTGCATGCGACCGGAGTCATTCGCGTACGATGAAACTAAATTGAAATTTACCTGCATTTCAGAACAATTCAACGAATTTACTTTTTTTACTTTATTACCGTAATAATCACTACCAAGTAATAATAATACATGTAATTGTGAAACGCAGCATGATCGGATTGCGTTACCGTGATTATTTGCTACTAAGCAATGCAGTGTTCGTTTTTTTTTTTTAATTTATTTTTAGGAATGCCAGAACAATGTTGGTTACTACTATGTGGACATTTTTCTTTTGATCGTACGGCAAAGACTTGTTTTCTAAGGGATGACTTTTTGTATAACTTTCCAGACAGTCTGGAAAAAAGAAGGGGTACAGTGAATAAGTGTCAGACTGCAATGAGCTGCAAATGGTAGTTGTGTAATACTGGTAGGCGTGCAGGAAATAACCGTTCTGTTAGAGGTTCCAAGTTTCGGATATCAACAAGACATTGACTGCTTCGTATGGTGTTACCCTTTGTTTTCTTTTTCGCGAAATACTTCAACAGCTCAAAACTGCGAAATCAGATGTTTCCACAGCACACATTACAGAGTACAAGAAGTAAATATGCCATGCTTGAAATGCATGAACAACCAGGTCTTGGCATAAGAAAATAAATCAGTTTTTGTTTCTGTATTTGACTGTAGGACGAAACGGTGCCCAGACAACACAAATTCATAATTTTCACAATAGATCGTTTTCGTTCATGTCTTCCAGTGTTCTCCCCAGACTTCATGTCAAGCATCACGGCCAATTTGCATAACAATGCATCTAATTTGCATATTTTTTATTTGCATAATAATCAGTTTTTCCCAACAAATATTGTCAATCTACAATTAATTAAAGACAAGATATTTTTATATCTGATAAATTTTATATCATTTTACTGCATTGTATTTTTTGTTTTTGTATCAAGTCAAATAAAGTTTGAAATGGAACATCATAAAAAGGAAAAAAAAATTGAAAAACTTGTGTTATAGCCAGTCAGTGAATATACTGTTATCCATGGATGTAACTGGTTCATCATTGTGTACAAGTTTTAGTGCCCATGTCACTGTCGGTTCATATAAACGTCGGGGAAAACATTTTTTGGTTAAATATATAAAGTCGGCAAGATATCGAAATATGTTGAAATTAATAAATCAATAATTAAAAAAAAAATTCTACAATGGCAGTTCGGCGATTTTTCATTGCAATATACCTTGTGAGTACAACGCTACGATCACCGTAACATTGTCAGCTGACGGCATTGCGTTGGACGGGTATTCACCGCTGCTATTGCGATCATCGGTATCTGACTTTTTGGTGTGAAATACACAAATTGTTTATTAAAACGATTCATTGATGATTATCATAAGCATTACATCTAAATTGCCAACGAGATGTTTTTAAACATCGCGGAAAATCATGCATTCTGCGCCGCCATCTTTGTTACCTCGATCAGAACCCCTGATAGCCCAGCATGCATCGGTCACAATGTTGCAACGTGCATTATGTCGCCTTAGGGCGGCGTTTTTCTGTACTAAGGTACCCTATGAATGGGGTATTTCCAGAGGTCAGAGTTTGTTTTGTCTCATCCCGTCTCGTCTGCTGTTGAATTATTCATACTTTTCTTTCCAATGCGACTTAATTTCACTTGTTCTTTTTTTAATTTTGGAGTAAATAATGTCACCAGCGATTGAGTGATAACAAATCAGAGTGCAGCAAATCGGGGTTGATCTTCCCGACGTACGCCGTGACTTATTTTGTCACATTGTTGCCGTTGCGTGCAATGGGCAAATTATTGCTATTCTAGTTATTTTTTTTTTGATTTGGAGGCTCTGCACCTTTGAAAGACTTCGCAACATATTGCAGACTTTTTTATCACTGTCTTTGTATGGCTAACAAAAGCGGGATTACCTAAATTGATCAATACATGTTATTGTTTTAAATACGTGCAAGATGAGACTGACACTTGTAAACAAAAACATAAGCATCACGGCTGAGTGACCAAGCGTCACGGACAAAGGGCAAGCATCACGACCGAGTGTCCAAGCGTCACGGTACCGTGTCGCTTCAGAGGCCTGGGGAGAACACTGCCTTCAACACGCATCAGGTTTTCTTTACGCTGGAGGTATCACCCATCTTTCCATGTATTGCGTCTATCACACATTGTCCAGTGTTTTTTATACAATCCACGTCTGACAGTGGCGTTGTTGTTGCACAGACTTTGACCGTCACCCAGCCAGCTTTGCCTGTTGGTTGTAACGCAGGGTTGTTACAACGTCGATTTTATAATAAATACAACGCTGCAGATTGGTCGTTAAAATTGAGTCTACGGTAAAATTGTTTTGACAGAACGCTCTTCTCCCCCTCACCGCTCATTTGATTTTGACTGTAAAATCAACCCGACGTTCACCCACCAGATCACAAGAACTCAAATCTCACACGAGATACAAGCCGGTACCACCCGTGTACATACGGGTTAGGCTTCACGGAAGACAAGGCTGTACATTTTGATTTTCCACATGAGTGTCGTAAACAGGTTACAAGATAAGCCCGTGATGTCACGACGACTTTTCTTTACTAATGATTTTGATATTTCCGTGTAATAACCTGTACTTATAATATACAGTACACTTTTTTATTGTCGCCTTTACCAATTAGTCAATATTATATGAAAATTTGAAGGTAATAGTAAATACACGTTCTGTTTACCGATTTGTGACGGAAATATGAAAAACGAAGTCCTTGACTTTGTGTTTTCACACTTGTTATATTAGCAGTCTGGAGGAGTAGTATGTATACAGAATGTGCATAGGAAGTTTCATTCTCTGGTTTACTGTATACGAGATCAGTACCGTCAATAGACCGACGCAACGAAAACAGACAAATAAACTTGAGTCGGCGGATTTTCTTTGAGACCGTTTAGCAACAATCTGGTTGTGTGTATCCGGTGGACTGCTGCCTTTTCTTGTTGGCCATTATCAACTTGAATTAGTTCCGCGTCATATTTTTCTGACGATGTATAAATTACGGAGCGCGCGATGTTTCAATTCATAGCACATGAAGACTGCTCTGTATTTGTTTGAAATTCAATTGCTATGTTATATTTAAACAAGCAAATTGTAATCCGTTCTTAGGATGTTTATATCAGTTGTTGTTTTGTGGGATTAGCGGTACAGGGGGAAAGATAAGCATTCATTTACTCAGTGGACAGAGGCGGAGTTAATTACCCATGAGCACTTAGTGCAATCCAATGAATTGAGCGGTTCCCCTTTAAGAACAGAAGAACCAACAACAATTTATTGGTCCAATTGCTTGTTACTTGTCCTCAATACCCATAATGCAATCAACATAATGATCAATTTATTTACAGTCATCGGATTCGATTTTTTATTTTTTATTTTAAACGGTAATTTTGTTATGTGAAAATATTTTTCTTCTTATTACTTGGGTTTTTCAACTATTACAATATGTCAGTGCATTATAAAACTTATGAAAATGAAAATATTTGAAAGAAATTTAAAAGAAATGAATGATATAGTAATATAGTACTTGTACACAGTATTTAAGGTTGATGTAAATATAAAAGTGCTAAGAATTTTCCTTGAAATGTTTGATTAGTATGCTAATTATATGCAAATAAAATATGCTAATTTTATGCAAATTAGCGCCCCTCTTCAAATTTTATTTGTGGAGAACACGTAACTCAAATCATCAAACAGTAACTTGCCATGATGTCATAGTTTGTTTATGCATGCATGACAAAATGTGCATCCATGAATGATGGTAATCCCGATTTTACTATTTCGCTCATTCAGACTTTCGGGGCATTTTCTTCATGTTTAGTCAATTTTAGTGTAGGTTTTTCAAATTATTAAGGTTATGGTGAAGTTTATTCATCAGGAAAGTAGTTGGTATGTACAATCACGAAAACTATTTTCAAGAGATTACCCAGAATATTAATTTATGTAACTCTAATATTTTTAAATCAAGCTAGATTTGTAAACAATAGATACTCCCCGAGTTGTCCTTCAAAATCAATGAAGGTCCACAACATTGTAGGTAAAGATTGTTTTTGCGACAGGATACCCAGTGCTCCCAAAATCAAATGAGCGAGAAAATATCTACTTATATCTACTTAGATAAAACGGCCTTATTTTATGTATTTAGCTGTTAGAGTCAGTGATTTTCATGTACTGTAAAGGGGTTAATTATTCACTGGGTTTTAATTTGGCTTATTTCGCTGATTGGAAAATGTGCTAAATTAAAACCCAGTGAATATGTAAAATTTAGCATAGAACACTTTATCTAAATAATAAAACCGTGAATTTAAAACCCACTGAATGTGCCTGAAATGGCAAATCAGTGAAATTTAAACCCAGTGAAAAATTAGTCATTTTACAGTAATTGCAAAGTGAGAATTCAACTTGAAGTTCAAGCCCTGTTTTTAGAGAAACCATAATTTAAAGAAATCTAAGTGATTGGCAGAGTGGATGTTCAAATAATTTAACCTAATATCTAATAATTTTGACTGTACTCATTCTACCTAAAATTTAATTTATTATATTATTAACCTTATTAACCTCTCAAGGTTCGTCACTGGTAGCAATATCAAAAGTGTAAAACCAAGATATTGAATAATGGTATATGACGATTAAATGCATACAATTTACACAAAACATTCTTGAAAAACAAGTAATAAAGGGTGTTTACTGGACTGATTTTTGCAAAGGTCAAGACCCTTCTTCTTGCAATCAAACGACATGAGCTTTTCCCACCCTTCTCTGCTTGTTTATACAAAAATGTTAATAAAAGATTGTTATCCTAATTGTTTGGTTAAAATTCTTAGGCTGTGTAAACATTTGTTGATCATAGATGCACTAGAATTTGGTTAGTGAATTTGTAGATGTTATTTATAAAACATGTTGATCTCATAGTCTCGAGTTATGCACTTAGAAGCCATGTTGGATTGCCATTTGAAAATGGGGGTGTAACCACATTCAAACAGATTGAAGAAAAACGTAATCCATTGACTGTCTTGAGTAGCCGAAAATACTACATTAATATTAAATATTACCACAATTATTAGTGATTTTTCAGAGCTAGTCCAATTTTTGATCATTTGAAAGCACTGACTGCACGTGGTGTGAATGTCTCACGCGAGAAACGAATAATAAGCACGACTTGATAAAGAACTGGGCAAAGACGCCATGTTGAACTGAATTGGCCTGAAAAGCACCGAATTTATGTGTACTAGTGGCCTCAGAAGAAATATTAACCCGACAATTTATTGAACAACGAAGCTGACTGTCTACTTGTTTGATTCGGGTGTTATTGAATATTTTAAAAACGCAGTGTGGTGTCAGTTCTCCGTGCTGACAAGTGAAATGCGTGACAGTATTTCAAACAATGTACATTGCGGTCCGCCATCTTGAATTTCTAGACACACATTAACTGAAAAATGTACCGATGGTCGTCGCCGTGAACGCCACTTTGAAACACATTTGACACTTAATAATCTCGCACGATTGTATGAAATACGCTATTTCAACGACTCGTGTCTTTTTGTGTAAATGTGTGATGCACAAAAGCAGTAGTTAGGTGACGACGTCAACATGCCACTTCGAAACATGATTCGAGAAAATGGCCGCCATCTTGAGCAATTTTGCATGAAGACAGCACAGTCCTCGGCGGCGATTTCTCAAAACGTAGAATACGTATGACTTTAATTGTCAAGTTGTTGTATATTAGAGTGTATATCATGTGTGTAACACGTACCTATAATCGGCAATGTAGTGATCATAGTGTATATTTGGCGTCGACGTAAAGGCGTGTGTGTAGCTACGCCTGCCATGGAGGTGCGTGTAACCAGGCACTAGAACACGGAAAGGGACAGCCCGAGTTCATTTATAAGAGGGCTCTCGACAAATTCGGAAATACTGGTCACAGAACCTCATGTTATCTCTGTAAATCAACCTTTTTAGAAAATATATATTTACATATTAGATTTCAAAGTTTGGTCAGATCATAGCGATGTGATATCTTATTTGGCATGACCTACATAACATTAAACTATTGTTTCGGGGGAAATTGTAATGTTCATGTTTTCTTTTTTATTCAACGGAGCCAACGTAACGGCACGCCCATCGCGACATAATTTAATCCGCGTTTTTCAACTGAACGAAGTTGACACTTACCGCGAATTGGTACTATGGTAGATACATCAAAGTTATCAGTCATTTAAACTACTACAACAAATTAACAACACAAAATCAACTTAATATATAATATATAGACAACCACACTGATGCAAATATGTGAATGGAAATTGCTACAAACTGTATAAACGAATTGTTACGTCTTTGATAACACACAACGTGAATCCGTTATGCATGTGTTAACATAGATTACACATTTTATGAATGTACAAACGCTAATTAATTATTTCAAAGGTTGCCTTGTTTTGAGAAATTAACAATAACTTGATTTTATTTCAACTATTCTCTGAAAATATGTCGGCACAGTTTTAATCGTATTCAAACCACAATGGAGTGATATGACCTCTATGAACCTGCGAACTTACCATAACAGTAGAGTATAACAGTTTTTGAATGATGAACGATTATCTATATTTTCAGTTACACGCTGTTTTTTTATACACGCTAAATAGATTAAACATCGACACTGAAACCGAACAAGGCTGAAACCGAACAAGTTCAGGGATTTCTGTACCACATGTACCGTATCGTCCATGTGGTACAATACTAGTGGGTGTGTGACTATTGTCATTTTGTAAAAAAAAATGCAATAATTATACGTGTAGATAATTTGTGGAAATACTCACTCAGTTGGACATGCTGGGTCATACAGTTCAGCCATTCCGTCGTGTTGAAACTTAAGTTGGACCGCAACACAAATCGATAAACTTTCAACTCAACACCGCACACCACAAGTGATAGTTCAACGACGCCATTATGACTAAACTAAAACATACTTTTGCTTATAAATAAAACGGACGTCTGAGAAGGAGTTAAGGCAAAAATTACGACATCATTAGGTTGATGTTTCCACGGAAACCGCTATAAATCGAGTGTGAAACAGAGCAAAGGGAATCCCCTGTACACAAACTCACTCTGGTCAACAGCCTCGCTCTGGGAACCCGGGGTTTTGGATCACGTGATTACTACGTCAAAGCAAAGCACCCCAATGGTATTTCCTCAGTTTCAAGCGTTTTGCGCATGTGTCGAATCTGTTACGACACTGTGAAGAAAACCGGTCGAAACGCAAGAAAAGAGAAGAATTATCAACGTTTGGAATGTGTTAACTGGTAAGATTTAACTTCAAATTCTATTCCGGAGTCAGCAGCGCCACATCTGAACCAAATTATGCCAATTTTCTGATGAACCGGGTGTAATGTTGTTTTGTTGACATTCGGTTGGTTTGCACTATTAATGAGTTGGATGAAAATGGCCTCCTTTCAATTTAGTAAGATGAAATTATTTTTTCATAGTCATTGGAATATAAAGAATGAAGTAAAAATGATGGAACATATCTAGAAATTTAACTGTAATCATGGCGTGACGGCGTTGATTTAGTTCAAGTTTATTTGTTGCTTGTTGAACTACTGGTATCCATAACTTCGACCAGTGTATGGCCAGTTTAATGTTTAAACACGTATTTACAGTGATCAGCTATATACATGTAACTTGTTCAAACTATTATGCTCTGTGGTTGAACTCTCGAAAAGTATTTAAAGAGAATATTTTTTTTTTCCATATCAAATGATGTCACAGTCGTTTCCTTTTGCGGGGACAATGTAGGTTTCCTGACGACCCAGCATGGGGTCAGCCCTGTAAACTTATACGAGACTGAGGTCATTTATGTGGAATCATTAGAATTATTTTTAATACTAGTCTAAATTTGGTTCAATTGTGGAAAATATATAATTAACCAGGTGTGTGGCAAAATGGTTAGTGTGTCCGCTAATCATCAGAGAGATTGTGGGGGACGACTTCTATGGTTTGCACACTCAGCACTGCAAATAAGAGCACATTCTGTGGAAAGAGATACTTAACGGCCCAATTCACCCCCCCCCTGCCAAGTGTTTATTGAAGGTGTGGCTATGCTAATGAGTCCAGTTAATCAGTTGCATAGCCTATGTTTTCAGAAATTCATAGTTTATTTACAAACTGATAGCACTAATACCCATAAGCATCAAAGTATATTCTCTACATAATAAGTCAAGCCTACGTCACAAACTGGTCAAAATCCCCAAACATTGCCAGCAACCAATCACACACTAGCTTAGACAATAGCTTTCCCTGACGATAATACTTAGCAACGTTATTTCCCCCACGCTAACTTGAAAAATCTTTTGTTTTTGTCTCGTTTCCGTTTCCTGTCTGTCTTAGAGAATAACAACTCAGTCAAACTTACTTCCATAGAGTAAAGACCTGAGCTGCATAGGCATTCCGCAATGACAATGTGATGTGGTATCAACCTTTTCTTTGAATTACGTTTATTTCAACAATATCGTTCGTCTGAAATGCAGAATTGACGAATCATATTCATTTGCCACCCTCATATCGTTGAACTACGATGCCACAGCAATGACAACGATGCACGTATGCTGTCAAGCTTGCTAAGGTCAACAATAACAAAATATTCACTGCATGGCGTTCACACTTTCACTCTCATAAATACTGCTGCTGATATGCGGCAATAGTAAAAATAATAAATTTGAGACTATGCATCACTGCATGCGAAAACCTGATGACCGACCACATCCACTGTAGCGCAAAATAAAACTGCTATATGCTGTCTAGTGTACATTTCCTAATGTGCACGAGGCTGGTTAGACAAGGAAAGTCGAAACTTGTATTATCATAAATAAATATTTTTAGTCATCATAAAAAAATTTATTTTAGAGAAAACAAAAATTGTTGAGATTTAGCTAAGAGCCTGTGTGTGGGCACACAGTTATGATATGAATTTGCTATTTCCGAAATACGCTCTTTATCATCAAGTTACAGTAACAGTAAACAATACTAAACACGGCATTCATTTCATTGAAACCCGATTAGGGGTACTTCTGGCTCGTACTCTTTGTGGTGACTTTTTAAATTTGCAAACATGATTTTCATTGTCTTCATTGAATCCGCTATGTGATAATGAGAAAAAAATTTAGGAACTGTCATAAATACTATGTATAATCACTGCTGTGATATTCATAGTCACATACACTTTGGCACGACATAATCGACCTGTAAGTTCAAGAAAAAAAAATAAAATGGTGGAATATAGAATATATAGCTTTTGCTCTATGAACAAGCTTATGACCATCAAAAGAAGGTGCTTAGTGCTGTATCTAAGGGAAATGATGTGTTTGTTGCAACAAAAATCGGATCGGGCAAGTCGATGTGTTATTTCAACCATTTTGTCAGTTTACTAAAACATGGTTTGCACAAATATTTAGAAATTCCATCGTCTTCATTCACTTGCCCACAAACAATTTCCAACGTTGGAATAACAAATTTTGGAAACGTGTCAATGAGTATAGACCTTCTTGACTCTCGGTGAATCGGCCCAAAGCCTACACGCCGCCATTGTATTAATCTGTGATGACCCCAGACGTTCACTTACAATACAGTGATGCTGATTGGTGGCACCAGCTCCTTGGCACGCCCAATCAAATGACTCAATTTAACTGCAGCGAAATGCAGCTTTTCCTAACATTATCACACACAGGTTTGTGGGTCATTAAGAATGGCCAGATTTAGCGAAAGTGTCAAACTTGACGGCCTCAATGATTGTATGGATGGGTCTGTCATCTCACGACAATAAATCGGAAGTAGACAAAAACATCTATAAGACATCATTTTTAGGCCATTTTTAATGTTAATAGATGGTGTCATTTGTTCATGATTAGTGAAGAAATAAGTGTTGGAAGATATTAGTGTCTATGATATTTCAAATAATTACTGAGTACCTGTAAATTGCCTACTGTCACCGCCATATTGTTTTGGATACCAAAACAACGACATGGCCAGTTAAGTTGTTGACTGGTTTGATATGAACCACTCAAGATTATTACATGATTATTATAAAACTGAGTAAATGTGTGCAGTATACTAGTAACATTGGGTTGTTTAGAGAGAAGACTGTTTCTTGAAATTTATAACTTTAAAATCATTGAGATGAATGAGACAATTGATCCCACCAGGCAGGAATTTTTTTCAATAAACTATTTAGAATATCTATCGCTTATTTGGTAGTAAATCGACCAAAGATTCATAGTTATTAGGCATTACTAATTGGATTCTATAGCAAATGAAAGCATCTTTTTGCGATTGAAGCGTCTTTTATAGAGTACATCAATATGTTTAATTTTTTGTATGACAACATAGCCACTTGTCATATGACAAAATATTGGATGAAATACGAATGAAATGGAATTGTATCTCCTGTAAATATTCAGTGTTCTCCCCAGAAAAACTACATACCTACTGGTAAATTTGCATAACAATAGGATGTGTTAATGACTGCTATTGTACTCATTGTTATCTAAAATTTAACAGTTAGGAACCCCTACTCTATAATGCCTTGGGGATTACCCTGATATTCTACCTGTTACTGCTGATGTTTTTATTTGGTACAAACATAAAAATAAAACCCAGCAAATATTGTTTTGGACACTAAAACATTATCATTGCCAGCTGAGTTGCTTACTGGGTTTCAATGTGCATCTTGAGATTGTTATATGATTAGAAGTGGTTAGACCAAACCATTTTAGGAGGGGGTGTCGTTTGGCTAAATATGCAAATTTACTAGCATTATGCCATGCACTAAACCATGGAACTATAAACCACAGGAAGAACAGCGAAACTAAGAGGATTAAAAAAAACTTTGTCCTAGTTTAACTTACAGTGCTTTCACTTTTGTTTCCACGACATTAGTCATACTCCATGTTAGTTGCCGCCGATACGCCCGTATCAACCGCTTTGCTGGGACTTGAAAAAATAAATTTAATATCTGCGCAGTAAAATATTTCGTTCACTATGCATGTGCAAACAAGTCGGTCTGTAGGGTGACCTTCAGTGTACCGGAAGTCAGAGTTTAGCGAGTTTTCATCATTTTCAATGTCGTTTTTGGATTACTTTTTTTTTTTTTAACCCTCGAAAAAATAAGGTTGCGAAAATTTGCGAGACATGGGGTTTTGTATGCTGTTCGTTGTTGAGATACCCCAACTTATTCCGTGTTTCCCTTCGATCGCCATAAGTGGCAATGTGTTTTTTTTTTCCTGTTGAATGTCGCTCATAAATCAGTGTTTTGTCTTGGCGCCATTGTTTTTTTTAATGTATAACCAAAACAACTTGATCACGTGATCTCCCGAAGTTGCCTGATTGTCTCCAAAAATGACCGATAGTCAGAGATTAACGTTCATTTGCGTAAATTGGCTTATTTTTCAATGCGACGAAATAAACAGTCAAAATAAACATTCAACATTGCGGCATCTATCATAGTTCCAAGGAAACGAGGTGGTTGTTCTTCCTGTGGTTTATAGTTCCATAACTAAACACACCAGACACATGCGAGTCATATTTTGTGTGGACAACTTTGTCATTGTCATATTGCAATTTATAGAATTAAATGAAATAAATTGAAATGTTTTTGTATCTTCTATTTATATACAACATATCCAAGTCCCTCACTATTAGTTTGACATCTCCTTTAAATTTATTCCAATCGTAACACTAACAGACGTGCATAGCAAACCAGTCAGCAACTTAGCTGGCAATATTGGTCTTTGGAAACAATATGGTGGTGACAGTAATAGGATTACCACATTAAGGCCATACCTGCTCTTTCAGTAGATGTAATGTGCATTTCAAAAATATAAAAACAGACCAGGGATTTATTTTAACAAGGGAACAAGGGCGCAGCGCCCTCATGCTATGGCCATGCGCCCCCTTACCCAGGGGAGCAGATTCTCCGGCAACCATAACATTTTGAATGACCAGGGATCACATGTGTCTACAGTCTTCAACTGTGACCAATCTGATAGTAATTTTGGCCTCAAGGAAGCCATAGAATGCTCCATTTTAACTTTTAACATTTTAACCCTGGTAGGGAGAATCCTATCTCCCCAAATTGGTGGCGACGCTGAATTGCAGTGTTCCTTCTTGCAGTTTTTTTCTAGAAAAACCCCTGCAGATATTATTAGACATGTAGCACTGAAATCAATAAAATAGAAGAGCACTCACTCCAAAATTTCAGCACTCATTCCAACTTGCAAATTTCCCTTATGCAGAGTAAACTTTGGCACCAACATCAACACGTTCTAACGTTAATATTGATGTATCATTCAAAAACTTTTCTTTGTTTACATGGGACACAGAAGTGCTATATCACACAACAGAAATTGAATCTCTTCACTTACGCAAACTTTTGCACAGAACTGAACATTTTTTCATTATCATTATTACTATAAGCAGAAAAAAAATGTATAATAATAACGTTGTTACGAGAATACCACAAAGTATGCATTCAGGCAGTATGGGTCATTTCGGTCGATACAAATGCCATACTGCCTTCATGCATATTTTGCGGTATCCTTGTGATAACCTCATATTATCTTTTTTTTTATTCTGAATGTTTCTAACATGGAATGACAACCATGCTTTATTGTACTTAGATCTATGTCCATTTTAGGATATGACTTCAATAAAGACTATTATTATTATACAAATAAGTACACACATTTAAAATCATTTTCTTTATTGTAAAATTGAAAATTATTGCATAATAGTGAAGCCAGTTGTAAAAAGGTTCTACCTGTATAATAAAGATAATTTGTTTGATTTTGTAATAATAAAAATATCATTGACAGAATTTTTTGTATAGTGAAACGTGTGACCTGTTATGTTATATATGTATCTGGAAGCAGAATGTTGTACATAAACACTGCCCTGTGATCTTCTATTTTCTGTTCCACTATTAACCACAGAGTACCGTTAAATCTGTATTAGAAGTCGCATCCATAATAAAGGTCAAATCCATTTTTTTTTGAACATTTGAAAACCAAAAATTAATCATTTCTCATATGTGTAGATGCTCTAATAGAAGCTGCATCCCTTCTGTTGCCTTGTACCATTTTAATAGAAGCCACAGTTTTTAATACAGATTTTACAGTAAACGATAACATGTCTATTGCATAAACCAACACTAAGTCATTTTGTTGGATTTTTGGAATGAGAAATACATTGCCATCATTTGAAAATATAGTGCAAATTGAACTACCATACCCAGTACTATTGTGTTATTGCCATGTGTGTCTATAACCTAATATCTTTATCTACTTTTTATAAGGCCTTTGATATTTGATTTCAATAACTGATATGCGCGAGGGTAGACCCCTGTTTTAGTATATACATGTAACACATCCTTTGGTTAAACAACTGATGTGGGTGACCTCTACCCCTGTTGTAGTATGTAACACCATCTGATTGGTTAAACAACTGATGTGGGTGACCTCTACCCCTGTTGTAGTATGTAACACCATCTGATTGGTTAAACAACTGATGTGGGTGACCTCTACCCCTGTTGTAGTACATGTATGTAACACCATCTGATTGGTTAAACAACTAATGTGGGTGACCTCTACCCCTGTTGTAGTACATGTATGTAACACCATCTGATTGGTTAAACAACTGATGTGGGTGACCTCTACCCCTGTTGTAGCATGTATGTAACACCATCTGATTGGTTAAACAACTGATGTGGGTGACCTCTACCCCTGTTGTAGTACATGTATGTAACACCATCTGATTGGTTAAACAACTGATGTGGGTGACCTCTACCCCTGTTGTAGTACATGTATGTAACACCATCTGATTGGTTAAACAACTGATGTGGGTGACCTCTACCCCTGTTGTAGCATGTATGTAACACCATCTGATTGGTTAAACAACTGATGTGGGTGACCTCTACCCCTGTTGTAGTACATGTATGTAACACCTTCTGATTGGTTAAACAACTGATGTGGGTGACCTCTACCCCTGTTGTATTAAATGTATGTAACACCATCTGATTGGTTAAACAACTGATGTGGGTGACCTCTACCCCTGTTGTATTAAATGTATGTAACACCATCTGATTGGTTAAACAACTGATATGGGTGACCTCTACCCCTGTTGTATTAAATGTATGTAACACCTTCTGATTGGTTAAACAACTGATGTGGGTGACCTCTACCCCTGTTGTAGCATGTATGTAACACCATCTGATTGGTTAAACAACTGATGTGGGTGACCTCTACCCCTGTTGTAGTACATGTATGTAACACCTTCTGATTGGTTAAACAACTGATGTGGGTGACCTCTACCCCTGTTGTATTAAATGTATGTAACACCTTCTGATTGGTTAAACAACTGATATGGGTGACCTCTACCCCTGTTGTAGTACATGTATGTAACACCATCTGATTGGTTAAACAACTGATGTGGGTGACCTCTACCCCTGTTGTAGTACATGTATGTAACACCATCTGATTGGTTAAACAACTGATGTGGGTGACCTCTACCCCTGTTGTAGCATGTATGTAACACCATCTGATTGGTTAAACAACTGATGTGGGTGACCTCTACCCCTGTTGTAGTACATGTATGTAACACCTTCTGATTGGTTAAACAACTGATGTGGGTGACCTCTACCCCTGTTGTATTAAATGTATGTAACACCATCTGATTGGTTAAACAACTGATGTGGGTGACCTCTACCCCTGTTGTATTAAATGTATGTAACACCATCTGATTGGTTAAACAACTGATGTGGGTGACCTCTACCTCTGTTGTATTAAATGTATGTAACACCATCTGATTGGTTAAACAATTGATGTGGGTGACCTCTACCCCTGTTGTATTAAATGTATGTAACACCATCTGATTGGTTAAACAACTGATGTGGGTGACCTCTACCCCTGTTGTATTAAATGTATGTAACACCATCTGATTGGTTAAACAACTGATGTGGGTGACCTCTACCCCTGTTGTATTAAATGTATGTAACACCATCTGATTGGTTAAACAACTGATGTGGGTGACCTCTACCCCTGTTGTAGTATGTAACACCGTCTGATTGGTTAAACAACTGATGTGGGTGACCTCTACCCCTGTTGTATTAAATGTATGTAACACCTTCTGATTGGTTAAACAACTGATGTGGGTGACCTCTACCCCTGTTGTATTAAATGTATGTAACACCATCTGATTGGTTAAACAACTGATGTGGGTGACCTCTACCCCTGTTGTAGTATGTAACACCATCTGATTGGTTAAACAACTGATGTGGGTGACCTCTACCCCTGTTGTATTAAATGTATGTAACACCATCTGATTGGTTAAACAACTGATGTGGGTGACCTCTACCCCTGTTGTATTAAATGTATGTAACACCTTCTGATTGATTAAACAACTGATGTGGGTGACCTCTACCCCTGTTGTATTAAATGTATGTAACACCATCTGATTGGTTAAACAACTGATGTGGGTGACCTCTACCCCTGTTGTATTAAATGTATGTAACACCATCTGATTGGTTAAACAACTGATGTGGGTGACCTCTACCTCTGTTGTATTAAATGTATGTAACACCATCTGATTGGTTAAACAACTGATGTGGGTGACCTCTACCCCTGTTGTATTAAATGTATGTAACACCATCTGATTGGTTAAACAACTGATGTGGGTGACCTCTACCCCTGTTGTATTAAATGTATGTAACACCATCTGATTGGTTAAACAACTGATGTGGGTGACCTCTACCCCTGTTGTAGTATGTAACACCATCTGGTTGGTTAAACAACTGATGTGGGTGACCTCTACCCCTGTTGTATTAAATGTATGTAACACCATCTAATTGGTTAAACAACTGATGTGGGTGACCTCTACCTCTGTTGTATTAAATGTATGTAACACCATCTGATTGGTTAAACAACTGATGTGGGTGACCTCTACCCCTGTTGTATTAAATGTATGTAACACCATCTAATTGGTTAAACAACTGATGTGGGTGACCTCTACCCCTGTTGTATTAAATGTATGTAACACCATCTGATTGGTTAAACAACTGATGTGGGTGACCTCTACCCCTGTTGTAGTACATGTATGTAACACCATCTGATTGGTTAAACAACTGATGTGGGTGACCTCTACCCCTGTTGTATTAAATGTATGTAACACCTTCTGATTGGTTAAACAACTGATGTGGGTGACCTCTACCCCTGTTGTAGTACATGTATGTAACACCATCTGATTGGTTAAACAACTGATGTGGGTGACCTCTACCCCTGTTGTATTAAATGTATGTAACACCTTCTGATTGGTTAAACAACTGATGTGGGTGACCTCTACCCCTGTTGTAGTACATGTATGTAACACCATCTGATTGGTTAAACAACTGATGTGGGTGACCTCTACCCCTGTTGTATTAAATGTATGTAACACCATCTAATTGGTTAAACAACTGATGTGGGTGACCTCTACCCCTGTTGTAGTACATGTATGTAACACCATCTAATTGGTTAAACAACTGATGTGGGTGACCTCTACCCCTGTTGTATTAAATGTATGTAACACCTTCTGATTGGTTAAACAACTGATGTGGGTGACCTCTACCCCTGTTGTATTAAATGTATGTAACACCATCTGATTGGTTAAACAACTGATGTGGGTGACCTCTACCCCTGTTGTATTAAATGTATGTAACACCATCTGATTGGTTAAACAACTGATGTGGGTGACCTCTACCCCTGTTGTATTAAATGTATGTAACACCATCTGATTGGTTAAACAACTGATGTGGGTGACCTCTACCTCTGTTGTATTAAATGTATGTAACACCATCTGATTGGTTAAACAACTGATGTGGGTGACCTCTACCCCTGTTGTAGTACATGTATGTAACACCATCTAATTGGTTAAACAACTGATGTGGGTGACCTCTACCCCTGTTGTATTAAATGTATGTAACACCATCTGATTGGTTAAACAACTGATGTGGGTGACCTCTACCCCTGTTGTATTAAATGTATGTAACACCATCTGATTGGTTAAACAACTGATGTGGGTGACCTCTACCCCTGTTGTAGTATGTAACACCATCTGATTGGTTAAACAACTGATATGGGTGACCTCTACCCCTGTTGTAGTATGTAACACCATCTAATTGGTTAAACAACTGATGTGGGTGACCTCTACCCCTGTTGTAGTATGTAACACCATCTAATTGGTTAAACAACTGATGTGGGTGACCTCTACCCCTGTTGTAGTATGTAACACCATCTAATTGGTTAAACAACTGATGTGGGTGACCTCTACCCCTGTTGTAGTATGTAACACCATCTAATTGGTTAAACAACTGATGTGGGTGACCTCTACCCCTGTTGTAGTATGTAACACCATCTAATTGGTTAAACAACTGATGTGGGTGACCTCTACCCCTGTTGTAGTACATGTATGTAACACCATCTGATTGGTTAAACAACTGATGTGGGTGACCTCTACCCCTGTTGTAGTACATGTATGTAACACCTTCTGATTGGTTAAACAACTGATGTGGGTGACCTCTACCCCTGTTGTAGTACATGTATGTAACACCTTCTGATTGGTTAAACAACTGATGTGGGTGACCTCTACCCCTGTTGTAGTACATGTATGTAACACCATCTGATTGGTTAAACAACTGATGTGGGTGACCTCTACCCCTGTTGTATTAAATGTATGTAACACCATCTGATTGGTTAAACAACTGATGTGGGTGACCTCTACCCCTGTTGTAGTACATGTATGTAACACCATCTGATTGGTTAAACAACTGATGTGGGTGACCTCTACCTCTGTTGTATTAAATGTATGTAACACCATCTGATTGGTTAAACAACTGATGTGGGTGACCTCTACCCCTGTTGTAGTACATGTATGTAACACCATCTAATTGGTTAAACAACTGATGTGGGTGACCTCTACCCCTGTTGTATTAAATGTATGTAACACCATCTGATTGGTTAAACAACTGATGTGGGTGACCTCTACCCCTGTTGTATTAAATGTATGTAACACCATCTGATTGGTTAAACAACTGATGTGGGTGACCTCTACCCCTGTTGTAGTATGTAACACCATCTGATTGGTTAAACAACTGATATGGGTGACCTCTACCCCTGTTGTAGTATGTAACACCATCTAATTGGTTAAACAACTGATGTGGGTGACCTCTACCCCTGTTGTAGTATGTAACACCATCTAATTGGTTAAACAACTGATGTGGGTGACCTCTACCCCTGTTGTAGTATGTAACACCATCTAATTGGTTAAACAACTGATGTGGGTGACCTCTACCCCTGTTGTAGTATGTAACACCATCTAATTGGTTAAACAACTGATGTGGGTGACCTCTACCCCAGTTGTAGTATGTAACACCATCTAATTGGTTAAACAACTGATGTGGGTGAATTCTACCCCTGTTGTAGTACATGTATGTAACACCATCTGATTGGTTAAACAACTGATGTGGGTGACCTCTACCCCTGTTGTAGTACATGTATGTAACACCATCTGATTGGTTAAACAACTGATGTGGGTGACCTCTACCCCTGTTGTAGTACATGTATGTAACACCTTCTGATTGGTTAAACAACTGATGTGGGTGACCTCTACCCCTGTTGTAGTACATGTATGTAACACCTTCTGATTGGTTAAACAACTGATGTGGGTGACCTCTACCCCTGTTGTAGTACATGTATGTAACACCATCTGATTGGTTAAACAACTGATGTGGGTGACCTCTACCCCTGTTGTAGTATGTAACACCATCTGATTGGTTAAACAACTCATGTGGGTGACCTCTACCCCTGTTCTAGTACATGTATGTAACACCTTCTGATTGGTTAAACAACTGATGTGGGTGACCTCTACTCCTGTTGTAGTATGTAACACCATCTGATTGGTTAAACAACTGATGTGGGTGACCTCTACCCCTGTTGTATTAAATGTATGTAACACCTTCTGATTGGTTAAACAACTGATGTGGGTGACCTCTACTCCTGTTGTAGTATGTAACACCATCTGATTGGTTAAACAACTGATGTGGGTGACCTCTACCCCTGTTGTAGTACATGTATGTAAGTAACACCTTCTGATTGGTTAAACAACTGATGTGGGTGACCTCTACCCCTGTTGTAGCATGTAACACCTGATTGGTTAAATAAACTTGAATGTCTTGATGTATTGTTTATTGGCCAATCGTATATTGGCTTCTTTTATGAGTCAGTTTTGTGTGTTGGCTATCACCACCAAATTATAAAAAAAAAACAGAAATGTTTATCCACCTCAAAAAGGTAATTTATGACTTTTCCTACTCTTTTTAATTACCCACAATACACCAGTGGCTTTCTACAAATAATTTGTGTACCCATAATCCATTGGATGGCACTGATGTGACTCAGCTTTCTATGTTCATGAGCAGGTTATCTTTTCCCACAATGCATTTGAAAATTGTAGTTTTTTCAAATGGCAGTTAATATGTCATGTATATATTGTATTATTTGTATTAATTTCTAATATTGTAAAATACTTTATTAATTGCTGAAATAAATCTTTGCTGGAAAATACTTTTTGGGTGTTTTGTATAGAATTTATTTTCACTGATTTTTATTCCAAATAATAATAAATTTCAAAAGAAAATAAAATATTTACAGCATACATAGTATCAAGCCCTGGTAAGCAGTGATTGATAATTAAACATTGTTGGCTTTGGAAATGTATGTGTTGTAAATCCTGATAATTCAGAAAAAAAATTCTCAGAATGGAATTTTATGAGTCACTGAGTGCTTCCTTAGCATTAACCTTTTCACCACCAGTTTCCTCTTTTCATCACAAAATAGTCCTGCTTATAGTCTGCACATTCCAACTTTTTTGAGTGAAAATTGATTCAAATTTTGACTGTTGGCTCCAAAATTAGGGTTTATTTTCTGAAATATTGAAGAATATATAAACAAATTGCAGACAAATTTGGGCAAGGAAGTCTGGTGGTAAAAAGGTTAAATATTACAGTACAGTACAGTCTTAGGGACAACATCAAAAGTTCAATGTAGGATAAAAAACTTTATTCCTTTTAGTTAATTTAGTTTCCCAAACCCCTCCCCCCACTGAAACTTAATTGATAAATATTGATCATGGCGTCAGACTACATTCACCATTAAATACAAATTGATAATCGGACAGTAGTATTGCATAGCAGTTCATTTGACGTATATATTTACACTCTGACCAAACCATTTTCTCGTCTTGTAGTTTGTTTTTTCATTTTCTGTTATACTCCAAGATTTTTTCGACTTTCGAAATAAAATCGTTTTTGCAGGATGGAAACTTTTTGAGGTCAAAACCCCCCACCCCCAAACTAAAGCAAATAAGTTTTTATCCGACATTGATCTTTTGACGTCGTCCCTAAGTGTAACTGAATTTCCAATCTGGCTATCAGCTGTCTTTGCCATTCCATAACAACCTTCTAAAGTGAGTAAATTCATTGAAATCAATAATTTCAACTTATTCTTTGTAGTATTTACCTATGTTACTAATGCACTTATGTAGACACATTACTCTACACAATTCACATATGTTACAGTTTTAAAAGCAAGCTCACCCTAGCTTCTAACCAGCTTAGGACTAATTGTACATACATATCGCCATACTGCATAAAATAAGTTGAAGAAAAACAAGAGCAATCCACATCTATTGATTGTTATATGGAAACATGTAAGCAAATAATGCAATGCAAAGATTTATGAGTCTAAATGTTAAGTTATGCTCGAACTATGTGGTATACTGCAGTGATAATTGATTAATACTAAGGAAGACTGCCAGCCACAGACTTAATTTCCTGGAAATATTTGTCACGTAGTTCTGAATTCATCAGCAATCCACGTGTACAATAAATTAACAGTATGTGACAGACAAAAGATACCATTGATAGGATATAAAAGAAGAATTTTAGACAACTTCAGTAATAGTGGGGTGGAAGTTGATTATAATAAAGTAATTTAACATCATTATGGCATCATCATAAGGCCAAAAAAAAAATTGTTTTGTTGCCCTCATCGACCGACCAAAAAATATGAAATATCGGGTTGTGTTTTTTTTTGTTTTTGTTTTAATTGACCCAAATATTAAAAACTAACCATTTTAAGCAGTAAAAAAATGTTTCCTCTAAAAATTAACGACCCCGGGCCGCTGTTTGAATACTATGAAGTTTTTTGCATATCAGGCCATTTCACCGTTTGCGATTTGACTGATAGTTGTGCACATTATTAAAAATATTTTCTTAATTAAATGAAAACATTATTTTGAATCAAAAACAATACGTTTATTGTAGTAAATATAATTTTTAATACATGAAATGCACAAAATTTTATTGAATGACATTTTATATTAAAACTCCCATCCGCTTACATTACCAACAAAACGACGGCTTTTGCACGTTGTTTGTGTGTACAAACATGTGTGCAGCGGTAGAGAACATGGCGAACCTGTTTGCTGTGTGCATGATAGCAAAAGCTGGATCAACTATTAAATTTAGCAAAGTCATGTCGCTTAAAAAAAAAAAAAAAATCCGACCAGCCGAACTAATTTTTCAATTATCCGACTTGAGGGCAACATAAGTTTGTTTTTTTTTGGCCTAAGCCATAGTCTGCTCCTTTGTACATACAATTTCTATTTTGCTCATTTGTGTTGAAAAAGTTTTAAATAAGTGACATAGTATCATAATTGTGATCAAAATTTGATATTTTGTTTATTTTAGTCTGTTTGTTGGAACTGCTGGTTGTGAATTGAAGTCTATGACTTTTCTATTAATAGCATTTATTACTCCACCATCTCATTTTCAGCTTCTGGTTTTCATTGTACTCATTGCTGTGATAAATCACTCCATCAGTTTTTTCTTACATGTAGGTGAAGATTTGTTTATTTCTTAAGCATATTTTCTAATTGTGCTGATTATTTTGGTATAAATTTGATTAAAAACTGATCAAAATGAACCACCAGATTGCTTTTATCAATAATTGTCCCGGGTCTTTGCTATCACAATAGATATGTGTTTCAGGTCAGTCATTTTCTGTTACAAGGTATTTGAGATATTTGATTTTATCAGCTGCAGCACATGTTTGAATTTCATGTAAACAAACATTGTTTTTTACATGCATTGTATATGTCGTCGCTACAAGCCCTATATTCAACATGCAGACAACGACCACCTCTCTTTAACCTTAATTTTTCCAACCAAAAGTTTGGTTCAACATTTTTCCTATTTTTTATTTATTTTTTTATACTTTTTTCATTATTGGTTACAAGTTTAATTTTTTCAAAAAATATGAAAAAATTCATATTCTTATAATTATCTCGTTACCATGGTTTTTGTGTAGAAATTGTTTTCTTTTGATGTGATAATTTTATGTATTTATATATGTGGTTAACGTAAAAATAAAATATAAAAAAATTTAAGCAATTTTTATTTGGTGAAAGTTGTCAAAAGTTGTCTTTCCACAATAGCTAAATTCATTTAGATTTAGACTTGAATTGTTTTTGGCACCTGTATGCAGATAGAAGCCCTTGACATGAGTCTATGTGTGTGTGTTTGTGTGTGTGACCAACATATGATCAGATTTTCTATGAAAACAAATATGTCATTTGGTAAATGAGTGATTTCAGAGTTTTAATCTGAAATTAGAATACTCTTGATTAGTAATTTATTATCTGTGAGTGTAATGACTTATGGAACTAGAAGATCCACATGGAAGAAACTTTCACTGTTCAATTGTTAAAGGGGAACCTTCCAAGCCCAGGGATTTCACCAAAGAATCTCGGGACACTGTAGTTTATGTTTAAAAAATTAATCTATCTTTTGTTATCCATTGTAATTTTAATCCAGAAAGAGATTTGTTGTAAAAAAATAAACAGGGACTTTCTGGTTTTCAGTTATTTTTTATTCTCTTAAAAACAAAGCAAATAGAGAAAAAATATTATAGATGCTTTATTACTGCATTTATGAAATACAGTGGAATACTGTAGAATACTTTATTTTCGCTTGGAATTTATTTTCGCTGAAGGGATGATTCCGTAAAAATAAAATCCAGCGAATATATTTTTTTTTCTATATTTCACATTAAACTCATCAAAAATCAGTGAAAATAAATTCCATACAAAACGCCCAAAAAGCCTTTTCAGCGAAAATTAATTCCAGTGAATATAAAGTATTCCACAGTACTTGTTTTTAACTGTAAACTGTAAATTAAATTGAGAGATATATATATTTAAATTCACAAATTCATGTGAAGCATAGAATATAGTGTTTTCACTAGACTTAACCCCTTCAGTAAATGCAACAACGGAAAGTACCGGTAATGATAAAATATTTCACAATGTCTAATAGTTGAGAAAGACTGAATGTGAAAATGAGAAGACATCTTACATACGTGTATGATAATGTTGTTAAAATTAACTTTTATGTGATACCATTCTCTGACCAATATATACACCATGGAATGTTGAGAGTGCTGATAGGTAATGAGAAATTAATTATAAAATATGAGTTTAAAATATAAAGCTTGATTTGTAAATGATAGACACTCACTGAGTTAGTAGGAGTTAGTGTAGATATGTTTGTCTAAGGAATAAGACCCTTCAATACTTACAAAGTGATATGTGTGTGAACAGGGGTTTTTGTAGAAAAAAACTGCAAGAAGGAGCACTGCAATTCAGCGACGCCACCAAGTGGGGGAAGACAGGGTTCTTCCTACCAGGGTATGGATTTTTGATAATTCTAAGTTAAAATGGAGCATTCTATGGCTTCCTTGGGGCCAAAATTACTATCAGACATGTCACAGTTGAAAACTGTGGCCACATGTGATCCCTGGTCAATCAGAATTTTATGGTTGCCAGAGGATCCTGCTCCCCAGGGCGCATGAGGGCGCTGCGCCCCTGTTCTCTTGTATTTTCAATATACATGTATTGTATATCATATAACAGCATCATTGGAACTTGTCTTGTGTTTTAGCTAGTTCTGGGAGTGATGTTCCACATATTTGCAAAGTGAGAATGAAACTTTAATTAATTCTGTCTTTGTTTTACTCTTCCACAGAAACATTGTATAAAGATGGGTTTTGAGATTGGACGTTTCCAAGGTGAAGTAGATGAAGAATTGGTATGTCCCATATGCAGCGGAGTCTTAGAAGAACCTGTACAGGCTCCACAGTGTGAACACGCTTTCTGCACAGCATGTATACAAGAATGGTTGTCAAGGCAACATACTTGTCCAGTTGATCGCAATTCGATTACACCACAACAGCTGAAAGCTGTTCCTCGAATCCTAAGGAATTTACTGTCACGCTTGTATATTGCATGCGATAATGCGACATTCGGTTGTGATGCTGTTGTTAAATTAGACACACTACAGCAACACCTGGATGAATGTGAACATAATCCTAAACGTCCTGTACAGTGTGAGCAAGGATGTGGTCTTGTTATACCGAAAGATGAGCAGAAAGAACACAACTGTGTTCGTGAACTGCGCACTCTCATTCAACAGCAACAGACCAAACTCTGTGACTTTGATACAGAATTAGCAGATATTAAACGAATGTATAATGATCAGAAAAGAGAAATCCAGATGCTGAAAGAATATATGCGTGCAATTCGATGCTCCAACCCTAATCCCAGTGCATCTGTACGAGCCATTGAGGATGAGATTGAAACCAACGAGGTGATAAGATGGGCTAATTCATTGCCAATTTCCAGAGTTACCCGGTGGGGTGGAATGATATCTACTCCAGATGCGGTACTGCAGGCGGTCATCAAGCGTTCTCTTATTGATAGTGCATGCCCAGCGCATATCGTCACTGAATTAATGGAGAGTGCACATGAAAGAAACTGGCCCCCTGGATTAAACACTCTGGAAACTCGACAACTGAATCGTCATACTTATGAACAGTATGTTACCCGGAGGATTCCAGGAAAGCAAGCTGTTGTTGTGATGTCACATGATAACCAGCATATGGGAGAAGATTTCACTCTAGATCCAGGTCTAGTTATGATATTTGCACATGGCATAGAATAACATTCCCTACAAATTCATATTACAATGTATTAAAATTGCATGTCATTTTATGGTAGTATATATTATACTGTCCTCCAAGTTTTCCTTTGTGAGTTAGATTAGCTTGATTTGTTTATTTTCTCACTTATCTGGTGTTGTGTATATGTATTTGTGTTGTTTTTTGTGGAAAGATTTTGAAATTCGAAAGACGCAAAATAACATGTTAGTAAGCTTTCATTGTATAACATTGTTGTTATATCTTGTGCTAGGTTTAGCTAGCATCCAGAATCATTTTAACACTTTGATGAATTTCAAAGCTCAATCTATTAAACTGATCATCCATATGCACTGGAATAAACTAGTAAACACAACTGGTTAACACATTGGCTGCCACACCAATTTTGGCTGCATGTATATGACTCCTGGCACTGAATATGAGCATGTGTTTGCTTCGTTGGAACATTTGGTCATACTGTCTTGCATTATATCTGTCATCAACTCATATCAACATAGAGATATCTATCATCAATATGAGTAGAATACAGGGAAGCATATACAGTATATTTTACATACATGATGCACACAATATTGCATATTATTATATACCTTGCATTGCCTGGCAACGCTATGGGAAGTGCACCCTCACATCAAGGCAGTAATTTTCGCAAATCACACCGGCCCAGCACGCCTGGATTTTATCAATCACATTAAATGTCATTTTAAATTACATCGTGTGTTTGAGGTCACACCGTGGTAAAATTATAATTACACCTATAAGGTATATAACATCTTTATGGACTGGATAAAGCTTTTGCTGCCCTCTGCCATGCGGCAAGAGTGCCATAGTTTGAGGATGCGTAAGCTGTATCCAGTCCATAAAGATTATTCTATTTGGTCTATATTATGGCTATAAATCGTAGTGTATAGAATATCAATTGGAGAATGTGTTGTGGCTTATTCACAGAATTTGAGATGCACAACACTGTACCATGTATTTCTCCTGTGGAACGCCAATCAAAGAGTGAAAAAAACAGCTAAAACTCAACTATCAAACAATCCTGAACAACCAAATTTATACATGTTGCACATTTAGGGGGGTAGTCTTCTTACACCATTCAGAGGAGTCTTAACAACTAGCCCAAAGTACAGTTTTTTTAGAGTTTCTCACTGTTGTTATTGCCGGCTGTGATTTCCAAGAGTTTGAAAAGTCAAGCATAAGAATTCTTGAAAATGAGTGGACAATTGGAGAATAATAGGTAGACACACAAGGCTATAACTTGAACACCCCCCCCCCCTTTCCTTTGTAGTGAAATTATTATAATCAAAGTACTTATACTCATCAAGAAAAGTCATATGACATGAACATGTTCAGAAAGGAAAACATAAATGGTACAATACAAATCTGTGACATGTGCACTGACGAGTAATAAACCTGTAAAATGTAGGTAAACAGAGAGAGTTTGATATGAAGTAATCCCACTCATTAAAGGCCCAATTCACTTGCCCCGGGCAAGTGTGATGTGGAGGTGTGGCTATGCTAATGAGTGTTGTTAATCACTTGCATCCTGTTTCAGCGGACTATCATGTGACTTTGATTGACAGCAGTTAATTATTCAAGATTAGTAGTGCGTTCCTTTCCCCGGTTCGTGTTTTTGACTTTTATCTGCCAAAATCTCAGCTCGTACACTATGTATTGTTATAAATACTACACACAGCTACTGCTGTGATATTCATAGTCACATACATCCACTTTGGCAAGACATAATCGACATGTAAGTTCGAGAATACGAGTTTTTACCGGAGCTTGGCTGGAGCTGTTTACTATAGCGTGACAAGCAAGGAAATAATCCCTATTGTTTAAAAGCGTATTTATAGTATACCTGGGCCTTTAAGGGATTAGGTTATCAGTGAATTCATTAACATTCATGGAGTAGCAAACCTACATGCCTTAAACTTGAGAGTCTAGGTGGTACTCATTTCTTAAGGCCACAATTTATATAATGGCCTTAGCATATAGGAATAATATTCCCTATATTGAAGGGTACCAAGGCAAAATCATTGGGTATCTTTGTAATGATCTTTGAAGTTTAAGCCATGTATTATACAATGTTCAGTCTTCAATTCCTTATTTTTTCTCATCTTGTCAAAGTAAAATTCAATCATTTGTTTTCAGTGAATGCCTGATCCAAACATCAATACATGATATAAAGATAAATTACCATCAGCATCTTGATATGGGTAACAATTATAACTTTTGAATTTGTGTCATACATATATATATATCGCAATTAAGCTACTTGCAATACATTCCCAAGCCAGATTTGGGTATTAAGAAGAATAATTAAATACATATACTATTCCCGAATTACTGACTAAAACGTTACTATTCTGTATAACTTGTGATAGTGTAAACTTAAATGGCTGATTATGAGATTAAGGGGAATGTTTTGCACTGCTGATTCTTTAAAGACTACATGAATATAAATATCCAGAATTTATTCATTTTCCAATAAATTGTACTTCCGGGCATTATAAGGATATTGACTTAAAAAAGTTCGAGGTCACCAGCCTAATTTTTGATAAAGTGATTGTTGTATTTTAGTGGATAGCGGCCATTTTGGGACTATTATAACACTTTTACTATAGGTTTCTATGGCAGAGATATTATGCCATATCGCAAATTGTAGACTTGTGACATAGGCCAAAAATATCATATATTGCGAATGATGGGGTACTGGTTGCCCTCATTTATTTCAAAAATTCGGATTTTAAAAACTGTCAAAAAATACAATTTTTCTTGTTGTGGTCAATAGAATTGTTCTAAAAATAACGTGTTTTGTTTTTTTAAATTATAGAACAAAAATATCACAACATAAGTCACTGTAACACACAAAAAATTCTCTTTTATGTTGCCATGGGACAATAGCTCCATGATATTACACAATAAACATTGTCATGTGATTTATGACCAACTTTCTCAGAAATTATGAGTAGACATCTACCTTAATGCTAATTATATGTAAACACATGCAAATGGCCTCCAACACCACATTGAGAGGGACACAAACCTTTATAGATTTATCCCGTTATTGCATCCATCCATTTTGACAATAGACGCACATTAAGATGTGTTACTATTAAATAGAGTAAATGGCCTATGCTGGCAAACTTGTATGATATGTATAGGATTATAGTTATAATTATGTATTAAAAATTAAAGCTTTTTAATTTAATGTATTTCGGTGTTCTTAATTAAGTTTAACTTTTCTGATAGGAGGCTTGAGCTCACCAAATGTAAGTACACTTAGTGAGCAATGACAACTCTGATCTTTAACTATCATTCTTATGTATATGCATCGAAGTACTGTACAGATGGGTACATGAACATGAGAGAGCTATTAAAACTTACATAAAGTAATTGCCACTTTTCTGCTTTATTCATTGAAAAAGAAAGCAAAATGATCTATTTTAGGCTTGTATACAGTCTCTTGTATTTTGGTGTTTTTTTCAATAAACTCACATATCATGCGTGTACAAATGACAAAACCAGGTTATCATGAAAGCTAGGATGTTTATTTCATGATAACCCAGCTTTCACCATTTATATGCTCCCATATTATAATTTATTGAAAAAACACCACAAACTAAACGAGACTGTATGCAAGTCTGAAGAAAATCTATTTGTAAATTCAGGTGTATTACTTTTAGCATCATTAAAATTAAATGTAAGAATATATGTTGTACTGTTAACCATTTAATAATCCAGGAAATTCTACAGTTTGATAGCCTTTGTGAAGACATAATTTCATGAAAGTCACAAACCCCAGTGAAATTTTCACAAAATTTAGGGATTTATACAGACTCATGAAAATTTGTCTCTCGAAATTAAATCGGTTTGCAGTATTGCCTTTGTGTCATCTTTATTACATTTGATATGTTTAATGTTTCTGTAGATTATAAAATAAACATTTAATTCGTGCATTCAGAGCTTTGTCAGTTCTAATATTTTGTTCAAACTCCAAAACATTTATAGATACTTCTGCAGTACCAGTACATTTGTAATCACAATAATGTCAATCCTTGGTCATAATCTCAAGCAATGCGATTGAATATATAACATCACAATATTCATAATGGCCAAGGTGTACATTATAGTGAATGAAAATAAAATCAAGATACTCCTTACCTCATCTGAATAACCTATACCACTGGCATAAAAGCATTATTAAATTAAAAGTTATTCAAAATAAATGCTAAAAAGACTATACAATACAGTAAATGGTTGATTTGTAATTCTTTTACAAAACCATGTGTTCTAAAACAATCACAATTGTTACAAAATTCAAGTTTTCTATTACTTGTATCAGCCTGACAGATATTCAATATTCGAGCATCTATGTGTATCATTTCTTTTTCACAACATGTTATTGCTGCTTTCATTCTGATCACTCGTATACTGTTCAGTGTTGCCACTTAATTTGGCCAATACATACACTTTCATGTGAGATTGTTTTACCCGACTAGTTTGTGTAACAGTTCCAATTCACAGAAATGGCTTCTTTCTCAAATTAGCTTTACCCGCCTAGTTAAACTGAATGGTAACAATTTATCCCAACTAAAAGTTTTGAAAATAATTGTCTCTCAATGAATTCTCCTCTCTTTTATTCTCTCTCTTCTTCTACATACGCCAGTAGGCCTAAAAAATATATTTCTGGTTAGCGTGCGTACCATCAACAAAATGCGCGCCTATCTTTTTCACATACAAGTACCACTACGCAGCGCCCTCTGTTGACGATTTCATGAAACCTGGAACGTGAAATATTTTGTAACCAGCGTTGGGCTGACTCAGTATATTTAATCCTATAGATTCACTGTTCCTATCCCTTTCCGCCATCTCGGGTAGTTTTTATATGAGCAGTGTTTTTGTTTTTTTTCTTTTTTTTTAAATATGACTAATTTATAAATGTATAACAGTATTTTAGCTATTTAGAAGTTCACCCAAATATTTGCTTGTAGTCATCACTGCACATCACTACCTCCCTTGTATGTGAATTGCATAATTGTATATAGATTACTTAATCATTATACAACATACTATTGTTCATTACTAAATATTCATATATGTGTACATTTCTCATTCCACCATACACACAGTTTAAACAATCTCGTAGTTTAGAAACATTGCCAAAGGCTGGACGGTCATTTGGTATATCATTTTTTTCCATTACTATAAAACAAACGATGTCATTTATTCTAATATTTTTTTCACTCGTAACCTCAGCCGATATTATACACGACGATAAAGACAAAGACTTTCTGCAACTGATTTTGACAGAGGCGGCGACACGAAATGTTGCGTTGGGGAGGGATCTGCTCAGCATCCCTCGCGACGAAGGCGCGACCTTACTAGGGGGTCCACGGGCATGCCCCCTTAAATTTTAAAATCTAAACCTTCTGAAACGCTATTTTCTGTATTTTGAGGGACAAATTTTGTTTGATTTTAGGGGGAGACGCCACCCCAACATTTTTTTCGAGGGGGCGACCGTTCCCTCTGCCACCCATATGCCGCCGCCTCTGTTTGAACAAGGGAATTCAGAAATAAAGATATTTCATTTGAAACATAGTTGAACTCTGGTGACCTTGCCCTTTGTTATATAATATAAATCCCTTTTATCCCAGTTTGTTTCAATATAAATATGTATTGTCATAATTAATTTTGAATACAAACAAGTTTTGGGGTTGACTCAACAGTGGGGAATCAGTCTACCGAATGTCCTTAAAAGATGTAAATACCTTACAAAAACATTGGTGCCTTATTTGTTTAATTATTTTAAGGGACATAATTTCCAGTTTTATTCAAAGTAATTCAGATATTTTAGTATAAAAATAAATGCCTCATCGCAAAAAAAAAAGTTCTGCATTTAGACGTGGATAGATTCATAAAACATGCAAGATAACAGAAAATCTTAGCTGGCTTTTGTCCAAGTATTTTGTATTACATGAAAAGTAAAAAAAAAAAACACCCTTTATGAATAGCTATCATGTTGCAAGCTCTGCTTTGTATGCAAATCAACTTAAGTAGTTAGTTGGTGTCCAGTGGAGGGAGAAGTCAACAGTACTGTTGCCTCCTGAGAATCTACATCTTCAAACACTGCAATCTTCGAAGTGCGTTTTTCAACCAGTATTATAAAAACTATATCATTCTGTTCTAATAGCTGAAACATATTCCTGCGAGTTTTCATTTGTCGAATGAACTGTTTGTCAAATACAGAATACATATATTTTAGAACAATTTTCTTTTTAAAATGTGGATGAAATGTTTTGCTTTTTATGTATTTTTCATGTATTGTTTTTGATTTGATAACTTTGAGCTAAACAGATTTTCTATTAGCTTCAGATCTTGATCAAAGTTAGGCACCCAGTTCATAGGAGTGCTTATATTGATTTTCTGACATCTTGTTTTCTGTAAAGATTTTATTGGTAGGTTTACAAATGTGTATCAGACTGTGCATTCTCTCCATGAGTTGGTTTTGAAACCCAGTAAGGGATTCTGGTATACATTACCAAGGATATTATTACAAGATAAATTATTTGCTTCATTGAACACATACAACAATGCATATTTCCACTGAGATCAGTGACCTTTGATGTGTATCATCAGTGATCAGTCAAGTAGAAACAGTCAAAATATTTTATCAGATTTTCTCAATTTTTGCATGATATTTTCATACAGGACATCTGTTGTTCAAACTCAGGGAAGACATTATACTGATGAATAAGGTGACCAAGTTTGATGAAGTTTGGAATAGAATTAGTAAAGTTATTATGCACACAATAACAATTATTAACGACGACGACAACGACAACAACAACGCCGGACAAAATCTTTCCCTTAATATACCTTTCCCTTCCATCTTTGATGGTACGGGCAAGGTAAAAATGTATTCCATATGCACACCAATAATAATTTCCGTTTGAAAGCAACTGAATGAAATTACAAAATATGTAGTGTGTTTAACAACTCATTTATGAATAATAAATATGATTTTATTCGGTAATTACGAAAAAATTTAACGATGTCAAAAACGGAATTTATTGATCGTAGTGTTTGAACTTTTTTGCACTGAGAGTTCATTCACTTTACCGAGAATTTGTATAAATGTAACCCAAGTAACTATGTGATTGGAATTATTCTATGACCTTTCCATTCACAATATCAGCTCTCATTCTAATGTTTTGTATAGAAAATATATTTACTCTCATTCAATCTTCATTCCACATATACATATGTGTATAAATCATAAACTTATTTTAATCTCAGTTTAACCGTCAACGCTTTTCTGCAACTCAAATCTTACATATGTATAATCTGGTGTACTTTTCTGTACAACTCAAAATCATATTATATCATGCAACTAGCTTAAAATATATCGAACAATTACACGAAAACATATTCTCTCAACTTTCTCTCAATATTCTCTCTGCACGACATCGAAATGAACTTCCTTTTCTAATGACTACCCCACATTTGATTAGTATTACACCTTAGTAATTAAATTCATATATTTACCTTTCTATATCTGGAATTTGGCGTTGTTGATAAAGTTCATTAACAGTTTATTATTAAATTAAACGACTTCATTTCGCATACAGTCTCTGTTTTCAGTGTCATCCTTCCCAGTGTTACATACTTTCTCGAGTGTTCACAGAGTGACATTGGATATCAGCTCTCTACCTACATATTCGTTGTACACGACCTTCCTCGTCACAAGGGAACATTGCAACTAGCCAAACTGACACACTGTCCGTCGACAATTATACATGTGATCACTAAAGGCTGGACATTTGTAGCATCGCGGCGATTATCCTATTCCCCAAAACGATTAACCGTATCACGACCCTTTTACCCTTACTTTCCCTTTAAATGGGCGGTGGTTGTCGCGCCGCGCGTGTGCGACATTTATGTTGATAAACATTGATTTACTCATAATCCAACTTAATGCGCACACAAGCATAAGTTTTGACCCGGGCGCGACTTACACTAACTACTGCCAGTGATTCCTTTGATACCTTTCAATTACCTAAAAAATATCTAATTAAAGCTTGGTAACGTCTCAGTTTGTATTCGTTGATCTGCGCAACATTTCAAAGTCGCCATCTTTGTTTATATATCTTGTGCATGTGTGGCGCGACGACCACTTCCCTTTAAAGCGCAGTGGTCGTCTCGCAGCGCGTGTTCGAATTTCATGTAAATAAACAATGTATTTTATACGCGTTGTATACGTCGCTATGGGTCCCATATCGAACAGGACGCGGCGGTACGACGACTGCCGCCCTTTAACCTAGGATTGTCTACAAAACGACATTTGCTATAGGTTACATTTTTCCATGACGTAAACTAATAGTTGTGTATCAATGCATGGTTGTATAAATGGTACAAGCTAAGTATTACATAACTTTATTATTCGGGAATAAATAAAAGTTAATCTCATAACTATGACAACGCACACAATATCTCAACTGAAATGTGAAAGAAGAACACATAATTGTGAAATGTGCACTAATAAAATGATTACGTCACTATATACATATTTAACACTCAAATAAGATAACATTAATCTGGAATCAATTAATGTATTTGCATAAGAATAGATGATTGTTCCGAACGTTTCAAAGATTGTACATATTTTGGCGCTGTTCAACTTGACAATAATGCGGCGCCCTCACAGGCATAGTCATGTTATTGAAACGTGCTATCAGATTAGATGTATCTTCGTATTGACGAATATTCTATGATTATGTATTCTCAGGGCAGACATCCGGTAATTTTACCAGAAGAGAAAAGTCAGTTTCTGAGAACAGTTCCATTTGCTCTGATTAGTAGGCGTGAAACGAGTGTTTTTATCAAATAATGTGTATTATTGCATAGGTAAAAGTGTTTTAATCGTAAATAGCTCCATCTACGACAAAGGAATACTAGATCAGTACAAATCATTACGTCACCATTAGTACCCTGTGACGTGGCCTAGGAAAGCGATTGTTATCACCAGTTACTACAATAGGGCATTGTTTTCTATGATTCATATAAACTAAACTAAAACACATTAATATAATTGTGTGAAAAACTTTGATGCTTTGTTGTAAGAATTGTCCATGACTTTAGTAACTGGTCATGCGTACGGCAGCATGTCACACAGCGGACGAACACGTGACCCTGTACTACTCCGGGTCAAACGGCATGACTTAAAGCAGATGCAGATACAAACAAAAGAAAGAAAATGTCCACAGCTCTGGTGGTGGCGCTGTTCACATTGCTCAAACAGGAGTTCATTTCCGATATGCAACAAGAAACGCAGAAATCAGGGCTATCTTCTTTGTCACACGACGATTCAAAATGCTCGGTTATTACATCATTACTCGGCTGAGAGCAAAACTTATTGATAGTTACCAAACTTTCGGGTTCTGCAAAATAAAACAAAATCACGTGATTATGGTATAAATGCTAACACGAAATAACAGAATCACGTGAATTTCATAATATATGGTGTACACGAAATAACACAGACTCACGTGACTTGTATATATGGCATGAAACGAAAAACCTTAATATTGACTGTATACTTCCCACTGTTTGATTTTTAAAACTATAATCCATATTTTGGCTGCATTGTGACCATCTGTACATGAATGCGAGTAACAAAAGTGAATGACTGTCTGGGATTGGACGCCGGTAGATAAACACTTACCAGACCACGTTAACGCAACTGCGCAGGCGCGGCTATTGTCACCGCAATCACCATCCAAACGATCTATGAGAGGCTCAGGCACGGGTGGGATCGGGGGAGGTCGGGGTATCACTCCGACACCTCCGTTATTGCAATCATCTCCATGACAACAAAATACACATGCCCATCCATCTTGTGTCTGATAACACGTGGGTGATTTGTTTTGTTCGGAACCTTTGCATTCTTCAGTGTGGCTACACGACTTTGAAAGTTGCATACTGTTTGGCGTATCTGTGAAATAGATACGGTAAATAAAGATCGTGTCTTCGTAATGGACTACATGATGTGAAAGTTGAAATAACATACATGGCTGTAATTAAAGCAGAAGCCTATTCAATATTTGGTGATGGAGTTAGTAATTTCTTGAGAATGTTCATCGATTTATTATGTGCAGTCACTAAAGCTGTTGTTGTTTTGAGAAAATTGGCAAAATATTATTGGAAAAGTTGTAATTTTAAAACACACTGTTAATCATTTCAAGCACTTTTTAAAACCCGCATATATTATCTGATCACCCTACGTCATCAGCGTACAAATGGAGATATGGCATACTATATTATTAGTGTTTTGATACTGATATGTGGAGCTTTGTCAGAAGAAATACTATTAATCCTAGAATTGCGTAGTGGTGTACTGACTGTCACATCAATATGTTGTGCAAAATTATTTGTCATTTTGAACATATTGAAATGTACAATAATACATGTAATTATTATTGCATAATAAGCTGTTTAATTAGAGAAACATCAATACAAATGAAGTTAAACATACTAAAATGAAATATAACAAGCAGCCCCTCGGTTGAGATAGCTCCGCTGTTAGCAATGCACATTTCAATTAAAGAACTGAAGACATCATTAGAAAATGAACAATATGAATAGTATCAAAGCAATCGGACTTACAGTTTTTAACAAGAAGTGGAAAATATCACCTTTTACCAAAAATTACAAAAAAAAATATTCATCAAAATAAGAGAATTGAAAATATCATCATGAAATGAACAAATCTGGGTTAGAACCACATGTAGTACCTATATATGTAATATCAAAGCAATTGGACTTGCGGATTTTAACAAGAAGTCGAAAATATCACTTTTTACCAAAAATGACAAAAATATTCACCAAAATTAGAGAATTAAAGATATCCTAACAAAATGAACAAATCTGAGAGAGGTCCACATGTAGTACCTATATATGTAATATCAAAGCAATTGGACTTGCGGTTTTCAACAAGAAGTCGTGAATATCACTTTTTACCAAGAATTACAAAAATATTCATCAAAAGTAGAGAATTAAAGATATCATCATGAAATGAACAAATCTAAGAGAGGTCTACCCAAGGTACATATACACCAAGTATTCAGGCTTGTAGTTTTCAAGAAGAAGTCGAAAACATTGACACGGACGACGGACGACGACGACTGACGACGACGGACAATCACTCATATGATAAGCTCCGCTCGACAAAGTCAACAGCGGAGCTAAAAAGTTGTTGTAGTGGTTTGTAAAATCATTTGAGGATGAGACCCGGGTTCGTGGGCGCTTATATTCAAACCTACATTTCACAGTGAAGATGGCATGTGAACACCCACATGTTATATATGTTTAGTTAGCTTAAATGCAATTACTTCAGCTATAGTAAATAGCTGAGACAAAAATTATTAACAACATAAAAGTCTGGTTACCCAAAAATGTTCTGAACCTACTTTTACTCCCTCGCACCATTCCATAATAATATTAAATGTTTCAGTTCGTGTATATTAAATTCAAGCCTAGACGTCAGTTTCAATTTACGGCAAGATTGTTTATTAGTAGGCGTCTACCATACGAGACGAACATGGGATTAATATTGTATGTTTGTATGAATGGTGATTTATTTTAGTACACCTGCCTTGGTAATTTTACTGGTTTATATGATAATTTATTTTAAGAGCAAATTTGTAAAATTGATAGTTTTAACGCGTTTTATCACGTCGTGGTTTATACTATTGGACAGGTTTTAAACAGGGATCTGACTGATTTTCATTACAACAGTGTTTGTAAATATTTGTATATGTATCAATTATGGGTAAAGAAATAAATTATTATTATTATATATGCAGATATTGTTATTTTTATTGGACAGGTATATATGCAGATACTGTTATTTTTATTAGACAGGTATATATGCAGATATTGTTATTTATATTGGACAGGTATATATGCAGATACTGTTATTTATATTGGACAGGTATATATGCGGATATTGTATTTTTTTATCTATGCAGAATTGTGATCTTACTTGGAGAAGCATCTATACAGATATTATTATTTACATTGAATGGGTATATATGCAGATATTGTGATCTATATTGTAAGATATATATGTAGATATTTTATTTTTCATTGAAGGGGTAAATATACTGTTAATGTGAATTATGTTGGAGGTGTATATATGAATAAACTGTAATTTTATTATTTATTTATAGTATTTTGGATTGTGCTAGAAATAAATTGATTTTGAAAAGCAACCACATGTTTATATTTTCGAATAACAGTAGTTGATGTAAAAAGTGACTTACCAATCCACGTGGTCATTATCATGCATACGTCTTGTTGTGTTGTACAGACAACGGAATGTGTATTGTTACATCCCTGGTCATTATTGCTTTCAATACAGTGTTGGCATCTCAATGCAAGAACTGAAATCATAAATAAAACACGAATTATATATTGAATCACGTGACACGTAATGAACGTTTATAACTGCGGGTGCACGCAGCTGATTATAGGATCGTTTGATAACTGAACATCGGAGGGGAGGGGCATAACCGGTCATAAAACGGTAGAGCCGGCCATTGACTACTTATCAATGCAAAGGATTGAGCTCCAGCGTGACACGCATGGACATTAATGAGTAAGTTCGCCGGAAATTTTACAGTTGAGGCTGAGGCGAAAGACACATTTCGCTTCATCTTGCCTACGTCTTGATATATTCCTCATACTTTCCGCCATTTTACGTATATCATCAACGGTGAAGTTTTAGTCCATGAATCATGCTCGTTTATTGTCGGGATAACCAAAATCATACGTTACGAACATATATGAGAGGTAAAAGTTAGACCATAGAACAACTGAAAAATCTACATATTAATTCGACTGTCTTGCACGTCACGCGACGATAACGTTGATAGAAATTGGTGGGTACTGTTTGTAATACCGATTGTTGCCGTTTGGCGCTTGTTATACCTTTTCCATGTATGACGTCATTAAGACGCGCATTGCATTGTGGGTTGTACTTGAAACAAATATAGAATCCAACATGGCTGAATAGCGTGACCCAAAGCAATGTGTCGACTATTTATTGATATGTACATACATTACATTGTTTAGCATGTTTATTTCAATTCGCTTATATCGTCATACGAGTAGTTCAACATAAAATATACAGATAAACAAATATAAGAACCTGCATCTAAACATCAAAACGGAGGCGTAATCAAGCAGTTAGAACAGAGATGAGACTTTAATAACGTAATTGCTGTACTTAGTAATTGACTGGTTACATCTCAACAATATAAAACATTCACTGAATTCACATAATGCATATAAAGTCACTTTATTATTTTATGTCAGCACATGAGTATGTAATATCATGGAGGTATAAACAGACCTCCATGGTAAAACTCAACATGTGTTCATATGTTATCTATCAGTTTGGCTGATACTAACTTGAAACCTTCATTATCTTGAACTTGAAATCGTCATTCAAAGATTATAATATCAATATTTTAATACAGCATAGACAGAATTCAGATCTTAAAGTCATCTTATTTAAAGCGCGGTGGTCGTCGCACAGCGCGTGTTTGAATTTCATGTAAATAAACAATGTATTTTACACGCGTTGTATACTGTAAAATGACTAATTTTCACTGGGTTTAAATTTCACTGATTTGCCATTTCAGTCATATTCACTGGGTTTTAATTTAGCGCATTTTCCAGTCAGCGAAATAAGCTAAATTAAAACCCAATGAATAATTACCCCCTTTACAGTACGTCGCTATGAGTCCCATATCAAACAAGACGCGGCATGACGACTGCCGCCCTTTAATTTCTATCAGCATGATCCTAGAACACATAAATGCCCTGACTAAATTATCGGAACTGCGCATGCGCGTATTCTTCTGTAAGTTCTGATATTGTTCTTCAGTTCTCTGATTCGACTTTACTAGCGGCTACATCACGCGCAACCTTTTGCATTAGGCAAGTGTGCTTTAATAAATTATAAAATAAATTGTATTTTAGAAACGAATATATCGTACTCTATTGTCTACTAGTATTTGTAATAAATATGTATACAGAAACTTCATTCCAAAGCTCCAATGAAGGAGGTAGCAGATTAATAATGAATAATATTGTATTACATATTAAAATAATAAATGGTCACGAGCAGTATGGGGTTAATAACCCATAACGCATCTGATATTCAAATGGTGACGTAATCTAATACATACTTGTGTGTAATATACACGAGTTTAAGCAAATGTAAATAAAGTGAAATACCATCGAGTAGAAAGAAATCTATTTTATTGATAATTAGCGGCATGGCATAAGAGTGTTGTCATCTGATTTAATCATGTAGATACAGAAATATAATACTCTCTGTATGTATGTGTATGTATATATAGTACAAGAGGTCACCAAGGTTACGTTATATATTTCAAATCACGCGGAGAACTGGCAGATTTTAGTACCATCAGAAACGAGTAACAAAATACATTGGATTTAGCGATAATTGTATTATTCAAGTGTTTTACAATTATTTTAACTGCGAGATCACGCGTATTGCGTGAAAGAAACGGATCAAACGCAAAAATTGAATACTAGTAGTTTGATTTTGAGAGTTCTTCTTTGTAGCTCGGCGTGGCAATGCTGATCTTTCAGGGGGGGTATGGGCTTGATATATATATATATATTCTTACTTCATCATTAAAATTAAACATCATGAAATCTTCAACTGCAAGAAAGATACGGATCAAACGCAAACATAGAATAGTTTGATTTTGACAAATCTGTTTTTTGTAGCTCAGTGTGGCAATGTCGATCTGTCAAGGGGGGGGGTATGGCGTTGATTTATATATATATTCTTACTTCATCATTAAAATTAAACATCATGAAATCTTCAACTGCAAGAAAGATACGGATCAAACGCAAACATGGAATAGTTTGATTTTGACAAATCTTTTTTTTTGTAGCTCAGTGTGGCAATGCCGATCTGTCAAGGGGGAGGGGTATGGCGTTGATTTATATATATATACATATCCTTACTTCATCATTAAAATTAAACATCATCAAATCTGTATTGCACTTTTTTAATCGTGAAAATATCCCCAAAATACTTATGTTGTTGTAGAATCCTGTGTGATGTTTTGATGCCACTACGAAGCCTTGCTTGTCTCGTGTTTGCATTCCGTTTTCACACATAACTCGGGATCTCGCAGTGAACGAGAAATGGTATATTATTGTTAAGGTATATGCAGTCAGAGTCCCGTGGCCAAAAATATAGATTTTATACAAATATACAACAAATAAAATAAGCAGTAAGACGATATAACAATCGCTTCTGATCTCTCATACGAAAACAAAAGTGACGTAATGATACGGATTAATCCGTATAAATAAATACAATACCATACATTGCTTTATAGGGTTGAGCGAAATTATGACGTAAATCAGTCAGAGTCAATTATCCAATCAGAGTCAGCTAAACTTGTTGTCCCATCTTTCAAATATCCGTTTCTTGTCACAATAATTAATGCTAAAAGTCATTCTAAATGTTAATCTGATATTATTCCTAGAAACCAAGTTTAGGAATAGGTACAAATGATTGGGTTTTACAGCATGGTATTTTGCGACAATGTAAGCAGTGTGGGGGATGGAAAGTAGGGAGTATCTTCATGAACTTCTGCTTGTACGCAAGTAGTGTGAGAACCGAATGTGACACATTTGCGCACATATAAAACCAATACTTAATATATGATGCGTACATTTCCAAGACAATATACATTTATTATAAATGTATTTACAATTAATAATTTAATAATTAATTAATTGCACTCAATTATAATATAATTCATAAGACTTATACGTCTAACATTGTTTAGTATTAGGCGTAAACCGCAATAATTGGATGTTCGTCAACTTCAGTGTGATTGCCCCGTATTTAGTGTACGTTCATTTAGCAGTAGATAAGAACAGGGAACAATTATCCAATCTTTTTCATATTCTGTAAGAGGGAAACAATGGCTGGACATCACACTGGTACTAGGTGAAAGTGCATTTCAAGTTCACACTAATTGCTAGACATACAGATGGATTGGGGTGTATCAAAACACCGCAGGCAAAACGGAAGTAAATGTAATGTGTTTTATTCATCCTAATTAATTCCTTAACCTGGCAGCGGGACATCGACTACCTTCATATGACTGTTGCCACAATCACACAGTCGCACTGTTTATACTACACAAAACACAGTGTATACTACACACAACATACTACAACAAACATTACACTACACGACTAGTCAGTTTGTATCACAAAGTCAAATTCTGTCTAAAGAAGCGTAATATCCGATGTTAAAATATTATTTTTACAACAAATATGCATGTAATTTTATCGAGATCCATCGTTGTATCGAATAAACTATGAGAAGAACATCTATTGTTATGTAATATTTTTTTCATTTGGCCCATTCAATAATGATAGCAGCAAAACATATGTAGTTGTCAATTAACAGTACAACATAACATTTACAATCAAATGCATACAAGAGCATATAGTTACAATATATTTTACCAGCAACACAAACTAGGTTTGTTTATTGTAGTAGCCTTGTATCCAGTGATTTCACGAACAACAATCGTAGCATACTCTACGCATCGACCCGGTTATAATAACTGCTTTGCATGTGTAGAATAAACGTCATGTATATACGAGGGCCATCTTCTCAATATAATAACGAAATGGATAGATAAGAGAAGGATGAAAGCTACAGCGACTCAGCTCGGCAGTTCAATATATGCAGCGTACCACATTGTGTTAATTTACAATTAATAGCCGGTATTAAATAGAATCTGTCGTCAAACTGATGGCACGTATTTATCAACACCCAACAGTGACTAGCGTGACTTCTTGCATTTAGAGTAATCACAGTCTACCGGCTGACTTTCTTTGAGTCAGTGTGTGTTAAGTCTAGACACTTGTTTATTTTGGCTCATTTAATTAAATTTATACAAACGGTTTTACTATTCAATTGTCGAACTGGATCTATAAGTAGATCGTACCTACTCAATTTGTAAAAAAAACTGACTAAAATATTTTCGTTGATTTCGAAACTTTCAATGTATATATATATATAATTAGTTAACAATGTAAGGTTTAACGCAGCCCGAAAAATTGGGTTTCATAACCAAGTTAGAGAGGGTGATGGCCCATTCATTCATTCATTCATTCATTCATTCATTCATTCATTCATTCATTCATTCATTCATTCATTCATTCATTCATTCATTCCGACAATACGAGCATTTTGCAACATTTACTTCACACATATCACCAAGACAATACGATCATTTTGCAGCATTTACTTCATACATAACACCAAGACAATACGATCATTTTGCAACATTTACTTCATACATAACACCAAGACAATACGATCATTTTGCAACATTTACTTCAAACATAACACCAAGACAATACGATCATTTTGCAACATTTACTTCACACATAACACCAAGACAATACGATCATTTTGCAACATTTACTTCATACATACCACCAAGACAATACGATCATTTTGCAACATTTACTTCAAACATAACACCAAGACAATACGATCATTTTGCAACATTTACTTCAAACATAACACCAAGACAATACGATCATTTTGCAACATTTACTTCACACATAACACCAAGACAATACGATCATTTTGCAACATTTACTTCACACATAACACCAAGACAATACGATCATTTTGCAACATTTACTTCAAACATAACACCAAGACAATACGATCATTTTGCAACATTTACTTCACACATAACACCAAGACAATACGATCATTTTGCAACATTTACTTCATACATGACACCAAGACAATACGATCATTTTGCAACATTTACTTCATACATGACACCAAGACAATACGATCATTTTGCAACATTTACTTCAAACATAACACCAAGACAATACGATCATTTTGCAACATTTACTTCATACATAACACCAAGACAATACGATCATTTTGCAACATTTACTTCATACATAACACCAAGACAATACGATCATTTTGCAACATTTACTTCAAACATAACACCAAGACAATACGATCATTTTGCAACATTTACTTCATACATAACACCAAGACAATACGATCATTTTGCAACATTTACTTCAAACATAACACCAAGACAATACGATCATTTTGCAACATTTACTTCATACATAACACCAAGACAATACGATCATTTTGCAACATTTACTTCATACATAACACCAAGACAATACGATCATTTTGCAACATTTACTTCATACATATCACCAAGACAATACGATCATTTTGCAACATTTACTTCATACATATCACCAAGACAATACGAGCATGTTGTAACCCAACCTTTCTACACATAATACGATCATTGAACAATCGACATCAATGCGGTTAATTACATTATTCGAAAAGACTGAATATTGCAAAACATCTCAGATGTTATGGTTATTGTTTATTTTTTGGAAAAAGTGATTGCTAGCTGCCGCGCACCTCAATATTTCCTATTTATATAAACTATAACCTCCCGACTTTCTACAATATTCGTTTAAAGTTTTTTTTTTTTTTTTTTCACGCTTGATGGCATTTCCATCGTCACCTACAAATAATAATCAATTTCCTTTCTCCGTAACATCATTGCATCCCGAAATGTTGACAAGTTGGTGACCTTCCAACTAATATCTCTAAGAGAAAAGTACACGATTCTCATTGCACAGTAGCTAGGGGACGACGTTATGGAATCGGATATCTTACATTGCAGTGACTACCGAGTGCAACTCTATCTACCGCCTGTCCAGTCATCCACGCAGTCGAATGTGAAACGGCTTTTTAAGTTGACGAGTAATAAAACACGCGTATAGTTATCCGTTAATATCGATATCTGTTAGATGGCAACGCATTGGACACGGAAACGCAGTATTCAACTAGTTTGTATGAGAAGCGACGGCCTTATGATCTTCTCTAATACAGTATTGTGTAAATAGTATCATATCGGATAGAGATCACATCTTTCGAATACTTGGTCGACCGTGGAATCCAGACGAAGAACGCAGTCAGTTCAACAATGAGGCCCGCATGGTGACGTGTGGTACAGACCACAAAGTTTGCACTGGTGTCAGTAATATAAAACTGGGTTTAAACATTTAAAATATTAAATAATAATAAAAAAAGTATTACCTCTATCATCGCACAGAACTAGTAGAAATATGAGTGATCCCAAAGATAACATTGCTGATATATATACGGGCAGATCAAATGACCTCCCTTTGTAACATTTCACCACATCAGTGTCGTACACATTGTCGACTATCTCTGTTCAAACTCCGTGGCAACCGCCTAAAAGAACACCAACTACCAGCAGATTAATATAAACTTGAAAAGAGGTTAAATTAGCTCACGTCACGAACTAGTACGAGTGTCTAGGCCCCCTGTAGTCTTGACTACTTCAAGGAATATCTGTATCACTTACACCTGCTAACCTGAAATCGAACAATGACTACAGAGCACTTGATTACTGGCTTGTTTATGGCACAGCTTTCCCGTTCACTGTTGCTATGCAATCTGATACTATGTATAACGCTATAGCTGGCGCGTCCTACTGCGTCCTGATGACGTCACGGTGATATTAAGTATAGCGACTAGAGTATACAGTTACAAAATCTCAATATTGAAGGCTATGTAAATTATCACTGAAGCATATCATAACTCGTTAGCGTGACTCAACATAACTCAACTCAGGAGTATCATTACTAAGTCGATAGCACGACAAAGTTAAAGCGGGAGGGTCGTCACCTGCGCATGCACGGGAGTTGAGTTCCAAGCGACGATAATAACACACGCTAAAAACGCAAAGGCTCATGGGTAGACGCTTGTTTGTAAACAATGACACGCTATGACCATCTAACGCATGCGCAGGTGACGACACCCCCGCTTTAACATAACACGATGAATCGACTAAAAATTACCAACAATTAATAACAAGAATCAAACTTATCCTAATCAATTAATAACACGTAATTATGGTGTATAACCGTCACTAAGCAAAACTGCTTTCCAACTTTTAGATTGGGTAAACAAACCAATAATGGCTCTCCATGTCACAATTCTAACACCGATCGATGCTACTTAAAGTATCACTGTTTATAAAGTCCGGATAGTCAAGTAATACTCATAAGTAACGAAGAATATTCAACTTTTTCGGAGAGCGCAAACAGACAGCTCACACTTCTCTGAAAACACGTGACCATTCAATAAAAAAAAATAACACGTAGTTATCAGGCTGGTTAGCACAAATCAAATTTAAATTACAATAGTTCGATAAAACGACACAAAGTAACCATAGCTCGTTATTATTGTTATTTGTGATGTGTATTACATAATATTCTGAGCTACTGTATAATTAATAACATTGTGTATGTTTTTGTGTTGTGATAGCTAATTTGTCAGCTTTTAGATGGAATGTCAATGGAATGTTGTGACTCTGTGAAAAGGTACCAGCTGTTAGAGATTTTCTGAAAATCAATATCGCAACCTAAGGGGCTTGTATTTCTTGTAAGAAACTACATATCATCTGAAGAGCCAGCATGGTAAGTTGTAGAGAGGACACCCGTCCCGTTCTTCCATGCAAACACCGCTGCGCTGGCGTTGCGATTTTACTTAATGCAATTTAAGAAAATATAGATGTCTTAATGTAGATACATTGCTGACGTCATCCCAGCGTGTCTTGTTATGTGTCCAGTCTCTGGCGCAACGCGTTGCTATACGCTATACACCAATATAGGGCGCGTTTTTATGTTGGCGTAACGCGAGTGTTTTCTATGTTTATATATAGGACACTCTTGAAATTCACCCAAAAACTGACTGATCGAACGAAAACCATTTTTTTTGCACGAATCAAATAAATGTTAATTATTTGATTTACTGGAACCTTATTTGAAAAGTCACCGTTTATTTTTGACACAAAGGGTGACACATATGTTTTATTTGTAATTTTCTCTTGGCTTTTTCATATTCTAAATTCATAGCCAAATATATGGCTAAACGTACAAGAGTTCTATGGTTATGAATTGTGTTTACGCGTTAGATCACATAAATGTAATGTAATAATGTGACACTGCACATGCTTCATATTTTGCTAAAGTTTTAAAATGCCTGTGAAATTCCCACCCACACGTTTTCAGTTTAGATCTGTGTCTCACTGAAATGAACAGTTATTGATTTTTGTTGTTAAAAATGATTACTTGCCTCCAAGTAAATTTGAGATATTTATACTGATGTAGCCACGAGAGAGAGTTTTTTTAAAGAAATAGATTCTGGACCAGCCCATGTTCACTGAGGAGGATTTCAGAAGAGAGAGAGAGACGTTGGGTAAGTGTTTCAAATGATTTGACTTTTTAGAGTACCGTGGAAATAGAAATCGACACTTCGACTTACTACTATGTAAGTAATTGTGCAGTCCTGACCAATTCCGTTGTAGTTCTTTCTAACTTCTTACCAACTCGAATGTTGTTCAGTGATGGGGTCCAGCGACAGTACTAGTGTACAAACGAGCGCCGGTGACGATCACGGTGACCAGCTACGCCAGAAAGGACACATTTTGCATCTAACTCAATCCTATGCGATATTATGTCTTCATTATGGTCCATTCTTCCTCAACGAACAAGTACATAAGTGGCAATTCAGACAAAGATGAGAAAAATGTGTCTTATATAAACGTATCGGCAATGCAAGCTGCCTAGCAAATGTGATGAAATTTGAATTTGAAAATCACATTTTGATGATTATTTCAAATTCGATGCGGTGCTGTAATTGTGGAAATAGTCGTAAATGTTAGTACGGCCACAGTATGGTAAAATTTCCCAAATCTACCGGTAACTAACTTATAGGGCTAAGGCATGTATCTATCTTTATTAGGCTTTAATAACGCTGCTTATGTCTGGCTTTTATATGTGCATGTTAACGTTGATGGCGCTCCGATCCACCAAGCAAATGTGTATGCGCCAACAAATGGACATGAACGTTCTGACTTCCTAAAATTATTTTAGCACTTTAAAACGGACTGAACAATTTTCCCATTATTATAAAGGAAGATCTCAACAAGTTCGACCATGGACAGGACAGATTGTTTTAAACCACGTCAAATTGACGCATGGTGTCCTTTTCCTTCATTAGTAGAACAATATACCAGGGCGAGAAAAGACCACGACTATGGGGAAACATGATAACCAGGAGAAAAGGTACGCCCTCTACGTTGGAACCTGCCTGCCTGGAACCACAAAACACAACTCCAAACTGAAACTCACACACTTCCATGAACCTGTAATTAATGAAATGTGAGATCGTCTCAACGAAAATAATAAATAGATGAGTTGGACGGTACAATTTTAAATAACCAAATAAGATTTGTGGGAAAACAAACTTAATGCAGTCACCAATTGTTTGAAAATTCACTATATGCATAATAATTAACCATAATTATGATTTTTTTTTACTTACAAGATCGTGCATGTTTCATATAATTATTCCAAAAATATTTACACAAGTATAAAATCATTTTAAGATCCAAATCCCATATAACGTAGGTAATTTATGACTTTTCGCTTTTTCGTATCACACTTTCACAAACATTCCATGCATGAGACGTACTACACAATTTTTTCTCCACCAAATAAACTTAGTTCCATTGACATGAGTGCACAATATTGTAACGATATGCTGCAAACTTGACAAGAAAATATCTTTCAGATTAATCACCTCTAATATAATATCACCAAACTGAACAAGAGATAATATATAAGTTCTCTTTTCTAATTCTCTACTAGTCCATTGCATCATTTAAGGTGGTACCGATAACTCAACGTATCACGTGATTCGTCACATGATAGGAGGATGATTAATGAGCCTATTTTACGATATAATTTATTGCTGACATGCCGACTTGTTCTCGTGATATTACGACATTATATAATTTATGTCTTATGTCTTGTTATTAAAAATGTAAGTACTTTCAATACTACTGTAGTATTCTGGCAGGACAAAATTACAGTATTACTCCTAAAAACCTATTTCTAGTGGGAACGTGCTCATTTTATTCTGTGACTGATGGTCGATCCCAAAGAGCTTGGGTTGTATGCAAATGAACGAGCAGATGGCGACAAGCGATATAGAATCTGATATATGCAAATCAAACAAGTAATTAGTAAAATGTTTCTACTGGGAATAACTTTTGTGTGTGTAAATATGTAAATACAAACGTGAAATGAACATTTATTAGATGTCGTTGACCCCAATTATAGCGACCGCGATACTAAGACGTCACGTGATTCGAATGCGGTGTGTATTTCCCATGACGAGCACGTTTACTCCATGATTGCCTAGATAGAGGGTCTGCTTTGACAGTCACATCAAAATGTGCACATATTCCCACCAACGCTATTCACATGAAATGTACAATTTCTTGTGTCGGAATATCACATTTGATTACAGCAAAATTGAATTCATATGGCAGGCCGCCTCTCCAATCTCTCGCTTTTGATAATCACCGGGCAACGTGATTATTTCACTTTGAATGGCTTGGCTATACTCTACACACCACACCACACCACACCACACACCACACCACACCACACCACACCACACTACACTAAAGGTTCGAAAAAAAGTCCACAGTCCAAATAAATAGATTTGAAACGACTAATGACTTATCGCTAATGAGATTCGTTGATCAATGGAAGTTTTTAAATAGGACTGATATGCTGCTCTTAAGAATCATTTAATCAAATGTAACGTTCCCCGAAAGACACGGAAACGAATAGTGACATATCGCTGATGAGAGTCATTGAATCCAATGTAACGTTTTATAAATGGCACGGAAACGACTAGTGGCATATATCTAATGAGAGCCTTAAAATCAAGTGAAACGTTCTGTCTCAGACTAGTATTACTAGTCCAAGGTTCTATGAATGGCACGGGAACGACTGCTGACATATTGCTAATGAGAGCCTTAAAATCAAGTGAAACGTTCTGTCTCAGACTAGTATTACTAGTCCGAGGTTCTATGAATGGCACGGGAACGACTGCTGACATATCGCTAATGAGAGCCTTAAAATCAAGTGAAACGTTCTGTCTCAGACTAGTATTACTAGTCCGAGGTTCTATGAATGGCACGGGAACGACTGCTGACATATTGCTAATGAGAGCCTTAAAATCAAGTGAAACGTTCTGTCTCAGACTAGTATTACTAGTCCGAGGTTCTATGAATGGCACGGGAACGACTGCTGACATATTGCTAATGAGAGTCATTGAATCCAATGTAATGTTCCATAAATAACACGTAAACGACTGCCGACATATATCTAATGAGAACCTTAAAATCCAGTAAAACGTTCTATGAATGGCACGGGAATGACTGCTGACAAATATCTAATGAGAGCCTTAAAATCCAGTGAAACGTTCTATGAATGGCACGGGAATGACTGCTGACATATCGCTAATGAGAGTCATTGAATCCAATGTAATGTTCCATAAATAACACGTAAACGTCTGCTGACATATATCTAATGAGAGCCTTAAAATCCAGTGAAACGTTCTATGAATGGCACGGAAATGACTGGTGACATATCGCTAATGAGAGTCATTGAATCCAATGTAATGTTCTCTGAATGACACGGAAACGACTAGTGACATATCGCTAATGAGAGTCATTGAATCCAGTGGATAATTCCATGAATGAGACTGAAACGACTGCTAACACATCTCCATGACTATTTTCTCTTCCATACAAATTGCCACTTCGATATAAAAGTGTACGAAAGTGATATTGATTGTAGGTGATAAATGTTTATTGATTCACATACTCCAAAGCTAAGTAGGCAAGTCAAATCAATGGTTATCCGTTGTCTCAAGGGGGAAGACTTTAAGTGATTTGTATCGTCTCGTGACCCGTCATTATTTCACATAGTCACGTGACATGAATAATGGATGCACGACTCAACCAACAATCCCACAATTTCATTTTTTAATCAATATTGATTGCCTTAAAAAATGTTATCCTATGAAAATGTTCACTTGTGATAACGGGAAAGTGGTCAGTGTTTTTCGTCTACCCGTACCACATTGCAATCTCATTAGGTCATATATTTTCGGTAGGAATAAATATTGCGTGTAAAATATTAATTAGAATGTAGATTCGCACAGGTCTAAATCGGTCTAATCTAGCGACCGCGGGCTGACCAATACAGCCATGTCCACACAAGAAGCGTTCCCAGCGGTCCACACTGTAAATTACTGCGAACGCGTTCGAAAAGAAAGTAGATTGGAACTTCAGTTACTTAACGTCTATAGTGGCTCAGACTTGACAGGCAAAACGACTAGCGATGTAACGTGGCCACGTGTAATTTACAAATCAGAAAAGCCCTTGATCTTTGTCAATCTATTTGAATGTTTGCCAATTCTCGTCCAGTGATAATTCTCGTCTCATGACAGTTCTCGTCTCGTGAGAGTTCTCGTCTCATTATACTCGGATACACTGTACACTAGATAATTCGTACTACTGTAAAATACTTTATTTCAGCTGGAATTAATTTTCACTGAAAAGACTTTTGGGTGTTTTGTATGGATTTTATTTCACTGATTTTTGATGAGTTGAATGTAAAATATAGAAAAAATAGTACATCCGCTGGATTTTATTTCCACTGAAGCATTGCTTCAGCAAAAATAGCGAAAATTAATTTCAAGCGAAAATAAAGTATTTTACAGTACAAGTAATAAATACATATATATCACTGTAAATATATTTTTTGGAGAATCTATAAAGTCGTTCATTATATTAATTATATAATATCTATTAAATTTCCCCTGGTCCATGAAATATATTTGCATTAATTTGGCGGGAAACAAATCTCCAGCTCGTCGTTTGGTCAATGTTTTGACGTTTTTTCCTTGTCAATAAAGGTGGCAACATTTTGCCAGTTTTGGGGGTAATGTCTTTGTAAAGTACCACTGTCAGTGTCTAATAGTTTGAATATTTTCCTGAAAAGTGATATTTTAAAACAAAACTTGGCACAGTGACCACCGAAATATTCACAGTAGTCTAGGAGCAATCACAGATTGAGTTGTACTGCAACGAACTGAACGCCTGAGGACAAATACATCACATAGACACGTGACGTGATGTTTTCTGAAGTGCAATGTAGGGCTGTAGGCAGTATTAAAAAGGCGACCATTAGGAAGGGGAGGCATTGCACTATTTTTAGTTTCTCCTTAGCAAGGGCGGCCGTTATACCACTTATACTTATGTAGAGGCGAACAAATTAACAGAGCAACGACGTCTCCAGGGAAGGAAACTTCCAAATATTATAGCAGAGCTATATTTGAGAGGCATTTACTCACGGAAACATTGATCACATTTGTAGTTTGAGGAACATAAGAAGCAAATACATGGGATGTCTCTTAGCGGCATTTACACGGGTATGAAGTAAGCATTGCAAACACGGGAATATAGCCAGCGAAGAAAAATCCATGACACGGAACCACGCGGTTGAGGTATCACCAGCTCAAAATACCTTCTTTTCCTTTCACAGACGTAATACTACTAATTTTAGAGATAGGTTTGCTTACATAGGTCGGTGGTCACATACAGCAATAAATTAACAGGAATTGTTATTTAAAAAAGTATGCGTCAGACTGGGCGTCAGAAGGAATCGCGAGAAATAGGCTGAACCAAGACGTGATTTGCTTGTTAATTGAACAATAACACTAGTTAACATGTAGGCCTAGAGAGAAATTGGCTCACACTAAGCAGGAAATATCGATTTCTAATCTGTCAATTCTATACAAAATGCTAATATAAAGATTAGACCATGACATTATGTACAGGAAGTTCACAGCGTGTAAAGGTTTACGATGACATTCAGCTATAGCGTTACTCCACATCAAATTTGACTTGTCGAACTACATCTAAATGTTAAAACAAATTTATTCATTTTCTCATTCATTCATTTTCTCATTCATTCATTCATTCATTTTTTCATTCATTCATTTTCTCATTCATTCACTTATTCCTTCATTCATCCATCCATCCATCCATCCATCCAATGTTACCGGGATCGGATTCAGATACAGGCTCGGAAATGAGGGGCAGGCTAGAACAATTCAATTATACGCATGTATTGATGCATTCCACATGCGTCAATATGACCTCACTATGACCCGGGTATAATAATGAATTTTATGAACCGGGGTACAATGAATGAGGAATTCTATGACCCGGAGTACAATAATGAATATGTTGAGCCGGGGTTACAATAATGAAATCTAAGACCCGGGGTATAATAATGAATTAAATGACCCGGGGTACAATTAGAATAAACTCTATGACCCGGGGTACAATTATAATGAATTCTATGACCCGGGGTACAATTATAATGAATTCTATGACCCGGGGTACAACTATAATGAATTCTATGACCCGGGGTACAACTATAATGAATTCTATGACCCGGGGTACAATTATTATGAATTCTATGACCCGGGGTACAATTATTATGAATTCTATGACCCGGGGTACAATTATAATGAATTCTATGACCTGGGGTACAATTATAATGAATTCTATGACCCGGGGTACAATTATAATGAATTCTATGACCCGGGGTACAATTATAATGAATTATATGACCCGGGGTACAATTATAATGAATTGTATGACCCGGGGTACAATTATAATGAATTATATGACCCGGGGTACAATTATAATGAATTTTATGACCCGGGGTACAATTATAATGAATTATATGACCCGGGGTACAATTATTATGAATTCTATGACCCGGGGTACAATTATAATGAATTGTATGACCCGGGATACAACTATAATGAATTCTATGACCCGGGGTACAACTATAATGAATTCTATGACCCGGGGTACAACTATAATGAATTCAACAATAATTGAACTTTTTGAATTCAATTAGACGAAACTTCAATAATAGCCAACAAGTATTAAGTTGTAACAGGTTTTGAAAAGTTAGAGATCAACTTGGTCAATTCAAAGACTGAATAAATGGGGGAGCTAAATTAAACAAAAAAATAATGTTGTAATGCTTCAATGTTTATTTACAATGTTGATGAACTTAAAGCGCGGTGGTCGTCGCGCAGCGAGTGTTCGAATTTCATGTAAATAAACAATGTAATTTACACGCGTTGTATACGTCGCTATGAGTCCCATATCGATCAGGACGCAGCGCGACGACTGGCGCCTTTTAAAGCGCGTTATCAATGTGTTGATAAACATTGAATTTTCCACAATCCAATGCGTTCTTCAAATGGAAATCACAAGTATGAGGTTTGACATAGGCGCGACTTGCACTGATTACCGACGGTGACTCCTTCAATACCTTCCAATCACATTAAAATTGCCTAATTAAAGCTTGGTAACGTTTCAGTTTGTACTCGTTGATCTGCGCAACAGTCAAAGTCGCCATCTTTGTTTACATGAGACCCATATATCTCGCACATGCGCAGAGCGACTACCGCGTCTTAATGTGTTAAATAGGTCAACATCATGAATGCGTATCTGGATGTCGAGTCCGTGTGTTTGAAGTCCTCCAGCGAAGAGTTCATATCTGACCGATTAATATATCTACAAAAGATTGTTTAATTTGGGCGTGGATTGATGTGATATGTATATGTGTAGGTTCACTCTGAGGGATGAATCTGAAAATTTCAAACGCCATTCCAAAAGTAGAAAAGAAGCTTCCAGTAAAGTTCCGTTTTGCAATTGATTTTGATCGCGCAAATTCCTTGTAATTTCGAAATATGATTTAAAAATAGCAAGTACAAACTCAATGGTTTTCCATAATTTTAAATTGTACATGTTTCTGTTTAATTGTTGTTTTATTTTCATACGTGTTACATTATAGCCAGATTACCATTATTGTTGCTATAACATGGAGTCTGTTCATTCTCATTCCTATTTGGGATTTTTAAATATTTGTTGTTAAATGATGTTTTATTTGTGAAGTATTTTATTGTAAAAGCCTATAGTTGTATTGTTTTGCCTGTTAAAATAAAAACCCAATAAAATAAAAACAAAATCATGTTTTAACTTAACTTCTTCGTTTAATTTTGTGCTCATTCAAACCCAGGGTTACTTATATATTAAAATATATAACCCCGAACTTGGAAGCCTAAGATTGCGACATTCACAAATTGCGAAGTACCGTGTATTACAAATACGTTTGGTCATTCGAAGAGTTAAGTCACGAATTGAAAAGGAAATCGGCAAGTAGACGAGTAATTGAGGCAGTGAAACCTCCCCCGAGATTCTTGCTGATTTAGAACAGACCTAATGTAACGAGTCGTGAAATTAAATTTAATTAAGTGGTTGATATCGATGCTTTCATTTTAACGTATCGAGCCCGAATGCTTTTAAGAGATCGACGCTTATTCATGTAACCGACACGCACATGTTAACTGTCGGGGCAAGTGAGCATGCTCAGATAAATGCCAAGAGTGGGAAATATCCAAATGAACAATTGAATTAGGTAGTTTATAGTGCAGCAACGTTTTATGTCACATCTGTCAAATTTAGATTTCACTGTCATTTATGTACATGGTATGTTCACGTGGTGTATTTTGTGATGTATACAGACAATTTACTTGTACCTGATGCACCATGGCTTATATCTGTATGGGGTGTGTTACTAGTATATGAATGTGCTTTGTCAAGTGTTGTATATTATGTTATAGGGGTGTATTTTGTCAAGTGTTGTATTATGTGTTATATGAATTTTGTCACGTGATGTTATTCTGTGTTATATGAATTTGTCACGCGATGTATTCTGTGTTATATGAATTTTGTCACGTGATGTATTATGTGTTATATGAATTTTGTCACGTGATGTATTCTGTGTTATATGAATTATGTCACGTGATGTATTCTGTGTTATATGAATTTTGTCACGTGATGTATTCTGTGTTATATGAATTTTGTCACGTGATGTATTCTGTGTTATATGAATTTTGTCACGTGATGTATTCTGTGTTACATGAATTTTGTCACGTGATGCATTCTGTGTTACATGAATTTTGTCACGTGATGCATTCTGTGTTATATGAATTTTGTCACGTGATGCATTCTGTGTTATATGAATGTTGTCACGTGATGCGTTCTGTGGTATCTGGAGTGTATATGGGGTATGTTTGTCACGTGGTGAAATGAGTTCAAAGGTTACTAATCAGGACACAGAATACATCATAAGAATTGCACACCTGACTAAACACGTAATTCTGTCAAATTAAGTAGACCGCCGTATATACGAATTTGTCAGGACAAAAACGACAGTTTAAATATTAAATGCACTTCAACTTGTATTTGCATATTTGCTCTGTTACGTACAAGGATTAGTCACGTGTCTCCTACTATATCTGACGTTTCGTTATCGACAACAATATATTGACATAAGCAAGGTACTCATAAATCTTCTACCACTTACAATCCATTTAGGAAACCGCACTGTGTGCCATGTGTGTTTTCAGACTGGTGTTATTCTACTAAGTGTATTTATGTAGCAAACCATGTCATTGCCTGAGTAAACTAAAATACAGGCGGATCCACGTAATTTAGTTTAATTTATTTTATCACATTCACATAATAACAATATTTTACTTGAATATATTGAATTCCAATCATGATGGTTGTATTAAAACACCAACCAAGTGTGATATTTGTCGGGGAGTACATGGCGTAACATACATCTGGGAGGTGAATGTATTCCTTATGAAACATACCAGGTATAAACTAAGTGGGATAGGTATTTAATCAATGTGCCGTACAATTACGGCAACTGATGTACAATTTACGGAGAAGGGATGCAATTATCGATATAAACCCCATACAAAAAGACAGTCCTTCGATTGAGTGTATGCTGTTAATTGGTACCCATCGCGAGATTGGCATCGACAGGGAAATATAATGATGTATGCGCATTTTATTTTTCACCGGGAAAAGCACTAAAACTGAAAACTTGTTTCATCCACTTTGATTCAAAGACGAATCACTAGTATTCATAGAAAAATTTAAAATATACATTATTTATAAAAGTACGTTTGTAAAAAAAAACACCCATTGTTTCAGTACTTACCGACATCGAGATGTAATGACATCATTACCAACAACGTAACCTGCCAAACGTTCATTTTCCCTCCTCGTACAGCGAATTAGACAAACACGTCCAACATTACATTCATCGTAGTGGCACCAACTCACAATTAACATTTATTCCAAGAATAGAGGAGTGCAAGCGCCCATTAGCGCACCTCTACGACGACTATGACGGTAAAACATACATACACGCTTATACAAGACCCCCTAGTCTTAGTTTGATTAGCAGTCTATTATGGTATCGTATTTACTCAGTCAGGGGGCATAGGAATGCAGCGACCAATTGTACCACTTTAATTTGCTCGTAATCACGAATTTATTATCGTACATCGAAAATTTATCTTAGTGAAAGAATAGTTATTATCTTATATCGTAATCAAAGGGAAAGAATGGTCATCAACGTTTATATATATATATATAACTATGGAATACTTTATTTTCGCTGGAATTAATTTTCACTGAAAAGGCTTTTTGGGCATTTTGTATGGAATTTATTTTCACTGATTTTTGATGAGTTTAATGTGAAATATAGGAAAAAAAGTATATTCGCTGGATTTTATTTTCACGGAATCATTCCTTCAGCGAAAATAAATTCCAAGCGAAAATAAAGTATTCTACTGAGTATATATATATACGTGCTCAACACAAGAGTTCGCCCTTTCAGCCGAAAGCAATCGCAGATTGCATTCCTAACAGGTGCGTGGTTTGATCGGTGATTATGTCGTTACGGTGCGAGGACTGTGGCGTCCTTGCTTCTCGAGTTAAATTGTGCAATGGTGACCTGCAATTGTGTCCAAAATGTGACAAGAAACGAAGTGATGCCATGTGGGGTGATACGTCGAGTGAAGATAAACGGGAAAACGAAACTCGATCGATCGCAGTAGGCCATACAGGTATTGTGATAAATGAGCTTTTGTGTTTCTTGACTAATAAGATAGACGTCATGACTACGAGCATGTTAATAAAGTTGTGTATGGAGCATTTTGAAGATCAAGAAATCAAGTCTGCTAAATGAGTACTATACGACTTGTGTGAAAATACTATTCGTTCTACTCGGTATATCAAACGTCAAGGACAGCACAAAAAACAAAATAATTTGCAAGATATATTAACGATGATTCACGAAGCCGACGGGAATGATTTACCTTGCTTTGTTGCGAAAAATCTGGCAAACCTGCCTCCTATTGACTTTACACACGTCGATGTATCAGTAATTATGCAGGACATTAAGTTATTACGTGCAGAGTTAAAACAACTAAAAGATGCGATTCCAGTGAGCCTGGCGTGTGCCGATAGCGTTGTAAAGTTAGAAAAAGAAGTGGGTGCACTCCGTAACGAGATGGCCCTTCTAAAGCTAACTTGTCGCTGCGACAACGAAAAGCCGTTAAGAGATTGCATCACGACGCCTGAGATTTCTAAGATGAATGTGATTACAACTCCCGTCGCTAATGGATACGACTCTCTATTACGTAACAGTTTAAGTGACTCTACTGATACAACCAAAGACACGAGAAAAAAGTTTCTTTGATACAACAACCGGGACTAATCCTTGTGATCAACAGGCAAGTACACCTGCTCGTACCAGTATTCATGCAAAGCAGAAATCGATATCTTATGCTAATGCATTGATTACAAATAATAAAGCTTGCATGGTAGATGGGACAAATGAAGCATCAAAACCAAGTTTTGAAGTACGTGGACAAGGTATACGAGTTACTCCACGAATGAACTCTGTCGACAGTATGAACGGTTTTACCACTGTGAAAAAACGAAGCAGGAAACGCCCCCAGGCAACAATCGGAAATGCAGGAGACTGCTCCCAATTAAAATCTGTTCTTTCGAAACCTGGAGTAAAACTGTTTGTAGCAAGACTTGCCCCAGAGACTGTACCTGAATCAGTAATACATTATATTAAGAGTTCGATTCATATTGATGCAAAGTGTGAGAAACTCAAATCTAAGTTCGATTCTTACGCATCCTTTGTAATTACCGTACCACGTGACTCTATTCACAAAGTGCTACGCCCTCTTCATGGCCTGCAGGCATACTTGTACGTAAATATTGGCAATCAAGATGATGAATAACAAATTAACTATCACTTCATATAACTGTCGAGGTGTCAAATTATCTGTTGAAAACGTCAAAGATCTATGTTCTAACTGTGATATATGTCTACTACAGGAACACTGGCTCACACAATCTGAGCTTGAATTTTTAACTAAAATTAGTGATGATTTCTACGCTGTTGGAGAATCTGCCATAGATGAGATTTCGGGATTACGTGTCGGGCGCCCGTATGGTGGTGTGGCAGTACTGTGGAGGAAAACACTTGGAGCCACGAAAATTAAACGTTACAATGATTCTCGGTTACTAGGATTAGAAATAGGGAATATGGATAATATGTTGACCATTATTAATGTGTATATGCCTACTGACAGTGGGGACAATTACCACGAGTACATTGAATATCTACACAAAGTAGGTGGTTGTATTGATGACACAGTTTCTAATTATGTACTCGTCATTGATGATTGGAATGCTAAAGTTAATTCAAAGTTCGGTAAAGAATTGGATTCTTTCTGCACAGAAAACAGCCTCACATGTTCTGACGTTGTCTTTTTGGGCACTGAAAATAACTTCACGTATTACAGTGAGGCTCATCATACCACGTCGTGGTTGGATCACTGTGTATCTACGTCTTCTGCTCATAAATCTATTAGTAACGTAAAAATACTGCACGAATACATTGGATCGGATCATTTCCCACTGAGTATTACATGCAACTTTGATTATCTACCAAATTATGAATATTTAATTGATACACCGTTGAGGCCTCGTATAGACTGGTCTAGTGCAAATAAGTCTGCTATTCACAAATATGTACAACAGACGGAAGCTATGCTGTGCTGCATTTCTATACCTCATGATGTGTTATCCTGTCGTGATTCTGCTTGCCTTGATGCAAGACATCGATTGGCAATTGATAAACTCTATGATGAAATTGTTAATGTTTTGAAACAGGCGGCTATTAATTGTATACAATCAAAGGCATCTATTAAATCCAAGTGTGTACCAGGATGTAATGATTATCTAAAAGATCATAACACAATTGCTCGCGATGCTTTTCTGTTATGGCGTAACAATGGAGGACCTAGGCAAGGTCCATTGTCTGATTAAATGCGTAAAACCCGAGCTAAATTTAAATATGTTTTGAGACTCTGTAGAAATAACAAAAGCAATATGAGAGCTGATGCTCTTGTTAATAGTCACCTTGATAAGAATGTTAACTTGTTTTGGAAAAACGTGGGTAAGAAAAAGAAGTCTTCACAACATTCACCATCAATTGATGGTTGTAATGGCCACACGAATATTGGTAATATGTGGGGGAAACATTATGCAAATCTACTATCCTGTTTATCAGACAACAAGGACGAACAATATGTAAGAAGCAAACTTCAGAATGGAAACTCATCACAGGACATGATCGTACGTCCAACGGAGATTCAATGTAGCATACACAAACTTGCTGTTGGAAAATCGATTGGTCCTGATGGCATTTCTGCTGAGCATATTAAGCATGCACATGATCGTGTTCTCATTTTGTTTTCATTATTATTCACCGCGGCGCATTTTCACGGCTATTTACCGCCAAATATGTTAGAAACTACGTCGGTGCCGATTGTGAAAAATAAAAATGGTGATATTACTAGTGCTGGAAATTATCGTCCCATTGCTACTGCTACTGCAATCTCGAAGCTGTATGAGAATCTGATTTTGGAGCGCTGTGGTCAGTATCTTCGTACGAGTGACTATCAAAAAGGTCATTCCACTGATATGTGGTTTTTACTCAAAGAAACGATCGATTTTTATAAACGTAATGATAGTCAGTATTTTTATGTTTTTTAGACGCCTCTAAAGTTTTCTACCGTGTTAACCACTGGTGTTTATTTCGCAAGTTATTGCATAGAGACGTTCCAATTTTTATTGTGAGAATTATTATGTATTGGTATCGTAATCAACAGTTTAAAGTACGATGGGGATCTACTTTCTCCAAAAGTTTTCATACTTTAAATGGTGTTAGGCAAGGCGGTAGTCTATCACCACACCTGTTTACTGTTTACATAGATGGACTCAGCAACGAACTCGGCAATACGGATATTGGTTGCCATTTATCTGGAAAATGTCTTCATCATTTAATGTATCGAGACGACATAGTTTTAATATGCCCGTCTGTGAAGTGCTTGAATCGTTTGCTGACTACCTGTACTTATTTTGCCAACAATCATAACATCAAATTCAATAGTGATAAGACGAAATGTATGTATATACTGCCTCCTCGTAGTAGTATTACATGTATTCCTAATGTTTATCTACATGATACTAAGCTGGATTTCGTTAGTAATTATTTATACCTAGGAGTTATTGTGAACACATTAACCAATGATAGTTGTGGCATGACGCGTCAAATGAAGTCTTTTTATGCAAGAGCCAACTATTTGGTACGTAATTTTAATAAGTGTTCTGTTCCAGCATAGACCCTCTGTTAGAGGGTCTATGGTTTCAGTGAAGTTGACTCTATTTAAAATTGTTTGTACAACGATGTATTGTTTTCATTTATGGGCTGTATTTTCCAAAGCTAATCTGAATGCTGTGCGGGTTGCTTATAACAACGCTTTTCACGCTATCTTTTATGTCAGTCGTAACTTGAGTATTTCTGAAACTCAGATTTTAAATGGTGTTCCCACTTTTTTAAAGGGAAACCGCTCAATCCCTTGGATTGCACCAAAGAATCATGGGACACTATTGTTTATGTTGTTTACAATGTTAATCTATCTTTTGTTATCCATTGTTATTTTAATACAGAAAGTAAATTTGTTGTAAAATTAATCTTAACTGGAAGGTGCCCCTTTAAGTGTTCTGCGCAAGTCCAGAGCTGGCTTTTACACAATATTGACTTCTAGTGAGAATTGTTTAATTGTGGCAGCCATGTCTACTGACATGTTGAAGGACAAACAACTACTGGAAAAGGGTCTTTTCTGATATTTATAAGGCGCCTTATTTCTAATGTCTGTTTTGCTGTTGTGTTTTTAGTAATTTTCAACTTTATGTTATGAGCTGGTTTTCGAAATAAAAACTATTATATTATATTATATATATAATGCACACTTTTAAGCTCAAAATGGAAATACAAAGTGAGATTTCATACATTTACTTCTTTCATACATGTACTATCTTTAGAAATAAATGCACACAAATGGCATTGTGATTACCGAGGCAGAAAATTGTAAAACTTGAAGATATTATAAATTCAAATCAAATAATAACGGGGATAAGTAAAATTACTTTGCGGGTTTGGACTGACAATGAATGGCCGCGTTATTGCCATAAAATTGCCGACCGTGATTTGACCATCAATGACCGCATTATTGTTGTCAAAACACAAAATAAAAACAAAAATATTGATGTGAGCTACGAAATAAAGAAATTCGAGTTCAAAATCAAATCGTTCGATTTTTGCGGCAGACGTTCGACGCGCGTCTTTCATGCATCTCGCGAGATCTCGCAGTTGAACGGAAAATCACCTATTGTGTGCAACTACAAATCTAAGTAGGTAGCTCAAGCAGTCTGTCGTACACACTTGTACTGTTATTAAATTATGTGAAAGAATTTGTCCATTTCATTAATTTACACAAAGAATTATTTCTTGGAACATAATTTATTGATTATCGATTATTAGCAATAATGCACCAGAGTGTGTTCGAATGCCACCCTTAGGCTGAGCGATAATAGAACGTCAATAACGATTCCCGAGATGGAATCGTATTATGCATTTGCTACTGTTATAATCATATAAATTAATCAGACGCGTATAAACGTCACATGGGTACTATTACTATGTAATCAAACATTGACTGAAACGCCAATTTTATTTACGAGTTTTATATAACCCCAACATTTCAAACTGCAACTAAATACTGTCGAAATCATATAGTAGGCTTTATATTACCTATTCCAAACTATGTTTACAATAGATAATTCTATATAATTTAATTTTTCACGACAGTTTATAAAAATCTGTGTTAATATCATGTGCCAATTTGTTGTAGAAAAAATACTGTTCCTATTTGACTGCATACTAGTAATATGGCTTCCAGTTTTGGCATGCTGCCCTCAACGGTGAGTATTTGTTGTGTATATGCCTTGAAATCGCCTGAGGTAGAAACACTTTTGGCGCAGTGAACAAGGGAAAGCACTAGTTGTATAAAACTATTCAACATTTTACTATTCTTTAATTATCCAAGACACAGTTTGTTATAAACATTGCTTCAAAGAATCTGAGATTAGTGTTGACTTTCAAAAACGCTGCCATTAATAAAACATATTAACGTATATATTTTATATTTGAACATGATAATGATAAATTTAAATTCAAATGTCGAGAAAGAGTGTTATTACATCTTGTGGTTTTAATTTGTTGTGTTGTGTTGTGTTAATGGAACAATTGTTATTTTATTTTTATTGTCAATTATTGAAGAATGAAAAACATGTAACTTTACAAAAATAACTTTCGTACTGTACAGACAAAATTGCTATCTATGGAAAGCAACTTTCCAAACATTACAATTTTCCGTCCTGAAAATAACATTTCCAAATTTTATATTCACTTTACTGACTTCAAAAACTTCTTTTCGCGCTTATTTAATTACGTTAATTTTGATAAACAAAATTATTTCCAAACGATCAGAGTTATATTTAAAGACATGATCAATGACGCGAATTCCTATCTTATCTGAATGTACTTGTATCATTGTTTTAAAATTAAGGCATCCTCTTTGGTGCGAGTCCGAGCAGTTGCCGGAGTAGTGAAATGCACAACTGGATATATCTGAAGTGTTGTTGGTCAGGAACAACGTAGCCGTAACGACGCCAAGATAACTTTCCAGCAAATTTTACCTACTTTGTAGATGGCTTTTACGTTTTTAGGATTTACGTTCTGGACTTTACAGGCAAGTTTCCGACACCTTTTTCCCTTCTTTCAAAATAAATATCTTTTTTTTTAGTCAACTTCTACGATAGTCATGTGAACTTTCTCATATACTACTAAGGTAACTGTTCGGACTGTGCAAAACCACCTTCCAAAGTTCTTTTCTGGTTGATTGTGCTGACTTACAAATACTTTCTAAACACCGTGACCCTCTTTCTAAACTGACTACTTACCCAACTTTTCTGTTTCTGACAATTTTCTCTACATTTCCACCCTTTCAGACAGCTTTATCATCTTCCATCCGAAATTTCAGACTTCTGACAACTTTCCACCTTTGAAAAAATCTTTTTTGAATATGAAAAAATTGACAGTAAAAATTATCTTTCTGCTCAAGTTTCTCGACTTCGGAATGTAATTTTCGTTCTATCCGTGAAACCCGAACCAGTTTGGAACCCTAAATATAAGCATATACCATAACAATTTATTTTACCAATGATCACTTTCAATATTGATCCACGATTTCCGCTACAGAGAGTTCAGCTCTGGCTTATCACGACAGCTCTCACATATGTCGTATAAGTCTCCTTTTGCCTATAAAGCCCAAGTATGGTTTGAAATGTGCAAGATAGAATTGTTTTGCTGTTTTCGATGATGCCTTAATAATCCGGGGACAGCAGAATCTTTCGTGTCAAAAATAGAATGGTGTTCGTGTTTTAATTACATAGAGTATATACAAAAAACAATAAAATTGAAAGATTCAGCGATTGGCTGCGTTTTCAGTGCACAGCTAGCACTGAACGCGTGTTATTTTCTCACAAATAGTTCAGTAAGGCACTTGACATTAAAATTACCTATTTAATGCCTGCTTTTTCAAGAACTTACAATGGTTAACTAAATATTTCAGTCATAGTTTCAGCAGTTGAAAAATATTGCACCTTGACTAAAGCTGCACGTCTTCGTCAAGGTGCAAGATCAGATTTAGAATAATGGTTTACAGCTAATACAATGCCGGTTGACTGGGAATGTTCCACGGAGTACCCGTTTACTAGTTTCTTGCTCATAATTCAATACGTGTAAACACGTATCAAGTCACTTTTAGAAATAGTATTTGTGTTTTTTTTAAAACACTGCGCTCATGAAGCACAGCACCCAACCACGTGGCTTTCTACAGTATTGGATGATATGTGCGTGATATTAATTTTATGATGGTCTATAATCTGAGATTTGAATTATGATTGGAAATGTGAAATATTGTATTGGATATTCATTTTTGTTTATTTATAATAAATATGAATAATTTATCTACACAACTGTTTACCGGGTAAACACATATTGGTTGTTACGTTTCTACGCTGTGGTACAATAGGTTCCCAATCAAACAGTTGTACGACGAGTACCGGGTGAGGGATTTGAAACATTGGGCAAGGCCAGAGACGTCACTTAGAAATTAAAACATGTCAGTCATTTTTCTTGGATTTGGACAAACTAAAAGAACGGGTTTCTCTTCTTTGGATTGGGGGTGCAGGGACCGGAGAGTACTTGGTTGCGTTCATCGTCATTTATCACGCCCTCCTGTGGAGGCATCTAAAAGTATCGAGTGATAGGCACAAAATGATATTTAATAGAGATTCTGAATTGGTTGAGTTACGAAAACATTGACCATGTCCACGTTTGCAAAACCACGTCAAAATTGTAACTATGTCCAATTAACAGAACTTTGAGTTACGGGCAACATAGATTGTTTTTTGTTTTACAAATGTATCAGTTAACCGAACATCGAATAATGGGAAATGCACGTTAAAGGAAAAAACGTTATATGTTGCCTGTAACTCGAAGTTCTGTTAACTGAACATCCAGAGATATTGGGGAACCATATTGTAATTGTATATTACAGAGCAAGACATGGTAGGAGTGTGTACAAATCAGAGTCCAAATCTGCTTGACTGGGCTTCCCCTCCCCACACACATGCTTAGTCAGTAGCTATGTGTATGCGAGCTTAACGCACGCAAAGAATATAACAATAATTATGGAGGTACACGTACGTGATGGTTTTTAAGAACAAGTGTATTCCGCAATAAAGTACACAATGTATCATAAAGTCTGTATAAATTTTGTAACCGTGTATTTAATGTTATTTAAAAAAATAATCAAAAATAATTACCCACAATACACACAAACGGTAGCACACATCATTTACCAAATCTAGAACACATGACAGTTGTATTCAAGTACTGAAATACAGCACTTCATACGAAAATCAACCATTCGTGAACAGAAAAATCACATTCACACGTAACCAATAGCAGCAATGAAGAAGTAGAAATATTCAACAATAGAAATATTGCCATGAAATATGAAAACAACCAAAGAGGTTTGATGGTAACTAGTGTAAGAAATAGACTAGGGATGAAGAAGGCTCCAGCGAGCTCATATTTTTTTTAAACTGGAAAAAAAAAACAGACTAACAGAATGAAAAATAAAATCTACAAAAAATACCAGGTTGAAGAATAGTAGTTGCTCTTTTAAATTTCGCCAAAGCCTTGCTTATACTTTACCTATATCTGCAGAATAAATCAAGATAACTACACAAATTGACTCCATTTATGAATAATTAACGATTGGCCCGAACGAACGGCATAGTTGGAGGCGAAGAACCAATCACAAGACTGGTTACGAACCAGTTGAGCAAGGCTAACCGAGTCATAACCTCGATGTGGTTCGTAACCAGTCTTATGATTGGTTGTTGACAAATACTGAACAAGTCACGCCTCAATATGAATGCACCAGCAACAATTCAGCATCTACATTTAATATTACTACCGGTATATGATACATGAATATTCTTTGAAGTAAAAAATAGTTTATAAACTATCTCAGACAAGGCGTGGTCTATTTTGTCAATTATACATCAAATTTATTGCAAACAATCTGGAAAACAGACAAAAATATTTCAAATATGCACAATGTTCAACTTTCTAATAAATATATGAAAACTCCCCTTTTACACCATTGTTGGAGACTATGGCGGTGTTTCTACACAGACAAAAAAAAATACACGTGTTGTGAACAAATAAAACTAACCCGGTGAAATCACCCAGATGCTTGCTCCCAAGAATATGAACGCACCAGCAACTTTTATTATAAATTATTACACAATTTATAGTGGTACAAATTAGTTAATTGTGGTCACTTGTTACAATAACCATCACATGCCCACGATTTAACTTGCGCAAACTGCGATTGATAATAATAAACTTAAGCCTTTATATAACTGACAACGATTGGTTTCTGGTTCCAAGATAATCCAAAGAGTGATAAAATGATGCGATCATTTTTAGACTCAAGTTCATGACTATATTACCTCGCTTTTTCAACTATACGATCACTTTTGTCAGATGAAACGGCAAGATTAAATTAATATGATGGCGATATAGGTTGAACATGTTCGATATTCAAGAGAGTCTGATCAGATATTCTCCAGGCTGAAGTTCCAACAAGTGAACTTTTTAAAGAAAAAGGGGTAGAAACAAGAATGAACAGTTTATAAATCTGATTTAATGTTTATTTACAATTATCGGCTAGTGACAGGATTCGAACACACGAATGTTGGTGAACATAATATAAGACAAATCATTAAACCACCAGACTATCAATAAATCTTGCAAACAGTTGAACAATTGTGGGTTTAGAGAAATAAACGTAAACACGATTTATTTTAGTGGCTGAAAAAAAAAAAAGAAAAAAAAATCAACCAATGAGTGATGTTTATTTAAATAAATGCAGTGGCGGATTAGGAAATGCATCATGGTTGTTGATCAACAGGTTAATGTTCACCCCCGACATCTCGTATAAAACATTGTTTGCATTATGACACGTTTATTTAGCATTTTCGCTTTATATCAAATCGGGGGGGGGGGGGGGGGGCGCTTTCAGGACTGGGTGTACTCGTTTCTTTTTCATATCAAGTACTTTAATAATTAAGTTGTAAGTAAATTACCTATTGCAACAATCAGTATATAGCGCCCTCTATTGACAGTCTGGTTGCGGATTACAAAGCTATGAAATGTCCCTCCATTTACTGAGTAATCAACACGACTTTGTATCACAGATACACTGGCACTGATCTGAACACTGCTTTTGAAGGTAAATATTGAAAATAAGGCAAGTCATGATTACCCCTTTGGATGTACATGGACTGCATGTCGGAACAAGGGGAGCTTCAGCAGTTTTCATACGATTATATCACCGTTATTAGTAATCTTGATTATAATGAACAGTTTGCCGACGAGATCAAATGCAGCTAATTTTACCTACACACTTGTTGGGCATATTCACCATCAAATTCATAAGTGACCAAATACATAACTAATAAATTGAGTATATATACATCTTTTCCTTTTTTTTAACTTGTAACCAGGCCTTCAAAATGGCGTTGTAAAAAACTTTCCCAACCGGTAGTTCCCTGGTTATAACTTGTATTACTGTGCGCGTCTTGCTTGCGATAGATATTTTACAAATATAGTGTTCCCTGACAATTTAAATTTTCATTCAGTGTGCGTAAATTGCACGGACAAAAAAGATACAAGTATAATGATTGGTTGTAATTAAATGATTCTAGTTGGCCAAGAATTACTCAGAAAACTCTTTCATATGAAAAGATAAATGATTTACTACTATAACGAAATGACATGTAAATGAGAATAATAATAAATATTAACGAATACAAATAATATATCATGAATCTGACAAATTTTTACATTAATGCAAGAGACAGAAATTAAGGAATTCTTTGTTTGCCATAGGTTATTAAGATAAGTGCCAATCCTTGGAGGTATGCAACACACTCTTCATTCTTTACTGCAATGCCTTCATCTATGTACATGTTCCTAACGTCCCTGTATGCAGACGAGTTTCCATCACCAATGTACGTTGTATACCTACATTTGATAGACATGTATATACAGGTTAATATTGAGTTTTAAAAAGCAAGACTGATTAGAGGCATTGACACGCAGATCGCCGCAAACCAAGCGATCTGAAACATACCGATTAAATCTTGCTAAAAATCAGGAGAGAATTTGTTCAAAACAAGAAAATACTTGTATATAGTTCCGCGGAAGAAAATGCTGAGTAAAATGATGGCGGATGGACATTTAGCCGTCTGAAGCTAGTTATGCGTCCTAAGACAAAGGTCTGTGCTGAATAGCGCCACCTGTGTTGACACAATGTGATTAGACAAAAGGAAAATAAAAAAATTAAATGATTAAACAAACATGTTAATATCCTGGGTGCAATTCACAAATTCAGCAAACAACCCTTGCAAAAAAAATGAAAAAAAAAGAAACAGCTAAGGACAGACATAATGGGCATCAAATGGTTCAACTCGCATTCCTATTGGATTTAAACCTTCCAACAAAACATTGTCAAAAGTAAAAAGATATTTGACTATTTTGAAATGACATTTTATACACATGTATACACACCTCATGTTGTGTTGTGTTTTTCCAGATATCGCTCGAATAAAGCAACAGGCCCCATCCTCTTTGCTGATCCAAGACGGTTCATCCTACAGTTTATAGTTCATGCTCCAAGTATTACTGTATATATCCACTGTCCTTTAGTTTGTTATCCCACTTGCTACATTGTGGACACATTGCACATGTACATGTGTGATGTTTGTTCACGACTTTACCTGAAATACGCAAGTTATTTTTAGAAAACTAGGTCAGACAAAATATACTAGAGATTTTTTATCACCAACTTATAAATTATTCAATTTGAATAAATTTTGCTGGTTTAAAATGTAAACGTTGGCGATTGAATAAAAGATTGAACTAAAATCATTCTGAAACAAATGTAAATTTTGAAGTGCGACTCAACAGCTTGGCCCAACAAGTAAAAATGTTTCAGTCAAAGTGATTTGCTGGTGCTTGTTACAAAGTTAAACTTTTGCTTTGCTAAAATTACCGCTCGGACATCGTACGTGGTCTTGAAAACGGTGGCTATGTTATTGACTAACAATGTTAAATTATTGGTTTTTTTAATGTAGTCTAATGTTTTTGCACGATTTTATAGAAAATTACTTGGGTGAGGCCTTAGGCGAAAATCTTGCAACACAGGAAATAGACTCTTCAAAGGAAATGAAACTTGGGCCTACACATGTATAATTCGTTAACAAAGAACATATTCATCTTATGGGATTTGTTAGCATGTTGAATTCATGTCACATTTTTTGCCTTATTTTTCACAAAATATATACCACTAAATGATTTACTTGTAGCTAAAGGAGACGCTGAATTGGTCGCGTTAAGAACATAGCGTTACAAAAATGACCATGCCACTATTTTAGAAACCATGCCCACTTCTGAGAAGCCACGCCCATACTGTAACTACAGTCATTGTCAATTAACTGTTACCAGAACTTCGAGTTACAGGCAATAAACATTGTTTTTGTTGAACGTCCACATTAGGTAACTCAAACTTTTAATTAAAGTTAATCAAACTTGAGTTACAGGTAACAGATTTTTTGTTTTGTTTAACGTTCAAATTAGTAACTTGTATTTTCATTACTTTCAACTGAACTTTGAGTTACAGGAAACCTAAAAAGGTAAACAAAATAAAAAATCTATGTCGCCCGTAACTAGCAGTTCGGTTAACTGGTAATTGATCATCGAGTTACAATTTGGATGTGGTTTCTCAAAAGTGGGTGGGGTATTTAAAATATGGCATGGTCATTTTTGTAACTCAACATTTGTAACTTGATGTTTGTAAATCCATAACTCAAACGATTCAGCATCTCTAGCTAAAGACATCACTGTCACTACACCATGTAACGATGAAAAACATAGTGTACTCCTGGCTACCATCGCCGATTACTGCCACGTTTGCGGTTTCCTCTTCATTTCTCATTTTTCTATTTCAATTTTCAGAGCTAGCAATTCTTGGGCCGTGTCTTAGAATTAGTCTAATATTTCTCTGCTTTCGACACTGAACTTTCAACATATTGTCGTAAAGGTGGCCCTGTTATGGGTGACCCTAAATAACTAGACAGCTTATGCAGGGCACTCAGTCCTTTTCCGATTGCCCGCATCCCATCTGCAGCGTTTTTTAAATTAACGTCAAACACTAGGCAAGTCTTCTTAGATGAAAGAAAGCTGAACTAACTTTCTGCTGCATTTGTACACTGGATTTCTAGATAACTACCTAACCCATGTTGGTTTCGCTCTGCTATTCTTACATTGCAAAGATTGTAGAAACTTGTTTTTCTCTTATCAGCTCATCTTCTTGACAACGCCAAGCTCCTAGAATTGTTTCTTTTAACAATTTCTTAACTGGTATAGCCATTCTCTGGATGTTTTTTTTATTCCTGCCATATTTCTCTTTTGGGGAAATTTTCACATGTTATTCACGCTTTCAGCAGACTTGTTAAAAAAAATTACTTTTAATGCATTTACATATTTGAACAAGACATGAATGTCATATTCCCTGTTATTAAAGTATAAAATACTAATGTTAAAATAATACATGGAACACCTGGAAACCGATGAATTGATATGTATTCTATGTGACTACAACTCATAAAAAGATTCCCCTAATCTAGTATTGTACTGATAACTGAAAACTTCCATTGCAATTTTTACATTTTAAAGATATAATACCGTATACAACATTTCTGACCACTTTTTTTTTTTCAAGATTTCAGCGTTAATTTTTCATAAAACCAAACAAAAACAGGCTGTGGTCCATTTCTGTCACAGATTCAGATCATGACATCACTGAAAACTCTAGCATTACCATCTAATCTAATTATATATTCTGAGCATGCTCAGTTGTTCCTCAGCGTTGTTGGGAGAGATAATTTTGGATACAAATAATAATAATAATAATAATAACTTTATTTAATTAAGCGCAACAATTCCAACATATGAAGATCAAAGGCGCTGATACAATAAACAATCAGTCAAATATTAAAAGCACATTTAAATAAGTGCGTTTTCAGTCTGGATTTAAAAATGTCTACTGAAGGACTAGAACGAACAGACAGAGGTAATTCATTAAAAAGTTTAGGACCTAAATTTTCAAAAGCACGGTCTTTGTATAACACCTTGGACTTTTTACTACACACCTGACGAGTTTTAATAAGAAACTTTGATTCAGATCTTAAACTACGACTAGGTACATAAAATTCGATTAATTCACATAGATAATTTGGGGCAAAACCATACAAAGATTTATACACTAGTAAAAGTAATTTGAAATTGATTCTTTGTACAACTGGTAACCAATGAAGTTTAATAAAAATGTCTGTAATGTGGTCATATTTTCGAGCACGAGTGACAAGGCGGGCTGCTGCATTTTGTACACGAATAAGAGGTTTTATCTTAGTTACAGGGAGACCAGACAATAATGAATTACAGCTGTCTAAGCGAGAAGATATGAATGCATGTACCAACTTTTCAGTATCAGATTGGGATAATGATTTACGAATACGATTAATATTTCTTAGATGGGAATATCCAGATCTACAAATAGTAGAAATGTGTGTTTCCATAGATAGCTGCGAATCAAACAAGACACCTAAGTTTCTAGCACTTGACGAAGCACTAACCAATTCTTCACCAATTGCGATACTAGACAAAGGACACGAGTCTTGTGAGAATCTCCGAGACGACATGCACACAAATTCAGTTTTCGACACATTCAAAAGTAGGAAATTACAAGACATCCAATCGCTAACGTCTTGAATACATGTCTGAAGTATCACCCGGGCGCGAATTTGATCACGAAAAAGACAGACTTGCATGCATATTCAACAGAGACTTGTTCATCAACCTGCCAAGTTTTCATCGATATCTGCTGCAGAATTTTTGAGAAAACGTTAGAGACGGAAACCAGAAATAAACTATACTGCCCTTTTCAGGCTGTGCCTGAAATGGGAACCTAAAGGGGATACTATTGTGAATTTTACCAAAAAAAGTAACCATAAAATGTGCAATTAATGTTTAAAGGCCCAGGTATACTATAAATACGGTCCTAAACAATAGGGATTATTTCCTTGCTTGTCACGCTGTAGTAAACAGCTCCAGCCAAGCCCTGGTAATAGCGCGTTTTCTCGAACTTACAGGTCGATTATGTCGTGCCAAAGTGGATGCATGTGACTATGAATATCACAGCAGTGACTGTATGTAGTATTTATGACAATAAATAGTGTACGAGCTGAGATTTTGGCGGATAAAAGTCAAAAACTAGAACCGAGGAAAGGGACACGCTACTAATCTGGAATAATTAACTACTGTCAATCAAAGTCACGTGATGTTGGACCGCTGAAACAGGATGCGTCATAGGCTATGCAAGTGATTAACAACACTCATTAGCATAGTCACACCTCCAATTCACACTTGCCCGGGGCAAGTGAATTGGGCCTTTAATGCATTTTTTAATTGACAATTAGTAGGATACCGGTTTTTCATTTTGTAGAAATGGAAGACAGAGACAGGAATAGAGATAAAGATAGTGTAATCATGCCAAAAAATGTTTTTCTGTGTGTTCAAGTTGATTTTTGTTGCTGCTAACATGCACTCCTGATATTTACATTTGAAATGCTATGCCCCTTGAACTAAAATTTCATCATAGATGAAAGTCAAGGTATATTGTATATTGAGGTAAATGTGTTTCATTGTTACTATGGTCATTGTTGGCACCATCTTTTCCAACTTTCTTGTGCTTACAATATCTCAAACAATTTGTGTCCAATTTCTTTCAATGTTCGATTTTATACTAACCAGTTTAGGATAGAGAAGTTTGATTTTTGGCCTGTATTCTATATATAGTTTTTAAGATAATCGTTAAATTTCACTTAAAATTGTCTTCTTGTGATTACAATAACCAATTTTTATTTGATTAAATTTAGGAATCGCTCTGAAACAACAATCAAATTCATATTTGTTATAACTAGCAAGATTTACTGATTTTCAAATCAGAGTATTTTATTTTGCTTAAATTGCAACACTATTGAGAACTTTTATACAATTCTTGCTGTAATATTATTTTATGAGGTTCATTGAGATTAAGACAGTATATATAGTATTTGAGAAACATGTCAACAATTCTAGTATTTGTCTTGACAAATTTTGCTTTTATATTGCTGTACGAGGGGCGATCAAAAAGTTCTCTGCCTTTCTCATAAAATATTACAGAAGGAAGATTTTTTTTTTTTTACACTATTTTTCAACAGTCCCTTCCAAGTTCAATGCACTTTGTCCGATATTCCAGTTTTCCTATTCCCTGCTGTAAGAAGACTTCATCTTGATCTTATAGATTCTCAACAGCTTGGATGACGTCATTCTCAAAACGGTGACCACGCAAGTGGGACTTCAGTTTAGGAAATGGGTAGAAGTCCGACGGTGCCAGGTCAGGTGAGGTGAGTAGGAAAGATGAGGTAAGGGTTCAAAGCCACATTCGGTTGCTGCTGCGACCTGTGCTGAGTGGACAGGTGCATTGTCCTGGAGCAACAGCACACCAGCTCGTAGCTTTCCTCTTCTTTTCTTTTGATTGCTGTAGTTCCGAAGCTTAGTACTCTTCATTGATTGTTTGACCCTTTTGCAAGTAGTCAATCATGATGACTCCCATGCTGTCCCAGAACACAGAGGCCATCACCTTGCCGACTGATGCTACTCGCTTGAACTTCTTGGGCGGCTGTAAACCCTTGTGTATCCATTGTTTGCTCTGCTCTTTTGATTCTGGATCAAAGTGGTGAACCCACGTCTCATCTTGGGTCACAAATTTTAGGAAGTTGCCAGGATTTGACTGGAAACAGCCAAAAGCGTCTTTGAAATTTCCAACCTGTTGTGGAGTCAACATTCGGGGGACACCAACCTTGCAGACAGCTTGCTCATCCCTAAGATGTTCGAGAAAACATTTGAACTGTGCCATAACTGATGCCAAGTGAATGCCTGATATGTTCGATAGACGTGTCACTATCATTCATTACCATGCGATGGATGGCCTCAACCTGATTGTCCGTGGTGGCAGATTTTGGCCGTCCAGACCTTTGACTATCTTTCATGCTCCCCTTGCCTCGCTTAAAGTTAGAAACCCACTTCTTTACAGTGGAATAAATGTCATGACCATGTCTTTGTGAATTTCTTTGGGAGTCATCCCTTTTTATAGAGATATTTGATCACAGCACAAGCTTCTGCCTGGTCCATTTTGTGATTTTTGTCTCATCTGCTGATTTTAAATGGGCACCATGTGCTAATTAATGAATACCCAAATTTGCATTTCAATAGGTAGCGACTTAGACGTACTATAAAGTTATACCCCAGAAAAGGAGTTCCGTCCCTTGTTTCATGGTGAGGTCGAGAACTTATTGATCACCCATCGTACTATCATTTTTAGGAACTTTTATACAATCCATGTTATACTATTCTGTAAGGGACATTGAGATTAATCCGGTACATTTAGTAATATTTGAGTAACATGAATATTATGTTTTTAAATAATTATGATGACTTGTTATCCATTTTAGTTATTTTTCCCACTTAAATTTCAGCCAGTATTTTCTGTGCACAATTTGGTTTAGATATATTGTTGCATTTCATTTATTTTCTCTGTTGTATGAAGAAACAAATTCGTCAAGTACATCCATTAATTTGTTATTTACAAGTAATTCTCATTGGTCATGGTTGTAATGCTATTTTTTCGTATACATTTCCAGTTTAGCAAGCAAAATCTCAAATTACAATTATCCGTGTGAGCTTTTTGCAGCATCTTAACACGTCCCAATCATTTGCATACAAAAAAATACATATTTGTACTCGTATTTATAGTGACACATTCAGATTATTTCAAGTAATTTGTGAGCTAGATTTATCGGCGATCTTCACACATCAGTAAATGGACAAACTGTACTTGTGGTTTTATTTTAGTTTTATAATTTAGAATGAAAACACAAGGCTTAAATCAGTACACAAGAAAATCAAAATTATATTAAACACTCATCTGCTATTAATTTGTACATGATAATATTAGATCTCGACCCAAATAAACTTAATAGCTGTGAAATCAAACATGGCAATAATGATTTTGGCTGTCTCTCAGAGCAGTATGGTGGCACTGGCATGCTGATGTATGTCTAGATGTTCTAGTTTGTCTACTCCAATTATGCATTTTTTATCATTACATGAATGGAATTCAAATTTAACTTGTATGTTCACTGGACAGTTCAGGGATTAATGGATAATTGAAATATGTTGATCAGTCTATTACCTACTCTATGAGATTCATGAATGGTATTCAAAAGCCAATTTATTTCTGATCATTTTCAGAATGGCATTTTTGATTGACATCAGTAAAAAATAAAATTGTAATTTTTGTCAATCAGTGTTGACTTTACAATTTTTTCCTTTTAAAAACCTTGTGGCTATGATTGGTGATTCAATTTGCAGGAAGGCACCTTGGTTCATTCAGATTGTCTCTTGCGTTAAATAATTTATATATAAACATATCAAATGTAAGATGATTGTGTGGATATAATGTGTTCTAAAAAAATGTATTTTTCTTTTATTCAGCACGCTATCCAAAAAGATAAAATGCAGAATGTGATTCTTCTCAACTGTTTTATGTCTGACCGACTGGCAGCCATTGTTTAACAAGTCAGTGTCAATGACACGTCCCCGTTCCGTTCTTATTTGAGTGACATATACATTCAAAGCAGATCATGACCGAAATGCACCTGCATATGTACAACACATTGTGCTAAATCTGAACAAAATCCATCCATGCATGACTGAGATCCGGTTCTGGAATTGTGAAAATACGTGATTTTGATGCATTTTCGGCCTTAAAATGGCCATCATTTCGCTATTGTTAAGCAGATCATGAAACAAAGGCACATATCTATTTGTGACATGATGTACCATGTGTGTGTGAAGTTTGAACTTGATCAATCCAGACATGTCTTGGATACGAATCCAGAACTGAATTCTTTAACAAAATGGCCGCCAGTCGGCCATTTCGAACTTGATCCGAAAAAAAAAAGACGTGCATCAAGGTTCTATTATGTTTAATGTATGTACCAAATTTGAATGAAATCCGTCCATGCATAACTGAGATCCGGGTCCGGAATGGTGAAAATGTGCGATTTCAATGCATTTTCCGCCTTAAAGCGGCCGCCATTTGGCTATCGTTAATGAGATCATGAAACAAATGCACATACATATTTGTGACATGATGTACCTTGTGTGTGTGAAGTTTGAACTCGATCAATCCAAGCATGTCTCAGATACGGATCCAGAACTGAATTCTTTAAAACAAAATGGCTGCCAGTCGGCCATTTCGAACCCGATCCAAAAAAAAAAATGACGTGCATCAAGGTCCTATTATGTTTAATGTATGTACCAAATTTGAACAAAATCCGTCTATGCATAACTGAGATCCGGGTCCGGAATGGTAAACATGTGCGATTTTGATGCATTTTCGGCCTTAAAATGGCCGCTATTCGGCTATCGTTAATCGAATCATGAAAAAAATGCATGTGCATATGTCCCATATAATGTGTGATGTATGAGTGAAGTTTGAACTTAATCGGTCCATGCATGTTTGAGATACAGGTGATCACGGACGGACGGACGGACTGACGCACACAGGGCAAAACATAAGTCCCCGTTTTCGGACTGCGTCCGAACGGGGACTAACAAATACTATTCCAGAGTCATATCGCTGATATGCCTTCATCTATCAGTTTAAACTAATAGACACATGTCGCATATATACTATGACAATTCGATATGGTCATTCTAACATAAAAATTCATCAAAATCAAGCATTTCATACTTTCACTAATGCTTCTTAAATATTTATATTTCGAGTGGTAACCATGCAAAAACTCTTGATTATCAAACATAAACTAGAAAGACACCATGACAGACAACCATGGTATGCAGTGGCCAATGTTCCAACTTGGTACACATACACCACGGCATTTAGTAAAAAAATGTTCCAACTTGGTACATACACCATGGTATGCAGTGAACAATGTTCTAAACGCAGTGTTGTTGTAGTTTGACTAATTTAAATCACAGTTAGTATGTAAACAGTTATATTGCATGTTTATTAATATCTAGAGATGCATTTGAGGATGGTGTACATGTACAGTGTACGTCGAGTTGTATCACTACATGTACACTGTCAATTATGAGGATTTTAAATTTCTTGTTCTCTTTCATTTTCAGATTAAAGAAAAAATGATGAAACAAAACAAAAGAGTAACAGATTTGACGTTGTGAATATTTAAATGGCATTTCATTTTTAATGAATAAGAGCAGCATTACCCCACATGTAAATAGAAGAGTAGAGCCAAGACCAGCAGAAAATTTTGACACCAGTAGATGTAACGAACAATCCAAGAACAAAGGACAACAACTTCAGCGACAGAACTGATAGAACAGGAATGACAACCAGACATACAGGAGCAACTTTCAAAGTCATTATCACCGTCACATTCCCACTCCACTCCACTCCACACCATACCATACCCCACCCACCCCACCCCACCCCTGTTGCTGGACTATCTTGTGTCAATGATCCAGCTGCTTACCATCGATCACATCCTCCCATTGTCCCTTGTTACATAGATTCCAGCGATGACCCTGACTAACCATTGCCCGTCTCAAACTCATCACCTGTTTTCAGAAATACATAATGTGTTGACGAAGTCAAACAATCTGCTGCTACCAACTTGCCATCTAATGCAAATGATGCTCGATCCACTGCCACCAATAAGCCATTCCTCATTCATGACAATGTGTCTCCAACTCCAACTCAACTCGAACCGAGCCAACCCAACTCCAGTCAACTCCAATGTTAACACTTCACCCACCAAGAACATCCCCCATATCAACTTACCCAAACCATTTATGCACCAACCATCATCAACTCATCAGTCTACAGTAAAGAACCATAATCTACCCGTCGTAGAGCCAATGCCAATCGATGAAACACAACCAGTGCCACAACCACAGGTAATAAGAGTTTTAAAATGTATTTTGAATTGGTCAATTAAGAAAAGCCACTATTCAACATACTGTGAGAATGCTGCCTTATGAAACAGAACTCAACATTTCTGTCAAACAAAAATGAATACGAATTACCTATTGAGCCAATCATAAATTAATCAGAGAAATCACACAATTACATACGACGAATAAGTTGAAAATTTGTTAAATTATTGTTTGACAAGACTTCACCCATCTAACATTTTTTTTAGCTGCATGCTTTTTCATGTTTATTTTTGTAGGAGGTGAAAAGAGTTTGATAATTTCCAAATTTGATATTTCTTACTGAGCTCATTGGTATCTCTGGCATCATATCAGCTGTATTATCCACTTGTCTTCAGTTTGTTAAAATACACTAGCTTCTAGAAACATAATTTTAAGTGATAACCTCATAATAGAGTAACATTGATTACTGTGATCGAATTTACCACAACCGTTTATACAATACATTGATTATTTCATGTGCCCAGAGGAAGATGTCCAGACCCAACATGTGATAGTGTGGGTAAGATTATGAAAAATTATTTTTTCTGTGTATATCAATTGTATTGTACATCTTGTATGACCATTGTTCATATTATCCATTGATCGGTTTAATTCTTGTTCATCCCACAATTGTCTGTTTCTACACCTAGATTGTGAAAAGGGTTTTATTCAGAATGTGTTAAGTCAAAAGTTAGTCCAAATGACGTTTGCTGGCAGTAAGAGGCGTTGACGTTTGCTGGCAGTAAGAGGCGTTGACGTTTGCTGGCAGTAAGAGGCGTTGACGTTTGCTGGCAGTAAGAGGCGTTGACGTTTGCTGGCAGTAAGAGGCGTTGACGTTTGCTGGCAGTAAGAGGCGTTGACGTTTGCTGGCAGTAAGAGGCGTTGACGTTTGCTGGCAGTAAGAGGCGTTGACGTTTGCTGGCAGTAAGAGGCGTTGACGTTTGCTGGCAGTAAGAGGCGTTGACGTTTGCTGGCAGTAAGAGGCGTTGACGTTTGCTGGCAGTAAGAGGCGTTGACGTTTGCTGGCAGTAAGAGGCGTTGACGTTTGCTGGCAGTAAGAGGCGTTGACGTTTGCTGGCAGTAAGAGGCGTTGACGTTTGCTGGCAGTAAGAGGCGTTGACGTTTGCTGGCAGTAAGAGGCGTTGACGTTTGCTGGCAGTAAGAGGCGTTGACGTTTGCTGGCAGTAAGAGGCGTTGACGTTTGCTGGCAGTAAGAGGCGTTGACGTTTGCTGGCAGTAAGAGGCGTTGACGTTTGCTGGCAGTAAGAGGCGTTGACGTTTGCTGGCAGTAAGAGGCGTTGACGTTTGCTGGCAGTAAGAGGCGTTGACGTTTGCTGGCAGTAAGAGGCGTTGACGTTTGCTGGCAGTAAGAGGCGTTGACGTTTGCTGGCAGTAAGAGGCGTTGACGTTTGCTGGCAGTAAGAGGCGTTGACGTTTGCTGGCAGTAAGAGGCGTTGACGTTTGCTGGCAAGTAAGAGGCGTTGACGTTTGCTGGCAGTAAGAGGCGTTGACGTTTGCTGGCAGTAAGAGGCGTTGACGTTTGCTGGCAGTAAGAGGCGTTGACGTTTGCTGGCAGTAAGAGGCGTTGACGTTTGCTGGCAGTAAGAGGCGTTGACGTTTGCTGGCAGTAAGAGGCGTTGACGTTTGCTGGCAGTAAGAGGCGTTGACGTTTGCTGGCAGTAAGAGGCGTTGACGTTTGCTGGCAGTAAGAGGCGTTGACGTTTGCTGGCAGTAAGAGGCGTTGACGTTTGCTGGCAGTAAGAGGCGTTGACGTTTGCTGGCAGTAAGAGGCGTTGACGTTTGCTGGCAGTAAGAGGCGTTGACGTTTGCTGGCAGTAAGAGGCGTTGACGTTTGCTGGCAGTAAGAGGCGTTGACGTTTGCTGGCAGTAAGAGGCGTTGACGTTTGCTGGCAGTAAGAGGCGTTGACGTTTGCTGGCAGTAAGAGGCGTTGACGTTTGCTGGCAGTAAGAGGCGTTGACGTTTGCTGGCAGTAAGAGGCGTTGACGTTTGCTGGCAGTAAGAGGCGTTGACGTTTGCTGGCAGTAAGAGGCGTTGACGTTTGCTGGCAGTAAGAGGCGTTGACGTTTGCTGGCAGTAAGAGGCGTTGACGTTTGCTGGCAGTAAGAGGCGTTGACGTTTGCTGGCAGTAAGAGGCGTTGACGTTTGCTGGCAGTAAGAGGCGTTGACGTTTGCTGGCAGTAAGAGGCGTTGACGTTTGCTGGCAGTAAGAGGCGTTGACGTTTGCTGGCAGTAAGAGGCGTTGACGTTTGCTGGCAGTAAGAGGCGTTGACGTTTGCTGGCAGTAAGAGGCGTTGACGTTTGCTGGCAGTAAGAGGCGTTGACGTTTGCTGGCAGTAAGAGGCGTTGACGTTTGCTGGCAGTAAGAGGCGTTGACGTTTGCTGGCAGTAAGAGGCGTTGACGTTTGCTGGCAGTAAGAGGCGTTGACGTTTGCTGGCAGTAAGAGGCGTTGACGTTTGCTGGCAGTAAGAGGCGTTGACGTTTGCTGGCAGTAAGAGGCGTTGACGTTTGCTGGCAGTAAGAGGCGTTGACGTTTGCTGGCAGTAAGAGGCGTTGACGTTTGCTGGCAGTAAGAGGCGTTGACGTTTGCTGGCAGTAAGAGGCGTTGACGTTTGCTGGCAGTAAGAGGCGTTGACGTTTGCTGGCAGTAAGAGGCGTTGACGTTTGCTGGCAGTAAGAGGCGTTGACGTTTGCTGGCAGTAAGAGGCGTTGACGTTTGCTGGCAGTAAGAGGCGTTGACGTTTGCTGGCAGTAAGAGGCGTTGACGTTTGCTGGCAGTAAGAGGCGTTGACGTTTGCTGGCAGTAAGAGGCGTTGACGTTTGCTGGCAGTAAGAGGCGTTGACGTTTGCTGGCAGTAAGAGGCGTTGACGTTTGCTGGCAGTAAGAGGCGTTGACGTTTGCTGGCAGTAAGAGGCGTTGACGTTTGCTGGCAGTAAGAGGCGTTGACGTTTGCTGGCAGTAAGAGGCGTTGACGTTTGCTGGCAGTAAGAGGCGTTGACGTTTGCTGGCAGTAAGAGGCGTTGACGTTTGCTGGCAGTAAGAGGCGTTGACGTTTGCTGGCAGTAAGAGGCGTTGACGTTTGCTGGCAGTAAGAGGCGTTGACGTTTGCTGGCAGTAAGAGGCGTTGACGTTTGCTGGCAGTAAGAGGCGTTGACGTTTGCTGGCAGTAAGAGGCGTTGACGTTTGCTGGCAGTAAGAGGCGTTGACGTTTGCTGGCAGTAAGAGGCGTTGACGTTTGCTGGCAGTAAGAGGCGTTGACGTTTGCTGGCAGTAAGAGGCGTTGACGTTTGCTGGCAGTAAGAGGCGTTGACGTTTGCTGGCAGTAAGAGGCGTTGACGTTTGCTGGCAGTAAGAGGCGTTGACGTTTGCTGGCAGTAAGAGGAGTTGACGTTTGCTGGCAGTAAGAGGAGTTGACGTTTGCTGGCAGTAAGAGGAGTTGACGTTTGCTGGCAGTAAGAGGAGTTGACGTTTGCTGGCAGTAAGAGGAGTTGACGTTTGCTGGCAGTAAGAGGAGTTGACGTTTGCTGGCAGTAAGAGGAGTTGACGTTTGCTGGCAGTAAGAGGAGTTGACGTTTGCTGGCAGTAAGAGGAGTTGACGTTTGCTGGCAGTAAGAGTAGTTGACGTTTGCTGGCAGTAAGAGTAGTTGACGTTTGCTGGCAGTAAGAGGAGTTGACGTTTGCTGGCAGTAAGAGGAGTTGACGTTTGCTGGCAGTAAGAGGAGTTGACGTTTGCTGGCAGTAAGAGGAGTTGACGTTTGCTGGCAGTAAGGAGTTGACGTTTGCTGGCAGTAAGAGGAGTTGACGTTTGCTGGCAGTAAGAGGAGTTGACGTTTGCTGGCAGTAAGAGGAGTTGACGTTTGCTGGCAGTAAGAGGAGTTGACGTTTGCTGGCAGTAAGAGGAGTTGACGTTTGCTGGCAGTAAGAGTAGTTGACGTTTGCTGGCAGTAAGAGTAGTTGACGTTTGCTGGCAGTAAGAGTAGTTGACGTTTGCTGGCAGTAAGAGGAGTTGACGTTTGCTGGCAGTAAGAGGAGTTGACGTTTGCTGGCAGTAAGAGGAGTTGACGTTTGCTGGCAGTAAGAGGAGTTGACGTTTGCTGGCAGTAAGAGGAGTTGACGTTTGCTGGCAGTAAGAGGAGTTGACGTTTGCTGGCAGTAAGAGGAGTTGACGTTTGCTGGCAGTAAGAGGAGTTGACGTTTGCTGGCAGTAAGAGGAGTTGACGTTTGCTGGCAGTAAGAGGAGTTGACGTTTGCTGGCAGTAAGAGGAGTTGACGTTTGCTGGCAGTAAGAGGAGTTGACGTTTGCTGGCAGTAAGAGGAGTTGACGTTTGCTGGCAGTAAGAGTAGTTGACGTTTGCTGGCAGTAAGAGTAGTTGACGTTTGCTGACAGTAAGAGTAGTTGACGTTTGCTGGCAGTAAGAGTAGTTGACGTTTGCTGGCAGTAAGAGTAGTTGACGTTTGCTGGCAGTAAGAGTAGTTGACGTTTGCTTGCAGTAAGAGTAGTTGACGATTGCTTGCAGTAAGAGTAGTTGACGATTGCTTGCAGTAAGAGTAGTTGACGATTGCTTGCAGTAAGAGTAGTTGACGATTGCTTGCAGTAAGAGTAGTTGACGATTGCTTGCAGTAAGAGTAGTTGACGATTGCTTGCAGTAAGAGTAGTTGACGATTGCTTGCAGTAAGAGTAGTTGACGATTGCTTGCAGTAAGAGTAGTTGACGATTGCTTGCAGTAAGAGTAGTTGACGATTGCTTGCAGTAAGAGTAGTTGACGATTGCTTGCAGTAAGAGTAGTTGACGTTTGCTTGCAGTAAGAGTAGTTGACGTTTGCTTGCAGTAAGAGTAGTTGACGTTTGCTTGCAGTAAGAGTAGTTGACGTTTGCTTGCAGTAAGAGTAGTTGACGTTTGCTTGCAGTAAGAGTAGTTGACGTTTGCTTGCAGTAAGAGTAGTTGACGTTTGCTTGCAGTAAGAGTAGTTGACGTTTGCTTGCAGTAAGAGTAGTTGACGTTTGCTTGCAGTAAGAGTAGTTGACGTTTGCTTGCAGTAAGAGTAGTTGACGTTTGCTGGCAGTAAGAGTAGTTGACGTTTGTTTGTAGTAAGAGTAGTTGACGTTTGCTGGCAGTAAGAGTAGTTGACGTTTGCTGGCAGTAAGAGTAGTTGACGTTTGTTGGCAGTAAGAGTAGTTGACGTTTGTTGGCAGTAAGAGTAGTTGACGTTTGCTGGCAGTAAGAGTAGTTGACGTTTGCTTGCAGTAAGAGTAGTTGACGTTTGCTGGCAGTAAGAGGCGTTGACGTTTGTTTGTAGTAAGAGTAGTTGACGTTTGCTGGCAGTAAGAGTAGTTGACGTTTGCTTGCAGTAAGAGTAGTTGACGTTTGCTGGCAGTAAGAGTAGTTGACGTTTGCTGGCAGTAAGAGTAGTTGACGTTTGTTGGCAGTAAGAGCAGTTGACGTTTGCTGGCAGTAAGAGTAGTTGACGTTTGCTGGCAGTAAGAGTAGTTGACGTTTGCTTGTAGTAAGAGTAGTTGACATTTGCTTGCAGTAAGAGTAGTTGACGTTTGCTTGCAGTAAGAGTAGTTGACTTTTGCTTGTAGTAAGAGTAGTTGACTTTTGCTTGTAGTAGAGTAACACCATGGCATTCAGTGAACAATCTTCCAGCTTGGTACACAGACACTATGGTATGCAGTGAACAATGTTCTAATACGCAGTGTTTTTGTAGTTTGACTAATTTAAATCACAGTATGTAAACAGTTATATTGCATGTTTATTAATATCTCGAGATGCATTTGAGGATGGTATACATGCATGTCGAGTTGTAGTTATCACTACTTGTACACTGTCAATTATGAGGATTTCAAATCTCTTGTTCTCTTTCATTTTCAGATAAGAGTAAAAATGACGATGAAACAAACAAACAAAACAGAAGAGTAAGTGTTAAAAAGATTTGATGATATGAATATTTAAATGGCATTTCATTTTTAATGAATAGGAGCAGCTATACCCCACCTGTAAATAGAAGAGTAGAGCCAAGACCAGCAGAAAATTTTGACACCAGTAGATGTAACGAACAATCTAAGAACAAAGGACAACAACTTCAGCAGGATAGAACAGGAATAACAACCAGACATACAGGAGCAACTTTCAAAGTCATCACCGTCACGTTCCCACTCTACCCCATAAACCCTGTTGCCGGACTATCTTCTGTCAATGATCCAGCTGCTTACCATCGATCACATCCTCCCTTTGTCCCTTGTTACATAGATTCCAGCGATGACCCTGACTAACCATTGCCCGTCTCAAACTCATCACCTGTTTTCAGAAATACATAATGTGTTGACGAAGTCAAACCATCTGCTGCTACCAACTTGCCATCTTGATTTGATTTGATTTATTTCACCAGAAAATATACAACAGAAAACAAACAATGTGAGAATGAAGAGAAAAAAAAAAGATGTTCGAAATTTTCTGGTTTGGTCCAAGGAAAATAGTTCGTCTGAACTAATCTAGTCCAAGAACCAACTTATTGTATGATATTATGGTAATAAAACTGGTTAAATGATTAAATAATGATTATAATAATTCAATTAAAATGAAGTTACATGTAGGTAGGTAGGACATCTAAGAATAGTAATATACAATTTATAGAAGGAGAAAAGAAAAAAACAAATCTGATGTGTAAAAAACATTGATAAGGTTTAATTCTGTAGTAGATAACGCTTTAATGTGTTTTTGAATTGTGTTCTATTATGGGATATTTTAAGGAAGGCTGGGAGCGAGTTCCAATGTTTAACAGATGCAAATTTTGCTCAATCCACTGCCACCAATAAGCCATTCCTCATTCATGACAATGTGTCTCCAACTCCAACTCGAACCGAGCCAACCCCAGTTTTCCCAACTCCAGTCAACTCCAATGTTAACACTTCACCCACCAAGAACATCCCCATGTCAACTTACCCAAACCATTTATGCACCAACCATCATCAACTCACCAGTCTACATTAAAGAACCATAATCTACCCGTCGTAGAGCCAATGTCAGTCGATGAAACACAACCAGTGCCACAACCACAGGTAATAAGAGTTTTAAAATGTATTTTGAATTGGTCAATTAAGAAAAGCCACCATTCAACATAATGTGAGAATGCCGCCTTATATGACACAGAAATCAACAATTTTGTCCAACAAAAATGAATATGAATTGATATTTCTTACTGAGCTCATTGGTATCTCTGGCATATCAGCTGTATTGAATAACATTGATTACTGTGAATTTACCACAACCGTTTATACAATACATTGATTATTTCATGTGCCCAGAGAAAGATGTCCAGACCCAACATGTGATAGTGTGGGTAAGATTATGAAAAATTATTTTTTTCCGTGTGTATCAATTGTATTGTACATCTTGTATGACCATTGTTCATACTATCCATTGATCGGTTTATTTTTTTTTCGTCCCACAATTGGGTTTTATTCAGATTTTGTTTAGTCAAAAGTTACCGTAGTCCAAATTCATTGTGAGATTTTAAGAATAGTGTAAGCCAATTTATGGCTCTTGTGTCATACACAATCTGTCTGGATAGCTAGATGCATGTCGTAATTACTCTTTCAATATCTTAAGAACTGAGTGGATTATTGATAGAATAGACAAAATTTAGAGATGCTTTTTAACACTGCATATATACACAGAAAGAGACATCCAGTAGTGAAAACAAGAGCATGGCTAAATGATCAGAAACTACAAATTTATATCAGAAAGAAGTATAGTTCACTTTTGCTGGCAGTAAGAGTAGTCGACTTTTGCTGGGAGTAGAGTAGTCGACTTTTGCTGGGAGTAGAGTAGTCGACTTTTGCTGGGAGTAGAGTAGTCGACTTTTGCTGGGAGTAGAGTAGTCGACTTTTGCTGGGAGTAGAGTAGTCGACTTTTGCTGGGAGTAGAGTAGTCGACTTTTGCTGGGAGTAGAGTAGTCGACTTTTGCTGGGAGTAGAGTAGTCGACTTTTGCTGGGAGTAGAGTAGTCGACTTTTGCTGGGAGTAGAGTAGTCGACTTTTGCTGGGAGTAGAGTAGTCGACTTTTACTGGGAGTAGAGTAGTCGACTTTTACTGGGAGTAGAGTAGTCGACTTTTACTGGGAGTAGAGTAGTCGACTTTTGCTGGGAGTAGAGTAGTCGACTTTTGCTGGGAGTAGAGTAGTCGACTTTTGCTGGGAGTAGGGGAGTAGAGTAGTCGACTTTTGCTGGGAGTAGAGTAGTCGACTTTTGCTGGGAGTAGAGTAGTCGACTTTTGCTGGGAGTAGAGTAGTCGACTTTTGCTGGGAGTAGAGTAGTCGACTTTTGCTGGGAGTAGAGTAGTCGACTTTTGCTGGGAGTAGAGTAGTCGACTTTTGCTGGGAGTAGAGTAGTCGACTTTTGCTGGGAGTAGAGTAGTCGACTTTTGCTGGGAGTAGAGTAGTCAACTTTTGCTGGGAGTAGAGTAGTCGACTTTGCTGGGAGTAGAGTAGTCGACTTTTGCTGGGAGTAGAGTAGTCGACTTTTGCTGGGAGTAGAGTAGTCGACTTTTGCTGGGAGTAGAGTAGTCGACTTTTGCTGGGAGTAGAGTAGTCGACTTTTGCTGGGAGTAGAGTAGTCGACTTTTGCTGGGAGTAGAGTAGTCGACTTTTGCTGGGAGTAGAGTAGTCGACTTTTGCTGGGAGTAGAGTAGTCGACTTTTGCTGGGAGTAGAGTAGTCGACTTTTGCTGGGAGTAGAGTAGTCGACTTTTGCTGGGAGTAGAGTAGTCGACTTTTGCTGGGAGTAGAGTAGTTGCACAGCTGAACAATGTATTGCATGTCGTATCCTCCGAGACCAACAAAGGTGGCAGAGGGAGTTAGGAATCGACATCACTGCAGTAAGTTCAATATATTGTACCATATTTCGCTTTGTACCACTGATGAAGATATTTCTTGCATTAATACATCAAAGATATTAATATGTAGCAGGCAATGCCTGGCGTAGTTTATCGATTTACTAAAAATAATACTGATTGGCCGCCTCCTTCATAGTATATGTTAATCTGTTATTAGCAAGGTTTATTATTTAGTTTTATGGAATGATTAACATGAAATTGTATGCAACTTTCGTTTCTTAAAATTTATGTAATATTTTTATTCAATTTACAGCCAGACCTGCTGCCACAACCAGATCCAGCCAATCGACCCAGACGATATCCACTCTGAACACGACGTCCACCCGTTAGATATGGGTATTAAACACAAATGAGAGATCAGAAGAGAATACATGTTCATTGATAGTTTAAACTCAATGTTGCAGGAAAACTGCAGAAAAATAAGATCAATTATGGCGAGTAACAATTGAAATTGAGCAATTATTAGATTATTGCACAAAGATTGGAATGAATTAATTAGGCAGAGGGTTTTCAACCCGCCAGTTCACACCCACCATAGACTCTGGCCAGTCAAAATGACTATTTTGAACTGTAGGCATTAATCTGCGATTCAGCCAATGAGAAATCTAGGTCAGGGGAAGCCCCATGACCTCAAAGATTTTCTTCCACATCATGTACACATGACCGAGGTCAAGAGGGTAACTATTGCCCCAATTCCCCTACTGCAACTTAACAGCTAAGACAGTGCCAGGTTTCAAGAATGAAAGCCTAGTTGTTTGAACAGTATGGCAGATCAGTTTGTCACTGCATGCTTGTGGTGCATCGTCTGCAAGGGCATTTGACAATTGGTGGTTTGGTTCCGCAATATACTTAGTATAATTGCAGTCTGTTTTGGATTTAGAAAAATAATGATTGATTGCCCCTGTATATAATTGGTGAACTTTGCAGTCTGTGATGCTACAAACTGCTGAATTGATTGAGACTGGTTTCCAACACTCCTGTTGCAGAATAAATGGGGAAATTATTACAATTTATGTACAAAATAAACATTCCTTCATGTGCAACAATTGTATTACAATCTAAAATAGTGAATTAAATCTGAAATTAATTAAACTCTACTGTGCAATGTACAGACAAAAGGATATCAATGGGCTGGCTGGATATAGCTGATCTGATGACTAATCATTTCTTTCAGCTGATAATATCAAGATGCAGCTTATGATGTCTTGGTCAACTGATGCGGGATCTGTTGTTGAAGCAATGGGCTTGTGGCCATATAAGATTTATTGGTTGATGTTTTTTGTACTGATTGTGGCTCAAACGTGGGCAATATGTTACGGTAGATGTTACTGTGGTTGGTGTTTTTGATGTGGCTGGTGACAATAGCAAGGTTAGTGTATGATGTTGCAGGTGTTGTCTTGTGTTGGGTCTATATGTGTGAATATGGACTGATTGGTAGTGAGGGTAAAACGACAAGGTTGGTGTGGGTATGGTGTGGATTGTTCGGTAGGTGCTTAGCACTGTCAGTATGACAGTGGTGTGTTGGAGACTTGGATTGGGTTGATGCAGTTCCTCCTGTAACAATTCATAGCCCAATTATCATAAACAAGAGTATTAGTTATGGCAATTATCTGCAGTCTGAGTAGAAACATAAAACCAAAACAAGTTGTATTTGAAAAATTCAAATCAAGTGAGAAAAACCGATAAGGATGTGGATGATGTGCTCTTTTATTTTGACATGCTTGTATCATTTCAATTAAGGAAAGTTTTATTAGGGATAAATGTCTGTTCCATTTGATGTTCTGCTCTTTTGTTCAGCCCCCTTTTTCTTGTCATTGCAATAGTTATGTATAATTTGCAAGGTATGCATGGAAATCTATTAGACATAAAAATTAACATAATCGTGAGAACCAGATGTCATGGTAACCAGATATAAAATCTCTTGTGAACAAAATTTGAGAAGTGTACCTCCTCCCTAAATCCTGGCTTGTTCATTTTTCCTGCCAAAATATTTCACAACTCTATGGAAAATTTGAGGGAATAAAATATTGTTATCAAAATTATTTTTCATAGTTTTTTTGAGATGGTTTTCTGATATGCCAGAATATTTAACACATTGATGAACCTGATTGTACAGTTAATCTGGAACAGTTTTTGACAGCTTTCTGGGCTGTATCACAGATACTGTACAATACTTTATTTTCGCTTGGAATTTATTTTCGCGGAAGGGATGATTCCGTGAAAATAAAATCCAGCGAATATACTTTTTTTCCTATATTTCACATTAAGCTCATCAAAAAATCAGTGAAAATAAATTCCATACAAAACCCCCAAAAAGCCTTTTCAGCGAAAATTAATTCCAGCGAAAATAAAGTATTCCACAGTAAATCATTCTCGAAGACATTCTAAGATTTGTTTTGAATGATTGTTAATATAAACCAGCTAGGAATGAAAGCTGCATATGCGTTACTGTAAAAGGATTAATTATTCACTGGGTTTTAATTTTGCTCATTTCGCTGACTGAAAAATGCGCTAAATTAAAACCCAGTGAATATGTAAAATTTAGCATAGAACACATTATCTAAATGATAATCCGTGAATTTAAAACCCTCTGAATATGCCTGAAATGGTAAATCAGCGAAATTTAAACCCAGTGAAAATTAGTCATTTTACACTATGGTGATACTAGAGTAATACAAACATCTAATTGTGCCGTCTCCAATGGCGCACATTGTGGTGATGGTTTTTTAGTTTTGCTGGCAGAGATGGTGAGTGGGGCCATACATCATTTGGCAATGGAAGGAGTGTTACAGTCAAACTTGTGTTAGTATCAGTAATTTTCAACATCTATCATCTATCTGCAGGTTCAACTGTTCAATAATGCAGCTGGGTTGATGGCATGAGTGGATTAATAATGGGATTGATGATAGTGGGGTACAAGTGAGGATGCGAGTGGTGATGGCGGTTGCGATTGTTGTTCTTGTCAGGAATAAGATGGTTGGTTTGTTTATTACTGTTTTAAAAGTTTTTGTCTTGCAAAAAGTTGATGCCATCCTTGAATTAGGTTGTTTTGCTGCTTTTTTAACTGATATCATTTTTTCTGCTGCTGTTGGAAGTTCTTGTGTTTGCAGGGGTTGTTGCTGTTTCTCAGAAAAAACAAAACTAACAAAAAAATAGACCAAAAAAAAAATATTTCAAGAGAGCTGGTTTAGAATTGGTTAGTATATCATATCAATTTTTAGACCTGTATTGTTTTATCTATTTGGCACAGGTTGAGAAGCCGTACCTCTACACAATTGGCGACGTCACAAAATACACGACCTTCACTCGCGGTAGTTTGCTCGGTATATACAAATTGGTATATACATTACTATTCAACCTCTACATAAATGACATCAAACATCATATAGACTCATCTGACAATGACCCACCTACATTTTGTAGCTTACTAAACAATCACCTTTCATGCTTACTCTATGCTGATTTATTAATTCTTTCACAGACAAAACAGGCCCTACAGAATGCTTTAAATGCACTATCTACATACTGCCATAAATGGAAATTAGAGATAAATATAACAAAATCAAAAGTAATCATATTTAATAAATCTGGCAAATTATTTAAAAAAATTAAATTTCATGTAAAAAAACAGGAACTAGAAATATAAAATTACGTTTATCTTGGAATTTAACTACATACAACTGGAAAACTTGATATGGCACAAATAGATTTATAAAACAGGGCTATGAAAGCAAGTTTCAAGATTAAACAATTACTTATTTCTGAAAACAATTTCCCTATAAAAATATATTTGAAAATGTTTGATTCAAATGTTCATTGGTCCAGGCCCGCAAAGACATCATGCCACAACTAATCTAAACACTTGCAAAACAGATGCAACAAACTGCAGGGGTCCACGTCACAAACGCACACATATACGTAGCTACTTATGAAATACTCTATCATTATACAATGATAATATTTTAAAATTACCAAAACAAGATATGTTTGTGCATATTACGGGAATAAAAGACAGTTTCATTGCCTAGGAAAGTTTATCAACATAATTTTACAATGTAATACCTAATAGTTGTTAGTGTTATCTGTTTTAACATTGTTATTGTCTTTTTTGTGTATGATTATTGACCATGGTTAATGTATTTTCAATTCATTAATTTGAGTAAAATAAAATATACTATAAAAGCATCGACAAACCAGTAACTTTCCTTGCATCAGAACTAGAAAGTTCGTACTACAAGGACAAGTTCAGCTAGGACCAGTTCAAAAATGGCTCAAGCATCCATCCACAAGATTGGTCAGATCGACGGCCTACTCTGCCTGCTCTGTTTTCACTAACTTCTAACCCACAGAGAACTGTGGAATGGTGTCAGCAGAACGGACTGATTGTGAAATCATGTTCCTGTGATGCATGTGGCAGAAACATGACTCTCTGCAAGCGCACACCAGCTCTGGAACCACAAACAGCCATCTTTTTGTTGCTACCACTCTACAGTTATGGTTACGGTTACTGACACTAAAACTCACTTGGGTGTTTCCGTTACTACTGCTATTGACTATTATAATTTCAGCAGAGAGGTTTGTTTCGTGATTCTGGCCAATGAAACGTATAATCATCAGCATTTTAGAGTGAAGAATCCAACAAAATTAGAAGGCTCCGATTGTATTGTCGAAATAGACTAATCAAAATTCGGCAAAAATAAATACAGACGGGTACTACAATCAAAGCTGACCAATGAAAGGCTTATTCTGATTTGAGTTCTCCTGATTCTCCGTATTATCATTCAACCGTTAACCATTCAATGCATTATGTAAATCCTGACAGTAGCGCCTGTACCAACATCACCGAGGGCATGTGGAGTCATGTCAAAAAATATGTCCCGACTACCTCTAAGGCATTCAAAGAAATCTACCTTTCATATGGTGTACTGAAAGTAGTAGGCAATGAGGATTCTGTATCTAGTGGCCAAAATGCACATTTCGTATCCAGTTTTGAAAAAATGGTAGCATTTGCCATATTTGCTGCTACAGTGCGCATAGGATAGTGTGGACGCTGAATTGTCTTTTTAAGCATATTAATTCATTGCTACTCTTTCTTGGCAGCAACCATTGACGACACCCATTCAGTAGGTTCTGTTACAGGAGCGATTATACCCATGCTAGTCATTCTACTCCACTCAGCTTTGACCAGCAGATCATTCATTGCTTTGGACATTCTTTAAGCAGGTTTAATGAGGTACAACTATGATTGACTTTTATTTTGTAAAAGCAAAGTAATTTACCAATCTCATCATTTAAAAGATCAGAGTAATCTTTGAGAATAGAATCAGAGAATGATTGTACAGTTTCTATTTGATGAACTTCTTGGCCAAGTGAGATTTATGATACATTTGTAGGCAATCTTGTGAGCCAAGTAGTGGTTTGATATTCTTGTCAACAATGTGGAATTCCAAATTGTAAGTATGGTTACCACTGCAACTTGTCAAATTTGTGGTTCCTACAGTGTTCATACTATCACCTCCATATGCATTTAAATGTACTTTTTTACGTGTATCAATTTGTTCTTTGTGTCCTGCACACACATGTTGGTATACTTTCATGGGCAAGACATTACATTTAGCACCTGTGTCAACTTTGAAGTCTGTCATGTCCGTCATTGATATATACACAACTATGGATTTCATCGTTATTTGCAGCAGAATTCATACCAATAGTTTCTATGTCAAAATCTTCAATCACCAACTAATAGTAATACTAATACCGGTACATGTCGTCACATTTTTCAACTTCATGAATTGCTGTGTTGAATCCATGATTTTTTTTCACTTGATCGACAACATTTCTGAAAATGATTCATTTTATGGCAACCATGTTTTACCAAATTTCCTAACAGGATGAGTGTCTCCACAGTTTTGACAATTCTCAATTTGTTTACTAGTATATTTATGGCTTTCATCAGATGGCCATGCACCCCTTTTCACTCCATCTATGTTTGATCTGCACAATAATCGAGAAAGGAAGGATGTAGAATATGCATTATGCAAATGACTTCACATTTCCCTCAAATATTAAGATGTTTAGTTGTCAAAATGAATCTACCATTATACTCACTGGAAGACTTCGTCTTGAAATCATACAAAGAAATTTAGCAGTGTCTTACCAGCATGTCTTTGTTTGTTACCTGCCAGTCAAAACAGATTTTCTTTACACCATACATAATAAATATCCGTGTAGTAATGTTGTGGATAGTAGCATCCCACTTCTGACACCATGTAGAGTGAAGGATGGTTGGACCAGATAGAGAATTACACACGATTGATTTATTACAAACAGGTGCAGGTGCAGCCATCACACCATGGCTCAGGTAGTGAATACAATACAAAACAAAGGTCAAATCCAGGGGTCAATGAGATGTGAACTCATTTGCATAATGCATATATTCTACATTAATGACTTCATGTAATGACTTTACTGTAATCACTGTGGCCTCCATCTTATAATAAACTTCAGTTTACTGTACCTAGTCACTGTTCAATTGAAAGTGGGTAAGAATTCATTAGTCAGAACAGACAAAATTGTTTTCTTTGAATTATACTGAGAGTGATGTTCAACGTAATCTGTTCAGAAATTTGACACTAGAATTATTTTTTTTTTTTTTCTGTAGTTTTTGAAATGTTTCCATTGAACAGAGAGCAAGGTGTATCCTGGCACACGACCAGGAAAGATGTGCATGTGTAGAAGCATGCAGTCGAAGAGGGACAACCAAGCTTTTCAAATTTTCAAATTCTACATCAGAACAAAAATAAAAGGTCTCTTTCGGTGTACAGTCTATCTGAATATCTCTAAATCTTGCAATTGGACATCTGGTAGCCATTTTGAACATTACATTTCTTATTTCTGATACTCAAATGTGTCACCAGCTGTTTCATTTTATTCCCCAAATAAGAGAAAAAAATGTTTACCGATACATTTCAGTTTTTGTTGTTGCAGTTTTGTAACATTTTGTGCAAGGAAAAAAATGTCATGATCATATGTCTGAATTGATTTCATTCATTGTTGATAACAGACTAAAATTGATACAAGATGATAAGTTATGGCTCAATAACGACAGAGCTAGACATCCATTGAGAGGAGAAAAAATTGCACACACCATTACCAGTAAACAATGTTTGTACATTCAAGAAAAAGAAAATGTACAGACAAGATCGCACTGGTCACACTCATGGACCCCTGAGTATAACGACAGAGCTAGACATGCATTGAGAGGAGAAAAAATTGCACACACCATTACCAGTAAACAATGTTTGTACATTCAAGAAAAAGAAAATGTACAGACAAGATCGCACTGGTCACACTCATGGACCCCTGAGTATGAGTTTTGCTGTTCCACATTGAAACCCAAACAAAACAGTAAAACCTACTTACGAAATTCAAATCACAACCTAGCATGCACATCATCAATAAGGAGAAACAGCGCCACCACTTTAGATCCCATGACACTAATCAACCAATGGCTGCTCATAGCTGCCTTGCAAGAACCAATGAAATTCTTTAAATATTTTTTTTATCAGGTGCTCCCTATTTGAGGGCGTGATCACCTTGGTCAAAAGTGAGGCCAACATGTGGTATTTTGTTTACTACTAAGCGGCTGTGTACCTGTGGGTTTATTCTGTGTGTATTTGGATGTTCTAATCTTGGTGTTTTTCCAGTGATTTCTCTAGGTGCAATCCAAGTACAGTAGGTGTGTCTTGTTTACCTGAGATTTGTAAGAGTTTGAGCTGGCGAACATGTTTTTTCATGTGGTTGATTACTGACATGTTGATTTCTCATTATTGAGCCATGTTTTCAACTTTGTTCATCATTTTCATTTAGCAATCTCGTCATATGTTAACATTGTCATCAGAGTGGTACGAACCCTGAATTGTGATATTAAAATCATGATACGTTTCCAAACAGTTCTTTTTAGAGAATGTGGCTACTAAGATACACTATGTATTATTGTGATTGAACGTGGTCGTTGTCTCAATGAGAAACCAATATTCATATCTGCTTATCTCATGACAACTCTCCCTAGTCTGCCTATGATGTGAATGTGAATTTCTGAATGCATGCTCGACCTATTATACAAACAGTGAATTGGAATATTGGCGGTGAATTAATTATTAGACATATAGAAGGGTTTCGCAAATTGATATATTATTTAATATTGAAACTTCATGCTTAGATATGTTTATATTTTTTTTAGTAATTTGATTACCATGTCCATTATGTAAATGTAAGGCAATCTATGAAGGGACGTCTGTACTTTAATATGTTGTTGTTGTCAGCTTTCCAAGGTTTACATGTGTTTTTTTGTTAGCTGGCAAGGCTTGCTGCAAGAACCCTCGTCCATGTAACCTTGCATGAATTGACCCTTAAGCTACAAAGGTTGGAATATGAGCAATATTTATATATTTCTCTGTTAAAGATTAATATACATTGTACATATTCAGTCTGTTTTATTGACATTACATTATTTTTGTGATCAAGATAGCAGTGTCACATTTTTCAGGTCATTTGTAAAATATTCTTAAATTGAAAACCTTTTTGCTAGTTCCTGTTTCAATGAAGTCTGACAACTGGGACTTATAGTATGTTTTGATCTGTGAGCATTATGTGCATGCATCGATCTTCACCTGTATCTCAAATATGCTTGGATCGATTAAATTCAAATTTTCATACATACTTTTTAATAGTATCATTTATCTTTGCAGACAGTGGATGAACATGTTGGTGTTAGTGGTCACATTCTGAAAAAGGACAGGATGATGAACAAAGAATGTAATGTAGAATATGAATATCCAGAAAATATTATAACTGATTACACAGATAGCAATAAGTAAGTATAATTATTTTAACATTCTTCTAGAAATTAGTCTTTTCTATCTTAATGATGTCAGTGAAATGTTGGCAGTAGTTTGCATTTATGATCATGGTCACGCATCGTTGATGACCAGAGTCGACCATTGTAGTTTGTGCCATTTAACGACAATGACATGTGACTATGATCTACCAACTGTGTCATTGGCTTATGTGACCAGAATTGGTTATCATGTAGTTATACAGCAAACAATCATTAGAGTCTTGGATAAAATCAATTAGCACTGAAACTTGCTAACTACGGTATATAGAATAAACACACATGTATAAACATCATGATCCAAGTAGCCAAACATACCGTATTACCCCGGGCATGCGCCCAGGGGCCCGAACCTACAAAATCGGGAAAAATTGGGGGTGGGCGCTTACCCGAGGACCACCCCAAAAAAGATTATAAAAAGTTGTTTTTGTGATCGTATGATAAGGTCAAATAAAGGAATGCTTTCGTACACTTTGTACACGTACTTATTTCTTGATTTATGCGAGGTTTCAATAAACGTGAGCACTCGGTCAAGATCTGTGGGAACACTAAGACACAGGGTCGAATTTCAAGAATAAAACTTGTTTTATGTCAGCGAATGAAGTTGTATTACTCACTGAAATTGACTACAAACTATGGTAAATATTGTAATCAATGCACGGTTACATTTTTAGTAACCGTGATCAGTGCAAGTCGAAACGGCCGGGGAAAAACTACCGCTTGTAATCCAAGAAGGCGATGACCTCATTAGCATAATTTTGTTCACGCACGTATTGATACATCGCATTGTAATTACTGAAGAATAGCAAACAGGGTTATGAAACAAAAAAAACTTTTATTACTGATGTGAAATGTTTGCAAACTATTGTGAATACATAAACATATCCAAATGGCGATACATAAAAAACAGACTGAAAAATATAAAAGTCTGGTCGACCTCATTAACATGATTTACAAAATTATGATGCAACTAGTTCCCATTGTCGGCATGCCTCATTATGGTTATCGTAATGGACTTGAGGTTGGCAAAATTTGTTTTTCTTCAACGACAGAAAAATAATCCACATGACCGTAATGCCATAGCTGTGATGAGGGATGGAAAGAAAGTAGCAATGTCTCAAAAGTGCTAGCTCCCGTTCACAGTCAGATGGCATCAATGTCGAGTTCGCAGTTTTTCGCCGATAAAAAAATAACTAAGGCAAAAACTCACGGTTTTTCAGCATTTTTGTAATAAAGACATTATCCTCTATCAATAATCCGTCCCAAATAGAAACATTTCCACTAATTCTTGTGTTTTTTCGACGTTTTTCGAAAAACCTGCGATTAGGCTGCGAAAGTAGAACATTCCGGAGGGGGTGAAACGGAAGAGCCAAACTTAACGCGTAAAAATAGAACGCGTATTTTGACCTCTACGTGGCCAACCAATGGCTGGACACGGATACGTTTTTGGTCGTTGCCAAAGAGCCCCGCGTCCATCGCCTGGCGATGCTCTTCCAATGAGTTTTTACGTAAAAACACAAACAAAACGGCCCTTTTCAGGGCCACCACACACTCCAAAAAGAGAACTACCGTAACAAACACACTATTTAAATAAATCAAACGCTTTCGTTTTTGACAAATACAACTTTATTGTTGACCTAATTTTTGGCTAAAAATCACCCTGGGCGTTTAACCGAGGATGTCCCCAACATGTAACTTTTGTGAAAACAGGGGGGTGGGCGCTTGCCCAGGGAGGGGCGCGTGCCCGGGGTAATACGGTAATACATAATAATAATAACTTTATTACACAACTGCACCATCAGTGGGTGCTGTATGGGTAAGAATACAGATCAGAAAAAACAAACACAAATAAACAAAAACAACAAAAGTTTCAAAATTACAAACAAATCAAAGGGTATATATAAAATACATATTACAATTAGGTTTTATATATTGTATTTTTTAAGTATTTTGCAAGTGCAGTACTACTATTTATGATGCAAGTGAATATTAAATTTCGGTTAGTTGTACTGCACATTTCTAATTTACAGTCTTCTAAGAGGGTATTTCTTTCTTGAGTGAAGAAGCAACAGTCAAGGATGAAATGTTTTTCATCTTCTACAGTACCTGTGTTGCATAGTACATGGTACATAGTTGTTCTGACCATGTACCATGGTTGACTGTCAAATATCATGGTCACCATGGTAGACTATACCTATTCACTGGAGCTTATTGCATGTGAATGTTAAACAGTAAATAATGGACTCATCACAATTTAACATGTGTACTGTACCCACTGTAGTGTGTTCTTATCACCACTAGTAATATTTACCATGCTAATTACACCATGGCACATAGATAAGAGAATATTGTGAGATTGGTGATGATATATAACTTGTTTTTTTTCTCAGTTTGCCAATAATGACGTCACCAAGACAACCAGGGAACTATAATGTATAGCATTACAGACAGCCGAGTTGATAATGATGATGCACTTTTGAAATGAAAGAAGAAAAATTTTCCCCAAAATGGGTTAGAAATACACATTTATAAAGTAAATAAATAAAGTAAATACATGGATTACTTAATTAAATTCCCAATATGCAAGTGTGTGTGGGGCGAGGGGGGGATTTGGGATGGAATATTCATGCATGTTTGTCGGGGGTACAGTGGGTGATTTGATTAGTTTTTTGTGGGTCAGTACATATTTGTGTTATTTTTAAGTATTGATCATTTCATTCTTAATAAGTTCAGTCTGTTTTTAATTTTTTGGGCATGTAAAGGACTCTATGATGACGAAGGCATACCCTGAGAAAAATATTGTGGAATATGAACGTGAAGTGACAGAAATGCTATACATAGCCAAGTTAAGGAAGATGATACAGATCAAGCCCCGAGTAGTCCTCATAACAAAGGTGATAAAGATCATAACCTGCTCGGCTATGAGATCAGAAATCCATCGTCTCAACATCAAGAGTGACAGAAATGCTATATGGCCAAGTTGAGGAGGATGATACAGATCAAGCCCCGAGCAGTCCTGGTAATGGTGAGCAAATTTGCTTGCCATTTACAATGGGGAATCCTTGTTGTAAATGGTGAGCAAAATTGTTGTAACAATTTTTACATTGAGGGACTCTGAACGTTGAACATCAGGCAAGTTATCTATCTTTTTATGAGTGTTCCACATCTGTTTATATACACCATATGAATTATGAACACATGACATCAAGCTCATGCCTAGCAGGCTCAGTCTGGCCATGAAAAAGGCAGTTTTCATGATCAATTTGAATTTTCACATAGAACTATATGAATCGAGTATTCATTTGGCTGCTGAATTAATCAAAGGAAGATTAATACATAACTTCTACTTATTTATCTTTGGCGGTTCACCCAACACTGGGTGCTTTTGAAGTATTTGTACAGTGGGTTGTTATCCTTTATGATCAAAAATAACTTTTTTTTCTGACTATATCTCCATGTATTCCTATGAAAGATTTCATTGTTAGTTCACGCTCGAACAGTAGCTAGCCGAAACGGGAATCAGTGTTTTTTGGTTCCATGCATGCGTGCATGTATTGTTCTTCTGTGACACATATTGATGAGTTGAATTGTTTTTTCAGATTTTCAATGATGACTCCTCAGACTCAGACCCTGGCAAACCTTCAATATCATTTAGATCATTATCATCAGAAAAACAAGAATTACCCCCACCAAAAAAGAAAAGAAAATTGATGCGCCCCCAATACAGCGAAAAAACAAAAAAAGACAACAGTATTACTGTCAATGTAAGTATCATTCTGTATTGAAATAAAGACTACAGTATTTCAGAAGTGTTGCAAATGTGTGATGATTGATTTCACCCTTAATACTTTTAAATTTTGTGAGTGTGAACAAAGATTTTTTAGCAGCATGAAATTCATTGGGCACAATTATTTAAATGTGCACAACAAATTATGAACAAAAACTACTATGATTGTATATAGAAATAGCTTTTCTCACTATTCTTAATCTAGACCAATTCTTTTATGTATTTTAGAAACTACGTGCTGCTGTACTGGATGTTGCTGATACTGCACAGAAGTTTAACTGATGAGGAGCAAAAAGAATTGTTCATTAAAAAAATGGCTGCTACACATGAATCTGAGATGCGATGTATTCAAGTACAGATTGAAGACTTAAAACGTGACATCGTATAGACAGTGAACATTTAAGTGAATGCAGCAGTTTCCACAATTTTTTAAAAACAGAGATGATCTTTTACCAAATCGTTCGTTGACTGGATCATTTTTCCAATCACCACAATGGCCCGTGAATACAAAAAATGCAGCCCAAGGAACAATAGGTGAAGAACTAACAGCGCCATCGATCTCCTCACATGAGCCTGAACAAACTGCCAATACATCACATCTAACAAACAAGTTCCAGTATCTGCTGCACCAACAATAAATCCTGCAGCACAACAAGTAACTCCTGCAGCATAACCAGTAATTCCTGCAGCACAACCAGCAACTCCTGCAGCACAACCAGTAACTCCTGCAGCACAACCAGTAACTCCTGCAGCACAACCAGTAACTCCTGCAGCACAACCAGTAACTCCTGCAGCACAACCAGTAACTCCTGCAGCACAACCAGTAACTCCTGCAGCACAACCAGTAACTCCTGCAGCACAACCAGTAACCCCTGCAGCACAACCAGTAACCCCTGCAGCACAACCAGTAACCCCTGCAGCACAACCAGTAATTCCCGCAGCACAACCAGTAATTCCCGCAGCACAACCAGTAACTCCCGCAGCACAACTAGTAATTCCCGCAGCACAACCAGTAATTCCTGCAGCACAACCAGTAACTCCTGCAGCACAACCAGTAACTCCTGCAGCACAACCAGTAACTCCTGCAGCACAACCAGTAACTCCTGCAGCACAACCAGTAACTCCTGCAGCACAACCACTAACTCCTGTAGCACAACCACTAACTCTTGCAGCACAACCACTAACTCTTGCAGCACAACCACTAACTCCTGCAGTACAACCAGTAACTCCTGCAGCACAACCAGTAACTCCTGCAGCACAACCAGTAACTCCTGCAGCACAACCAGTAACTCCTGCAGCACAACCAGTAACTTCTGCAGCACAACCAGTAACTCCTGCAGCACAACCAGTAACTCCTGCAGCACAACCAGTAACTCCTGCAGCACAACCACTAACTCCTGCAGTACAACCAGTAACTCCTGCAGTACAACCAGTAACTCCTGCAGCACAACCAGTAACTTCTGCAGCACAACCAGTAACTTCTGCAGCACAACAGTAACTCCTGCAGCACAACTAGTAACTTCTGCAGCACAACCAGTAACTCCTGCAGCACAACCAGTAACTTCTGCAGCACAACAGTAACTCCTGCAGCACAACTAGTAACTCCTGCAGCACAACCAGTAACTCCTGCAGCACAACCAGTAACTTCTGCAGCACAACCAGTAACCCCTGCAGCACAACCAGTAATTCCTGCAGCACAACCAGTAACTCCTGCAGCACAACCACTAACTCCTGCAGCACAACCACTAACTCCTGCAGTACAACCAGTAACTCCTGCAGTACAACCAGTAACTCCTGCAGCACAACCAGTAACTTCTGCAGCACAACCAGTAACTTCTGCAGCACAACAGTAACTCCTGCAGCACAACTAGTAACTTCTGCAGCACAACCAGTAATTCCTGCAGCACAACCAGTAATTCCTGCAGCACAACCAGTAATTCCTGCAGCACAACCACCTACAGTTTCACATCAACGTACTAAACAATTAACAAACAACATTTCGTATGAGACATCGAGAGAACTCATTGCAAGAATAAAACTGGTTGCAAGGAGCAGGGAGAACTTTGCAAAGCGACTTATTTTTGAACTAATATCAAAAACTGACTGGTTAGGAAGAAACATCAATGGTGCAAGCAATAAGGGAAAAGCTAAATTAAACCAAAGAATTGTAGCTGCAGTAAAGAAAGCATCATCGAGGCAGGATGGGATTTGGAAAACGATTTGTGGTGAGTCATGTGTTTGTTGTATTTGAGAATTTGTTTTATTTACTCCCCCCCCCTCCCCGAATAACTGGTGGTAAATGTATGCAGGAGAGATCTCAAACTATAAGTAAATATTCTTTTGGTATGATCACACCAAGCATGTTTGCTTGGTTCTCGCAAGAAAGATATCGGGGAACACCTTTTTCTAGGCAAATAATAACCGAGAGCAAGGTAGTTTGATGAGCAACTAAACGGCACCGACTCCAACTTCAAAGCAAGTTCTGGATGGTTGAAAAACTTTCAAAAACGACATGGCATTCAACAAATTTCCGTACAGGGAGAAAAGCTGTCATTTAACACTTCATCAGAGGAGCCCTTTATTAATAAGTTACACAACAATATGAATGAAGACAATTATCCAGCAGAGCAGATTTACAATGCGATGAATCCGAGCTGTACTAGAAACTTCCACGTAAAACATTGGTGTCTGCTTCAGAGACATCGGCACTGTGACACAAAGTCAGCTAAGAATGAATGACAATCATTGCTTGTGCCAACGCCGCTGGTACCCACAAATTACTGCTTGTTGTCATATGAAAATTCCAGGAATCCCTGTTTTAAACACGTCAACATGAACAATCTCCCAATCCAATATTTTAACCAAACAAGCGCATGGATAATGAGTCTGTTTCATGGTGAATTTGTCCCCAGTGTAAAACGCCACCACCGAAGAGAGCGTTACTACTTTTGGACTATGCTCTGCCCCACGAAACGGAATTACGTAGCGACGATGGAGTGATCAACTGTTTATTTATGCCACCGAACACAACACTATTACTCCAACACATGGATCAAGGAGTTCTAAATGCCACAAAGCGTCGCTACATAGGGAAGATGCTAAGAAAAGGAATCACGGAAAATGCAGCAGATGAGCATGAAAAAACACTCCCTGACTGTATTAAATCTGTGAACTTGAAAGAAGTGTGTTATATAATCAGGGAAGCATGGGCCGACATTTCTGAAGTTTCACTTAAGAATGCATGGCATAAATTGAAAATCAACTTGAGGAATTCCGATGCCGTAGCTGTCACTAAACTCGCCGATGAAATTGACCTGCCGGACACTGCATCTCAACTAGGCCCTGAGGACCACAATGCTGCCACAGGATGGATGGAAACAGAAGAAGAAGGTTTCCAAGTGATCAGTGATGCAGAGATCATTCTGTCCAGCAATCATCGATACATGTAGAAGAGAACGAACAGGAAGATGAATACAACAGTGACAAGGAAATTGAGCCATGCATTCGTGTACCGACGGACAGCGAAGCAGCCAACATGTTATCAAAATGTTTGTTATGGCTGGAAGTACAACCAGGCTGCGAGTCAACACAACTTTTGTTATTGCATTATAAGACATCAAAATAGAGTTCCATCATCAGTTTTTTTAACAACAAATAAGAGAAAATACATGTAGACAGTCTTGATTTATTCTTTTCATTACGAAACACAAGGTATTGTTTACATTACGCGTTCCACTGCACTTTCTCTGAACTCTCATTGAACTTTTAGCCGCTTTCTTTTACAACTCTGGTAAATTTAAAACTAGCAACTGTACATGTACATTGACAAGAATACTCTAAATAATTCACTACAGTCTGTAAATAAATATAAAGTCAGTGTGTCTTCATTGCAATGTGTAGTTTGTACATGTGTGTGTGGCTGTAGCTGTGGCTGTACAGGTTAATTACAATGCATTGATTTAATAATAAATGTACAAGAAACAAGGAAATTTGAATTGTTGCAAAATTAAATTTTAATCAATCAATGATCATCAAAGTTACGACATGACATAACTTACTTTGCGATGTTATGCTATTCAAAAAGTGTTACTTCTTTGTTTGATATGAAATAAAAATAAAAATTTGACTTAGTTTTATCGGGAGCGGTTATTTTTGATCACTCGATTGCTTTGGTAAAAAACCTTGTCCCGCCATGATGTTTGTGACGCATTGGTTGACCGGCATGTGTCCTTTGACCTGATGAGTCAAGATTCAGAATGCCATTAACCAATCAGAATGCTGCATGGTATTGACGGTAGAACCCGAAGTCTTCTGAATGGTAGTGATCAAATGTATTTTACCCAATCACGCAATAAACACGCTTTTTTTTTTGAGTAGCGTAAACTGATTGTGAACTCTGCTTTGACCATGTTTTATGTCTTTTTAAATTTTGTGGACTTATATTTATTTGAAGCGTTTTCGTATTATCATATTCCCGAATTTTTCCTAACGGTTGGCAGCTCTCAGCATCTGATTTCTACTCAAAACTAATTAGATTGTCCCAGAGCATCTATGTACCATGTTTCATCAAAATCCAATGAGTGGTTCTTTGGATATCAGTGGAACAGTCATAGAAGAGCTAAAAATCAGCTAATTATCATGCAAATTAGGTAATTAATAAGCACGGACTTTAACCAAAACCTAATCAAATCTGCGCATTAGCCAAGAGCATCTATGCATCAAGTATCATCAAAAACCAACATATGGTTCTTGAGATAACAGTGGAACAGACGAACCCGGGGGGGGGGGGGTTACTCCAGTTCAGACCTGGTACCCATGCTGAAGTATAGCTTTTCAGAAAAGCCTCTAAACACGTACTTATTTTTGTGATATTATACCCCTTTTCAAGTGCAGAAACTTAAAATAGATTACCTATATACATACTATAAAAATAGTACTGTTTCCAAGTTGAGGTAACATGAATTCATGAGATTCTTTTTTTCACACTAAATAACACCCCTTTTGCGCGTTTTTTTACTTCAGCTTGCGTACCATAATTTATTCAGAGAAACGCCCCCCGGAGACGGACACACACATACACAGAAACACACATACACATACAGACAGGCTACTAGTAACTGCAAAGACTCCCATTGTGTGCTTCGCACACGGGAGTAAAAAATTGGCATCGAATATATCGAGAACTCTAGCAATCCGAAGAGGATTTGACATTTAATATAAAGTAGAAATACAATTCAGAAATGTCAATTTGTTCATTGTCATAAACGATACGCAAGTTCAACACAAACTATAGTAATATAGTAAATATAGTAATCTCAATTACAAAAATTAAACTTACCAGAAAAACATCAAATGGTTTTCAAGCTTGGACTGGCAGACAAAAATTACAAATAGGATGAAATTGCAGACAGCAAACAAAATGCTTGTAATGTAAACAGAAGTTTACAAAATGGCGTCTATCATATCACATGACCACAGCATAAAAAAAAACAACTTAACATTACAAAATACATAAAATTAATACATTACACATCCTCTCCAGAAATTAATAATAAAATTAAATAATTTACAATGCATCACAAAGGTAGAAATATGTGTATTTAAAGAAAATATAGATGAGACTCAAGGGTGAACAGCGCCCCCACGCACTCAAGAAGTGTGAATTGGCTGGTTCCCGCCTCAAGAACATAAAGTTAAAATTTGGTTTCGCAGAAGTCAGCATGGTTTCTAAAAGTAGTTTATAAATAAATAAACATGGTTTCTAAAATATGGGCGTGGTTATTTCTGTAACTTGATGTACGTAACTCAAACAATTCGGCATCTCCAACCACAAACTCACAGTTTCTGAGCGGACATACTTAGAAATGTAGAATCACAAAATCCAATATGAATAGTATAATCCATGAAAACAAATAATCACATTGACATTCAGATATTTTTACCGCCAACAGTGTAATTTTTTTTACACATTTCACAAATTATGATTCAAACAGCAAATTAAATTAATCACATTTACCAATAATAACCCTTGAGTGTAATTGGAATTTCTGGGTTCCAGGCTAATGGCCCACTGGCGAGGAACAGACGTACAGAAGTATTTTGAGAATCATGGCGTCGATTTCGCTTAATTGACTTAAACGTGAAAGAATATGTCACATTCACGCCTAGATTGAATAATTTGTCCATAAGTATGATTTAATTTGCAAGAAAAGGAATATTATCAAGTCTGATGGTCAATATGAGTAATTATACAACAGGATATTAGTAAAACTCGGCGATTTTTACCATCAGTTTTACAAGGCAGATGCCGGACCTGACTCAAGAGATCTGTTCGTAATTTAGCAACACAGGAAATAAGAACTTCCACCTCGGGATCAGAGCAAGGTTTTATATGAAATCCAAAGCGTTACAGAGAAAGTTTTCTATTCAGCGCTCCTCGTTGATGTACATGTGACTAGATGCTGTCTACCATCAGCTTTATCACGAGCTATATTCGTTTCTTCATCTTTCATTTTTTTTTTGCATTCCAAGAATGGGTTTGTTTGATCACAATTCGCCGGTGACTCCTTCGATACCTTTCAATCACTTAACAAATACCTAATTAAAGATTGGTAACGTCTTTTGTACTCGTTGATCTGCGCTACCCATATATCTCGCGCATGCGTGGCGTGACGACTACACCCTTTAAATAATAAACGGGGAAGCCTCTCGGCTGAGATAGCTCTACTGTTAGCAATGCACGTTACAATTAAAGAATTTAAGACATCACAAAATAAACAAATCTGTGCGAGGACCACCTGAGATACCTATATGTATAATATCAAAGCAATCGGACTTTCAGTTTTTACCAAGAAGTCGAAAATATCACTTTTTACCAAAATTGACAAAAACATTCACCAAAATTAGAGAATTAAAGATAGCATTACGAAATGAAGAAATCTTAGCAAGGTCTACCCAAAGTACAAACACACCAAGTATCAACGCAAACAGACTTCAGGAAGAAGTGGAAAAAGTGAAAAGTTGACATTGTGACGGACGGCGGATAATTACTCATATGATAAGCTTCGCTCGACAAATAATTCAGGAAGGAAAATAACGTGGATAATCTTCGACATTAACGCGGGTTATGTGTGTATGTTTACATGGGCCTTGGATAATAATGCCTAATATCAGAGGTACATTACTTGGGGTTTGCAACTCGCATAGTACTGTATGGTGACATCATGTCAAGATCCCATTCAAGTCTCTTCTCGTAGATAGCGAGACTGAGGCTACGACCTTCTGACATGACGCATATCAGTGTTCAAGGTTTGTAATGAAAAAAATAAACTTTTCTTGTCACTATCATAGTGAAAAATGTAATACATCGAAAATGTACAGAAAATATAGTTCTCGTAATCCGTCATGTCGTGGGCAGCTATTTTGATCCACCTGGACATCCCAGTATCCTAGTTACCTCGGGCATGCGCATTCGCATTTTTTCTGAGTTGGAACGCTTATGCGAGAGCGAGATTGTGACGGGATCTTGGTATCATGTCACCGTAGTTACAAACTCCAAGCAATGTACCTCTGCTAATATATATATATATATAATAGTATAAGTTTTTCGGGGTGTTTTTAAAATAAAATTGTATGTGTGTGTATACGAAAGCTGGTTTACCGCTGAATAATGGTCGTTACTGTGGGTTAAAGATAAAGAATGCCTTACTCGCTGAGATACTTGTTTAGTGGTTTGTTGTAAACTACACGAATAAAAAAAATACTCACCCAAATGAGCACAATGTTTCCCCGCCCTCTCATTAAATTTATTTTATCCGCACAACTGTGTGCACACAAATAAAACCGCCCTCCCAAATGCGAAAAATCTCCCCCGCCAACTAACCTACTAAAAACATATTCGCCCGCCCGCCCGCAAAACTTCCCTCGGACAGCTTTGTGGACTGCTTCCGATAAAAAATGCAGGTAATAACTGAAACACACTGAACAATGCCGTGAAGGATGGCGGAGAATCTTAAATATCCTAAATCGTTTTTTTACGAATCGCAACCAATCCACGACTCTGAGTTCCAAGTAACACAGTATGCTAACCGAGCTCGACTGTAAAACGCGAAAAGCTTGGTTACTTTAAATATCATCGCTCTAACATTTTGTAATGCAGTGATGATATCTAAACGCCACCATGTAGTCGGGTTGTGTGATGCGATTAAGAATTGACTCAGAATTATTCGAATGTTTTTTTCAATAATAAATATTGCTCGACGTTGGTATTGTGAAATGCGTTAGTAATCAGAGGGACTGTGGTTTGAGCGAGCGGTCGGTGTTTTCAATGAGCGAGCAAGCGAGCGAAAACAAAAGCGATTAATGTAAAAATGCGGTCGGTTTCCGGTCGGACAAGATCGCGCGGTTGGAAATTAAGCAATAAGCGGAAATTTGCGCGAAATGAGTACTGTAAGTACATAAACTTTGTAGTATTGACATGCAAATCCAATCTTTCATCAAGTGTCAATTAGGATTACTTTTATGCAAATTGTGTGCTTGTGTTTATAAACAACCACACGTGGCATTGTTTTGAAATAGTAAAAACGCTGAAATAAGCCGTATAAAGTGTTTTTTTTTTGTATAGAATACAAACACTGTCATATATACTGTCCTAACCATAAAAAACACATTAAACGTATGCTAACCCCTTAAAGAGATAATGTACAGGGACACTAACTGTTAGATACTGCTGGTAAGTTGGGAAATTAAGATTATTTTAGTAAGTAATACAAATAAAATAGAATGCAAGGGACCGTGTGAAGGGAATGATGCCAGTTTTTAATGAACGCTGAACAGCAAATCACATGTTTATTAAATTCAGTTAGTATTTGCTTATACAATCTGATACTGTAACAGCCCAGTTGTCCGAAGATTCACGAGACCGAAGGTTCACGATACCAAAGATCCGCGAACACGAACATAAATAATATAATTATTTCACTCATGAATTGTAGAAGAAATCTATTACACTGCACTTCATAATGTATAAGTCATGTGGCGCAGGTGACGTGTGCGGAAAGCTCATTTTGCATAGAGGGTGCATACTCCAATGGTAACGTAATTCAGAGGTGTAGACCATTAAATGTAAGTTTGTATTATAATACGACGTAAGTGTATTATCTATATTATTTCTCCATGTAAGTCGCTTTAGAAGATCACTCTTCATACATTAGAACACACTCATAAAGTCTTGTATATTTATCAAACTGTATTTTTGCTGTATAATATTGATAATTAATAATATATTATAGATATACAGTTTATTAATGTCTAAATATATTTATAAACCCTTTCTATTCAAAGCAGGAATGGTTTAAACATGGTGGCTAACTTGTATGTGAGAAACTACCTTTGTTCCTTTTATTTATTCAAGTTTTCTAATTGTCAAACTGCTAAACACAAATTCAGTATCGCTATATCGTGCTTTCAAAATATTAATCACAGTATTATTATGCAAGGCATTTTTTCTTATATATAATGGACAATTCATTACACTGGAAAACGACGCAATTACAGAAATGAGCTGAGAACACGCGACTATTTTAATATGAAAACGTGAATACTTCGTTGTTTATTCATGTACATGTAGTTCCAGGTAATACACTATGTATTGCTATGATGCCCGTTATTGCATTAACAAGTGACGTCATTTGCTTTGTGTTGAATGCGCCAATATATGTTGTTCTATGAATAAATATCCAACATTAAATATTTCATATTGATAGGAATTTGTTTTTGTTTTTTTTATTTCATTAAAAATAATTAAACTCAATGCAGTAAACGGTTGAATGAAAAAAAATGTGTTTCATAAATAGTATAAAGTTTCCATATAATATGTGTTGGCTAAAACAGAAATGTTTAAACATAATAAAACAAACTCTACATATTTTTGCCATTATTAGCAGCGCATGATAAATATTGTCATTTGAGGAAATTTATTTTCTAGACGATATTTTCGGACAAAAACGACCTTGTGTTTATTGTTTTTAGCTTACGGTAGTTCAGTTAGATCAGACGCCATATGTATATACTTTGGATATCGATTCGATATGAAGACACATTTCCGTACATACACTCAACTTCTAGTAATGGTGCCAAGAAATGTATACACGTATTCTATAGCTTTTAGATATTTGTTTTGTCTCGTGGACCTTCGGACAACTACGATGACCCCCTAAAACAGTACTAACGGTTCTTCAAGTTGAGCGTTCACGATATTTATTGAATTCGTACAGAAACATGTGAAAGCGTGCACGAGTTGTAATTGTCACTATAGCATTTACCAATCGCATTTGATCGCTTAACAGTTACGTCACCGTGACGAGGATGATAAAATCTTTTCGATTTTGAAAACATACATTACATGTAATTGCAGTTCGATTGCGAGCACTTGTTCCCAACGGACCCGACCCCGGGACCCGACCGGATCCAGTAGATGTACGCAGTTGCTATCGCCTTTGTAAATATCTCAGTGTTAATATTGTTATCTGATAGCGTATCTTTCATTTGTGTACAGCAACCATGGTTACAGGGGTAGCCGCCATTCGTATGCAAATGAGACTATAAATTGATACGTCACTGTACGGACGAGATGCCGGATTCCTGAGTGACCCGACGTGGAAACTTTTTCCTACTAGTATAGTTAGAAACAACTTTCAGGTAAGCTCACCATTAATATATGTTAGTGTGGAACACCTGTGGTCCTAGCACAGTACACCGGGACGTTTTGGTAGCAGTGTTCCACCACTGTTCTTGGGTCGCAATCATTGAACCGTGGTCGCTGCTGTCAAAGTCGATAACGCCATTTTTGCTGGCAGTCTAACTAGGTTGGAGTAAGCGAAAGTTTGAAAGTCATTTTTTTTTCTCAACAAATCAGATATACAAATTCTTGTAAACGATGACATCATTTTCTTTTGAAACAAATTAAGGGTTGGCCTCTTGTACTAACTCAGTGGGGGGGGGGGGGGGTGTTCACGCACATATGCATCTTGGACGTTTTGTTTATATTTTTTTTCCCAGAAAAACTTTAAATTATAACTAAATTATATTTAAAATATACTACAATACAGTTACATGGAATAATGTATATTGTACCCACCCCATTTATTTGCTCATCGTCAGCAAAAAAAAAAAAAAAAAAAAAAAAAAAAATGCAAATGACTCATCATTCCCATATTTGGAAATTCGGCTGCTTATAATTAGGCCAAAAAAACAAAACAATTTTGCTACTTGTCCTAGGAAAAATAAAAAAAAAAATTTGAAGATGGTTTTAATATTTGTTGTATTGAGATTATTTAATACCACAATAAAATATAAAATCATTTGACATTTTTTAAATAATATGAGGTTATTAATTACGAGGACAGTACATCCCTGGGGGCTGCCATGTTTGTTATAATTATTAGAGGACATTCACACACGTAATCGCTCCTTATTTGGAATTTCCTAATATGTAGTTTCCTATATAGTAGGATGAAAATACTGTAAAACTATGACACACTGTAACTTATGGCGTTACAGTAACAGATGTATAATAATATGAATTTACGAAAAAGCACTATATAGACAAATATCATTTCGCCATGCATTTGTTTTATTGATCTGATTTCAAATGGTTGATGAATGACCTCTTTGTTTTCAAAAATGCCTTTTCAGAGCCATAACTGACATTAAGACCATTCATTATTTTAAATACAAATTTTGTACTGTTTACAACTTTGTTTGTAGGTACTGCTCGTCAAATAATTCTGTGTAGAATGGGGGACTGGGCAGAAAAACAGAGGCTGAGAGAGGTAGGTTATGGTCCTTCACTGATTATAGTCTTCTAAGTAAAAATATTTACAATCTTGATGACCATCACAAGGACACAGAAGCCAGCTTGCAGATTGTGTGGTTATGTCTATATTATCATAGTGTGATACTGTCAGAATTCACTTGGCATTGCTATTAGTAACCAATTAAATGCATGGTATGCACTATCAAGATATTATAAGTCTATTTAAATATCATCTGTTGTTGCATGTGACTGATGTAGCTTCACTGACTTCAGTCTGATTGCTATTCCATTGATATTCTTCTTCAATAGGTTTGAATTTGAAATAATAAAAATAATAACAATGTTCTTGCCTTCTTGTCCGGTGTTTCGCGAGTTGGATTAAACGACCATTTAATTATTTACTGTATAATAATAAGAATTTGTTGCATGCTTAGAAATACAATTTCTATCAGTTGACAGCAATAACATTATTTTTTCTGCAAAACAGCATTCAATAAATAATTAATATACAATGTAAATAAGAAGTGTGTATAACCATGTCTAGTTTTTTGTTTATGAAAAAAGTAAAATGTGGCGAATTTCACTATGTTATTTATGAAAAGGAAAATACTTTATTGAGTGATGTAGATTGGTCTGATCTATTATCTTTTACATGGGTAATTTCTAAAAACAAGTTCATTGCTAATTTTTGCCCAGATTAATATCTTTTGCGTGATTTTAATTAAAATCTTTAACAATTTGTTGCCAAAATTCAGGAAAAATAAGCATGATAAAACACTACGAATTTCCAAGTTTAAAAATCTTGTCCTATAAAGAAACATAAAAACTGCCAAATCAAATTATTTTTCTGATAAGATTTCAAAGAATAAATAAAACACAAAAATGATGGGATACTTTAAAAGAGATGGGTATTAAATCATCTCAACAGAAGTGACAAAATAGCTATTCATTTTAATAATGTTTTCACAGGTGTAGCCTATAACCTGACTACCGGTAGTATAAAGTTAATTGTGTATGTGAACAAATAAATTTAGCATTAATTCTGATATTATTGATTCATCAAATGGTAATAATCAATGGATAATAAATCTGCCAAATTAATTAAAATTGGTGATTCTACTATGGCAATTGTTATTGTTTTATAGAATCAATCTTTCTAGAAATAGCAATGCATTACCGAAAGAGTTTAAAATGATCAAGCTATTATATAAATATAGCTCTAAAACATATGCTGGAAAGTTGTCTCCCAGTTAGTCTTGTTAGTGTTATTTCTGAAATTCCTGTAAAAGTAGTTTATATACAACTCAAGAAATATTTAGTGTAAAATGATAAGTTGTTTAAATTCCAGAGGTTTTTCAATCGAGACGAGCCTGATACACCTCACTGATCATGTTAGACCTCAAAGAGTCAAAGCCATTTCATGGGTATGGTTTTATTTGATTTACAAATCTGACACAGTGGATCTTCCCATTTTATGTAAAAAAGTAAAATTAATAGGAGTTGAGTCAATTACCTCTTATATTGAAATAAGTATTTCCTTCTAAGCTTTTATTGTAACATTTGGCCTATATTTATGTATTTTTCTATCAATGTTTTGATAATTATGGATCAAATAAACATAATTTGGCTACATGTGTTAATCAAACTAAGAAAAAATAAAATATTTTGGTTATATTTTACATGAGGTAACAAAAGTTGACTTTGCTCAAAAGATTAGGTAATTTGAATCATATCTAATTATAAAAAACAAGTACCGGTACCGGTAATTACGCCCCCCCCCCTCCTCCACCCTCCAGCACGTAGTGCAGTTATGCAGTTGGGGATATAGTGGTTTCCAATGTTCGTCCCTATGTCCATGGAAAGTCATATCAGGAGCACTATAGACATTCAACCAGTACTTCTTTTTAAATGTAATTTGTTATGGGTCAGTGTCAGAGTTGAGGGGTGTTTTTTTGTGCTGTATATTTAGGTACTTGCTATATTTTATGCTAGACCAAAAATTAAAAATTGTGCGGCTCTATAACCAGACCAGACAAAAAAGCAAAGTGGGTATGCAAATCTGTTGTTAAAAATAAACTGAAATTACAAATCAAATAGCATTTGGAAATACAATTGTGTAAATATTTTAGATGTAAATAACAGGGTTACACAATTTCGTCTGAGTTATGTTTTTCGTATGTTTAACAACAGCAGCCAGCCTTGTGTGCAAAAACATTTCAATAAAATAAATCAGGTACATTCATACAACACTAGGGGTGGCAAGTCTAATTGTTGTGTCCCCAGGATAGTAGGCGGAAAAACTGTAAAAGAATTAAAAAAATAAAGAATGGAATAAATTACCACACAGTTAAAAAAAAATAAAGTGATAAATTGCATTTTAAATGACAGTTAAGAAACACCTGGCTAATTTGGATAGATAGTTTCTGACCTGGCTAATTCGGATAGGTAGTTTTTGATCTGGCTAATTTGAATAGGTAGTTTCTGAACTGGCTAATTTGGATAGATAGTTTCTGACCTGGCTAATTTGAATAGGTAGTGTCTGAACTGGCTAATTTGGATAGGTAGTTTCTGACCTGGCTAATTTGAATAGGTAGTGTCTGAACTGGCTAATTTGGGTAGGTAGTTTCTGAACTGGCTAATTTGAATAGGTAGTTTCTGAACTGGCTAATTTGAATAGGTAGTTTCTGAACTGGCTAATTTGGTTAGATAGTTTCTGAACTGGCTAATTTGGATAGGTAGTTTCTGACCTGGCTAATTTGAATAGGTAGTTTCTGACCTGGCTAATTTGGATAGGTAGTTTCTGACCTGGCTAATTTGAATAGGTAGTTTCTGAACTGGCTAATTTGGATAGGTTGTTTCTGATCTGGCTAATTTGAATAGGTAGTTTCTGACCTGGCTAATTTGGTTAGATAGTTTCTGAACTGGCTAATTTGAATAGGTAGTTTCTGACCTGGCTAATTTGAATAGGTAGTTTCTGAACTGGCTAATTTGGATAGATAGTTTCTGAACTGGCTAATTTGGATAGGTAGTTTCTGAACTGGCTAATTTGAATAGGTAGTTTCTGAACTGGCTAATTTGGATAGATAGTTTCTGAACTGGCTAATTTGGATAGGTAGTTTCTGAACTGGCTAATTTGGATAGGTAGTGTCTGAACTGGCTAATTTGGATAGGTAGTGTCTGAACTGGCTAATTTGGATAGGTTGTTTCTGATCTGGCTAATTTAAATAGGTAGTTTCTGAACTGGCTAATTTGGATAGGTATACATAGTTTCTGACCTGGCTAATTTAGATACTGTAAAATGACTAATTTTCACTAGGTTTAAATTTCGCTGATTTACCATTTCACCCATATTCAGTGGGTTTTAAATTCACGGTTTTATCATTTAGATAATGTGTTCTATGCTAAATTTTACATATTCACTGGGTTTTAATTTAGGGCATTTTCCAGTCAGCGAAATAAGCAAAATTAAAACCCATTGAATAATTAATCTTTTTACAGTAGGTAGTTTCTGACCTGGCTAATTTGGATAGGTACCGTAGTCATGTGTCGTAAGATTTTTATATACAGTATATTTGTACAAACAAATGTTTAAATTGTTCATGTATAGTATATATTCCTTGAAATGTTATCGTATTTGTGAATTGGTGTCTATTTGAGTAGGTGAGGTGTTAGTAATTTTATGTTTCTGTATACCGAATGAATTAAACTAAACTTAGAACCAATATTACATTTAGGTGATATCAAAAAGTAATAATTTATAAAATATATTCAACATAATATAATGAAAGAATGTATATTCCGTTAATAGTTTCTGTGGTATATACCGGTACTATCTCAAACATGAGAGATGACTGTAGAACATGCAAACCCAAATTGCAAAGTGTATTTGCCCATACTGGAATTAGGAAAAAATAACTTGTTTCAATGTTATAGGCATCATTTCAAATTGATCTATCTATATATTTTATAGTAAAATATATGAATCATCGACATAGTTTATTTTTTCAATTTTCTCAATGTAGATGTATCACAATTCATAACTTCACAGTGTAAAATCAGCGCTTTAAAACTAGCAACATTTATGGATTTTTTTTTATAGAAAATCAGTTTTTCAATTGTTGTTTCATTCATTGTTTTTTTCCTATTTTATAACAAAATTGATTTAAATTGCTTCATATCATAAATAATTTTTATGATGGTATTTCTAATAGGCTGTTATTGATGCAGTAAAACGTGAGGATATAAACAGTGTACGTAGTTTTCTTAATGATGGTGCTGATATTAATGTATGCGAGGTAAGAACTTGTAATCATTTATCATATCACCAATACATTGTACGAGTCAGATATGTTGGTACATCTCTTCATCTACTTTTACAATTCCTAAATAGACCATTTTCCGTACACTGCGAGAATCACGCGTTATGCGTGAATTCGAATGTAAGAACAGGACAAACAAAGGTCATAGCGTGGTAGTGGCGTCAAACATCGCATGGGATTTGACAAACGTGAAAATATTTTGAGGGCATTTCCGTGCTTAATAATGTGCTGTACACATTTGATGATAGGCAATTTCGATTAAGTGAGGGTATTCGAAAGCAATATTCCTCTTTCGAAGATCGGCCGGTCGATATGAGCTACGAAATAAAGAAATTCGAGTTGAAAATCAAATCGTTCATTTTTTGTGGCAGACGTTCGACACGCGTCTTTCATGCATCTCGCGAGATCTCGCAGTTGAACGAAAAATCACCTATTACCATCAGACACGATGTAATTCTATTAGTGCATGTGTAACCTACCTTGGAACGGGCGAGGATAGGACAAAAATATAAAAAGTCAAAAGAGCACCAGTAGACTTGTAACCCGGAAGAAATCAGCGGCATTTTTGAAATAGTTTTCAACGATAGAGGAGTGAGTGTGGTTGGGCAAACAAGGGCAGCTGTTTAAGACAGCTGAGAAACGTGGACTACCAGTTGAAAAAGATTATTTTTCAGAGAAGATGGACTGACATAGAAATGATACATGTGTGTTTCACAGAGTAAATATGACCATGAAATAGTTTTTCAACTCCACAAATACCCGCAAAAAAATTTGAAAATATTACGCTACAGCCAATAAGAATTTGCATGGTCATTATTTTTGCTTAGGCAGAATAGTGTGCAAATTTTCAGAGGCTGGTACAAGTTAGTTGAAAGATGATGGCAGTTTTATTTAAGGGGAATTTTGAAGTTGGGAGCTGGAATCGTTGATGTTCGGTGAACTGCAGCTCTGCGCATTTGGAATATTCAAAATTTGTCCGACCTTCCATGGAATTCTGGTCATGCAATATGCGCGAGAGCACAAACGATGAACATGCAAACGCTATCAATTTAGGAACCAGGAATTGAATTTCACATTTTTTATGGTGGATACCTTGCAATGAAGTATTTTGTATTAATTGACAAATGTTTTGTTGTTTTTAGGGTGGGTACCTTGCAAAGAAGAATTTATTAATGATGGCCATTGATAGGCGGAATATAGATATATCATTATTGTTGGTTGAAAGAGGAATTGATCTTAATTTTTCACGAACAGTGAGTATCTATTACATAGATTGTGGGTAAAAAGGATGGGAGTTTCTTCGCTACACTATGTTAACATTACACTACGGCCACAATAGACTATGATTACATTACACTATGACCACATTACACTATGACCACATTACACTATGACCACATTACACTATGGCCACAATACACTATGATTACATTACACTATGACCACATTACACTATGACCACATTACACTATGGCCACAATACACTATGATTACATTACACTATGGCCACATTACACTATGACCACATTACACTACGGCCACAATAGACTATGATTACATTACACTATGACCACATTACACTATGACCACATTACACTATGGCCACAATACACTATGATTACATTACACTATGACCACATTACACTATGACCACATTACACTATGGCCACAATACACTATGATTACATTACACTATGGCCACAATAGACTATGACCACATTACACTATGACCAAAATACACTGTGTTAACATTACACTATGTCCACACTACACTATGGCTACATTACACTATGTTAACATTACACTATGATCACATTACACTATGTTAATATTACACTATGGCCACAATACACTATGATTACATTACACTATGGCCACAATAGACTATGACCACATTACACTATGATCACATTACACTATGACCAAAATACACTGTGTTATCATTACACTATGGCCACAATACACTATGACCACATTACACTATGTTAACATTACACTATGGCCACAATAGACTATGTTAACATTACACTATGGTCACAATACATTATGTTAACATTACACTATGGCCACAATAGACTATGACCACATTACACTATGATCACAGTACAGTATGGCCACAATACACTATGTTAATATTACACTATTGTCACATTACACTATGGCCACATTACACTATGATCACATTACACTATGGCCACAATACACTATGTTAACATTACACTATGGCCACAATAGACTATGACCACATTACACTATGACCACATTACACTATGGCCACAATACACTATGATTACATTACACTATGGCCACAATAGACTATGACCACATTACACTATGTTAACATTACACTATGATCACATTACACTATGACCACATTACACTATGGCCGCAATAGACTATGATTACATTACACTATGGCCACAATACACTATGACCACATTACACTATGATCACATTACACTATGTTAATATTACACTATGGCCACAATACACTATGACCACATTACACTATGGCCACAATACACTATGACCACATTACACTATGATCACATTACACTATGGCCAAAATACATTGTGTTAACATTACACTATGGCCACAATACACTATGACCACATTACACTATGTTAATATTACACTATGGCCACAATAGACTATGGCCACATTACACTATGATCACATTACACTATGGCCAAAATACACTATGTTAACATTACACTATGGCCACAATACATTATGTTAACATTACACTATGGCCACAATAGACTATGACCACATTACACTATGATCACATTACAGTATGGCCACAATACACTATGTTAATATTACACTATTGTCACATTACACTATGGCCACAATACACTATGATTACACTACACTATGGCCACAATAGACTATGACCACATTACACTATGACCAAAATACACTGTGTTAACATTACACTATGTCCACACTACACTATGACCACATTACACTATGTTAACATTACACTATGATCACATTACACTATGACCACATTACACTATGGCCGCAATAGACTATGATTACATTACACTATGGCCACAATACACTATGACCACATTACACTATGATCACATTACACTATGTTAATATTACACTATGGCCACAATACACTATGACCACATTACACTATGGCCACAATACACTATGACCACATTACACTATGATCACATTACACTATGGCCAAAATACATTGTGTTAACATTACACTATGGCCACAATACACTATGACCACATTACACTATGTTAACATTACACTATGGCCACAATAGACTATGGCCACATTACACTATGATCACATTACACTATGGCCAAAATACACTATGTTAACATTACACTATGGCCACAATAGACTATGACCACATTACACTATGATCACATTACAGTATGGCCACAATACACTATGTTAATATTACACTATTGTCACATTACACTATGGCCACATTACACTATGATCACATTACACTATGGCCACAATACACTATGTTAACATTACACTATGGCCACAATAGACTATGACCACATTACACTATGACAACATTACACTATGACCACATTACACTATGGCCACAATACACTATGATTACATTACACTATGACCACATTACACTATGGCCACAATACACTATGATTACATTACACTATGGCCACAATAGACTATGACCACATTACACTATGACCAAAATACACTGTGTTAACATTACACTATGTCCTCACTACACTATGGCTACATTACACTATGTTAACATTACACTATGATCACATTACACTATGGCCACAATACACTATGATTACATTACACTATGGCCACAATACACTATGACCACATTACACTATGATCACATTACACTATGTTAATATTACACTATGGCCACAATACACTATGACCACATTACACTATGGCCACAATACACTATGACCACATAACACTATGATCACATTACACTATGGCCACAATAGACTATGACCACATTACACTATGACCAAAATACACTGTGTTAACATTACACTATGTCCACACTACACTATGGCTACATTACACTATGTTAACATTACACTATGATCACATTACACTATGGCCACAATACACTATGATTACATTACACTATGGCCACAATACACTATGACCACATTACACTATGATCACATTACACTATGTTAATATTACACTATGGCCACAATACACTATGATCACATTACACTATGGCCACAATAGACTATGACCACATTACACTATGACCAAAATACACTATGGCTACATTACACTATGTTAACATTACACTATGATCACATTACACTATGGCCAAAATACACTATGTTAACATTACACTATGGCCACAATAGACTATGTTAACATTACACTATGGCCACAATGCATTATGTTAACATTACACTATGGCCACAATAGACTATGACCACATTACACTATGGCCACAATACACTATGACCACAATACACTATGTTAATATTACACTATTGTCACATTACACTATGGCCACATTACACTATGATCACATTACACTATGGCCACAATACACTATGTTAACATTACACTATGGCCACAATAGACTATGACCACATTACACTATGACAACATTACACTATGACCACATTACTCTATGGCCACAATACACTATGATTACATTACACTATGACCACATTACACTATGGCCACAATACACTATGATTACATTACACTATGGCCACAATAGACTATGACCACATTACACTATGACCAAAATACACTGTGTTAACATTACACTATGTCCACACTACACTATGGCTACATTACACTATGTTAACATTACACTATGATCACATTACACTATGGCCACAATACACTATGATTACATTACACTATGGCCACAATACACTATGACCACATTACACTATGATCACATTACATTATGTTAATATTACACTATGGCCACAATACACTATGACCACATTACACTATGGCCACAATACACTATGACCACATAACACTATGATCACATTACACTATGGCCACAATAGACTATGACCACATTACACTATGACCAAAATACACTGTGTTAACATTACACTATGTCCACACTACACTATGGCTACATTACACTATGTTAACATTACACTATGATCACATTACACTATGGCCACAATACACTATGATTACATTACACTATGGCCACAATACACTATGACCACATTACACTATGATCACATTACACTATGTTAATATTACACTATGGCCACAATACACTATGACCACATTACACTATGGCCACAATACACTATGACCACATAACACTATGACCACATTACACTATGGCCACAATAGACTATGACCACATTACACTATGACCAAAATACACTGTGTTAACATTACACTATGTCCACACTACACTATGGCTACATTACACTATGTTAACATTACACTATGATCACATTACACTATGGCCACAATACACTATGATTACATTACACTATGGCCACAATACACTATGACCACATTACACTATGATCACATTACACTATGTTAATATTACACTATGGCCACAATACACTATGACCACATTACACTATGGCCACAATACACTATGACCACATAACACTATGATCACATTACACTATGGCCACATTACACTATGATTACATTACACTATGACCACAATGGACTATGACCACATTACACTATGATCACATTACACTATGGCCACAATACACTATGTTAATATTACACTATTGCCACAATACACTATGACCACATTACACTATGATTACATTACACTATGGCCACAATACACTATGACTACATTACACTATTGTCACATTACATTGTTTTAATATTACATTATGATCACATATGTTAAGATCACTATACTTTATGATCGAGTACCCAACTCAAAAAATTGACAATTTTTGTTCATTATGTGCCAGCTTAAGGGAAATAGTACGTCTTTTTTAGTGGAATGTGAATTGTGAAATGAGTTGCATCTTCATTGATGCCATAGAAAAAGTATTTGTACGCAAACTCATGATGCAAAACAATTTTCACCATGATGTTTTCTTGCACGATATGACCTGCTACACCATTCTTTAACCTGATAAGTCAATCTGTTATTAGGCAATCAGAATGCAGTGTTGTACCAACACAATTCTTACTGGCATTTACAAAGGCATTTCTGATAATGGGGATGTGAATTATCGATGTCGAAGTGTGACCTGTTAGAATTGAAAAAAAGACATGATTTAAAAAAAAAATGGTAATTATCAATTTTTGAAAGGTGAACTGAATATGGAATAAGTATTTACCGCCTTTCACAGTTGTTAAAAGATCATTGTCAAAGCATAGTTTACACAAGATTATCATGGTCTATGCATTCGTACAGTATTCATGACGGTCACTGTATCATATAAATTCAGAAAAGTCAACTAATTCTAAGGACCAGGTTTTATGACTAGACAGTCAAATTTGGACGTTTTGAAAGGGATGGGTGCTGAGCCAACTCAGCCAAGCATGAACCAGAAAATAGAAATTTCTCAAAAGTAGGAGGAGGCCTGGAGCTTAGTTGAGCATGTGTATGGAAAGTATATGGTAAAAGCTTGATTGTAATAAAAATAACCAGTGTAAACAGTGTTCTGTTGGAAAAAAATTAAGTAAACTAAAATAAAACCCACCTGTTACCCCCGATGTTGTCAGTCCGTTACCAGAAACACAGATTTTTTTTCCTTGGCCTAAGCACTCCAAGTAGACTATTGTACATGTACATGACTGTGCTAACAATTGCATTACCAGTACATGTATAATGGTGGGGTGCATGTAAGTGCCTGGTATGGTGTGTACTATGTCAAGGCTATAGAATTTTTCTGATTTATGCATCAATGCATCTTATCCATTGCTATACATGTTAGAGTATTGTTAATAAATATGTAGGTATTCACCAAACTTCATTAATGATCATGAATTATTGAATAGGGACAAACCATTTGATTTGTAGGGGTATTCTATTTTGTATTCTAAACAACTCTCATTTCACTGGCTTCAGCTTCAGCATTATTTTAATCAAATATCAATTTTGTCCAAAAACTAGACATATATTTATTTCCACATTTTAAAGTTAAGAAAAAAAAATTTTGAAGTTTGCACAAGATAGCAAGAATGAATAACTTAATTATTTTCTGGGTTTTTTTTTACTTACTTCGCTAAATGCACTAAATTTATTAAAACCCAGTAAATATTCAAACTTAACAATATAATTTAATATGTTCTTCACAAAAAAGTGAATTAAAAGCCTAGTGAATAACCTTGCAACATTAAAATAACTAAATTATATAAGAATCAAATTAATGCAAGATTGTGGAATTAGACAAGTGTGAATTGTATATAAACAATTTAATATTATTATGGATTGTGATCTTTCATTGGTGTCATATCTTGAGTGATCAATTTATAAATCCAATAATTAAACACGGATGAGTGTGTTTTCTTTCTCCATATCAACGTTTTGAAGAGTGATAGTGTTGAGGGAAATTATTAGTGTCAATAAGTATTTTAATGTTGATTGTATTTCATGTTTGTTGAAATTTTATCATATCGATAATCCCATAATATTTCTCTTTTCTCCCATGAATTGTGATATTTGCTCCATTTTGCTTAGATTTGTTTGTATTTTAACTAATTTTTGAGGGTACTGAAAAGGAATTCCGAAAAACACACATAATCTTGTCAAAATGAACCATTTTCACCACAATCAATGAATCATCTGTAATTATTGGACCATATATCAACCCAGAAGCTCTGGACAACATTGCAGTGTGTACATTTCAAAAAAATAGTTTGGCAGTATGTGACGTCAAACAATGTGATGCGTTATCAATCAATCTGTCCTGTGTGACGGCACAGTGTGGAATGTAATAAAATGAAGTTTCTTATTAAATGTGCTAAAATTAAATTTTTCCCACTTTTCATAAATCATAATTTCTTTAATTTCTACTATTCATAGTTTCTCTGGCTCGCTTAAATGAAACTTGTGACTTTAGAAAATCATGTGCAATCAAAAATATTTTATTTAAAAGACTTTAACTAACACATTTACCATGGAATGAAATCTAAACTAAATTCAGTACCTCTATATTTATAATTTTATAAAGCTTTTTCAAAATAAACACTGATGTTAATGACTAATAATTAATAGATCTTTAGAATATAAAAACTACCATACATGTGTCTCTCGTTAATCAACTTCTAAATTATTTATAACATTGTGAAAAAAAACAACACCAAAACATTAATCTTACTGGTGACACATTGCAGTAGGTTGCTGAGTAAATTTACAGTAACTCTATGTATTGTTAATGCCCTGGTTGTCAAGAATGCCTAAATTTGCATATGAATTGTGCACGGAAGGAAAACATTGGTTATCTGACCTCTCCCATTTCAAACATGGCTGACACACCGTCCCTCAACATTGTTAAAAAATGGGCTAGTGACTACAGGTATAAAAAATCACTTTTCTGAACCTCTACTACGACTTAGTCTTTTCCACAAAACGAAACGAAACGAAACGAAACGAAACTAAACCCAAACCCAAACCCTAACCTTAACTCTCATTTTTTTTTTATTGGCCCAATAATATCTGAGAAAATTTCACACTGTGAAATACGGACGTGACGATGTTTGAGGTCGTTCAAAATCTAAGGTTAGGGTTAGGGTTTCGTTTCGTTTTATTTTGTTTCATTTCATTTCGTGGAAAAGACTAAGCCCTCTACTACTACTTTCTCAACTTGAGAGAGAATAAATTGATCTGAAATTAAATCAGTTTCTGTCTGTTACTTAACTGGTTTTGTATATATTTCCTAAAAGCTTAGATGTAGGGGAAACTCGATATATTTTGTAACATTGTTACGTGACTAGGAATTATATTCACAACCAGGATTGAACAGGTTGTATTTCATGTTTTTTATGTTTGGTGTAATACAGGTCATTGAAAAGTTCACAGTGTAACTTGTAACTTGTTTTGTAACTTGGGATAAACTCGTATTGTGGAATTCATAAATGTAAGAATATATTTGATTAGGGGCTGTAGTATTTGCTATACCTTCCAGTAAAAAAAATTACATTGGGTGGATACATTGTAGCATTGTAATGTAAGTTAATAGAAGAATGTATATAAATATTATTATTATTATTATTTAAATATCCTAGTGGTGTATACGTGTATACAGTCAGCTAAAGTCTCTAAGCTTGAAAGTAAATATGTGAATAATTCAATGTTTTTTTATTTCCAATGAGATCTTTATTTGACTATGAAATGTTTTTTGTTCTGTATTATACTTCCAACACATTCTCATCTTCAATTACATTTTCACACCATTTTTTGCATATTCTATTTTTTACTAAAATATTTTTTTACTACTATATTTACCAGTAATTTACATGTGTGCATGCATTAATAATAGAGCGAATATAGTATTTACCTTCCAAAGCGATTTTTCAGATGTTATTGATTTATTTTTTTGAATGAGTTTTCTTGTAAAATTGATTTCATTGCATTCAACTATCGGTATTTGCATTGGGTAGTTTTTGTTCTAGGTAAGCCTGTTTTGTTAGATTATCATTTCACTGCCTAGTTGAAAAGATAACAAAACAAAAAAACATTTTTGTGATGCTGTTTGGATGTTATCTTATGAAACAGCTGTGATTATTTCAGCAAATTAGTGTGACCTCGCATGCCCTATGAGTGCATACCAAGGTGATGTGAACACAGTTGATTATTTTTTTTTCACTAATAATACACGTATTGGGTGGTTTTCTTCTATATACATTTCTTCACTCAAGAAAGAAATACCCCCTTAGAAGACTGTAAATTAAAAATGTGTAATAAAGCAAACCAAAATTTAATATTCACTTGCATTTTAAATAGTAGTACTGCACTTGCAAAATACTTAAAAAATACAATATATAATTGTGAATCCTTATTTTATATATACCCCTTAATTTGTTATGTTTGTAATTTTGAAACTTTTTTTGTTTATTTGTGTTTTTTTTTCTTCTGATCTGTATCCTTACCATACTGCAACCACTGATAGTGCTGTAGTATAATAAAGTTATTATTGGCTACCATGTCCCTCAAATATCCATCCCATCACCCCTCCCATGGCTTGGCATTTATTATATATGTAATGTAGTCATATATTTGTTTTGTATCTTGTGCAGATAGAGAAGGAAGAGAAAACTGCATTTGATTTAGCTAAAGATAAAAAATTAAATGAGGTCACTGATGCCATAGAAAGAAAGAGCAGTGCTAATGAGGTGAGAATTGTACCCTGGGTGTGTGCCACAGACTCAATTTGGAGGCCAAATCCACTGTACACTGGGTGAGTGTGCCATAGACTCAATGGGAGGGCCAAATCCACTGTACCCTACAAAAATGTATGTGAGTGTGTCACAGACTCAATGGGGAGGTCAAATCCACTGTACCCTGTGTGAGTGTGTCACGGACTCAATTGGGATGTCAAATCAACTGTACCCTGAGTAAGTGTGCCACAGACACAATGGGGAGGTCAAATCCACTGTACACTGGGTGAGTGTAACAGATTCAATGGAGAGGCCAAATCCACTGTACCCTGAGTGAGTGTGCCACAGACACAATGGGGAGGTCAAATCCACTGTACTCTGTGTCAGTGTGTCACAGACTCAATGAAGAGGTCAAATCCACTGTACCCTGAGTGATTGTGCCACTGACTCAATGGGAGGCCAAAGACACTGTACCCTGTGTGAGTGTACCACAGACTCAATGGAGATGTCAAATCAACTGTACCCTGGGTGAGTGTGCCACAGACTAAATTGGGAGGTCAAACCCACTGTACCCTGGGTAAGTGTGTCACAGACTCAATTGGGAGGTCAAACCCACTGTACCCTGAGTGAGTGTGCCACAGACTCAATGGGAGACCAAAGCCACTGTACCCTGAGTGATTGTGCCACTGACTCAATGGGAGGTCAAAGCCACTGTACCCTGTGTGAGCGTACCACAGACTCAATGGAGATGTCAAATCAACTGTACCCTGGGTGAGTGTGCCACAGACTAAATGGGGAGGTCAAACCCACTGTACCCTGGGTAAGTGTGTCACAGACTCAATTGGGAGGTCAAACCCACTGTACCCTGGGTGAGTGTGCCACAGATTCAATTGGGAAGGTCAAATCCACTGTACCCTGGGTGAGTGTGCCACAGACTCAATTGGGAGGTCAAACCCACTGTACCCTGAGTGAGTGTGCCACAGACTCAATGGGAGACCAAAGCCACTGTACCCTGAGTGATTGTGCCACTGACTCAATGGGAGGTCAAAGCCACTGTACCCTGTGTGAGCGTACCACAGACTCAATGGAGATGTCAAATCAACTGTACCCTGGGTGAGTGTGCCACAGACTAAATGGGGAGGTCAAACCCACTGTACCCTGGGTAAGTGTGTCACAGACTCAATTGGGAGGTCAAACCCACTGTACCCTGGGTGAGTGTGCCACAGATTCAATTGGGAAGGTCAAATCCACTGTACCCTGGGTGAGTGTGCCACAGACTCAATGGGGATGTCAAATCCACTGTACCCTGGGTGAGTGTGCCACAGACTCAATGAGGAGGTCAAATCCACTGTACCCTGAGTGAGTGTGTCACAGCTAGACTCAATGGGGAGGTCAAATCCACCGTACCCTGTGCGTGAGTGTGCCACAGACTCAATTGGGAGGTCAAATCCACTGTACCCTGGGTGAGTGTGTCACAGACTCAATTGGGAGGCCAAATCCACTGTACCCTGTATGAGTGTGCCACAGACTCAATGCTGGGTAGGCCAAATCCACTGTACCCTGGGTGAGTGTGCCACAGACTCAATGCTGGGTAGGCCAAATCCACTGTACCCTGGGTGAGTGTGCCACAGACTCAATGGGTAGGCCAAATCCACTGTACCCTGGTTGAGTGTGCCACAGACTCAATGGGAAGGTCAAATCCACTGTACCCTGTGTGAGTGTGTCACGGACTCAATTGGGAAACCAAATCCACTGTACCCTGGGTGAGTGTGTCACAGACTCAATTGGGAGGTCAAATCCACTGTACCTTGGGTGAGTGTGCCACAGACTCAATTGGGATGTCAAATCCACTGTACCCTGGGTGAATGTGCCACTGACTCAATGGGAGGCCAAAGCCACTGTACCCTGTGTGAGTGTGTCACGGACTCAATTGGGAGACCAAATCCACTGTACCCTGGGTGAGTGTGTCACAGACTCAATTGGGAGGTCAAATCCACTGTACCCTGGGTGAGTGTGTCACAGACTCAATTGGGATGTCAAATCCACTGTACCCTGGGTGAATGTGCCACTGACTCAATGGGAGGCCAAAGCCACTGTACCCTGGGTGAGTGTGCCACAGACTCAATTGGGAAGGTCAAATCCACTGTACCCAGGGTGAGTGTGCCACAGACTCAATGGGGATGTCAAATCCACTGTACCCTGGGTGAGTGTGCCACAGACTCAATGAGGAGGTCAAATCCACTGTACCCTGAGTGAGTGTGTCACAGACTCAATGGGGAGGTCAAATCCACCGTACCCTGTGCGTGTGTGTGCCACAGACACAATGGGGAGGTCAAATCCACTGTACACTGGGTGAGTGTAACAGATTCAATGGAGAGGCCAAATCCACTGTACCCTGAGTGAGTGTGCCACAGACACAATGGGGAGGTCAAATCCACTGTACTCTGTGTCAGTGTGTCACAGACTCAATGAAGAGGTCAAATCCACTGTACCCTGAGTGATTGTGCCACTGACTCAATGGGAGGCCAAAGACACTGTACCCTGTGTGAGTGTACCACAGACTCAATGGAGATGTCAAATCAACTGTACCCTGGGTGAGTGTGCCACAGACTAAATTGGGAGGTCAAACCCACTGTACCCTGGGTAAGTGTGTCACAGACTCAATTGGGAGGTCAAACCCACTGTACCCTGAGTGAGTGTGCCACAGACTCAATGGGAGACCAAAGCCACTGTACCCTGAGTGATTGTGCCACTGACTCAATGGGAGGTCAAAGCCACTGTACCCTGTGTGAGCGTACCACAGACTCAATGGAGATGTCAAATCAACTGTACCCTGGGTGAGTGTGCCACAGACTAAATGGGGAGGTCAAACCCACTGTACCCTGGGTAAGTGTGTCACAGACTCAATTGGGAGGTCAAACCCACTGTACCCTGGGTGAGTGTGCCACAGATTCAATTGGGAAGGTCAAATCCACTGTACCCTGGGTGAGTGTGCCACAGACTCAATTGGGAGGTCAAACCCACTGTACCCTGAGTGAGTGTGCCACAGACTCAATGGGAGACCAAAGCCACTGTACCCTGAGTGATTGTGCCACTGACTCAATGGGAGGTCAAAGCCACTGTACCCTGTGTGAGCGTACCACAGACTCAATGGAGATGTCAAATCAACTGTACCCTGGGTGAGTGTGCCACAGACTAAATGGGGAGGTCAAACCCACTGTACCCTGGGTAAGTGTGTCACAGACTCAATTGGGAGGTCAAACCCACTGTACCCTGGGTGAGTGTGCCACAGATTCAATTGGGAAGGTCAAATCCACTGTACCCTGGGTGAGTGTGCCACAGACTCAATGGGGATGTCAAATCCACTGTACCCTGGGTGAGTGTGCCACAGACTCAATGAGGAGGTCAAATCCACTGTACCCTGAGTGAGTGTGTCACAGCTAGACTCAATGGGGAGGTCAAATCCACCGTACCCTGTGCGTGAGTGTGCCACAGACTCAATTGGGAGGTCAAATCCACTGTACCCTGGGTGAGTGTGTCACAGACTCAATTGGGAGGCCAAATCCACTGTACCCTGTATGAGTGTGCCACAGACTCAATGCTGGGTAGGCCAAATCCACTGTACCCTGGGTGAGTGTGCCACAGACTCAATGCTGGGTAGGCCAAATCCACTGTACCCTGGGTGAGTGTGCCACAGACTCAATGGGTAGGCCAAATCCACTGTACCCTGGTTGAGTGTGCCACAGACTCAATGGGAAGGTCAAATCCACTGTACCCTGTGTGAGTGTGTCACGGACTCAATTGGGAAACCAAATCCACTGTACCCTGGGTGAGTGTGTCACAGACTCAATTGGGAGGTCAAATCCACTGTACCTTGGGTGAGTGTGCCACAGACTCAATTGGGATGTCAAATCCACTGTACCCTGGGTGAATGTGCCACTGACTCAATGGGAGGCCAAAGCCACTGTACCCTGTGTGAGTGTGTCACGGACTCAATTGGGAGACCAAATCCACTGTACCCTGGGTGAGTGTGTCACAGACTCAATTGGGAGGTCAAATCCACTGTACCCTGGGTGAGTGTGTCACAGACTCAATTGGGATGTCAAATCCACTGTACCCTGGGTGAATGTGCCACTGACTCAATGGGAGGCCAAAGCCACTGTACCCTGGGTGAGTGTGCCACAGACTCAATTGGGAAGGTCAAATCCACTGTACCCAGGGTGAGTGTGCCACAGACTCAATGGGGATGTCAAATCCACTGTACCCTGGGTGAGTGTGCCACAGACTCAATGAGGAGGTCAAATCCACTGTACCCTGAGTGAGTGTGTCACAGACTCAATGGGGAGGTCAAATCCACCGTACCCTGTGCGTGTGTGTGCCACAGACTCAATTGGGAGGTCAAATCCACTGTACCCTGGGTGAGTGTGTCACAGACTCAATTGGGAGGCCAAATCCACTGTACCCTGGGTGAGTGTGCCACAGACTCAATGGGAAGGTCAAATCCACTGTACCCTGTGTGAGTGTGCCACAGACTCAATTTGGAGGCCAAAGCCACTGTACCATGGGTGAGTGTGCCACAGACTCAATGTTGGGTAGGCCAAATTCACTGTACCCTGGGTGAGTGTGCCACAGACTCAATGGGAAGGTCAAATCCACTGTACTCTGTGTGAGTGTGTCACAGACTCAATTGGGAGACCAAATCCACTGTACCCTGGGTGAGTGTGTCACAGACTCAATTGGGAAGTCAAATCCACTGTACCCTGGGTGAGTGTGCCACAGACTCAATTGGGATGTCAAATCCACTGTACCCTGGGTGAGTGTGCCACTGACTCAATGGGAGGCCAAAGCCACTTTACCCTGTGTGAGTGTACCACAGACTCAATGGAGATGTCAAATCCACTGTACCCTGGGTGAGTGTGCCACAGACTCAATGGGAAGATCAAATCCACTGTACCCTGTGTGAGTGTGCCACAGACTCAATTTGGAGGACAAAGCCACTGTACCCTGGGTGAGTGTGCCACAGACTCAATGGGTAGGCCAAATCCACTGTACCCTGAGTGAGTGTGTCACAGACTCATTGGGGAGGTCAAATCCACCGTACCCTGTGTGTGAGTGTGCCACAGACTCAATGGGGAGGTCAAATCCACTGTACCCTGGGTGAATGTGCCACAGACTCAATTGGGAGGTCAAATCCACTGTACCCTAAATGAGTGTGCCACAGACTCAAAGGGGAGACCAAATCCACTGTACTCTGGGTGAGTGTGCCACAGACTCAATGGGGAGGTCAAACCCACTGTACCCTGAGTGAGTGTGCCACAGACTCAATGGGAGACCAAAGCCACTGTACCCTGAGTGATTGTGCCACTGACTCAATGGGAGGTCAAAGCCACTGTACCCTGTGTGAGCGTACCACAGACTAAATGGGGAGGTCAAACCCACTGTACCCTGGGTAAGTGTGTCACAGACTCAATTGGGAGGTCAAACCCACTGTACCCTGGGTGAGTGTGCCACAGATTCAATTGGGAAGGTCAAATCCACTGTACCCTGGGTGAGTGTGTCACAGACTCAAAGGGGAGACCAAATCCACTGTACCCTGGGTGAGTGTGCCACAGACTCAATGGGGATGTCAAATCCACTGTACCCTGGGTGAGTGTGTAACAGACTCAATTGGGAGGTCAAATCCACTGTACCCTGGGTGAGTGTACCACAGACTCAATGGGAGGCCAAAGCCACTGTACCCTGTGTGAGTGTGTCACGGACTCAATTGGGAGACCAAATCCACTGTACCCTGGGTGAGTGTGTCACAGACTCAATTGGGAGGTCAAATCCACTGTACCCTGGGTGAGTGTGCCACAGACTCAATTCGGATGTCAAATCCACTGTACCCTGGGTGAGTGTGCCACAGACTCAATTGGGAGACCAAATCCACTGTACCCTGGGTGAGTGTGCCACAGACTCAATGGGGATGTCAAATCCACTGTACCCTGGGTGAGTGTGTAACAGACTCAATTGGGAGGTCAAATCCACTGTACCCTGGGTGAGTGTACCACAGACTCAATGGGGATGTCAAATCCACTGTACCCTAAATGAGTGTGCCACAGACTCAAAGGGGAGACCAAATCCACTGTACCCTGGGTGAGTGTGCCACAGACTCAATGCGGAGGTCAAATCCACGGTACCCTGGGTGAGTGTGCCACAGACTCAATTGGGAGACCAAATCCACTGTACCCTGGGTGAGTGTGCCACATACTCAATTGGGATGTCAAATCCACTGTACCCTGGGTGAGTGTGTCACAGACTCAATTGGGAGGTCAAATCCACTGTACCCTGGGTGAGTGTATACCACAGACTCAATGGGGATGTCAAATCAACTGTACCATGAGTGAGTCTGCCACAGACTCAATGGGAAGGCCACATCCACTGTACCCTGAGTGAGTGTACCACATGAATGGGAGGTCAAAGCCACTGTACCCAGAGTGAGTGTACCACAGAATCAGATGATAGGTCAAAGTCACTGTACCCTGGGTGAGTGTGCCTCAGACTCAATGGGAGGGCCAAATCCACTGTACCCTAAGTGAGTGTGCCACAGACTCAATGGGGATGTCAAATTCACTGTCCCTGTGTGAGTGTGCCACAGACTCAATAGGGATGTCAAATCCACTGTACCCTGTGTGAGTGTGCCACAGACTCAATGGGAAGGCCAAATCCACTGTACCCTGAGTGAGTGTGTCACAGACTCAATTGGGATGTCAAATCCACTGTACCCTGTGTGAGTGTGCCACAGACTCAATTGGGATGTCAAATCCACTGTACCCTGTATGAGTGTGCCACAGACTCAAAGGGGAGGTCAAAGCAGACTCAATGGGAAGGCCAAATCTACTGTACCCTGTGTGAGTGTGCCACAGACTCAAAGGGGAGGTCAAAGCCACTGTACTCTGGGTGAGTGTGCCACAGACTCAATGGGAAGGTCAAATCCACTGAACCCTGTATGAGTGTGCCACAGACTCAAAGAGGAGGTCAAAGCCACTGTACCCTGAGTGAGTGTGCCACAGACTCAAATGGAGGCCAAATCCACTGTACACTGGGTGAGTGTGCCACAGACTCAAAGGGGAGGTCAAAGCCACTGTACCCTGGGAGAGTGTGCCTCAGACTCGAATGGAGGCCAAATCCACTGTACCCTGGGAGAGTGTGCCTCAGACTCGAATGGAAGGCCAAATCCACTGTACCCTGGGTGAGTGTGTCACAGACTCAATTGGGAAGGTCAAATCCACTGTACCCTGTGTGAGTGTGTCACAGACTCAATTGGGAGGTCAAATCCACTGTACCCTGGGTGAGTGTGCCACAGACTCAATTGGGAGGTCAAATCCACTGTACCCTGTATGAGTGTGCCACAGACTCAAAGGGGAGGTCAAAGCCACTGTACCCTGAGTGAGTGTGCCACAGACTCAATGGGAAGGCCAAATCCACTGTACCCTGTGTGAGTGTGCCACCGACTCAATGGGAAGGCCAAATTCACTGTACCCTGTGTGAGTGTGCCACAGACTGGAAGGATTTTTTTCAAAATTGGTACATTATAAGATATGCATGTCATTTTGTTCTTCAAATCAGATTCAAAATAACCAACTGGAAGCCATTTAGTTTCAATGAATGCTGTACGTTCCAGAGCCATATCTCTGACATGCTTTGACCGTTCATGTTCAAACTTTATAAAACATCATAAAACTGTACATCACGTCACACATTTGACAATGAAATTCAAGATGGCTGAATGGCAGCCATTTTAATGTTAAAAATTTAATGCATCAGATCTTGGTTTTTTAAGGAGAACTTTTGGTACATACCGGTACATTGAACAGAATCTTGATGTAAGTCTGCTTTCTGTGAGTGAAATTTGAACCAATCCATTATATTGTTATAGTTTAACACTGACTTTTACAATTACAGGATTTAATGAGAGCAATAAGTATTGGTGTAACAGAACTAGCTGTGCATGCCCTAGATGCTGGTGCTGATATTAACCTTATAGTTAACGTAAGTCAATTATGACAGCTATTGTCAACATACGTACTCTAGGTGATACCTTATCACATGATCATGGTGCATATCATTCTTAAGAGTTATGCTTAGTGTGAAATATCACTGACAATTATTTTACACTAAACATGCTGATGTGATGCTGAACGTTGTCAGTACGTGAAGGGAACCATATCGTGTAACAATACCATTTTCTCATGGTATCACTATGGTATCAACAATTTCAGACTGGATATATGAGGTTATTATGAGGATACCTCAAAGTATGCACAAAGACAGTACAGTGGGAGTATCGACCGAGGCACAGCGAAGGTCGATGTGATGGTGTACTGTCTGAGTGCATAATTTGAAGTATCCTCGTAATAACCTTTAATATTATTATTATTATACACCTTTATTTTCCAAGGATACATCATTGGAATGCCGAAATTCTAAAAGTTGAGAACAGAATCCGCGAACTTCTTTGTGTGGCGTTCGGTCAAACCCTGGTGTCAGCCATGTTTGTTTTTATTATTAGAGGACGCTTACATGTGTAATCATTCCATATTTGGAATTCATATACTTTATATAGTAGGATGAAAATACCCTGTAAAATACCGCATAATTATGGCATGCTGTAACTTATGGTGATATATGTATAATAATAATGATTGTTTGCAAGGTGCAATGAGAATATTTCACATTAAAGGGGTAAAAAGATACCTAATATACATATTTGTAGAGCTGGTTAAGATACACACGGCCTCACGGAATGTATTAACCACTCACTTATGGTTCATAGAAAATACTAACCTATGAAGTTACTTGTATCAACGTACTCTACAAACAAGTGCAAGTGATATCAGGTGATATCCTCATAATATTTGCAAGAGTGACAGTTTTACATACATGTATAGTTATACTTCACTCTTTAATCACAAGAACCATATTTCACTATACATGTATGTTAATAATGTGTCAATAAATCTGCTGTTATACAGTGAATTTCATGAAGGCATGAATGTTTTTTTTTCTATAAATTATTTATATAAGTTTTATAAATTTCAAATGACGGTTGAAAACAACTTGACTGATCACAAAATACTAACAGATGCGCAGCAGGAAATCAGCCAATGTTTGAAGGAAACTAGCAAAGAATCATGGGTAATTGGTGTTCTACAGTCAATGAAAGTGTATTCTTTATATTGAATAAAGTGTTAGGGTCTTCCAGGGTAAATATAAAATTCCACAATAACATTCATGCCCTCGTGAAATCAATTGTATAATATTTTATTAACCAAAATAATAGATTTGAATGGCGATTATAGAAAACTTTTTTAACTACAAATATTTACGCCATATATATATGGTTGGCTTGTTTATTGCAGGAAGGTAAAGAACATGGAGGCACACTGCTAATGATTGCAATATGTATGGAACAAAGAGACATAGCAAAACTTTTAATATCAAGAGGAATAAATTTAGATTTTGTAAATAAGGTAATCATATATATTAATTATATACATTGTGTACCATTGTTATTTTCATGATTTGATGACATTTGTGATTTTTTGAAGGGGAATTTAAACTTCAATTTTTTAGGCCTTTGCCGCATTCTGGCCACGCTGTGTGGCGCGGATCGCGTGGACGGGTTTCATGTTCTCTGCACGTAATAAGCTTGGTTATTAAGCATCCTTTATTGGGGATGCCCGGTGGCCGAGGGGAAGACGTGTAGTGGCGTGAAGCTAGGCGATTAGGTGCCGAACGCGAGCGCCAGTTCGTGTCACGCACGCAGTACGTATTTACTATAATTAGACGTAGTCTTTACCTTGCCGTTTATTCAGTGTTATTTGCTTACTCAATTTTTTAGTACTTTGGCCACTATTCGCAGATATGATGGTATGACTACCTTGAGTGGTCACTATACACAGGTAAGACTACCTTGAGTGGTCACTATATTCAGGTATGAGTACTTTGGATGGTCACTATATACAGGTATGAGTACCTTGGGTGGTCACTATACACAGGTTTGACTACCTTGAGTGGTCACTATATTCAGGTATGAGTACTTTGGGTGGTCACTATATACAGGTATGAGTACCTTGGGTGGTCACTATACACAGGTTTGACTACCTTGAGTGGTCACTATATTCAGGTATGAGTACTTTGGGTGGTCACTATATACAGGTATGAGTACCTTGGGTGGTCACTATATACAGGTATGAGTACCTTGGGTGGTCACTATACACAGGTTTGACTACCTTGAGTGGTCACTATATTCAGGTATGAGTACTTTGGGTGGTCACTATATACAGGTATGAGTACCTTGGGTGGTCACTATACACAGGTTTGACTACCTTGAGTGGTCACTATATTCAGGTATGAGTACTTTGGGTGGTCACTATATACAGGTATGAGTACCTTGGGTGGTCACTATACACAGGTTTGACTACCTTGAGTGGTCACTATATTCAGGTATGAGTACTTTGGGTGGTCACTATATACAGGTATGAGTACCTTGGGTGGTCACTATACACAGGTTTGACTACCTTGAGTGGTCACTATATTCAGGTATGAGTACTTTGGGTGGTCACTATATACAGGTATGAGTACCTTGGGTGGTCACTATACACAGGTATGAGTACCTTGGGTGGTCACTATATTCAGGTATGAGTACCTTGGGTGGTCACTATACACAGGTTTGACTACCTTGGGTGGTCACTATACACAGGTTTGACTACCTTGGGTGGTCACTATACACAGGTTTGACTACCTTGGGTGGTCACTATACACAGGTTTGACTACCTTGGGTGGTTTGACTAATATTGGTGTTTTTTGTTCTACATATTATAGTGGGATGATCCAAGTAGTGGTGAACATTTTGAAGACACAGCATATGACTTAGCAAGAAAAATGAATTATTTAGATGTTATAGAATGTATGGAACAACAGAGAAATAAAGTAAGGCCAATTGTATTTATTATCTATATATTTGATGTAGTCTTAACCTTTTTACTACTAGACTTTCTCACCCAAATTTGTCTGCACTTTTTTCTTATACTTCTTAAATATTTCTGGAAAGGAACCCTAATTTTGGAGCCAACAGACGAAATTTAAGTCAATTTTCAGTTTTTAATATTTGGCTATTTAATCTTCAGTACTAAATTACATAATATAAACATTTTGTGAATTTGTGATGAAAAGAGGGAACTGGTGGTGAAAAGATTACACATTCTTTATGCTGTGTAATTAATTCATTTTTTGCAAATTATGAATAGTGAGATAATTATCAACATTTCGTGGTTTGCTGGCATTGTGACATTAAAAGGCATTGGTTGTCATGTCACGCATACACGAGATATGGAGTTCTTATGAACAATGATGGCGCCTTTGACTGTTGTGCAGACAAACGAGTCAAACTGAGACATTACCATGTTTTAACTAAGTAATTGCTTTGTTGATTAGAATGTATTAAAGCAGTCACAAGTGATAATAAGTGCATGTCATGCCCAGGTAGTGACTCATACTTGGGAAAATCAATGTTTATCAAAACAAAAGTCACACATGCGTGCATGCGTGCATGTGTGACAACCACCGCCTTTAAACCAAAATCACCAGATTTATCAGATTTTACTATTGAGAAGGTTAAAATTGTTGTTCTATGTTTATTAATGTTTTTTTCTCACTTTTGTAGAATAAACAGAACAACGATAGTTCCCATAGCAATGGATTACCTACGCAGCAGGTAGGTCACTGTTGAGCTGTTGAGAGTTGAGCTGAAGAGGGCGCACTACATGCTGGAAATAAACCAAATTGATACATCCGACTATGATCAAATAACCCTGACCTCATATTTTATGAATAGCTTATAATTTCATGTTCATTGATTACTATGATCATATGCGATACCAGATCTATTGGAAAAATATCTTGTTCCCATGGAAACTGATATGAGTGTTTATAGAGATTTTGTGATATGAAACTTTTGCCTTGCACTTTATTACATTACTTAAAAACCATGTAAAATCAAGAAAATTAGGGGGTGGGTGTATACTCAGGACCACCTCAGAAAAGATAATTTGGGGGGGAGGGTAAAATTGTAACCATCTTCCCAACCACGACAAATTATCAAAATTACATTTTTCGTTCACAGTGCCGGTCTCGGAGAAATATTACATCTTTTTGATTTCTACAACACTTTTTACAATAAAGAAACAAACATTTTCATAAAAATACACACATTTTATTACAATATGATTTACATACTGTCTGAATTTACAGTGCAAAAATGGGTAAGGTCTGTGGGAAAACAGTCAAAGGCAAATTCTTTATCATTATCATCTTTGTGGAATGTTTTGGATCGTACGCAAGCTCTTGATACAAAGCAATTTCCCCCATGGTGTTTTGCATCATGACTTGACCTGAAAAACTTCCTTTGACCTAACAGGTCACGTCTTTCGTTAACCAATCAAAATGTTGTGTTGTACAGACGAAGTTTTCCGATTATTGACGAAGTAATTTTTTTAACGCAATGTGGAAGTGAATTATCGCGTTGTTAAAATGCGATCTGATTTTGGCAAAAAACGGTGATTTTTTTCCCCTAATGCTGTTGATTCGCAATTTTTGAAAGGTAAATTGAGGGTGGGGGAAGGATTTAAACTTTTCACGGTCGCCAGTCATGTCAAAGAATAGTTGGCTCGATCACATCCCATTCACGAAAGTCTCAATAGACACGATTATTTGGAAAAGTAAAACAATGTTCAATGACCAGGTTTCACGATCAAATTTTTGGCGTTTCCATAACTACTACTCGGGAAATATGGATTACTTCAGTATATCAACATTGGGGTTCATCCTGAGTAAATAACAGAATAAAAAAGGTGCGAACCATGTTCCGTACATTCGCTGGCCTGAAATTAATGCGAGTTTTTTCATAAAAGCAGGAACCAAACTATCGTACCACTCATGATTATTATGCAATGAAATACAATTTTTACATGCATATTTTAATAAATGTCGTCGACACCTGGGAAAAACACCCTGGGCCTTTATTCGGGGATGCCCTCAACCTGTTAAATGTCTAAAAACAGAGGGGTGGGCTTATACTCGGGGCAGTACGGTATTACTTCATTCTTGTTTGTTTGTTTGTTGCTAGAGGTTACTGTTGAAATCATGCAATTCTTGTTTATAATTGGCACAGCCATAGATATCCTAATTTTTAGCTCAAAATTGATTGCAAAATTCCAAAAATACCTGCCAGTTTGAACATCAGGGGTTCATTGTCAGTTTAGGACATTTTGTCATAATGGTAACTAGTTCACTTTTCTAATTATTTGGGTGTAAAACAGTAAATTTAACAGAAAACACTTTAATAGGCCTTTTGTCTGAAATGAGTAAATAAATAAATTGAAAAAATATACCAGCAAATTGCTGATGTTTAGGGAGCATTTAAATCAATGACAACATTTGCATATTGTATTTCACAGCAGAATGTGAAATCCAGTGATGTCATAGAAGATGTAGGTGACTTTGATTATGAGGTATGTTTGCTGCCCTCTATGGTGAGTTGCTGCCCTTTGGGTGAGCTGTTACCCTCTGTGGTTAGTTAATTGTTGCCGTCTGTGGTTAGTTGCTGCCCTCTGAGGTGAATAGTTGCTGCCCTCTGGAGTGAGCTGCTGTCTTCTGTGGGAGGGTTGTGGGGTTGCTGCCCTCTGTAGTATGCTGCTGCCCTCTGTGAGAGGATTGTTGCCCTCTGAGATGAGCTGGTGTCTTCTGGGGGTAAGCTGGTACCTTCTGGGGGTGAGATGCTGCCTTCTGGGATGAGCTGCTTCCCTCTAGGCTGAGCTGCTCTCCTCGGTGGTGAACTTCCGCCCTTAGAGGTGAGCTGTAGAAATTGGATCAATGTGCAATGTTGTGTTTTCTACATCCCTTCTTTCTATTTCAATAATGTTACATGTTACTAGTTCCCCTTCTCAATTCAGTATGTATATGCACCCCTTGTTGAATCATGGATGTTGGGATGTCGAGAAATGTGACTTATAGAGGGGCACAAGGACAGACAGACTGGTTAACTTTAGCTTGGACATGCTGCTCAGTTGGAAACTAGAGGTCAGAAAAATTGTATTGCTGAGATTTTATGGGGTTTTATCAAAGCAGTATCTGCTGTGAAATATGTAAAGTCGCAAGTCATTACTGTGACCTTAGTGTTCAGATCAAGTTTTGTTTTTGATTCACTGATTCACCTAGTCTGTACTCAAACAGGTCTTCACTATAACATAATACATTAGGTTTGTTATGAATGAGAGACGTGCAATGTATGTATCAGGAAATTCATTATGACGATGTCCATTAACACGAGGTTACAGTCTAGTTATATATATATATTAAGAGGTTATTAGAGGTTACCTCAAAGTATGCACAAAGACAGTACAGTGGAAGTATCAACCGACGCCCAGCAAGGTCAATGCAACGGCGTACTGTCTTGAGTGCAAACTTTAGGTATCTTTGTAATAACCTTATTATTATACATCTTTTCCTTCCAAGGATACATCATGGAAATGCCGAAATTCAAAAAGTTTAGAACGGAATCAGCAAACTTCTTTGTGTGATTCACATCTGAACATTGATTGGTTTGAAAATTGACTGTTGACATTAGCACATGCTATGATAACTCTCAGGTCAAAGGTTAAATAGAGATTAATGCTGCAGATAGTTGTGAGTTATTGCTTATATTTTTTTTGTCTGATTGCAGGAAAAAGTTGTTGAAGAAGTCAACTCTAGAGAGAAGAAGAATAAAAAGAAAAGTCAAAAGAATTCCAGTAGCTGTGTTATAGTCTAAGATCTAGAGAGTGAGCCATCCCAAAGCATAATAGAAACCAAAGATATAACATGAAAACCCAAAGATATATTGAAGCTTAGCAACTAATACTGTGGAATACTTTATTTTCGCTGGAATTAATTTTCGCTGAAAAGGCTTTTTGGGCGTTTTGTATGGAATTTATTTTCACTGATTTTTGATGAGTTTAATGTGAAATATAGGAAAAGAAGTATATTAATATTTGCTGGATTTTATTTTCACGAAATCATCCCTCCAGCGAAAATAAAGTATTCTACAGTATATCACATGATATCACCAAGATATTCTGAAGTTTAGCAACCAATATAACACATGATATCACAAAGATATTTTGAAGCTTAGCAACCATTATAACACATGATATCACAAAGATATTTTGAAGCTTAGCAACTAATATATCACATGATATCACAAAGATATTTTGAAGCTTAGCAACTAATATATCACATGATATCACCAAGATATTCTGAAGCTTAGCAACCAATATAACACATGATATCACAAAGATATTTTGAAGCTTAGCAACCATTATAACACATGATATCACAAAGATATTTTGAAGCTTAGCAACCAATATAACACATGATATCACAAAGATATTCTGAAGCTTAGCAACCAATATAACACATGATATCACAAAGATATTTTGAAGCTTAGCAACCATTATAACACATGATATCACAAAGATATTTTGAAGCTTAGCAACTAATATAACACATATCACAAAAATATTCTGAAGATTAGCAACCAATATAACACATGATATCACAAAAATATTTTGAAGCTTAGCAACTAATATATCACATGATATCACAAAGATATTTTGAAGCTTAGCAACCATTATAACACATGATATCACAAATATATTTTGAAGCTTAGCAACCAATATAACACATGATATCACAAAGATATTTTGAAGCTTAGCAACTAATATAACACATGATATCACAAATATATTTTGAAGCTTAGCAACCAATATAACACATGATATCACAAAAATATTTTGAAGCTTAGCAACTAATATATCACATGATATCACAAAGATATTTTGAAGCTTAGCAACCATTATAACACATAATATCACAAATATATTTTGAAGCTTAGCAACCAATATAACACATGATATCACAAAGATATACTGAAGCTTAGCAACTAATATAACACATGATATCACAAAGATATTCTGAAGCTTAGCAAACAATATGACACATGATATCACAAAAATATTTTGAAACTTAGCAACCAATATAACACATATGATGATATCACAAAGATATTTTGAAGCTTAGCAACCAATATAACACATGATATCACAAAGATATTTTGAAGCTTAGCAACTAATATATCACATGATATCACAATAATATTTTGAAGCTTAGCAACCAATATGCAACATGATATCACAAAAATATTTTGAAGCTTAGCAACCAATGTATCACATGTCATCAAGATATTTTGAAGCTTAGCAACCAGTGTATCACATAATATCGTCAAGATATTTTGAAGCTTAGCAACTGATATATCACATATCACCAAGGTATTTAGAAACATAGCAACCAATATGATATCGCATGATATCACCAAGATTATTTTTTTCATAAGAAGGCTGCCTCATGAGATATTTTCTGCTTCAAAACTTGGACTACTGCATCATGGGATATTCTCTAATCAGAATTGGACTATTGCATCATGGGATATTCTCTGCTTTAAGATATCGGTCACTGACAACTTAAACTATCAACATTTTGAACATACTTATGCATTAGGCATTCTCTAATTTGAACACTGGTGGCGCTGTCACTACATTGAACATTAAGATTACTCCATCATACCCAAATGATAATGTGATAAATTATATAAGATAAAGATACAGACTCAAACATTGAGTAAAATCAACCATATCATGATCAGATCTATTTTCAGATATTAGCCACAAAATTTGTATTGAAGAGGACGGAGGGTGAAAGGTTGTAGTCATGAATTTCACAAACTTTTTATTGGGATTTACATAAAAGAGTCCCCACTGTAATGTATAAAATAAGTTAAAACATTGTTTTGTTGATAATCATGAACCTGGCCTTAGTTTACATTGGTTTCAGATCTAAATATGCAGTTGTACTTAGCTTATCCAATGGCAATACTTGTATCATCCAGTATTTAGCAATCTCCTATGATTCTTTGCACACATCAAACTGACTTGTTGATATAAAAAACAGCTACTTCAAATTTATTGACTCATAAGTGAACAAGCATTTTTTAATTTATGTATATATTTCTGATTGTATCAACAGATGGCATTGACAGTTTTAAAAAGTGTTTGTGAATTCTGATTGCAGACAAGCAATCAAAGTTTTTTCCAATTATAAAAACATCTGTGAGACAAGTAAATGCAATTATGCAGAGGTCACACTTGTTCATGCATATAAATTCTAGGTTCCATTAACTGCATCTCCTATTGAGATATTGGGTTTGAAGCTTTGTTCTTGTAAACATGAATGCAAATAGTTCTACTAAGCGGCCATTTTGTGTTACTCAAAGTTCTACTGCTCTTTACAAACAGCCATGTACAGTATTTATGTCTGTCTGTCTGAATCACAAATATTATTATGTTAAAAGTTGGCAAGATGCTGCAACACCTACATCTCTTGGTTTTATATCCTGGATTATTGTTGTTATTGATATTTACAAAATGTATTTATTAATGCCTTTGGTATGATCCAGCATCATCTTAAAAATGCCTTATTTCATTACATTGTATTTTTTAGTACAGTAGTGTCTTTGAAGTGACTCATGAACCAACATAACAATGTTTGGAAATGTGAATATGTTTTTCATAAAATATATATATCAAATCAAATATTGTATTGACTCAATAAGACGTGCCCCTGCCATGGATTTCCTTGTATTGTTTCGGTTCTATCAGAAGTGCACAATTTCCAGGAAATAATTAGAATTCTACATTTTACTTAAAATTACAAATTTGCCACATTTGAAAATTTCATGAAATTGCACTAATGAAGGTATTCCTTAATAATCAAAACAGAGTGTAACTAGAAGGCACTTTGAGAGCACAAACTTCTACCATAGCTGTGAAGTACTTACAATGACCCTATCTTGTATTGAAGAATCCATCCAACTTTCCTGTTTACATGGCAATCATCTCCAGATGTCTCCCTGGATATATATTTTTTTCTCAACTCATTCCAAATCTTGCAAATTTACCCACATGTTGGTGGGTCATTGGACAATGGTGGAAAAATACTTCCAAAAATTCATGTTCCCATATCTACCAAATCAAGATATCTTCCAAAACCACAGTCACTTGGGGGCTGAAAATCAATAAATACTATTTTTTTTTTTTTAAATCATTCGCTATACGTATATAAATAAACAAGTTGTGAAACACGGCACCGAGTAAATCGACACCCTGTCGGTTTCAAATGTCGATTTCTTACCTTAAAATGCGAAACAAAAATTTTAGAGGGGATCAGGTGTTACGTTAATAACCATTGTTCATAATCGCTAACTTGGTTTTATTCAAAACTGCACAAATCCCGCGTTTTCTGATGATATCCGACGATTTCATGAACGAAAATGGCCAGCAGCCAGAATCAAGGGGGATTCGCATAGAGTTCTGGGTAAATCAAGGAAATACTCGCTGTTACGGCACGCCTGATTGGCTGAAAATGAGTATGCGCACTTGATTTACCCAGAACTCTGTGCGAATCCCTCTTGATTCTGGCTGCTGGCCATTTTCGATCATGAAATTGTCGGATATCACCAGAAAACTCGCGATTTGTGCAGTTTTGAATAAAACCAAGTTAGCGATTATGAACAATGGTTATTAACATAACACCTGACCCCTTCTGCACTTTTTGTTTCGCATTTTAAGGTAAGAAATCGACATTTGAAAACGACAGGGTGTCGATTTACTAGGTGCCGTGTTTCACAACTTGTTTATTTATATACATATAGCGGATGATTTTTTTTTGAAAATTAGTATTTATTGATTTTCAGCCCCCAAGTGACTGTGTCCAAAACCTAATTGGTGTAGGACAAACTCTTCTAAAAAAATATTACTTTTTGAGTTATCCTGCTGATGGACAGACTAAAGAACCGCCCAACCAATCACATCAATTGCGAATTTGACGTCACTAGTACTATAGTATTATCGAATCACCAGTCAATCCCAGTACAAAAGAGCAGCTCAATAGCGAATCACGACTTCATTTGTATTTGCATTTGTAAATGTTTACAAAACAATACATAAGTAACCTGAAACAACTATACACTTGCCTCGAAACTTAGACCCTCCAGTAGAGGGTCTATGCTCGAAGTCAACAAAGCCTTGTACATTATGTAAATTTGTATAAAATGACGTCACATCGCGCGGCTGTTCTGTGCTGATCACTTCGGGAATGGAGGTGGACTGAAAGATACTTCCCGAAGAATAATACACAAATAAACACCAATGCATGTTGGTTCCATTACTGTACAGGCTAGTTTTATTCTACATAATGTAAAGGGCGGCAGTCGTCGTGCCTCGTTCTGTTCGATATGGGACTCATAGCGACGCGACGTCTACAACGCGTGTAAAATACATTATTTATTTACGTGAAATTCGAACACGCGCTGCGCGACGACCACCGCGCTTAACCGTACTACTTGCTGTT